>NC_136061.1:1585946392-1586551433 GCF_964261635.1 Lissotriton helveticus | reverse complement strand
GGGTGCTTGGCACTCGTGGACAAAGGTTGCTTCGTGACCAACCTGCGTAATGCCGTCATGGGTAGCTAAGCACCCCCCCCCACCTCCGCGACGCCCTGTAGTTCTTGGGCATCATTCAAGATCGTAAATGTTCCTGTATCCCTTTCAAGGGTTCTCTGTAATGAGGCAGCTTGCACGGCCAATCCACTCATCTGGCAGTTGGGCCTCAAGGCCCACTACAGCGACCCGTGTGCGCCGCCTCAACATCTCAGCTCTCCACTCTCCGCACCCCTTACCCCTCTTTGTCTTGCATGCGGGAGATCGTTAGTCCTGTTCTTCCAGCGAGCCACCAGTCTCTTCATCTACCAGGGGCCTGGCAGAGTCTTTCCGATGTTCCTTCGTCCACCCCTTCAGTGCCTGCTGCAGGGCTTTTGGGTCAGTGAACAGGTGTGATTTCGCTGTCGGTTAACATGCAGCTTAGCGGGGTACAGCATAGCGTAGTCGAGGCCCAAGTCTCGCAGTTGCCTCTTATATGGGACAAAATGCTTCCGCGCTTCCTGCACCCTAGCCGTGAAATCCGGGTACAGGGAGATCTCAGAGCCTTCAAATTGCAGTGATTTCTTTTCCCTTGCAAGGCGCAATGCTGTGTCCCTGTCCCTACAGTTGAGCAGTTGTGCAATAATTGGGCACGGCGGGGCCCGGGGTTGCGTGCGAGCACCCAAAGAGCGACGCGCCCGCTCCACCACGAACATCTGAGAGAATACTCCCTCTCCAAGTAGGGCGACCAGAAGCTTTTCAACGAACAGTTCCATGTTTCCCATGGGAGTCAGTTCCGGCAGGCCCGTTATACGTAGGTTGCATCGCCGCGAGCGGGCTTCAAGGTCCTCCGTCTTATCCTGCAGGGATTGCATGAGTTTTCTGAGTTGCTTGTGTTCTGCGTCCAACTCTGTGTGTGACTCTTCCACTTCAGTAATCCGTGTCTTCGACATATCTAGTCTTTCGGCATGTTTATCAATTCTCTCCGCCATCCTGTCCATTCTGTAGGTCAGTGCTTCAAGTTTCGTGCCTAAGGACGCTATGCTATTCTGCAGGCTCTTTTCCATTGCTAAGAGTAAACCCTTGATATCCGTGCCAGCGGAATCAGTCTCTTCAACTTGCATACGTCCTCCTACAGCTTCAGCGGCATCCTGAGATTTCGAACGCCTCTGGTCAAAGGGCAGTTTGGTCTGTGTATTATCGCCTCTGCCCATTTTGTTCAGGGACCCCAATGACGTCTGTTCGGTTTCAGTGGTCAAATAAAATAGGCCATTGTCAGGTTCCCGTCCAATACCTGGCCCGCTCCTGGCTCAGCGTCCGGCTCTGTGGATCACCGTCTGCTGGTCGACCGCGTCAGCTTTCCCTCCGCACTTTTCTAGCCCACTCAGTTTTATTCCCATGACAAGAGCCTCCTGTCCACGCCATCTCCCCTGTGTTTCGTGGTAAGGGTCCGCTATGCAGCCGGCCCGCAGTCGGATTCAGGGTGCTTGTCCTGCACCTAGATCACGTCCGGCACCTGGCGCAGGAAGTACGCAGCTACACTCGCAGTCTGGTCAACCAAGCTCCTTTCTGCGGGTCCCATACACTGTGCGCCAGTTTGGCAAGGTACTGGTGTCAATAGTGTAGTCACAGCATGCAATGGCGCATATGTGCTCCGCTTTACACTCACTGCGTCGTGGGTTGAGGCTTCAGCTACAGCAGCCGCCTCTCCTCCATCCTCTTCTTCCTACTCTGGTACTGTAGCAGAATACAGGAAGCAGCAGGAAGCACCCGGGCTCCCAGGCTCCTGATTTCCAATCACAATGTTACAATGCTGCGGTGTGATTGGTCTGAGCGCCGTGGATCAGCGTTCAACCAGGGAATGGTGGCCTGGGCATGTTCTCCATGCAGGCTGTAATGCAGCCTGCATGGAGAGTATGTGAAGTGTGAAGAACTGATGTTTTGCAACCACTCCTCTGACCCTGGAGTAGCCACGCCCCACCCAGAAAGCTGCTACAGAAGAAGGAAACATAAATTGATAATGACGCGAGTTATTATCATTTTATGTTTCCTGCCTGAGAGCAGTGGGGCGATGCTCCTCCACCTTAGCGGAGGAGCTGCCACTGAGTACTTGCTTAACACCGTAAAGTAGCAAAAAATACCAGAAAAGTGCACGACCATGTGACCTATGCAAAGGATCTACCACTGCGTGCCACCACTTTTAGCGCATTTTCCTAATCTGATGAAATTAGAAAGAAAACAAAATTGTTAAAAACTGCAAATTATAATGCAGCAGATGCTAAATTATATGGCAAATGCAGTATAATGATTATGTGAAAACCCGTGCAGCAGTAGGATCACATATTTACAGTGTCCCTCACTATACAGTCATTATGTTTTTAATACAGGGCTTTTATTTAAAACATCAGAAACACATTAAGTGCCTCATTTGACAGGTGCACACAGAGTTGGCCCTTGCTCCAATCGCTCCCTTGGCGGGAAGAAATATGCCACCCTTGCTGTTAATATTAAAAGCAGCAGCAGGCCCTTTTCACAGGTCAGTGGTGGCAGAGGGTGACCGGTAGATGGAAGGGCAAGGTAGGGGGCTGAATGGGTGATAATATCCATCGATTACAGCACGTTAAGAACGGTTGAAAGTACTTTAAATGGAATCACTCGAACCAAGGTAGGGCGTTGCTAGTTGCAGGGCCTTTATGCAAACTGTTCTTTTCAACCCTCTGAAGATTGGCACCTCGGCCCAGCATGGCAAAAGTCAGCCCTGGGCCCAATAGTGAAAAATTGTGCAGAGATGATTTCTACGCCCATCTTTTGACTTTGTGCGTTTTACAGGATTAATGGAAATAGCTTCCACTGATGATTTTTGCACACAGAATAGTACCTTGGGAGAGGCAGAAAGAATGTTTTCGTCTGCAATTCACCTTTATCACTGACGAACTACTGGGTTGCAAAAAATGACTTGCTATGGTGTGCAATCGGCATTACCGCCATGAGTACTCCAAACTGGGAACAAAGCTGCAGTCCTAGTTTCTTTTATGTGACTGTACCGGAATAATACACTTGATAAATGTGGTTTCAAAAAAAGGAAATCTCAGGAATGGATGCATGTTTAGTGAACGAGGAACTATCTGAATACCTTCAATGTGAAATGTGTCAGTGCCAGAGTGATGCAGGGTCTGGATGGTAGTGTTGCACATCTATTATTACAGCAAATATGTCAAAGATGGCATGGGCCTTCAGAATGCACGCTACTGAAAGAGGCCACTAATGGAATGGGCATGCGGGGTGCTTTGCATTGTTACCTGGGGGGTTTCATTCAAAAGACAGCAAGGGTTGGATGGGCACGAAAAATGAATTATTATATCATGCAGTTGAGGGGATTTCTTTTTGGAAAGACTAAGGAATGTATCAGTCTTGCTTCCACACTATTCCTTCCACTTCAAATGTTTTTTCCCCATTAGCCAAAAATAATAAGGGAAGATGAAGCCTGAATCTTCCTATAACAAGTTATGCATCAATCCCTGTCAGCCCAGCCCTCTATGCTGATGTATTACTTTTTGAAACATGAAATGTGCAGTAGATAAAAGGCACCTAGTCCCACCTTTGCAGCTCATTATCTGCCTCTCCTTCACAGAGTCCCCGAGATTTACCTTTGCTTTCGCAATACTATTGCCATCAAATGTATTAATACAAACACGTTTGAAGCAGTTCAATATACTGTTTTCTAAGACTCCTATAAGAGGCATGAATATGTATTTGTGTTTAGGTATTTCTCAAGCTCTGTATTACCGGAAGGCATCATGGTCCTCGGAGGTGAAAAAATGTGCTACTCTTATAAAGATAAAGCAAGGGCTTTTGTGCTTTAGGAAAATTCAGAAAATTCAGCGGGTGGCTGCCATCACTGAGAAGGCCAAACTATCTAGCACTGCTATCCTCACCTTTGAGATTTGAAGGATACAGTAATTTTATGACTTGAGAGCTCAAGGGTGGTAGTACCGGTTACTCGCAATTTGAGGGGAGCGTGCAACAACATAACATTTGAGATTTTATGTACCAAGCATAGGGTTTGAAAATCTCCCATTGTTTCAGAGGGAGCCAGTGGAGTGAAGATCAGGCCTGCGAAGCAAACCCCACTCAATTTGCTGAGTTTTCTTCACTCCGCGCTACTCAAAGTTCTGAAAAACTCTTCTCTACGGAGCAGAGTTTTTTCCTTTCTCACCGTCACCAACATAATGTTGGCGAGCGAGGGAAATTTAACGCTAGACCATCTCCCAGTGAGATTTCTCGATGCGGGAGGTCGTGGATGGTTGTGACCGCTAGCATTGAGAAACCTTCCATTTGTGTTGCAGAATCTGCCACTAGAGTAAAACATCTACTCGAGCTGCAGAAAGAAGCAGCGCCGTCTTGCACTGTGCATGGTGTAGTTCACACTGATTTTGCAGTGAGGGACAAACTTGGCGCTAAAAATCAACGCGAACAGCGAAACCTAATGCACTAAGCTGCTTTCGGAACTCCGCGCAGCATGGCAGATTTTCTCGGTAACTTCACAGTGGGACAGGTGATGTGGAGCCAACTTTTCTTTTCCCTTTCTCTTGGTTTGAGAGGGAATTAGCCAATTAGGGCTAGGGTAGTGCCCCTTCCCACAGGGAGGGTGTAGACACCCTAAAGCTAGGTAGCCAATTAACTACTACCTGTCAACCCCTTTAATGTCCCTAAATTGAGTATTTAGGTGGCATCCCTGGCCCCTGAACTTTAGATTCGATGAACACAAAGAAGATATGGACAAAGAAGAGCTGCTGACCCGAGAACAGAAGACTTGCTGCAGAATTTTGGCACAAAACCCTGCGTGCTGCTTCCAGGATTCGACAATTGTGGTAGGGCTGACTCGTTCTGCTGCTGTGAGGACTCCAAGAACCTTGGAGTACCCCCAGCCCTTCGCTAATCACCAGAGAACTCCCTTGGGTTAGAGGATCTAATCCCCTGCAGACCACAGGCACCAAACCAGCAAAGTCTGGTTTACCAACTTGCTGCTCTCCGGCGACTGATGCAGCATCCAAGCAAAAAGCAGTACATGAGCTCCAGAGGGTCAGATACATCTCCCCACTAAGTTTGAAGACACCAGGACTACTAGAGCTGTGCCACACCAATACCCGGGGTATCAGAAACCATGCAACATACACTGAGATGAAGAGTACACTCTGGACTCCAACTACCCAGGAACGAAGCACCCTTTGCGCGACATTGAGGCCCCTGTGACTCATTTTGTGGGTGGCCCTGCTGTCTCTGAATTGCCTCTACAACCTGCCTGCCCCTGATTGCAAGGACATCTCGACACACCCCGCCTAGCTGACCTATCTGCACTGCAGCTTTAAGGAGACATGAAATGCAAGTGCAAAGTGGAAATAAAACACATAAAATCAATTAAAACAATGGTAGTCAAAGGTCAACACGCGGTCCCAATTGATGGGAGTGCTTCTGGCACTACAGCCTAGGACCAATCTCTAGTTGCAGCAATGGATGTATGACGTTACAACGCATACTTTTACAACGCCTACCTTTACATCGCAAGTTTTACAACGCATACCATTACAGCGCATAATGCTTTTGGGCGCTGGATAGTGAATAGTTTAATTTACTATTCCAACTCCAGTCCCCGTGGATAGTAGGGAAGGTGTTGGATAGTACATTAAACCTATTCCCTATCCTAGAGCGCCCCCCAGCGCTATGCGTTGTAATGGTTTGCGTTGTAAAAGTTGCGTTGTAATGGTAGTTTGTTGTAAAAGTTTCGTTGTAAAGGCTGTATAACTGAAGCAATATCATAAGTAAGGAGAGAGATGAATCGTGCAGAGAAAACTGAAGAGTCCTCATGGCACACAGCCCTCCATACCATGCTCTCATACTTTGCATGAGGTGTAGGTAAGTCACCCCTACTGCAGGCCTTACAGCCCTAAGGCAGGGTGCAATATATCCCATGTGTGGGCATATCTCCAAAAGCAGATATGACCATATAATTTCTAAGTCCATTCTTGAATATTGTAAGTGCACATGGAAGCCATCGAGAGTACATGGGTTAGATACATGTTTCCTAGCTCCATGATGGCTTCACTGTACCCTAAGATGTTTGGTACCAAACATCTCATCTTAATAAATCCTTGCTGATGCCAGTGTTGAATACAGGGTCCCCTGAAAACCTACTAAGCACTGGTGTGGTCTCTGACTAGCTATCGTCAGCCTGTCACCACTAGACATGTTTCTGACCTCATGGGGTGAGAGCCAGCGCTCTCAGAGGTCACCTTTGAAAAGTGACTGACGCATTTCTAGATGGTGTATGATGCCATGCTCCACATTTGGCAGGAGGACAGTCAGGAAAATTAGTTAAATTGGGAGGTGGGTCCTCATTCAGCCAGCACCACCCCTAAGAGGGGAAAGGTGGTGTAGAGCCCAATTTTCATTTTACTCTGTCTCGGTTTGAGAGGGTATTTGCCAATTAGGGCTAAGGTAGTGCCCTTTTCCACAAAAAGTGGTCACTAGGAGGGTGAGGACACCCTAAAGGTAGGTAGCCCATTGGCTACTATTTTTAACCCCCTTTAACGCCCCTAAATTTAGTATTTAGGTGGAATCCCTGGACCCTGAACTTTAGATTAGATGGACACAAAACAACACAGACAAAGAAGAGATGCTGACCTGAAAACAGAAGACCTCCTGCACAATTCTGACACATAATTCTGCCTGCTGCTTCCAGGACTCAAAAATCGTGGTGTGCTGACTCGTTCTGCTGCAGTGAGGACTCCAAAAACGCTGGAGCACCCCCAGCCCTTTGCTAATTACCAAAGAATTCCCTTGGGGTAGAGGACCTGCTCCCATGCAGACCGATGGCACCGAACCCGCAGAGTACAGTTTACAGACTTGCTGCTCACTGGCGACTCCAACACAACATCCAAGAAAAAATTGTACATATATGTCTCCCCACCACGTTTTGGAGATACCATGACCTACTGGAGCCATGCCACATCAATACCTGAGGTACCAGACCCCCTGCAACCTACACAGAGATGAAGAAACCACTCCGGATTTCAACAGCCCCGGTAGCAAGCACCCATTTAGGGACATCGAGACACCTGAGACCCACTTTGTGAGTGGCCCAGCTGTCCCGCAATCGCCTCTACAACCTTCCGGCCCTGACTGCGAGGACAACTTGATGCATGACGCCCAGCTGACCTATCTGCTCTGCACCCAGCCTACCTGGCCTAGGTACCAATGAACCAGCTGTGTTCCCGTGGTTCTGAGGCCTTTGCAACCTGCTTCCTCGAGTGGGACCCCTCAGACTTACCTTTAAGTCCTCTCTTGCAGTCTGTATCAGGAGGCCCCCTTCTTCGTAAAACACCAGCTACCAACGACCTCAGCACCCAGCTCCTGGCTGAATCAAGAAAGTTCCTGAGAATCCACTGGTGGAACATAAGACCTGGCTTTGCTACTTACCTCAATCCTGAAGATGTACCTCAAAATCCAAATGTTTGATTTTATATGCGTTTTTCTAATGTCTCCCATTGACTTCAATGGTGCGCAAATGTGCACAAAAGTGATTTCTTTTGCAAATTTGAAAAATTCATATCTCAAAACGTACTTATTGCAGAACGAAGTTCTTGGTCTGAAAAATTATATAAAAATCTCTGTTATTTTTGTAAATTGGTCTTGGATTTGTTCTTGAGTGTGTGTATCATTTATTGCCTCCGTGACTGCAAAAAAATGCTTAGCACTACATTCCGATACGCCTAACTGCTCACCCACACTAACCCAAATAGAGTGTTAGTATTATCACTTTTGTCTCTGTATATCAATCTGGGTCTGACTGGACTTTCTGCACAGTGTACTTCATTTTAGTGCACTATAGAGAGAGCTTGCTTCCTACAACCTGGCCACCAATAGCGTTGCTGCAATAGTGAAATAGTAGCTGCTACCCCTGCATGAGCAAATGCTAGACCCTCATGTGCTCCTAGGATTAACTCTAACCTCCAATCCGAATTTGGAATTTCTTGATCCCCCCACTACAAGAATCTGAGCAAATGGAATGTTTTGCACACTTAACTGGTAGGAAAGCTTGTCGACAAGTGGGTGCAGCGTTGACAGTCCTCATAATGTCTCCATCTATCCTCGCACTAGAACAAGTACATTAGTCACAACATCATGATTCCTTTATTCGGTATTTCATAATAGAAATCCATAAAAGCATTTTGTACACATTATGTCATATAATAGAAAGAGAAAACAATATTACAATAAAAGTTTGCAGTTAAAATTTTGGGGGAAAAGTGCTTGGAAAATAATTCAGTTTTCTTTACATTGAATTCATTTCATTGTGTTATAAGCAGTTTTCTCACAGATTATTTCTCTGTTTAAAAATACATTTTAAGAAGTTAACCACGTGGTAACAAGTAACTTCAGAATCCAAAAATTGAAGGCGCAACATGGCAGGGCGACACTGTCCTAAGTTCCAGGATTTCAGCAATGGTACCAACCAAATTTTGCGATGGACATGATAGAGCTTGCAGAACAATACTGTATGTATAGTGGTCTGTACAGATGTATCATCGCATGGACAGAGTCCTAACGTTTGTTCCCAGGTGTTTCTCATGGGAAAGGCTACTAACCGGTGGAAAAGGTTTAGTCTGAATATGGTTAGTAAAAAACGATAAAAAATGCCAATTTCAAGCGATAGGTAGGGCTGAATTGTGGGGACAAGATGGACCGTGATTGCATGATGGACAGAAGGTTTCCCTATTTCACTTGTGAGTCTTAGTCCATCCAAGTGGGTCAAAGCCATTTCTTTCAACTCCTTCTTGGATATCTCACAGATCTTTTCTGGTGTAATATAGTATGCCTCCAGGCCTATATCCGTAAGAAAATTTCTGATGTAGGTGAGCCATTTTATTTTTCCCGAATGCTCTAGTGCCATTGAATCTGCCAGAATCCCTTTGGTTAGCATGTTTTTATCTGAGGTCCATATACGCCGCCACAGTAGCAAAGGTTGAATTTTTGCCAGGTCCTCAATGTGCGGTATGCCTAGTTCGATATGGGATGCATAAGTGGAGATTCGCCTTGGTGCCACCAGAAGAAATCTTAAAAAGGAGTTTTCTGCCACCTGTAGAGCATTACCGTCCACATGCCCCCAAACCCCAGCCCCATACAGAGCTACTGTCTGGCATTTTGCATTATAAATTTTCAGTAGTTCCACAGGGGACCGTTTGCCCAATTTTTGCAAAAAGGACATCAGAGCTGCTTTTGCCCTCTTAAAGAAATGTTTCCTTGACTCGACTGCCGCTTTCCAATTTATTTTTTCATCTATTGTGATGCCCAAATAAGGATACTGGGCCGTCAGTTCGAGCTTTTGGTTATTGAGGGATATGTCTCTAAGGCCTTTTTTCCCTTTGCCTGCCACCATTACAAAGGTCTTCTTGATGTTGATGTGGAAGTCAAGGGTGCCCATGAAGTCCGCATACCTGGTCAATGCCTTTTGTAGCTCGCGTGGAGTGCGGGCTAGGATGACAGCGTCATCTGCATAGAGCAGAGCGAGGATCAGGCGTTGTTTTATTTGGGGGAGGTCTTGAGCCCCCTCAGAAGCTCCATCTCCAACCTGTTTGAATATAGGGAGAATAGGAAGGGGGCCAAGACACAACCCTGCCTGACTCCACGCTCTACTCCAAAGGATGCGGTCAACTCACCCCTAACACCGTAACGTACTCTTGCTGATGCCTTGGAGTATAGTTCCTTCAGGAAATCTAGAAGTGGGGGGTCCACACCCATTTGTGACAAGACTAGCCATAATTTTGAATGGGACACGCAGTCAAAGGCTGCGGACAAGTCCACGTATACCATATAGAGCTTGTCTTTTTTTGCATGTATATATTTTCCCACAAATATTGACAGATTTAAGGCCTGCTCCACTGTACCAAAACCTTCCCGGAAGCCAAATTGTAAGTCGGACAGTACCCCTCTGTCCTCTGCCCACTGTTGGAGATGCTCAAGGATAACCCTACCGGCTACCTTACCCAATGAGTCCAACAATGAGATGGGGCGGTAGCAGGTAGGGTCCTGGCGGTCTCCTTTTCTAAAAATCGGGACCATAACAGACTTGGTCCAAGATTCCATAAGCCCCTTTTTTGCTGATGCCACGTACACCCTGGTCAGTATGGGGGCCCAGAGGTCCGTATTATGTTTGAAAATGTCCACCGGGACTCCGTCGGGACCCGGAGCTTTTCCGTTTTTACTTAAATTTAGAGCCATGAGGACTTCGGATATGTCGAATTCTATTTGAATTGGGTAAACGACAGCTGGGTCAGTTATTTCTTTGCTTCCCAAAGGCGTTTGCTTCCTAAAAAGTTTTGAGAAGTGAGAAACCCAAGCTCCTTCTTTTATGGCCACTTCTATTTTTGGGAGGTTATCGTCAGCTAAAAAGGGGGATTTTACTACTCTCCAGAATGCTTCACTGTTTTTGTTTAGGGCACTTTTGTGTAGTTCCTCCCACAAGGCCTGTTTTAATTCGGCCTTTCTCTGATTTCGGGCAGACAAATATTCTTTTCTGAGTCTGGGAATTAGCTGTGGATCTCTATGTTCGTTATTCAGGGCCACTTTGAGCTTGGAATGTGCCGAAGTGCAACTATGATTAAACCAACCTCTCTTATTTGCTGTTTCTCCCTTTGATTTTTTTGTTAGGAGACCCTTGATGACCGTTAGGATTTTAGAGAAGTTACTTAAGACTTCCTCCTCTGTCGTATTTAGATCGAGGCATTTTATGATATAAGGGTAGGCAAGTTTAATTGCCTCTTCGGTAGTTTGCCCGGGATTTATCTTCCCCCATTTTAAAGTGTAACATTTACCTGTGCCAGATATAAATTGTTCTGGTTCAGTGCTTTAGCTATCGTTAACGCAAGGGATTGTTGATGTGGTAAGTTGAGTTCTATCCTAATAGCGAAATGATCGCTTAGTGTATTTGGTAGAACCTCAAAATACTTAGTCCTATTTAACAGCCCATCTGATATAAGAATGTAATCGACGGTAGACTGGTAACCCCTCCCTACATATGTTGGTTCTAGCTTTTTTGTTTTTTAATTCAAATTGTTGGCTATTATGAGGCCCAAGTCTGACATAAGGTCATTCATGACTATGCCCGATTTGGTATGACAGAAATGAGTAAGGGGGGTATCTAGCTCATTAACCATTCCACCGCAATTTTTACTAGCGTGTAGACAGGGATGCAAGTTAAAGTCCCCTCCCCATAGAAAGAAGACAACACCTTTCCCTCTTTTCGTCTGTCTAAAATTAGAGAGTTTTTCATTTAGGTTTAGTATTACTCTCAAGAATTCTCCTTCTTCCAGGTTGTTATAGAAGTTAATGAGAAGGACAGTCTCATTTTTGGGTAGGGAAAATGAAAGAAGATGGAAATTTGCATCCAGTTCAAGAGTGGTTATCGTTATTTGTTGAATGGTATTCGCTATGTAAATAGTTAATCCCCCCTTAGCTCTGCCCATACTCCCCGCCAGGGCTGGAGAAAAGAACGTCCTAAAACCCAGTAGATGGGGGGCGTGGCTACGAGCCAAACGAAATGGCGGCGTAGTGCGGGAGCTCTGAGGCTGAAGCGGCTCCCAGTTCACTAATCCGCTTATCCAGCCGTCACATTGTGCCTCGGGTATCCGGACCGGAGTGCCGAAGCTACAGGGTGTGATCCGATCCTATTCCGGGCCGGATCGAGAGCCGCCGGACAAAGATAGACCGTGGGGCGAAGACGGGCCCTGTGACATCCACCGGACGCCGACCTGACGCGGCTCAGCAACCCAACCGGAAGTGCCCTGTGGTCGGGGGAGCCCGGCCGGAAGTAACCGCTGGTTCAGTGCGGTCTGTGGCGCCGGCTGTCTAGAACGGGACCAGAGGTGGGTCGGCCTGGGGACGCCAATCGCCCGACAACATTGCTGCCCCGGGGTGTAGGGAGCGGCGGCCCCGGCGTTTGAGAGCCCCGGTGCCAGGAGGTCCGAAGCACTGCTGTGCTGGCGGTGCGCGACTGCGGCGCCCGCCCCCGCCTCTTCCCGGACTCGCATCTTGAAAGTGGGAGCCGATTACTAGAACTTGGGACGACCTGACTGACGGCCCCTGGGGTCTGCGCTGCCGGAACTGGTGCGATATTGGAGAGGCCAAATAATCCTCGCGGAGCCCGAGAATCCTTTAGGGCTTAAGGAGGGCAGTGTAACTGTGCGTCACTACAGCCTGGGAGGCGGTTAAGTAGTGTTGGCGAGTGCGTGGAGGTGTGCAGTGCCTGACGCTGATCTCCCTTACGGTGGACCAGTGACCCTGTCCGACAACGCCATTTTTCCTGCCGGATTGCCTACGGCCACACTGTGCCACAAAAGCGCCGTCAGATCACTAGCCATAGCATAAACGCTATGGCGGGAAGAGGAACCAGGCACGCTGCGGCACAATCCAAGCTGGAAAAGTTCGCCTTTGAAAAGAACGCTGCGAGACACCCGGAGGGTCGCACATCCACGGACAAAAGTGCGGAGGGAGATAGCTCCAAAAAAGTTACATTAGAAGATCTGATGCAGATGCTCTCCAGTGTACAGACAACGGTGGGGTCTATATCAACGGACGTTGGCCTGCTCAGGGCAGACCTCCACAAGAGGACGGAACGTGTGGCGCAGGTGGAAGTAGTCACCAAATCATTGGTGGACGACACTTCGAACTACAACTTGCTGCCGAGCGCTTGGAGGCGGTCACCAGAAAACTGCAGGAACGACTGGACGATCAGGAAGGGCG
This sequence comes from Lissotriton helveticus, assembly GCF_964261635.1. Classification (NCBI taxonomy): domain Eukaryota; kingdom Metazoa; phylum Chordata; class Amphibia; order Caudata; family Salamandridae; genus Lissotriton; species Lissotriton helveticus. The sequence continues at coordinate 1,586,538,620 of NC_136061.1, read as the reverse complement.
CTCCAGGAGAAACAACGTCCGGATTTTAGGTATTCCAGAGTCGGATGGCAAGCAATCCATGGATATGTATGTGGAGGAGTTAATCAAGACGAAGCTGCAGCCAAAGGGCCTCTCCCATTTCTTTTCTGTTGAACGAGCGCACAGGGTCCCCGGAGGAAAGCCCAAACAGGGGGCGCAACCGCGACCAGTGCTGGCTAGACTTTTTAACTTCCGTGATAGGGATGCCATACTGCAAACAGCCAGGATCTCTGCTCCTGTTAAGATACTGAAATCCACTCTGGCCTTCTTCCCAGACTACACGGCTGAGGTGGCCCGGCGACGGAAGACTTTCACTGACATCAAAGAAGCCCTGCGGGCTAAGGAGATACCCTATTCCATGCTTTTCCCGGCACGGCTACGAATCGTGGATAATCATAAGGCGTGGTTCTTCGACACCCCGGAGGCGGCGAGAGACTGGCTGGACGGTTGGAGACGAGTGGAAGCTCCGCGACGAAACGGCGGGGGTCAGCGTGGCCACCGGCCGGATAATCAACCAGATCACCAGACAACTCAAGGTCATAGCCAGGATCTATTTGCAGAATCTGGCCTGGAGGACGGAGAACGCACAGCAGAATAGGCCCCTGTAATCATAGCCCTTGAGAGACACTTCTGTGGAACATTGTCGATGTAACCCTGGGCGGGCACTCCGAGCTGGACAGAGGTGCTCACTGGGAGCCGCTCGTGAGGTCACAGAGCTACTTACCCCTTGCAAGCAAGTACTTTGGGTTGGGTTGGGACTAAGCACTCTGCTAAGTTGGGGAGGCGGGCGGTTTTGGGCCCGTGCAGCAGGGAGGCAGGGAGGGGGGGAGGAGGGGGACTGTTTGATTGTTTTGGTTTTGGTTTTTGCATTATGAGACGATCTATGGCACACGCTACGCGTTTAGCTAGAGACACTTTCCTTCCAGAGGTGGGATGCGGGACCCGTCCCCTATTGCCCAGTACGAAATCACACACGCACCTCAATGGCAGTACACGTGAGGGTTACACCTGAGCAGTGCGCGCCACACCCCTCTCACACGTCAACCTTCACTGTCCTCACATGGAATGTCAGGGGTCTAGGCGACAAGGTGAAGCGTGGCCTAGTACTGCAATACCTGAAGCGTAGCAACCCGGCGATAGTCCTGATGCAAGAGACTCACCTTGTGGGCCTGGCCTCGAGAGCGATGGACAGGTGGGGGTATAAATTCATAGCGCATGCGGACTTCTCCTCCGGTTCTAGAGGGACGGGAATACTTATTCGGAAGAACCTTCCGATGAAGTGTCAACAGACCGAAATTGATTCCCAGGGCCGCTTTGCAGCTGCGACGATACAGTGGGAGGGCCAACTTTTCAACTTTGTATCCGTGTATGTCCCACCGGGCCTACATGCCACGACACACACGGCCCTTGCGGCCTTTTTACTGTCATTACCGACGGCGACGTTAGTAATAGGGGGCGACTTTAATGATGTTGTAGATCACACAATGGACCGACACCCACATACCACGACGGTGCGGGGAGGCGGGAGACTCGCTGGCCTAATAGAAGCCCTTGGCCTCACGGACAGCTGGCGACACAAACATCCATACGAGAAGCAATACACTTACTACTCAGCGACACATCACTGTCTCTCACGACTAGATTACATTCTAATGTCCGGTGATGGGCTCCACGGCATTGCAGAGGCGGACATCCGTCCGCGTGGCATCTCGGATCACTCGCCGCTGCGGCTCACTTACACGAATCACCGTCCCTATAGAACCCGCGTCTTTCCCATTCATGCGAGCTATCTGCAGAGCGCCCCTTTGAGGAAAACCCTTTCCAACACCGCTACCCACTACTTTCAGGAGAATACTGACTCCGTGAGCTCCCATAGCACTCTGTGGGAAGCGTATAAAACGGTTGTACGTGGGCAGGCGATTACATTCATTGCTGCCCAGAAACGTACTCAGCGTCAAGATCTTGATGCTCTTGAAGACGTGCTTCAGTGTGCGATCTCCGACCAGGAGGCCCACCCTTCTCCGGCGACTGCTCAGGCAGTTCGACTGCGGAACGTTGAGTGGGTGACATACCAAAGGGAGTTGGTACAGACCACGATTCAAGCCTCCCGTCATAGAGTCTACGAGTTGGGCGATAAGGCAGGAAAGATGCTGGCCTGGCTCGACAGAAAAGAAAAAGCGGGCAGGGTGATTGCGCACCTGACGCCACCGGGGGGGACACTCGATTTCGGACCCTGGAGCCATAGTCGAACTGCTGGCTGATCACTTTGAGGCAATCTACGCCCCTCAGGCACCATACTCGGCTGACGAATCCTATGAATATATCAAGGATCTGACGATCCCCAGCCTCTCACCTGAGGCAGCATTGGAGCTCGAAGCGGACGTCACTGTGGAGGAGATACGGGAAGCGACCAGCGCACTGGCATCTGGCAAGGCTCTGGGTCCCAACGGACTCCCAATAGAACTGTTTAAGCACACTGCCCAGATAACGGCCCCCCATCTTCTCCGAATGTTTACGGACAGTCTAGAAGTTGGGGAACTCCCTAGAGATCAACGCCTTGCCACAGTAAACCCGATCCACAAACCTGGTAAAGCACCGGAATCATGCTCTTCCTACCGCCCCATCTCCTTACTAAACGCGGAACCGAAGATCCTTGCCAAGTTACTGGCACAGCGTTTGACTCCGCACCTGCACACACTGGTTCACCCGGATCAGTCCGGATTTATGCAGAATCGTAATACCTCGCATAATCTACGACGTCTTCAGGCGGTAATGGCCCGCCGGGAGTATATACGGGAACCGGCGGTGCTTCTTTCACTTGACGCCACTATGGCGTTTGATACGGTGGAGTGGCCCTATCTGTTTGCTGTGCTGCGCCACATGGGCTTCGGCCCCAAGTTCTGCGGATGGGTCCGCTTGCTCTACACTAACCCACTGGCCCAGATAGCGGCGAATGGTCACATCTCCAGAGATTTCCCGCTTGGTCGTGGGACAAGGCAGAGCTGCCCGTTGTCCCCCTTACTGTTTACGCTAGTACTCGAGCCGCTGGCGATCTGGGTTAGGTGGGAGCCATCCATCAAAGGCATCAGATGGTCGCCGACGTGGGAAGATCGGATATCTCTCTACGCGGACGATATCCTTTTGTACCTCACCTCCCCTAAAAAATCTATTCTAGAACTACTGAACGTCTGCGAGAAATTTGGGAGGGTCTCGGGATATAGAATTAATTGGACTAAATCAGTCTTATACGTTCTTGCTGGAACCCCACCCCCGCTCCCGGCGGACTGTCCGTTACGCTATACTGACGGCCCCTTCAAGTATCTGGGAATCCAAGTTTCTTCCGACCCGGACGAATTTCACGCTCTCAATCTGGGACCCCCTTTGGAGCGGTTCAAAAGGGACGTGAAGGTGTGGCGCTCCCTCCCTCTCACTCTCCTGGGCAAAGCCGCATTGTTCAAAATGATGACGCTGCCCCGTTTTCTGTACCTCCTTGAGAACACACCATTCCCGGTCTCCCCCTCCTACTTCAAGAATATCGCGGCAGCTGTATCCACTTTACTATGGGACGGCAAACCGGCCCGGATTGCGCAATGCAAGTTGGTAAAGGACTGGTATGATGGGGGTATAGCGCTTCCCAATATTGAACTGTACTACTGGGCTGCCCACCTTAAGCAAATTAATTACTGGCTCCATGCCGCGCAAGCGGAACCAGCCTTTTTGGCGGATAGACAAGGTATTGAACCCAGGGGACTGCTAAGAAACCTGTATAATCGTAGAGTCCCGTCTGATCTGATAGGCCCGACCCGTCACACAATCCTGATCTGGTACAAGGCACAAAGACACCTTCAATGCGCACATGTTATTACACTAATGACACCCCTGTGGGACTCACACAAATTGGGGTTCATGGGTAATAGCAGGGGGTTCAAGGCATGGGACTCCATAGGTATCTCCGTGGTGGGTGACCTCTGGAGACGACGTACCATAGTTGACTTCACTTTTCTACAAACCAAACACGATATGGCCCAATCAGAATATTACAGATATATGCAAATACGACACGCACTTCTCTCAACCATCCCGGCCGGAACTACATTGCAGGACTCCACCCCTCTAGAAGATAGACTGCTCACAGAACATATGCCCCACAAAGCGACATCCCTCACATATCGGAAACTGGTCAACAACCTCCCTGACATGCTATCCAAGTTACGCCTTTGTTGGGCGGGAGATGTCGGCGATCTTGATGACTCAGAATGGCAGGAGGCGCTCTCCTCGACAAAGGAATCGGCGATTCCGTCCAGACTTAAACTGGTCCAGTTGAAAATTGTTCACCGCACATACTACACCAGAACGGTACTTCACAAAATAGGAAGGACCTCTCACGAATTTTGCCTCCGTGGATGCGGGGAGAGGGGGACTTTTTACCACACGATCTGGGACTGTAGATTTGTGGCCGGTATACAACCTTTACAACGCAACTTTTACCACGACCTACCATTACCACGCATTTTTTACAACGCAGGATCCATTACAACGCATACCATTACCACGCATGTATTTACAACGCAGGTACTTTTACAACGCATACCATTACAACGTAAGTATTGGTAAGTATATTATTTTATTAAAAAGGGGGATTTTTAGGGTTCAGGGTCAGTTTGGGGTTTTTGGGTAAAGGGGTATTTTTAGGGTTCAGGGTCAGTTTTCAGTTTTTGGGTAAAGGGGTATTTTTAGGGTTTAGGGTCAGTTTTCAGTTTTTGGGTAAAGGGGTATTTTTAGGGTTCAGGGTCAGTTTTCAGTTTTTGGGTAAAGGGGTATTTTTAGGGTTCAGGGTCAGTTTTCAGTTTTTGGGTAAAGGGGTATTTTTAGGGTTCAGGGTCAGTTTTCAATTTTTGGGTAAAGGGGTATTTTTAGGGTTCAGGGTCAGTTTTGGGTTTTTGGGTAAAGGGGTATTTTTAGGGTTCAGGGTCAGTTTTCAGTTTTTGGGTAAAGGGGTATTTTTAGGGTTTAGGGTCAGTTTTCAGTTTTTGGGTAAAGGGGTATTTTTAGGGTTTAGGGTCAGTTTTCAGTTTTTGGGTAAAGGGGTATTTTTAGGGTTCAGGGTCAGTTTTCAGTTTTTGGGTAAAGGGGTATTTTTAGGGTTCAGGGTCAGTTTTCAATTTTTGGGTAAGGGGGTATTTTTAGGGTTCAGGGTCAGTTTTGGGTTTTGGGGTAAAGGGGTATTTTTAGGGTTCAGGGTCAGTTTCAGTTTTTGGGTAAAGGGGTATTTTTAGGGTTTAGGGTCAGTTTTCAGTTTTTGGGTAAAGGGGTATTTTTAGGGTTCAGGGTCAGTTTTCAGTTTTTGGGTAAAGGGGTATTTTTAGGGTTCAGGGTCAGTTTTCAGTTTTTGGGTAAAGGGGTATTTTTAGGGTTCAGGGTAAGTTTTGGGTTTTTGGGTAAAGGGGTATTTTTAGGGTTTAGGGTCAGTTTTGGGTTTTTGGGTAAAGGGGTATTTTTAGGGTTTAGGGTCAGTTTTGAGTTTTTGGATAAAGGGGTATTTTTAGGGTTCAGGGTCAGTTTTGGGTTTTTGGGTAAAAGGGTATTTTTTGGGTTCAGGGTCAGTTTTGGGTTTTTGGGTAAAAGGGTACAGGGTAAGAATTAAATATAATTAAATTTAAATTAAATTAAATTAAATTAAATTAAATTAATTAAATTAAATTACATTATATTAATTTTAATTAAATTAAATATTAAAAAATATTATATACTTACCAATACTTACGTTGTAATTGTATGCGTTGTAAAGGTACCTGCGTTGTAAATACATGCGTGGTAATGGTATGCGTTGTAATGGATCCTGCGTTGTAAAAAATGCGTGGTAATGGTAGGCGTGGTAAAAGTATGCGTTGTAACGTCATACATCCTTTGTGGCCACGTACTGGGCAGCGGTTATGCGAACCATTTCTCAAACCACAAACGTTTCCCTGCTGCCCAACCCACGTCGCTGTCTGATAAACATTTGGGAGGCGGAAGATCTAACCCGTCGTCAGCAGGACTGGGCTGTGCTAGGTATGATGGTGGCAAAGCGCAATATAGCCAAACTGTGGGGTTCAGAAGTCCTGCCCACGCTGAGAGACTGGTGCAAAGATATGGACGACGCCATGGTGGCCGAAAAGGCGGTGTTTGTTCATCGAGGTTGCCCGGCAAAATGGGGGCAAATCTGGGGGGCATGGAATAAATTTAGGGGGGATATATGTGAGCCACCGCGAGTCGACCCGGATGAGGACCTTTCAGATTGAGGGTTGGGCCTGGTCTTTCCATGCTGATGGCTGTGTCGCCTGGGGTGCTGTTTTCCGCCCTTTGTAAACAGATGTTGGGGTGTTGGGGATGGGCTGATGGCCGCACTGCTGATCAACGATATACTGCAATGTATGACTGTCTGCTCTCTCACCTTCGCAGGAATGCTTATGCTACGTGTGCCTTTACAGTTTACGGAAAAGTTTAGTTGTTTGGTTATTGTAAAATCATAGACCTAAGCCATGTCGTATGCCTGAAATACTTGATCTATGGTACACATAGTTTCTATTCGACGCCGGACCCTCAGGTCGTCGGCCACGCGGCTGTGTTGTCCGATTTAAAATGCCTGAGCTCTGGTTCTGCTGCGGCCGGCCCAAATGGGTTGCAGGCCATACGCTGTGTCATGCTGAAAGTGTACAATAAAGGTCTTTAAAAAAAAAAAAAAAAACAGAAGATGTAGTTCCGTTGGTGACCATGTCTCCTGGAGACATACAATTTGGTGTCTGTCTAGGAAACTTATGGCGGAGCCGTCCTCAATCTTTGGACGGAGACTGGCAATGTTCCAAGACACGACACTCAGAGTTTGAGGGTCCCTGGTTGGAATTTGAGTTATTTGTGGCCCAGTTTTTCGCTCTAGTTCCCCTTTTTTGGGGCTAGGAGGATTTTCAGCCTGTGATGGTCAATCCACTAACTCGAGGCCACTATATCTATTCGTCATTGGGATACCGCTCCAACCCTCCCAGGATTGTGGTTCTCTGTGGGGTCCCTATGATATGGTCCTCCCCAGTCGTCCTTTTCTCTACCCCGATGTCGCGGACCAACTGTGTACCAGGGTCCTTCGTGATGGTAGCCATTACGATGTCTCGGGGGGTAGGAGAAGGAAAGGCGCTTTGTTCCTATAGCGCCATTAGAGGTTGGGTGATCCCAAGAACAAATGTGGTCAACCAGTCTAGGGTCATCAAAAGTAACAAGAACACAATCACCCTGTATTGTTTTTTTACCATGCCCTACCCAAGGGGCTCTTCTTACCATTAATATCTTAGTTGAGCAATAGGGGGAGGTGGGCGATTTGCACTAAGCCAATATTGGACCTTGTTCTTTAGCGACCAGGTTGCTTCATTAGTTTGGTCTGCCAATTCTGGTACGCCGGTCATTACAACTATGAAGGGAGTGGCCTCCGGTGGAAGATTAACAGAAAATCTTCCATCAGGGGGTCCTCTATCCCACCCTCTGTTCGGCTGTGTAGCTGGCGTTTTGGGCCCATGTTATGTTCCGAATTAATGCTGTTGCTATTAATCAGGGTGTTAGTTAATGTGTTTTCTAATGTCTTTTTTTCGACACTATAGGTTGGGCTGGTTTGGCTACTGGGGGGATATATATATATTTTTTTTTAACAGTTGAGATTGCGGGTGGCTGCTTACCTCCCCCTGTCTTTTGTGCCCCCTGATTTGGCTTAGTTTTTACAGAAGTTGTCAAATCAGCTAGTGCTTTTTCTATTAGTCCCAATCTCATTTCTAGTGGTGTAAATAGTTGCTTAAGTAGGTCTCCAATTTTAATTAATAATTGGGCATTGGGGTCGTAGTTGTCGTCTGCCTCCTTGCCTGGTGGGAGGTCAGTTACGATTTCCCCAGTATTAGAAGCTGGGGTGTCATGTGTTACTTGGTGAATAATCACGTTATGGAGTTCTTGATCTCCTCTCGGTGGGGTAAGGATTCGGGTCTCTCCTGTCTTATTAGGAACCTTGTGTAGTTTTTTAGATTTTTGAATGTTTGGGGCTGTAGCTTTTTTCTTTCTTATTGCACCCTCCCTCCTCCCTCTTGACTGTCTTATTTCTTCTGGGGTAGTTTGAATCACTAGATCTGGGGTCTTTTCTAATTCCAAGGATAATTGCGAATCGGAGAGCTGTGAGACCGATAGGTCAACCTTGGTTGGTAGGCTGTACCTTTGGCCAAAGGCTTCACTCAGTCTAGGGGCCCTAAGTTGGTCCGGCGTTCTTGCATCCGCCAGGTGTCCCAGAGATGATCTTTTTGCATTTGCTAAATCTTGGGACACTCTACGTTCTATCAGGGAGATACTCTGATCTATAAAAGTGTTCGCTCTAGTGACAAAGTTATCAATAGGACCTGTGATTTGCCCACCCTTAGCTGCAGTTTTGCTTCTGCTTCCTCGTGTAGACATGATAGACGTTAAAATAATGTCTAACTTGTAATTTTAAAGGTGGGCGTATAGATATATAGGCATGGTCTCTAAGTTGGTGAGAAACAGTAAGGGGAGAGTAACTAAGATTTTTGAGATAGAACTAAATAAACATACTTTTTTAGGGAGGTGGCCCAGCCCAGTCTATAACGGTCTCTAACGGGCTACAACGGGCCCGCCCTTGGCCCGGGCTTCGCCCGGCGCCCATCCGCGCGCGTCCCGCGTCACGGGATAAGTGAGGTGGTTATATACTTTGCGGGCGGGGCGCGGGAACACCGAGGGAAGAGGCAGCAGCTGTGTGTAAGATCCTGCTGGTCCTCACAGTCCCTCGGTGTTTAGAGTTCAATACTCTTCTGCCCAGTGAGTAGCGCCCGGTGAAGGTGAGCCGTAAAAAGCTCCAAACTGTCCCATGAAGTCCTCTCACATCAGGCACAGCAACAGGAAATCCAAAGGAAGCACAGTGAGTGGCTCCCGCGGAGCGGGGGCCGCGAAAAGTATTTCAAAGGGCCGGGCGGGGGGCGGGAACACCGACGGAAGAGGCAGCAGCTGTGTGTAAGAGCCTGCTGGTCCTTGCAGTCCCTCGGTGTTTAGAGTTCAATACTCTTCTGCCCAGTGAGTAGCGCCCGGTGAAGGTGAGCCGTAAAAAGCTCCAAACTGTCCCACAAAGTCCTCTCACATCAGGCACAGCAACAGGGAATCCAAAGGAAGCACAGTGAGCGGATTAGTCACAACATGAAAAGTTGAATGTTTTCAACGAGAAGTGAGCAAAACGGATATATGAAACTTCCAGGCCAGGGTACAAGGGCCATCCCATTCCTACAACCTGGCCACCAATAGCGTTGCTGCAATAGTGAAATAGTAGCTGCTACCCCTGCATGAGCAAATGCTAGACCCTCATGTGCTCCTAGGATTAACTCTAACCTCCAATCCGAATTTGGAATTTCTTGATCCCCCCACTACAAGAATCTGAGCAAATGGAATGTTTTGCACACTTAACTGGTAGGAAAGCTTGTCGACAAGTGGGTGTAGCGTTGACAGTCCTCATAATGTCTCCATCTATCCTCGCACTAGAACAAGTAATTGCAGCAACTGCAGCAGTTTCACTGTTGCTTTTGTGGCTTTATCAGCCATGGAATTCCCTACAAAGTGTATTCCTACACGCTGATGACTCACATGAGTATCATATGAATGAGTGCAAACATGCATTTAGTTTGGTTATGTGTCCCCAAATCAGCATGAATACTTTTTGGAATTTCTGAATCAAGTAGAATAAGTACTCATTGTAAGACTGGACCCAATAATATGAATCACACACAATGAGTATAGGGAAACCGGGTTCGTATTCTCAAGTACCAGAATTATAGCTTTAAGTTCAGCCAGCTGCATTGTGCAATCACAGAGTGACAGCATGTAGGTATTTTAAGAATGGAATTCTCCATCATGGATTCTACCCTTCACAGTGGCACATTCTGTAGAGGATTGGTGCTTTTGCCCAATGGCAGACTGGGCAGAACCAGCAGTATAAAAAATGTAAACATACTGATCTAGAGGCATGACTTCCTTAGGCAGAGGATATACATTTTAATATTGCACATTTGCCTGTGTTTATAGTGTAGAGTCAAATATGTGATCTACATCTGTTGTTGTAAGAGAGTTGTCCCATGGTATCCATTGTGGATGTAAAGCTTTTGCACTTTGAATGCTGGCCTTTATTACAGCCTCTAAGGCTGGGACTGGAGTCATGACAATAATGCATTTCCCCTGAGCCAAATATCATTCTTTCACTTCAGCAGTCTGTACCACCGTCTGTCAGTACAAAACGCATCTCTGCATTGGTATAAAAACGCAATTTATATACAATTGGTACAGTGTCTCCTTCATTGAATGTGACACAAGTGTACCCTGAAGCATCCACAATGATACGGGTCACCAGGTTTGTGGTGTTAAAACATGTTTGTATATGTTCTGAAGCTAGCATGTCAGCTTTTACTAAACATAGGATTTGTATGTGTTCAGTTGTCCAATGTGTGCTTGAAAAGTCTGGATGAATCAAGTTGTACAACGGTTTAACACACTCTGCCTAGTCTGGAATGTATGTTCTGCCAAAGTTTCTTCAATGTGTTTGTTGGTTTTAGAAGCACACACTTCTCATGGAAATGTGTCGCTAGGCTTATGCCTTCACTTGACAACTCGTATCCTAGGAATAGCACACTAAGGTAGGCTATCTTTGATTTCTTGAAATTAAATTTGTAGCCCATGTGAGCAAATCACAAAATGACTCTAGCCAAGTGTGTAGAGAGGTCATAGTTCATCAGATATATGTCAGCGACATGGGATAATGCCTGATCATCAAATTCTTGCTAAAGTTCTGTAACTCAGGCTGAAAACAACACTGGGCTCTTCTTACACCCTAGGGGCAATTGACAGAACTGCTTTTGAGAACCTAGCGTGATCAATGAGGACAAGTACCTGCTTTCAGTTGCTACAGAAAAATCGATTGGAAATGTTGAATGTTTTGTATCTTTTTTGCACTATGTTGTTTATTAGTGCCACACTGTGTTCTTTTGTACAGCAAATGCACGTATAGCAGTGTTGAAGCATCTACAATCTAAAACTAAACAATATGGAGCAGTCTCCAGAAACCACCCTTCCCTCCAGCGACAACAGCCAGCCCACCATCACCGCCTGGACCCCAGTCACCACTGAAGATAACACCACGACCATGAAGAGCACTCACTCAGGAGCCCCCATGGACCCCATGCACCATCAACGCCACCTTCGAAACTGGCACTTTCCCCCGATGACTGGAAACGCGCAGAAGTCAAGCCCCTCCTCAAGAAACCCTCCGCAGACCCAATGGACCTGAAGAACTACCGACCCATCTCTCTCCTTCCCATCGCAGCCAAAGTCACCGAGAAGATCGTCAACGCCCAGCTGAAAAACATCTTTGAAGAGAACTCCATCCTCGACCCCTCCCAATCCTGATTCCAGAGCAACCACAGCACCGCCCTCCTCGCTGACACAGAGGACATCCACACGCTCCTTGACCAAGGCCACACCGCAGCCCTCATCCTATTCGACCTCGCCACAGCCTTCAACACCATCTCCCACCGCATTCTCGCAGCCAGACTCCATGACGCCGGAATACAGGGAACTGCCCTCAACTGGCTCCACTCCTTACTCGCCAGCAGAACCCAAAGGATCAGATTCACGCCTTTCCTCTCCGAACCCACAGAGATCAACTGCGGAGTACCACAAGGATCATTGCTCAGTCCTACGCTCTTCAACATCTACATGGCCCCCCTCGCCTCCATCATCAGACATCATGGACTCAGATTTGTATCCTACGCCCACAACACCCAGCTCATCCTCTCCCTCATGAAGGACCCCGAAATCACCACACTCAGCTTCCAAGAAAGTATGAAAGACATTGAAGCTTGGATGAGCAGCAGCTGTCTGAAAATCAACTCAGAGAATACAGAAGTCCTCAGACATTCCCCCTATGCTTGGGACATCTCCTGGTGGCCCTCTGCCATCAGCACTCTCCCATCCCCATCATACTCGACCCCTCCCTCACCATGACCCAACAGATCAACGACGTCGCCTATATCTGCTTCAACACCCTCCTCAAGACCATCAAGTGGATCCCCCCGAAGCCAGAAAGACAGTCACCCATGCACTCATAACAAGCAGACTGGACTACAGAAATGCCCTCTACGCTGGAATCAACAAATCCCTGCTGCGCAAATTCCAGACCATCCAGGACACCGCAGCCTCTCTCATGGGTGAGTAGTGCGCTTTAAACCCCCTGATTGATTGATTGAATATAAATGGTCTGGTTTCAATACTGGAAGGAAAGGATTATCCATAGGGGAGGTGCAACTTTCTATTATGCCTTGGTATTCAAGTTGTGGGAGTATTTCTGTAACTTCTTATTTAGTCTAATTTTTAATGGGGTATTGTCTTTGTGGTGTGGGGTTGATCTCACAGGTATGCTGAGATAAAGGGTGCTATCATCCCACCCCACAGGGCTGCGGTATAATGCTGAAGCTTGCGCTAAGGCCCACTTATTGGCATATGAATGTTTAACTGTACCTGGGATCGGTAAAATTACAGTTTCCCCTTCAGAGAAGTCCATAACAAACTCTGGTGGTCAATCCTTTTTAGCTTAGAGAATGTCATAGATGAATGACATGTTCCCCTAAAAGAGAATATTTATGGTACGTTGTACATCCCCCTCCATCTGGAGTTACATTTCATATAATTGATAAGGAACACTCACTCTCCTATCTGGTGTTTCTACCTGGAGATAGTCACTTGTTGCTACTGCCTACACACATTCCATTAGATTCTGGCGAACTATTGTGATTTCTGCAAGCCATGTCTAGAAGTCCACTCCCCATTTAGAAGCAATGTGCTCAATATAGGTGGCATGCTTGATTTTAAGGCCAGTCACCTTCCTCTTAGTGAATTGAGGCTTGGACTTTTTAGGTTGGTCTTCCTGTTGTATAAAGTCAGATGAGCGTTGTGAGTCCTTCTTTGGTTTCATGTACTCTTCTAATCTGTGCTCTGATCGTCCCCCTCTGTTAAACCTGACATCATTGGCGTGAGTCTCCCTTCCATTTTTGACGGATTGCCTCCTCTGTTTTGATATGTTTTTGCTGGCTATATGCTTTGGACACTGTGCCACCACTAATCAGTGCCACAGTGCAAGTGCTCCCTATGTTAAATTGAGATACTAATAGGATTCCATGATTGGGTTGTTTAATTTATCTGTCAGCCCCTAGTACAGAGCACTATGTGTGCCCAGGGCTTGTAAATCAAATGCTGCTGGTGGGCTTGCAGCACTGGTTGTGCCACCCACGGAAGCAGCTTGTAAAGTGTGTCTCAGGCCTGCCAGTGCAAAGCCTGTGTGCAGTCTCGCACTGCCATGTCGACTTGGCCAAGTGCACCTACTTGCCAGTCCCTAAACCTTCCCTTTGCTTCATATTATACACCCCTATGGTACGCCCAAGGGCTAGGGTGCAATGTAAGTATAAGGTAGGACATGCCCTGATGTGTGTAGCATGTTCTAATAGTGAATTACAGCCATTTTCGTTTTTCACTATTGAAGGCTACCTGTTCTCATAGGCCAGAATGGGCAGTAAGATTATTACATTCTTATAATCCTAACTGACTCAGGGAACATGGTAGAAATTCGAATTTAGTATGCCTGAACTCAGAATAATAAAATACATCTTTTAGTAATGTTGGTTCTAATATTCTGTGTTTTAAAATACCACTTTTAGAAAGTAGGTATTTTCTTGCCTAACTATGCAGGCCTGCCTCTGCTGGGTTGTGTATTCCTTGTCTAGGTTTGTGAGTAACAGTGCTGGGGGATTCCAGGAGACAGGATGGGGAGGCCCAGTGGTGAATAGAGAGATCTGCATCTAGATGGGAGGGAGGAGTTGCACCTAGGACCTGAATAGGCCTGTGCCTTCCCTCTACAATGCTGTCTCCACCCCCTGTGGCTTATCTGATGCCTCTGCCCTGCACTGTGAAAGGAGAGAAGGAATCATGTCAACAGAATGCTCCAGAGCTGTATCTTCCCTCCCCTGTGCTGGCTCCACCTCCTGTGGGGCGGCTGATGTGCACAGTGTAAGGAAGAAGAGAGTCATGTAAACAAAGTGCTCAGGAACTGGTTTGGACTAGGCAGAGGCCTCTCTGCCTTCAGAGAACAAAGGATTTTGGGGAATAAATATTGGGACCCTGATCCCAAGAAATTAGATCACTTCTGGACAAGAAACCTTTCTGCCAAGGAGAAGAACCAAGGAAGCTGCAGGAGTTTGGACTGCCCCTCTGCCAGTGTGCTGTTTGCTGGGTTGGCCTGCAGTTGTTGCTTCATTGTCAAGGGAAAGGAGAAGGAACTTTGTAAGGACTTTCATCTACAGAATATTCTCCAAGAGCTTTAACTGTGCTAGCCTCCTGCTGAAGTCTCAGGGACAAAAGACTTCACCTCCAGCTCCCTCCTGAATTTCCTTGCTGGGAATTTTGACTCCAGACACTTGCGTGCCGCTGGGAGCTGGAAGCGCGACGCATCAAGAAGAAGCGTGTCGCTGCCGCAGCTTAAATCGTCACAACGCTGGAGAAGCGAGCCATTGCCACATCTCCCTGGAAGCGTGTGTTCATCGAAGCTGCCTGCTGTCGCATCACCGGAGAAGCATGACGCCATCGTGAGAATCGCCATCGCATCACCGGAGAAGCGTGTCGCAGGGCCTGTCGCGGGTCCAAAGTACAGAGTCGTCGCAAGGCTGCCAGGGCATCATCGCATCACATCAAGGCGCCATCTTGCGCACCGCAACGGGCCCGCAAGCTGAGAATCTACGCATCACCTCTGCACCAGTAAGGCTCACTACGAGTCCCCTACTCTGCGCAAGCATTGAGGCAGGACGCAAACGTTCCCCCGGGTCACGGAACCAACGCATCTCCCATTTTGCGAGCCTTTTGTTCACTTTGCATTACGCATCCCGGTACTTTGTTGAGAACTTTGTTGCATTTACCAATAACTTGAACTAAGAGACTTAAATCATGTTTTAAGCAATCTTAAGTGTAGTATTGTGGTTTTTTTGCCGTTTGTTGTCTTGTGTTAAGTCTATATAAAGAATACTTATTTTTATAAAACCTGTGTTGTGTCCATCTGTAGTGTTTTCACTGTATTACTGTGTATATTCACAACTGCTTAACACTCTGCCTCTGAGATAAGCCTGTCTGCTCGTGCCAAGCTACCAAGGGGGTGAGCAGGGGTTATTAAGGAGTGTAATCCCCTTATCCTGACTTAGAAGTAAGGGTCCCTATTTGGACAAAGGTGAATACCATTGCCAACTAGAGACCCCCAGATCTAACACCCTCTCTCCAAGTGTTTTTCAGATGAATGCTAAACAGAATGGCCGGAACCTGTATCAGTATCCTGATATCGATCAGGCATTTCAATATTTTCACAGTCACGCAGATTATAGCATTTTTCAGTGGATTCCTCTTGAGGAGAACCACCCTGTGCTTTAGTCGTTTCTTTATTTTTTTTATTATGCTGCCTCTTCTTAGCAGAAAAGTCTGATGCCTGCTTCAAGTTATCTCTTTCAGAGTTACCCTTAATTTGTAGTTTACTAGGTCTGGCTCCCAAATTTTATCTACCTATTGATGCATAGGTTTCCTCAATATTTTTTGTAATCCACGCTCCTATTATCCCTGAGCCAAATCGGTGGCATTTAGCCACGCTGCTGCTTCCCCTTTAATGTTACTCAACATTATGGTGGATACTGTGGCAACGTTGCCCATCAGTTTCATCCCCAAATCCAGGGCAGGGGCTGCCCCGTACTCATTTTGGATCTGTTTAAGCACTTCTGGCAAAACAGCGAATCAGGGTGTACCATGGGTTCTGGTATATATTGCAGCAAAGACGGTACCCCAAGTGGCACAGTCTTTTACTGGGACAGCCATGCTCATTGGCAAGCATATTGTGAGAATTCTGTGTTTTCCTGAGGTCCCATATGGGGAAACACTGCTTCAAGCTGATTTCTTTTTTGTGCAATCCAGAATGGAAATTCCTCCTATTTGATGAGATTGTTACCCATGACTGTGTTGATAGTCACTGGACTATTAACAGATGTGCCCAATTGTGGTTGTGCAGCTTGATTAGCCCTTGCAGGATTTATTGTCATTGTACTCATGACAAATTGTGTTAAGCACCCTCTATATTCTAACCAGATCCAGGGTGCTGTAGGTGGCAGTGTTGCACCACGAGCAAAGAGCGAGCGGGCGAGGTGTGCGAGCGAGGCGAGTGGCGAGTCGAGCAGAAGGGGCCATCACCCGAAAAAGCGGCCCGGCGGTGACGGCGGAGCAGCGGCGGTGGTGGCAGCAATCTCCCACGGCGATCCCCCCCACTTGGCACAGCGCGGTACGGAGAGGAAGGCTAAGGTAGGAGGCCAACGGTGGAGGCGGGCGGAGGTGGTGGCATAAGAGAGAGTGGCTCGCCTACCTGCCTGCTGCCTGCTTGCAGTGTAGCAACCCCGTCTCTCACCTCTCACCTCTCCCGCCGTTAGTGCATTTGGGTCCCAGCGGGAACCAGCCTTGGTTTTTTCTGCTGCTACATTCGCACAGGGCACATCATCCCTTAAGTTTAAAACTTAAAGAAGCTTAAAGAAGCTTAAAGAGGAGCAGCAATACCAGAAAATAAGCAATAAGCACGAAGCACGAAGTAAAATCAAGGCATCACAGCACCCAGTATATCGCCCAGTACAAGAAGGGGGGGAAAGTGCTTAGCAAAACAAAAAGAAAAAAATCAAATCTAAAGGAGACTAGGGCTTAGTAAAGAAAAAAAGAACAGCACTCAGCTAAAAGTTTAATGGAGTGCAAAGGAGAGTAGCACTCATACGTTTTAAAAGCTGAGCAACGCGCAACAAAGGCCACTTCAGAGGAAGAGGAGCTACCAACTAAGAGCAAGCTAAGAGCAGGCCAGTATTTATCAGGATTTACCAGGAACCAATCCCCATCTAAAGCCGACAAGGAAGGTTTAACTTTTTGGAGTATTGAATTTCCGAGCAATGGGGGGTGAGCATCAAAATGGAAACTATATCCCTTCCCGCCCTTCGTACCACCCCACCCCACCCCATCCCCCGGCAACTACTGTTACCTTGTTACCTTGTACTCTTAATACACATACACATTGAGAGTGAGTCACGAAAAAACGAAGGGAACAAGGGAATAGTGGAAGGCAAATAAAATAAACGAAAAGAAAAGGAAAGATAACAGACGCATTAAAAACGCATTAAACCGCATTAAAAGTACGCAAGCATTAGACCATGTAAAGTCGAGGGGATATGCGGTCAGGAAAAATTCGCCAAGCACCAACACGCAAAATTAGGAGAAGAGTACTTACAAAAGATCCAACCCTGCTTGCAAACAAAAGTAAAATAAAAGAGGAACCCATATCACAAAAAAAGAGACTTGTCCCTCTTTTAACACCAGAACCATTCCAGTTCGGGGGGAACAACGTGAAGAAGAAATTACACTTTTTAAAGGACCCTATGGCGGCAATTTATGCACCCACAGAAGAGGCGCTTGGTTTACAAAGCCCAATAAAACCAACAAATTTAATAACCCCAAATAAATATGGAGAAATATGCCCTGCACTCGGGGAATCAGTGGCAAAACAACCACAACAGCAACAACTAAAAAGGAGAAACAGACAGGAGAGAAGCACAGGAGCAATTGGTCAAGAGAAATTATCAATTAAAAGATGGTTGATAAAAACAACAGCACAGATACACCAATCCACATCTACACTGGAAAAGGGGAATGAAGATGAAAAGGGAACAAGTCAAATATTAAGAGAAGATCCAAGTCAAATCGAGTGCCAAGAAAAAGTTCAAAAGATAGATTGGACTAGATCCTTTTCAATTTTGGAGGAAAAGGAACTCATCAAGGCCCTAGAACTTAACACACAAAGGGACGAGGATTCGCGGGCAAACAGGCAAGGGAAAAGCATAGAAGCCGGCCCGTTGGAAAAAGGGAAACTGGGGTAGAAGGGGGAGCCGTCTCAACCCCCATTAAACCCACACCCAGTTTTAACCGATGGGAGAAACAAGATAACGAGAAAAGCGGTCAACCACAAGCAAAAATAAAAACACAGTCACCAATCACGATTTCCTCAGTCAGTGGATTTGATTCTATATCAGGGATCCTGATGCAACCCAACAACACATAGTCAACTATTTGGAGTGAATCACTGCTAAGAAGTCTACAGCAAGCAATTAATGTCTTAAACTTCCAATCGGATAAATTAGACGTCCAAGTAGATTTAATGAATCTAATTGCAACACACATAGCAGGAATAAACACAAAATTGGACATAATTACAGCGCAAATTACAAAAGGAAATAATAAAGATACCCAAACCAAATATAAAACGCTGGATCAAAGTTGTGGATGCGGCCAAATAATAGATAAACTGGCGTCCCTACCTGAAATACTGACTGGAATTCTACGAGCGGCACAAACAACTAGAACAACAGAAGAAATAGGGGCCCGAGAACACAAGGGCGGAAAAATGAGGACGCCAGTACAAGAAAATAGGAGGTCAGTCACTCAATCTGAGGATGGTATAAAAATAATTGAAGCAAATTAAACAAATGATGATGGAAAAGGGCATAGTGAAAATAAAACGTCTGCTTCACCAGGTTTACCAAACAACCAAACAAAAAGACAACGTAAACGAGCACGGAAAGCTAGGAAGAACGTCAGCAAAAAAGCAAAGCAGGAAAAAAGTCAAATTTATGCTATATTCACGCAAAAGTTGAACAAAAGCAGCAAGGACCGGGTTGAAAACAACTTAAAGGTAGAATCAAACGGCCAAGAAATAAACACATTAGGTAGTACGGGGTGCCTTAGCACGTCCATGCAAAGCAAACGGATGTCACCAGAAATCATCCACAAGAAGTCAAAAAGAGAACAGAACGTGGGAGTAAAAACAAACAACATAAAGGTTGAATCAGAAATAAAGGAAAAAAGGTCAGCATATAAACCAGTAATAGAAAAACATGAAGGGGAAATAAGATTACTGGAGTACAAATCAGTATCGAAAAAACAAGATGGCATAATAAACAGGGATCAAGTAAAAACAATCATAAGGAAACCAGAAGATCAGATATCAGACCTGTCTAAAAGGGAAAAAATATTTGAACTACAAGCAGAATGTTTTACAAGTACTGACACACAATTAATAATCACTGTGGACAAAGAAGGCAGGACATGCAATGTACCATTTGAAAGAAATACAAACAAGGATAATGTCTGGCCAGACATAAGTCATAGAACAGCAGAGATTGAAACAGAACAAAGCGACGATGTAGCCTTAGCACTAAAGTCTCCCCTAAAAGAAAGGCCCATCGTAGAGTTCATGAATCAAAATACAATCAACCTCCGGGAATCTGCAATGGACAAAACTGGACCAAATCAAAATCAGAACCAACAAATAGATTCAGCAGAGCCAGGTTGTAAATTAATATTAGGTCAGAATACTCAACAAACGGTAAAGTGGATACTTTAAATAGGGGAAACATAATGCGATTATTTAAAGAGATCCCTAAATTAAGGAAAATTACATCAGCGGAACTCTTGGCGGTAGAATTTTTCCAAATGAATAAAGTGACAGAATTAGAAGTAAGTAGCACAACATGGGCGTCAAAAGAATTAACCGAGTTGATATTCTCCACAAGAGCGGTCTTTGCAGCCTGGGGCATAAAACTAGCATATCCAATGCACATAAAATATCCATATCCGCTACTAAACAATGAGGTACACCAACCAGCAAACTCAAATGGAAAAGCAATTTCCCTCCTAAAAGGAGCAAGAAGTACGACCACAACCCAACAAATAAGCCGGGATTCATGTTTAAACAGCATAAATCCTAGACAGTTGAATCATCAGTCTGAAGGAAATCAAGATTGGTCCTGGTTATCTCATACTTTGAACTCACATCAATCCTGATGAAAAAATCACAGACAGAAGGTAGCAAAACACAAAAACCCAAGATATTACGCAAAAGGAGAAAAAAATAAGAATCTGTTCCTGAAACGTCCATGGTTTTAAGGAAATGTAACAGGACCAAGAGACTATCTCCTTTTTGGGAAAATTCAACATAATTCTCCTACAAGAAACATGGAACAAAACATCAAGACACATAGCAGGATATGAAGAATTCCATGCTATGGCAGAAAAAGTTGCAAAGTATGAACACCCAAGGGGGGGCCTGTCCACATACATAACAGTAGAATATGATTGAGGAATTGGATCCCGGAGAAAACTGGATACAAGTCACAAAACTCGAATGTAAGCGTCCTTCAAACACAGCTTGGTGGATGTTGCTGATTTAAACATATATATCCATCCTGAAAAGAAAAAGAAGATTGAAAAATTGTCAAATTTGATAAATATAATAAAAACATTGCAAGTAACATATCAAAATTATGAGATGATTGTCTCAGGCAACTTCAATTGTAAATGGGTAGGGGGCAACCACAACAAGAGCAGAAGTCAAAAATCACCCCAAATAAACAAATGGAAGCAAGACCTGGAATCTCTGGGTTTTATCATATTAAATGGAAATACAAAGGGAGACCAACCAGTGGAATTACCTTTTCAGGTGGAAACAAACAATCCACTATCGACTACACATTAATCAGTGAGGGTCTTGTACACTTGGTCGATCATTTCTGCATTAAAACGAGGCCAGAGAGTGACCACTTTCCACAAGAAACAGTATTACATCCAAACTTGCTGCAAAAAGAGAGCCCAGCATCCTTAGCCGTAATGCCAGAAGTATATATTCTAAGGAAACTTAAATGGAGAGGAATAATTATTAAAGAGATAATGGATATAATCATGTAGAGAATACTGGGCCACTGGAAGCCCACCTATTGGCACAGGATTGGAAGAATCGGCGTACGTCTTTATTAGATAAATTCCCAGCAAAACCAGTAGGCAAATGGACGCATGGAGCCAAAAAGGAACCATGGTATAACATACAAATGAGAGATCAAAAAAGAAACATCGCGAAGGAGGTAAGATTAAACGCTGTAGCAATCAGAACGGGAATGGAAAGTGATAAGTGTAAGATCTTACAAATGAGAAAAGAATACAAGGAGAAGTGCAGAGATCCAAAAAGGATATATACAGAAAACCTATGGGAGGAATTGCTGTGGGCAAGCAAATTACCGAACAGCAGCAAATTTTGGGGTCTAATAAACAAACTAATAAAGGGAACAGGAACCCAACAGAATGTAGGAATAAGTGAATCAGCTTGGTTGCAATATGTTGATAAACTGTATAATATTCAAACACGTATACACATGTGGGAAGAAATAAGCATAGATGAAGTAAAAGAAAAAGGACCGAAATTAGTAGCAATCACTCTCGAAAAAGAGGAACTAGAAAAAGATCAAACTACTATGGAATCGGAAGATCTAATACCATTGACAACAATAAAATATATAAAATTCTTGATTAAAAAATTGAAATCTGAAGGCGCCGCAGGGCCAAATGGGCTTCCAAATGCCCTTTTCAAGCAAGACCCTGAATTCTGGGCCAATTACCTCACACCACTTTTTCACCAATTGTTTTGTGAAAAAAAGATGCCACAGTCCTGGAGAGGAAATCTTTTCCACCCAATTTACAAAAATGGTAGCCGAACAGAACCCGGGAACTACAGGCTCATTGCTCTCATTGATGTAGAGGCAAAACTGTTTGCTTCCTGTATTTTACAATACCTACAGGAGTGGACGAAGGAAAATAGAATAATTCCAAAATTTCAAACAGGCTTCAGACAAGGCATGGGCACCATCACAAACCTCTCAGCACTGACGATGTTGATTGAAAAAGTAGAAAGGAAAAAGGCAGGATTAGTGGCATGTTATATCGATTTGAAATCTGCTTTTAATAGAGTGCCGCGCAATCGTCTTTGGCAGAAATTGGAAGCATGGGTATTACCCCAAATACTCATAAGACACAATAACATCTTTATACAGCGAAACTTGGCCACAGTAAAGCTTGGAGATGGAAAAAGAATATCCTCTAAGATAAACATAACAAACGGATTAAAACAAGGCTGCGTGCTCTCACCATGTTTATTTAACTTATACTTAGCAGACTTAAACAGCTACTTGCAAAAAACAAATAGTCATCCGCCAAAATTGGCAAACGAGCCAATCCAGTTCCTGCAATATGCGGACGACATTGTGGTGGTGAGCCAAACACCGATAGGGCTGCAAAGAGTCAGAAACAAACTAATTGACTATTTCGATCTTTTAGGCCTGGAACTAAATAAAACAAAAACCAAGGTGGTGAGATTAGCAGGCCCCAGGCCAGGAAAATATAAATGGTATGCAAAGAATACACAAATTGAGGAAACAAGCTCATTTAAATACCTGGGTATTCAAGTGGGCAGAAACATGTCCTTCATGGATCAAAAAAGGGATATTAAAGCAAAAGACTAATCACTAACTTTTGCCTACAAACAGCTTTATAAGAAACTGGAATGTCCTTCACATGGGTACCTTCTGAAAATAATGCCAGCACAATTGCTCCCAACGTTATCCTATGGTTTGGAAATATGGCATGGCCAAGAAATTAACTGCAGACTAAAGTATATAAAGCAGTTTTTAACCTCTTTAAAGGATCATCTCCAGCACAGATACGCTTGGAATTCGGTCTTCAGAACCAAGAATATCAAAGAAAGCAATGTTTGCAAAACTGTGCTGGAAATTCAGAGCATCGGAACCGGGATCGTTGAAAAACTTATGTTGGATGGAAATAAAGACGCAATTTGACCAATAAAAAAAAAAGCAAATACTTGGGGTGACTATTTGTGTACAGCGCTGTAGGTATTAGAGATCGAGGAAGCCTGGAACAGCAACCTGGAAAGAACAACATTTAACAGAGTGTTTAACACCAGGGCCCAAAGAACACATCCAGACCCTTGAATTTATGTTATTGGACATATTTCAGGTAGCATTGACAATCCATTTCTACCCGGTCCACGTTATATATGGATGTGAACAGGTGGGTGAGGCATTAACTGTTTGAATACTGTTTAACACCAGGGCCAAGACTTTATCATTCGTGGAAGATAAAAGAAGACTGACCAAACGTCGCCACGCCTGGTTGGTAATTAATTCATATATAAAGCCAAAACCACAACCTTATTTAGCGGCCCACTTTCGTCTATCATTAAAAAGGAGGTTCATGGTATACAGATTAGGTGATTACAACTCGAAGGATCTGGTCCCCACCTGGAAAAGTAAACAGCAAGCGAAGATATGCCGTCTATGTGGGTATCATACAGAAACTATATGCCACTTAATGTGTGTTTGTGAGACCGTAAATGTTGAAAGAAGGAAGCTGCTAAAAACAGCCTTAAATGACTTAAATATTCGCACTTGCAGACAGGCAGTTACAAGCTGGATGGGGGGCTCATCAAACATTTTAATATGCCGTGGGGTAAAATTCATGACACTTGTGGACAACCCACTAGCGAAAGTGGAAAAAGACTAAATGCTTGGGGTTGGAACGGGTCTGGAAATTTTATAGATACTGTAAATATTTTTAAAGTATTATTGATAATATGTGATTTTTAAATTCTGACGGTTACACATTTTTACCATGTGCTTTATGGTTGTGACAAACCAAATAAAGTTATTTTTTGACTGACTGACTGACTAACCAGATCCATATATCGTATATATGTAGGTCTGGAGCTGTGAGATTTTCTATATCTGGATAGGGTGTGCAACCAGCTAAGAATGGCCATGTTACTCCCCCATTGCTAAGGGGACGTAGCCTTGCATTGTTTCTTGTATGTGGTAGGGCGCCTACAAACCGATTTTGGTGTACTCTGTATGTTAGTGGCATTTCGAGAGCTTCATAAGCTGTGTAGTTGTTAGGAACTGCAGCCTCAGTGTATGTTTGAAACTGCTTTGTTCGTGATTCTGTGGCTGGGAAAGCAACCAATGAATAGAATACCTCTGTCGTGAATGCTGTGTGGGCCTCAATCATGAAGGTAGCATCTCTACCCACCAGGAGGAGTCAACGTTGTTGCAGCATTTGTGTTACCGCATGTCTGCAGTTTATTGGTGTGTTAATTGCTGCGCCGTCAGCCATATGAATATGTGTAATTCAGTGAGGGATCCTCTATGGGTGATCCTTTGAAAGGTCAAGCTTGAACATCCTACAGCCAATACATAGGGTTTACCTACTCGGCTAAGAAGGATTTTTCCATAGCACCTTGAAAATCTCCTATTAAGAGGTGAGTAGAGGTCTTTGTGTGTACAAAAGAAAACTACACAGCTGATCCATTAAATAAGAACCCAAGCTAGAACATGGGTGTCACCATGTCATATGGCTTATACTTTCTCAGTAAAAACAACTGTGCGTTTGTTAGACAACATAAACATCAGAAGTGTGCAAGACGGATTCTATGCACACCATGAGGGTATGTTGGCCTTAGTCCTGCTAGCTCACAGTGCACCATCTGTACCCCTAACCAGGAAAAATAGCAAGTGTAATATGCAACCTCAGGACATGACAACTCTGACTCCCCAAGGAAATTGTAGTAACAGATCTAGAAAACATTTTCTTTGATTACTCATGCATACCCAAAGAGACACACAAGAAATACACACATGCAGTTTCAATATTTACTGAAGCATTGTGATTCTTGAGTAAATTATGTGTGTTTCAATAATCAAAAGTAGGAAACAGAATAATGTTATTAGCATAACGAGAATAATGAAGAAGATAAACAATTCAAACATTTTGCTATTACATAGACGATATGCTTGCATATAAATACTGTAATATATTGTACTCTTACCTAGTGCTGACTAACCTAGTGTGCCTAGGGTGAGTGAATCTCCCAAATCCCTATCGGATAATCTAACACCTCATTACCTGTGGGTAAATGTTATCAGGCAGCCCATATTGGTGGAGAGCTGGGCAACATCCCATGCATGAGGTAAACAGAAATCAGCTGGGCTGGAATTTTGGCATGGGACGACCTCTCAGTCCCAGTGAAATTCACTTCTGTCTATACAAGGGAGTGATGTTGTTTATATATTAAAGATCATCCATGTTGCCATGCTGAAGCCCCAGTGAGGCTGCTATTGTTTATTCTATTGTGAGAGCTCCATCACCGGACTGATAATAGCAAATAATATTTTGTGTAGAGAACTTAGCCCTTGTACAGAATGTCCAAGGTATTTAACAATGTGCCTACGAAGTGAAAACTTGAGCAAAGCTGATTTCAGAGAATATTATCCTGCATAAGCACGCAAACTAATGTGTTTGAAATGTTATTATGTTTAAGAAAGAAGGCAACTTAAAAATGTGAGTAGGTAAATAGTTGGTGTTTCTATTTGGGCCTATAATGTAACCATATACCACAGCACCATGAGTCAAGTACCCACTGGCATGTCGGAGTGAGCTCCCCTGTGAATCAAGTACCCACTGGATTATCGGATTGAGCTGTGTTATGTACCCACTGTAATGTGCCACAACCAACAGCTATCCACCTAGAAGAGGGACATCAACAGAAGCCTAAAGTCCTGCTATGATCCTCTAAGTGGCTGACTGCAAAGCATCTGCTGTGCAGCTCTTTGAAAGGCTGCTGTGTGCCACCTAGGAAGCTCCCTGCAACCGGCAAGATCATGCTGCTGCAGGAAGCCTGAACACAGCCCAACACTGCTCCTACAAGTGGGGTGACACACTGAGAGGGCCAGAGAGACTAGGTGCTAAAGCCAAACCATGGGAAAGGGAGTATGAGCTGCACCTATCAACCTTACCTCCAACTATAAACCTGAGGACGGACAGCACCCAGAGGAAGTGTAGGGGACCCACAAGAAGACAGGGGGAGGGATAATTGGATTAGTCCGCAAAGGTCCCTGAAAGCACACATACTCATACCCGTGAAGCGGATATTTATGCTTTCTTGAATGTGGTGGAATTCTATGTTTTCTGTTTAATAAAGTACACATCTTTTCTACAAAGAAAACCACAGAGCTGGACTGGGGGTGGCATTAATTCCTGAGCCTGAGTACTCACACACTAACCTCCCTGAGAAGCCTGTGACTTCTCACCTCACTCATTGTAAGAAGGACTGTACTTAGCCCAGTATGTAGAGCCATAGAAAGACAGGCAATGGGTTAGTAGTATAGAATCCATTTATGAATCATAGTGTTTAACATACTAGAAATTAAACTTACGCTAACAAAAATCAATGTTATGCTTTCTTCCATTTTTAATGTGATATCATGATACACCATGTGATCACCACAGCTGTTCTTTTCCTTGCTATAATAAAGAATTGTGAGCTCTACAGTGAGGCATTCTGTGAGAAAGTGCCATCTTTCTTACATGGTATGCCCCCACTTTTTGCTGAATTGCTGATGTGCTTTGACTGAGTGTGGCCTGGGCTTCTGCCAATCAGGTGCCCAGGGCCTGTGTTCCTTCCCTAAAGACTGTGTTGAAACTAAAACCCAATTGGCATCTCTGGCCACATGTCAGCCCCTGGTAAATGGTACCCAAGGTACCCAGGGCTTTGTGACCCGAGAAGACCCCTAAGGGCTGCAGCATTTATTGTGCCACCCTTATGGCCCCTGTACCCTGACCCACATACACTACCTTTGCAGGCTGGGTGCCCTGGTACAGAACTAAACAAAGAGTCTACATGGCACACATCCCTGTGTGCCATGCCCTCAAAACCACTGCCCTGGCATACATCAGTCACCCCTTTAGCTGGGTGCCCTATGCCAGTGGTGTGGGTACAGGTGCATGAGTCCTGTGCTCCTACAGTACCCAGGGCCATTCCTGGGCACTGTAAGTGCAGTGATGCCATTAAGAGTATATGGTGCTGGGAGGTTGTCATTACAAACTCCACAGCACCATAATGGCTACACTGAAGACTGACAAGTTTGATATTAAACTTCTCAGCACATTAAACCCACACTGGTGCCAGTATGGGATTTAATGTAAAATGCACTACAGAGGGCATCTTAGAGATGGCCCCTGAAACCTAACCTACAATCCACATCTTGTCTGAGAGACTGCCTAGGCTGCCACACAGAAGACATGTTGCTGGACCCCTGGTTGGAGAGCCCCCCGCTCTACTTGGCCTGCAACAATGCACATCCTGGACAAGGTGCTAGGTCCCCTCCCCTAGGATGGGCAGGGGGAAGCTTTAAAGGCATGCCACCTTTGTGAGCTTCTCCAGGCCACTTGCTGTACTCAGCAACTGGCCCAACCGGTTCTGACCCCCACTCTGTTGGGAAGACTGGCGGGAACCCCTACATGAGAAAAGGGGGTGTGCCAGCCTGTGCCAACTCCACCCCTAAGGTGGGAGAGGAGAGGTGAAGCACAACTCCGGGCTCCGGCTATCTTGAGGATGGGGAGCCCTGCCCAATCAGAGATAGGCTCCTGCCCCCCTCCCACAGGAGAGGAGCAGGGTAGGGGGTGTACTCACCCCAGGACAGGGACCTATTGGTCCCTGCCCTTCCCGAACCTGTAACGCCCCTAAATTTAGTATTTAGGAGCACCCTGAACCTTCCTTCCTTAGATCCTGATTTCGAAACAAGAAAGAAGACCAAGAAGAAGAAGACCTGCCATGCAGTTGCTAACAAGAGGACTATTTTAGAATGTGGCGGACCCAGTACAATTACATTTAAAACTGACATCAAAAGTCAATAACCCAGAGAAATTGATTAGTGCTAAAGTGTTGTTTAATCACACCAAGCACCTAATATTATATTAGTTAAGGAAACAGTTTACAGAAAACATTAGAATAAAAAACGTTGGTGTGCCCAACTGGGTGGGGGGAAGGGAGGAGGGGGACTTGAGTGAGGTAGTGAGGCAAGTGACGGACAATATTCGAAAAGCATCACAATCAAATTGTTGGGCATGTTACTCAATGCCACACATTCATAGTAAAGTTCATAGCAGATAGTTTAAAATCATTTACATAGCAATGTACAATATAGGATCACAGTGCAAAGTGCATTGTTGGTGATACTGGCATGAATGATGTGTCGACGCTTCGACCCCTGAAACCATGTAGGTTGGTTCTAGTCCTTACTGACGGGGTCTTCCTCAGGACAAATGTGAAGGTGAGGGCAGAGGGGCACCTAAGGGTAAAATAAGGAGTTTGTAAAGTCTGATAGTTTGATTCCAGGACGAGAGCTGAAGTAGGTATAATGACACTATATTTACCGTATCTGATAGGAGAAAAGGCCTAGTAGGTACAATTTTTCGTCAAGGACGATGGGGCTCCAATGGCTCCGATAGGCGTAGGTGAGAGTGATGGACACCTGTAGAAATAAGGTGTCTGTCAAAATAGGGCCTTGAAAGATTTCCTGGTCGCTAAATTAAACCCATAATAAAACCAAGGCAAACTTACTCAGAGAAGTAAATGAATTTCTACAAATCCTTCAACGCAGTGTCAATGCTGCATGGAAAACCGTGGTCAAACCATCGGTCACGGGGTGAATAAAATCACAAATGATTTCCTTCAGTTAATCTAGAAGTGAAAAAGGGGTGGAAAGGAGGGGACAGTCAGTGCTAGGGTCCACGTCGTGCACCTAAGATAAATGGAGTGGTTACAAAACAGTGCCTAAATGAAAACTGGCATGCTGCACGAAAACGTCTAATTGAAACAGTGGGACTCATTCTCAGGAGAGATAAGTCCCAAACTTCAGTCAATGATGAGCGAGGGAACAGCAAAGAGCAGTTTAACATCAAAGCAGTGAAATTACTACACATTCGGGCGAAACTGATGTGACAGACTATAACCGCACCCGCATTTACGAAAACAGCGTGCCGCTTTAGAGAGACGAGCCAAAATTAATTACAATGCACTCTCTGCATGTTGTAGAAGGAGTGATGTGGGGAGTATATTTAGAAAATGTTGGTTGCCCTTGCTGTCAAGAAGGAGAGGTGTCTTACCAAGAATACCAAGACTGAGCATTACTTAATTTAACCTAACTGGGTATATCTGGTCATGAACCCCGAGGTGGAACAAACAAAACTAATTGGGTAGATTCAAGAAATGGCACAGCACTCACCCTCGTAGGTTAAGCGTTCCTCTTTGAAAGTGGAGAGTGAACTGCTTGTACGTGAGCCCTACTTATGTTATGCGGGAAACCGACAGCCGCCGTGTGATGTCCCGTGAGTGGCAGCAGCTAAATGCCTGTCGGTCCTGGAGTCTGACTTCACGGTAGAAGAAAGACTCGGGAATGTTGATTGCTATTATTGAAGGAGTGTATGGGCTATGATTCTTCCTGACACTGAAAACTAGCTAAAACACGTCTAGGTGCTGTGAATGTTATAGAGATTAACACATACAAACTCATACAAATGCTAGCCCAAAAACACAGACATCTTTACAATAACAATGATTACAAAAACTTGGTTATTCCTGTATACAAATGGCAAATATTGGCAGAGCTGGAAACACTTGGTAAGAATACTGGCGAGGAACCCATCAAACTTACAGAGGCATTCTTACAGTAATGCGAGCCCTATCATAATATACACATTTTATGGAAGTCCTTGGAAAAAACACCATTACACTGTTGAATGGTAGATTAATGTTAAAAATGTAGGTCTCATTAATACACAGATGGTATTGAACATATGCAAGTTATACAGTCAAGTTATACTTATGAATCTCTATTAAAACACTCTTCAAGAGGCATAGTTCATTTTATAGAGCCAGTATATCATTACAGTGCATCGCAACCTATGACGGAGAAGTCAGAATTGTGCAGTGTTAAGAGTAATCTCCTGGGTAACAAGGACCTGGTTACATATTAAGACATGCCAGTTGGGCATTGCTAGGGTCTAATTCATTCAAGCCATGGGCAATGGTGTCCAGACGCACCATCCATTTTGATTCTCTAATAGTTAGGATTGAAGCAATGTTTTCCCCTCTTGGTCCCAGTTTAGCTTTTTCAATCACCAACCATTGCATTTGATTAGGGCTGTGTCCCAACCTTGGTCCTAATCTACTTCGCTATTTGCGCTGAGCAAGTGACTAGGAGCCCAGCTCCCACAGCTGTGTGGCCTGCTTGCCAGCAGCCACCAACCGAAGGCCCCCTGCCTCTCATTGGATAACATTGGGACTAACTACCTCTGCACCCGGCTGCCCCTGTTCCACTGAGGGTGTACCAACTGTACCTACCTGACCCTGTGAGACCCCTGAGTCTATGCCCAGAACCTTAACTCTGCCAGTCGAGTACTTACCCAAAAGTCGGTAACTCATTTTCCTTCCATAGGATAACATTGACTGGTTTCACTTGAAAATTCTTCTAAGTGTGGAGTTCTTGAACTTTAAAATATTAATCTAAAATCAGCCGAACAACAAATTCCCATTTACTCCCCTGTTATCAGGAGAGAACCCAGTGCTGCATCTTTTAGCCCAGCACTGCCCCTGAAAAGTAATTTTAACCGTACTTACCAGTAACTTGAATTTTCTTCCCTAGGATCCCATTGTCTGGTTTTCACCAGAAAAGTTTCTAAGTGTCGATTTTCACAAACTACAAATATTCCTTAAAAATCAGCGTTTTGACTTCAATACATTCTTTCAACTGTTTACAGGAGATGCGCCAGTGCTGGATCCAGGATCCAACACTGAGTAAGAAAAATGAATCATAACACTACTTACCTGCAAAGTGAATTTCCTCCCGGAGGATAACATTGGTGATTCTATATGAAAACGTTTCTGAGTGTCAACTTTTAAAATACAATAACATTCCTTAAAAATCACTACTGTAACCAAAACGCTTTTACTTAACTGTTTACAGGACATGTCCAAGGACTGAATCTAGGATCCGGTCCTGTGGTTAAAAAAGTAATCTACAAAGTAACTAATTGCATTTAACTAGAAATTCCCATTGAGCTCAATGTTGCATTGTGTTTGAAATTGTGTTGCCTATTGCAACAACTGTAACTATTGCAATCAAAAAGACTTTTGCCTATTTGAAAAGTATTTAACTACAGTAATTCATTCTGAGTATATTTTGACACATTGTTAGTTCGAAAATAAAACAACTATATATTTCGATACAATACAATTGCCCTAGAGTTCAGTTCTTGAGTGTGTGAGACCATTTGCTGACTAAGTGTGTACAACAAATGCTTTACACTGTCCTCTGATACTGCCTTACTGCTCGACCAAGGTACAACTTTAGAGAGTAAGGTTTTATCTAACTTTAGCCTATGCCAAACCTCTGGGAACTGTGGACTCTGTATATACTGTACCTTACTTTAGTCCAGTATATATAGAGCCACTTTCTTACACATCCCAGTCACAATGAATGGTATGTACCTAATCAACAACACTTTGGTTGTCTCAGGCTGCATTACATACTATGTATCATCTAATAATACCTGAAAAAACTCCAAGAACATCTGAATCTAATGCAATAGTATTATGAGAGACTCTTTAAATGTTTTCTGTACTAAAAGGTTTCTTCTTCCATGTTTCCCATTGGCGGATATTCTGGGAACAATGTTTTTGTATTGTGAATGTATGAAATCCATAGTCTAAAGTCCTAAATAGGACCTGCTTGTTCACTATTGTGGGGGCTCACTTTTACCCATGTTATAGGGTGAATCTATGCTGGATTTTCTGCAGAACTTTACTGAATTCTTTGTACCTATTATCTATGTACTGTTATGATTTATCCCAGGTTATGTATTTCTGCTATTATATTCTTTGAGCAAAACTTTTAAACTTTAGCCCATGTCTGCCATTCTTATTAAGAATGGCACAGCTCTATTTAAATGTGCATGATTTAATAAACTAGAAACAGGGCCACTCTGGCATTAACAAAATCCATACAGGCACTACACCACTTTCGGTCCAAGCAGTAGGTGCACAATGGACAAGCAAAGGAGAGACTATTTTGTGCCCCAATAGTAGTCACAAAAGGCTTAAACCCCATGGTTGTGGCCTGAACAAAATCTGACACAGAAACTGTGAGAAACTTGCACTGCCTTTACCCTCAGTTCTAGAGCTCTCAAAAGTGCACCATCATGCACCCACTCACAATGTGAACTCATCTAGACTCCAAGGGTTGGCCTTTGCTCAGACGCATACTGTGCGGAATCAAATTTGGGTCCCTTTCCATGCCAGCATTCTGTCCTAGTTGTAGCCTACAACTTGCTATATAGGCTGCACAAAGTGCAAACCAATAACTGATTTGACAGTTTGTTAGACCCAGCAGTTTCTGGCTGGCTGGGATGCATCGAAGTCAGACAGAATACACCATCCTATTTAGGATGAGTATGATACACTTGTCCAATAACTTGTTCTCACCCTGGGGTAGCTTTGCACAGAGCAGTCAGGCTTCTCCTCAGGGCCAAAGTGTAAAGCATTGGCACAACACCACCTTGCAACACACTGAGCACACTACAAAAAGACTCCAAATTGTGTGTATAAAACCCTGGTCTTTGTATTACACACACATTGAATTCAAAATGACATACACATTGAATATATGCTTTACAGTTATATGCTATTTTCAAACTCTCCCATTAACAGCAAAACCACATGAGCATATATGTACTAGTAATGGTCAAGGAATTACAGGCTTTGCTTTCGCCTCGTGACCCCGCCCCGCAACCACTCAAATTACATCAGCCAAGGATACACTTTGCACCCACTGGTGACACTTCGATTAGATTGTCAGGACCACCAAAAGCGAAGGAAACAGTTACGTGATTTTATCCCTCCAGATTAGGCCTTCAGGCACCCAGAGGCACCTTCACGAGTGCGGGATAACTATCCCTCTGTAGGCAAAAGACTGACACCAGAAGCTGGCATGCTTCCAATTGGAGAAATGTTTCCTCTCTGGAAGAGGTGCGAGCTGCAGTTGCTCTAGGCAGCCAGCCGTGGGTGCACA
The DNA here is from genome assembly GCF_964261635.1 of Lissotriton helveticus. Taxonomy (NCBI): domain Eukaryota; kingdom Metazoa; phylum Chordata; class Amphibia; order Caudata; family Salamandridae; genus Lissotriton; species Lissotriton helveticus. Next base: position 1,586,505,645 of record NC_136061.1, on the reverse strand, counting down.
CTAGGGTCAAGTCAAGATATCCTCAAAACAGAGTACCCTGTCACGTTAGTCCAGGGAGAGGGAGCCGGTGACCTCAGACGTTGTCAGCGATGTCAGGCACTGTCGTCCTCCCGATCTGGAGGTCAGAAACAGTCTAGGCTTCCAGCTCAGGCCCTGTGGACTCAATAGTTCTTCTTGTTGATGTCCCACCCTCGAACCAGCTCAAAATGGTTCCACTCCTAAAACTGTCTCTAACTCCTGAGGGCAGATCCCCAGTAGTTCTACCCAAAATGACATTTGAAGTTTAAATCAGTTCAAAAATTCACATTTGAAAAGCATAGGCTCTTCCTAAATGTTTTACTGTCTGCCATTCTACCCTGGGAGGCTTGATCAATATCTTTAGTGGGGCGAGGACACTGCCCCTTGGAATGCAGGTGTCAATTCCACCCCCTTGCATCCGTCCCAGTAAGGCCCCTCTAAGTCAGAGGTCTGAAATTTCACTTGAGCCCTTAGTTTATAGCCATCTATCAGGAATGCACAGTTGTAGATGTCCCAACCGTACCCAGACGTGGATGTGAGACAGGCTGACAAGTACATAGAGACACGAGCACAGAAATGCCTACTTTCCCAAAGTGGCATTTCCACCTTAGTAATGTTGAATCCACTCACATAAATAGAGATTATTTGCTATTACTAACTCATCGATATCAAACAGTATACTGCTACTCTTCTTCACATAGGAAATACTGGTCAATAGCCTTTCCACTGGTCCCCATGTTAATCAATACCAGAAGCAGGCCCCACCGTACCGAACACACCTTCCAGTGCCATTCACTAGCAGTTCATATAGCGCACCTGCATCCATGCCCTGCCTCTTCCTGACACCGCACCCTGCCCCCAGGGTGTACTCTGATGTAGCGAGAGAGGTGTTAACCTGGGCTTCTATGGGAATTCACAAGGGCATATTATCAAGCCCATTATCGCTGCTTTAGCGGCAGTTTCCTGCCGATAAAAGTGGTGATAATGTATCGCCCTTTCTTGATAATATGGCCCTCAGTTTGTACTTGCAAACAGTATTTGAGCAGTAAGATAGAAGATCTTCACATTTACAAAACAATAATTAGTAGTTTGGGTTCAGCTGCTCCAAACTGTGACATTCACTGCCTGGCTTCTTTCCTGTCCAACCTCATCTACCTCACTGCTGCTAAGTAAAAAGTGACAACAGGGGGCTTTTTGTGCTCGTTCTCAAGCTGATTCCACAAATGTCTCCACTCCTCGCTCACCCTCACTTGAATCACCCATAGGTCAGCTCATTCCTGCCAAGGCAATATTGTAGGTGATGGGTCGAGGGAGCTGAGGTGTGAAGGAGATGGGAGGGGGAGATGATGTTAAACAGGGGATTTTGCAGCCTGTATAAGAAAAAAGATTATGATTCATTGCAGTCTGAGCGGAATCGCTGGAACAGGGTCAGAGGGAGACTGTTGCCTGATCTGTATGCAGACCGCTCCATGAGCCTCACTGAAAGTCAGCACCCTGGGCGTAGGCCCAGCTCACCCATGCTAAAAGCTGGCCCTGCAAATGCTCAACTAGAGGAGACTCAGTTCACAGTATGCACTATTCGATAGTAAAATGCTGCATGAAAAACTATAGAAACACAAGGTATTAAAACAGAACAAACACTCAGGTATAATGATGTATATAACATGTGAAGTGTAAACAGGGATTGCATCACTGACATGCAACACCTTCAGCATTTTTACAGTCATTGTTCAGCAATCAATCACTCTTTTTGCCAGTTAAGTTAAGGGTATGACAAAGGAGCCAGTGAGTGACCCGTTGAGTAGTATTTTTTAAAAATTGTATTAATTACTGCCAGATCTGAAACACAGCAAGTCCCGGCCCACTTAAAGCCCCGCTTGCAAGTTAAAGATATCGACAAACTGTGGAGTCAGTTGTTCGGAAATTAAACTGGTGGAGTCAAGTGCTTGTGGGATCATGAAAGGTAACCGGTGGAGGTGCCGCTGCGAAGAGCCTGTTTAATTTATATTGTAATTTCTTGCTTTTCCCCTAAAGCAAATGGGAGACTACGGCCAAGGTAAGAGGTGAACCTTGTCGAGTAATGTCATGGAGGTGGGGGGGGGTTTCAAAGGTGTATCAGGTTACTGTGAAGTGTGACCTATTCAGGGTATTATATTTAATCGACATTCACAGAAAGAGCCTCATCATTGACAAACCCTATAACCATTCTTCCGACCCCATCCCTAGTGACATCGCCAGTGACAACTACACCCACACTCTTTCCTACTGGACAAACCTGATAAACCTCTTCCTTAACCAAGGCTCCCTTCCCGTTGCCCTTTAAACAGGGCAGGTTACCCACTTCTTTAAAAAAACGTGTGCTGATATGAATTACCTCAACAACTTCCGCCCTATCATCACCCTCCCTTTTCGTACAAATATCACAGAAAACTGTGTAGCGAAGCAACTTTCCTATCACATCAAGAACAACAACCTCCTTAATGAATTTCAATCTGGTTTCAAGCAAGGCTGTAGCATTGAAACAGCCCTGCATCAAGTGATCGACGATGCCCTACGTATACTTGATTCTGGTGAGTCTTGTCTCTTGATTCTTCTTGACCTATCCCCAGCCTTTGACACTAGCAACCACAACACTCTTCTGAACATTTCAAACAAAGAATGGGTTTGGAAGGCACAGTGCTCAAATGGCAGATTTATTCCTTTAAGACAGATCTCAAATGATCAAAATAGGAAACGCTCTCTCTACTTCAATGACTGTAGGAAAAGGCGTCCCTCAAGGTTCTATCCTCGCACCCACTTTGTTCAATCTTTACATGGAACCATTGGGAAATCTCCTTATAAAAGATGGGATTACTATCACCTCCATGCAGATGACACCCAAATCTACCTTAAGGTGTCTTCCGCACATGATATCTCAATCCTCAACACCACTCTCTACTCCATCCAAAATTGGATGTCAACTCATCAACTTATTCTGAATCCTTCCAAAATGGAATTTCTTCTTCTCTCTACCTCTCTTTCTCCTCCTCCTGTTCAATATTGGATGGACAATCTGAACTTACTTAACAACAAACCAATTGTTGTCGACAGCGCTAAATCCCTAGGTGTCATACTTGACAAAAGGCTCAAACTACACTCCCATATCAATACCATCGCCAAGAATGCACGTTACCAACTGCCCCTTCTCTGGAGGGTTAGAAGTTTCTTTCCTGAGCAAGAACTAAAAACCTTGGTCCAATCACTGCTTCTCACCAGTTTGGACTACTGCAACTCTCTCCTTGGTGGCATCCCCAAAACCCACCTGTCCCCTCTTAAATCCGTCCTCCATTCAGCGGCACATTTCATATATGGGGTCAAAAAATATGATCACATCACTCCCATACTGTCGTCTCTTTGCTGGCTTCCCATCGAAGCAAGGTCAATTTACAAGGCTGCCTGTATCACCCACAAACCCTTGTACACTTCCACCCCTCGCTATCCAGGGTATAAACTTAAAATCTCAGGTGGCTCTAGACCTTCATGGAATGCTGAAAAATTACTACTCGAGCCCCTTACTTTCAAAAGGAAAAGATGTATGGCTCAATCCTTCTCAGGCAATGTGGCTAGAATCTGGAACTCACTTCCTCCAACCCTCCGAACCTCAGCCACTATCCACTCAAAACAGATCTTAAATCTCTTCTCTTAATCAGGGGCGTAACACAGGCCCTGTAGCCTCCGAGGTGTAGGGGGGCCCCCTCAGCACAGAGTAGCCTCCGGTACGTGCTTCACCCGGCTACTTCACGGGTGCGTGCGTATTCGTGCCTAGTTTCTGTGATGTCAGGTTCTGCACCTTTTGAGAGCGTACATACGTACGTTAGAACTTTCCCTAATCCCTGTGCATCTCTTGCACTCTGTGTCCCGCTCTCTTGTTTGTCTCCTGGGCATGTCGTGCGGACTAGGGGCATTAGCTCATGTGCCCCTTATTGAAACCACAGTCATCTCGGCCTATACAGCGTTATACTCGCTTTGAGCCCAGCATGGCCGCACCCCAGGAAAGATAGTGAGATGCCAGGTTCCAGCGCCAACGCAGCCTCTTGGAAGGTGAGGGATTGCAGTGCTAGAGGATAAAAGGCAATAGCAAGTTGGTTTGCTTTTTTAATTTAAATTCAGCATCTTGTGCGTTTTAAAAGATGGCATAAATGCAGAACCTGCCTTTTTGAGTTTGTGTAGAACGCTTCAGACGCCAAGCCCCAGTGACATCTAGAGCTTGACCCTTGGTGAGGAGAGTGACTGGGAGTGATTCATTTGCAAAAGAAAAAGTGCCCTGGGCTCAATGTCTTGCAAAGAAACCGTGGCCGACCCTATCTAAACAATCGGGGGTTCGGGTGAATACCGAGGCTGCTTAGCCTTGGTTCCGCCTCTTTATTACACCACCAGGCGCCCAGAGCCAGTTTATCTCACTCGAGAAGGATCTTTTTCATCCCTGCTTCCCTCCTCCATTAGTGTTTTCCGCCGTTGTCTTCTCATTCGGTCCCATCTTTTGTGGTTTAAAAATAATAAGCGTATGTCTTATAAAGTGAGTTCAGGTGGGCCCCTCCTTCAACCACAGGCTGAGAAGCCCCCTTGGACAGCGGCTATCTCAACAAGAGGTGTTGCTCTACACATCTTTGAGTTTAATGTCAACCCAGCTTCAGCAAACATAGGGGCCGGACGCATTTTTGGCTGTCATGTCTGGTACAAAGATGTATTTGCAACTAGGCTGGCCATGGTCGGACTGGGACCCGAAGCAGCCCTGGCAAATTTTGTCAGACCTGCCTCCGTACGTTGTGTAGTGAGTGCAGTTTGCGAGCCTGACCACTACAAAGAGGTTTTGGGGGTTCTCCCCCAAGAAAATTTGGACAAAAAATCGACACATTTTTCATTGTAAATTCAATTGTATTAACTTTTAAACCATAGCAATTGTTGACAGAGTGCACCAGGATTCAACATTCTTTGTTGGGGCTCTGCAATGATTCCCTCACTATCACTCTACAACGGTGCCGCTCATCTTACCATAGCACCGCTCTCACATGTATTTAATTTGTTTTATAGTGCCTCTTATACCAGTGTAGGGTGCTCCGACACCCTACCCATGTATGAGAGGCACTATAAAATCACACACAAATACAGAGTCGGTGCATCATACTTGTGTAAATCAGTGTATAGAGAATGTTACAGACGACTAAGGGCACTACAAGGTGTAGAATTCATGTCAAACCTACTTGGTAGGTATTTTTAAGACTGCTTGGTATGGAGAAGCATAAGCTCAGGATTCAGAACACAACATCGTAGTTATGGTTGGCTTTACTAATAAGAATGTATTTCTATCCAAACAAACCATTTTAAGCTACATTAGGATAAGACTCAGAAAAAAACATAACTTTCAAACCTGAACCATGTAGTTTGCATGCAGCTCTTTGATGACACTTAATAGCTCAGTGTACTGGATTATGATTGTAACTTATGAACTGTACTATAACAAATGGGTCACTGTGACAAAAGCAGTAACCCACCAAGCAATGCACTTAAAATACTATTCTGTGATCTGCATGGTACACGTCTTTCGCAGGGGGCATATTAACCTTCTGAGCTACTTTAGGTGAGTCAACACATCCACTAGACAAAGCTCAGATCTCTCTCCAGCAGGTACATTAACTACCAGAGTTATCTTGACACTATTATTGTTGCCTGGAAACTACTTGATATACAAGAAAGTCCGCTGCAGATATTTTAAAAACTTCTGCACTGCTACAAAACCGGCTCCCCCACCCTTCCAGCCTCATGATGAAACACCAGACACTTGGGGGCATATTCACAAGGGCTTTATTTCCGCTTTTTTGGCTTAAAAAGCCAAAAAAGAGGAGATAAAATTATCTTGCGATATTTACAAGGCAGCCCACAGGATTTTAGCACAGGTTAGATTTTGGGGAAAACTGCAGTTTTCACCAAAAACTAACGTTTGCTAAAATCCTTACTTACCTATCCTTAACATAGGGGCTGGATTATGCTGATACAACTACAGGGTCGTAACAGCAAGGTTATCGCCGTTTTGCAGGGAACATAACTGGAAAACCAGGGATGTTAGGTACTGTTGGACAGGCCACATGAAGGGCCGCTCTCCCCCGGCCCAACCAGGCCCGAACCAGCCACGCAAGTACCACACACCACCATTACACGTCCACCGTCCCCGCAGGGACCCCTACACTCGAACCTGTTGACCGCGTAGGCCGACCCACTACCGGCCTGCGCGCCCATCCTGGGCGCCATCTTGGACACTCCACCACGAGGCCGCCTGGCCCCCGATCGACCTCAACCCTGGGCCCGGCCAGGCCTCAGACATTCCGGCACCAACATCCACCCAGGAGGTGAGCGGGCTACTTGGTCAGTCAATGGGAGCAAGAGGTGTCGATGGCTCCCCCCGCCAAGTACCGCTCGCCCATCGCCTCCCCGGGCGCTGGCTCCACCCCCCTGCTGGGTGTCTGAACCCCCTCATCCCGGACCTCCCGACCTCCAAGTGCGAGGGTCCGGACATCAAAGCACACCAGCCCTATAACTGGGGCAGCTCCAGAGCAGGACGGGAGTTGTATCTTGGAGTCGAGAGACGCAAAGAAGAACTCATCCTTGACGGACTACTGGCGCTGCCGTAGCTCTGTCTTGTGCACCTTCGTCTTGCCTGCTGGCGCTGCCGCGGCTTTGGGAACCACCCTATCCTTCATCGTCGTCGGGACCTGCTGGCGTGGCCGCGGACCGTTTGTAACCACCACCTTCATCGGGACCTGCTGGCTCTGCCGCGGACCGTCGTCTTCCTTCATCCATCTCGGGACCTGCTGGCTCCGCCGCGGCCCGTTCATCTACACCACCGAGCTCGAGGATTGAGAGCTATTTCCATCTCTTTGGTAACAAGACTGTCCCGCTACCCTTTTCCCAAACAGAGACCAGAATAGAGGGGACCCCTGAGTCCAGACCTCCTTGTACCATTCTACCGTACTCGAAGAATTACCTATAAAGTATCGTTGAACTTTATCATTGTGTGGTGTCCGTCTGTGGGGGGGGAGTTACTTGTCTGTACGATTCACTGGAGACGGCTCTCCCCGGAGACCTCTCCCCTTATCCTCGGCCGACCCTCCCGGTCCGTCTAACATTGGTGGCCAGCGACGGGATCCGAATCACCGCATAAACCGTACAGAGAGTAGCTCACCCCACGGCGAATCACGATGTCAACTAAAGACAGCGGATCAACGGAGAAATTCCAGATGGAGAAATTGGACGAGTACAACCATCGTGAACTTAAACAGTTCTGTATCGAATTAGGTATCGCTACCACCGGACTAAATACCAAAGATGACTTTAAGCAGGCCCTGGAATCTTGGGCAGAAACCGGGGCTGCCGGAACCCCCGATCAAGACATCGCAGCACAAACCCCCATGGCCCCTGAAGACCGAAGAACGGGTCTCTCGCCAGACGAGATCCAGGAACGAGAAAGAACCCGACTACACGAGCTGGAAATGGCCCGGCTCAAAATGGACGTTGAACTAAAGTTGGCCGAACAGAAAATCAACTTAGAGCACCTGCGTCTCCGAGAAGAAAGAGAGGAGAAACAGAGACAAAGGGAGCTCGAGGAAAAGAAACTGGCATATGAACATGAGCGGAAATTAGCTGAAATCGACCTACGCAAACAGAATAAAGAAGCAGGGGTGCCCGAGCAACCCCACACTCCAGGGGCAACAGAGAAGAAGGTACACATCCCCAAGGATGTCGTTCGAGAATACTTCCGAGAGGACGACATCCAGCAATGGTTTAAGGCCTATGAAATCGCTATGACTGCACACCGGATCGATAAAAGCGATTGGGGGGCCGGTCTGTGGGGGAGATTCCTCAATGAGGGCCGCGACGCCCTGCTGCAACTCCCGGACCACCAGATGACCTCCTATGACCATATGAAAGCTGCACTCCTCACCCGCTATGGCCTCACACCCGAGATGTACCGTCAGAGGTTCCGAGACTGCACCCGCATCCCAGGTACAACTTGGGTGGACTATGTCAATTACTTTAGCCGAGCCTTCGAGGGCTGGATCAAAGAAAGCAGGGTCACAACCTACGAACAACTGTTCAATCTTATGGTGTGGGAGCATCTGTCGAACAATTGCTTCATTGAACTTCGTCAGCACCTCCTCGACAGCAAGTTAACGGATCCCCGGCAGCTCGCAGCTGAAGCAGACCGGTGGGAGATCACCAGAGTGAGTCGAAATGGGTCCTCCGAACAGAACCGGAACAATGGTCAGCACCGTCCCCGAGGAGGTGGAGGCCAAGGACGCGGAAGAAGCAACGCTCCGGTCACCCTCACTACCAGCCCCACCCCCCCGGCCAACCGGGGCAGCACCCCAGCGCGACCGGGACATCGAGCCAATGTTACCTGCCATCGATGCCAACGAGTCGGACACTATGCAAACGACCCAAACTGCCCCCAGTACCAGAGCCCAAGACCCCGCCAAGTAGCCGCTGCTGCTCTGGGGGAGGAACAGATCTCAGAGGAACAAGAAGAATATGAACAGGACCACCAAGAATGGGAGCCAGCCGCCATGGCTCTCGCCTGCCTAGGGGGGAGAGACATGGTCCCGCGGGTCCCCCTACCCGCTAATACCCAGAAGTACAGCCAATGGGTGGGCATCAATGGACGCCGGGCTGAAGCCCTTCGTGACACTGGGGCCAGTGTAACAGCCGTCCGCTGTCACCTGGTGACCCCCGAACAATACTTACCAAACATTCTCTGCCCTGTACGTTCAGCCGATAACTCAGAAAGCCTGTGTCGGATGGCCTGCGTCCCCTTCGAATGGGGAGGGGTCTCCGGCATGTTGAAGGTGACGGTCCGAGATGATGCCCCCGTAGACTGCCTCCTGGGTAATGACCTGGAAAGCTCTCCATGGGCAGCAGTCGAACGAAAAGAGCACCTGGGGATGCTGGGCGTCCCGGACTGGGCGTGCGTCACCACCCGGTCCATGACCGCCCGTGCCAACACCCGCCCAGAGGAACTCGAATGGCCGGCGCCACCGCCTCCGGTCGCCCCCGCCGAAACCACCGACCGTGACGTCCCCCCCGAACCAGCTCAACCTCCAGACCTCGCTAACCTCGACCAGTGGCCTCAAGAGGGGGGGCCCACGCAAGAACAATTTCGCCAAGAACAAAAGACCTGTCCCTCCCTCGAGGGACTCCGCCAGCAAGCGCTAGCCCAAAGCGCAGGGGATACCTCCGGAACTCACTGGGTCTACTGGGACAATGATCTGCTGTACAGTGAGCAAAGAATCGCGGAGCTGGGGGCCAGCCGAGTCCTAGTGGTACCCCTCCGTTTTAGAGACTTTCTGCTAAACCTGGCCCACGATGTCCCCCTGGCAGGACACTTGGGTCAAGACAAAACCTATAGCCGCCTGGTGACCCACTTCTTCTGGCCCAAAATGAGGGACAATGTACACCAGCATTGCCGATCTTGCCCCACGTGCCAAGCCAGTGGGAAGAGCGGCCGCAAACTGAAAGCCCCCCTGCAACCGTTTCCCGTGGTCACCACCCCGTTCGAGAGGGTCGGAATCGATATCGTAGGGCCCCTGGACCCGCGCACAAAACAAGGCCATCGATTCATCCTGGTGCTAGTGGACCACGCCACCCGCTACCCGGAGGCTGTTCCCCTGCGGACTGTGACAGCCCCGGTAGTCGGCCGGGCTCTGATGGGGATCTTCTCCCGGGTGGGCTTCCCCCGGGAGGTCGTCAGTGACAGGGGCACGAACTTTATTTCGAAATATATGAAATCTCTCTGGCAACAGTGCGGGGTTACCTACCGGTTCACGACCCCCTATCACCCTCAAGGAAACGGCCTCGTTGAGCGGTTCAACCGCACGCTCAAAGGGATGATCGGGGGGTTGGTAGAGCCCCTCCGTCGCCAGTGGGATGTGCTGCTGCCGTGCCTCCTCTTCGCATATCGAGAGGTTCCCCAGAAGTCCCTGGGCTTCAGCCCATTTGAACTGCTATATGGACACCCCGTGCGCGGGCCGCTCAGCCTAGTCAAGGAAGGCTGGGAGATGCCCCCTCTAAAGAACCCACCAGATGTTTTCCGCTACCTCCTAACACTCCGCAATCAGACCCGGCGATTCCGAGAACTAGCAAAAGCCAACCTAGAGGCCAGTCAAGAGGACATGAAAAGGTGGTATGACCGGAATGCCTCCTCCATCGAATTTGAACCTGGGCAACAGGTATGGGTGATGTCCCCCACCGAACCCTGCGCCCTACAAGACAAGTGGACCGGGCCCTTCAAAGTGGTCGAGCGCAAGGGTCCGGCTACCTATCTCATCGACTTGGAATCTTCCCGGAACCCCCTCCGGGTCCTCCACGCTAACAGACTGAAACCGCACTTTGTACGGACAGAACTCAGCCTCCTGATGGCCACAGACAATGGGGCTGAAGAGGACTCCGAGCCCCTCCCGGACCTCCTACGAACGCGGGAGAAAGATGGTTCCGTAGAGGGGGTCCGACTCTCAGAGGCCCTCACCCGAGAGCAACGCCAGGAGTGCCAAGTTCTCCTGTCACAATTCGCCAGCCTGTTCTCCCTCACCCCAGGTGTCACTTCCTGGTGTACGCACGATGTGGACACGGGGGACAGCCCCCCTATCCGCCACCGGGCCTACCGCGTGCCAGATCGGGTACGGGCCTGCATCCAGGAGGAAGTAGCCAAAATGCTCACGCTCGGGGTCATCGAGCCCTCAGACAGCCCCTGGGCCAGCCCTGTAGTACTGGTCCCCAAAGCAGCTGCCCCCGGCACCACACCAGAACTCCGGTTCTGCGTCGACTACCGGGGCTTGAATGCGGTCACCAGGACAGACGCACATCCCATCCCCCGGGCAGATGAACTAATCGACCGCATGGGAGCTGCCCGCTACCTCAGTATCTTCGACCTAACGGCGGGCTACTGGCAGATCGGCCTCACACCCCGGGCACAAGAACGTTCGGCCTTCTCCACTCCCGATGGCCATTACCATTTCACAGTCATGCCCTTCGGCATGAAGAATGCCCCAGCAACATTCCAACGACTCGTCAATCAGGTCCTGGCGGGGCTCGAAGGATTCAGCGCCGCCTACCTAGACGACATCGCTGTATACAGCAACCAGTGGTCCGAGCACCTCCGCCACCTCCGAGCAGTGCTGCACGCCCTTCAGCAAGCTGGCCTCACGATCAAGGCCAGCAAATGTCAAATTGGGCAAGGGTCTGTAACCTACCTCGGGCACCAGGTGGGAAGCGGCCTGGTGGCCCCTCTGCAGCTAAAAATTGCCGCCATCCAGTCCTGGCAGCCCCCCATTACCCAGACCGAGGTACGGGCCTTCCTGGGCCTCACGGGCTATTACCGAAGGTTCGTGAAAGACTATGGTACTATCGTGAGGCCCCTCACAGAGCTCACGTCAAAAAATCAGCCCCAGAAAGTCAACTGGACCCCAGAGTGTCAAGCTGCATTTGAACAATTGAAAGCCGCCATGTGCTCCGCCCCTGTGCTCCAGGCCCCCGACTACAGCCGGGAGTTCATCGTCCAGACGGATGCCTCCGACCATGGCATTGGGGCAGTCCTGTCTCAAGTGAACACCGAAGGCCGTGATCAGCCGGTGGCCTTCATCAGCCGGCGACTCCTACCACGGGAACAACGCTGGAGCACCATAGAGAGGGAGGCCTTTGCAGTGGTATGGGCCCTCAAGAAGCTCCGGCCCTACCTTTTTGGCACACCCTTTCGGGTACAGACCGACCACCGACCCCTGCAGTGGCTGATGCAGATGCGGGGGGAAAACCCGAAGTTACTACGCTGGTCCATCTCCCTACAAGGGATGGACTTCACAGTTGAACATCGGCCTGGGCCAGATCACGCCAACGCAGATGGCCTGTCCCGGTTCTTCCGCCTCGACGAAAAGAGTCCCCAAGAGAATGGGTAACTCTCCCCGCCTTCAGCTGGGGGGGACGCATGTTGGACAGGCCACATGAAGGGCCGCTCTCCCCCGGCCCAACCAGGCCCGAACCAGCCACGCAAGTACCACACACCACCATTACACGTCCACCGTCCCCGCAGGGACCCCTACACTCGAACCTGTTGACCGCGTAGGCCGACCCACTACCGGCCTGCGCGCCCATCCTGGGCGCCATCTTGGACACTCCACCACGAGGCCGCCTGGCCCCCGATCGACCTCAACCCTGGGCCCGGCCAGGCCTCAGACATTCCGGCACCAACATCCACCCAGGAGGTGAGCGGGCTACTTGGTCAGTCAATGGGAGCAAGAGGTGTCGATGGCTCCCCCCGCCAAGTACCGCTCGCCCATCGCCTCCCCGGGCGCTGGCTCCACCCCCCTGCTGGGTGTCTGAACCCCCTCATCCCGGACCTCCCGACCTCCAAGTGCGAGGGTCCGGACATCAAAGCACACCAGCCCTATAACTGGGGCAGCTCCAGAGCAGGACGGGAGTTGTATCTTGGAGTCGAGAGACGCAAAGAAGAACTCATCCTTGACGGACTACTGGCGCTGCCGTAGCTCTGTCTTGTGCACCTTCGTCTTGCCTGCTGGCGCTGCCGCGGCTTTGGGAACCACCCTATCCTTCATCGTCGTCGGGACCTGCTGGCGTGGCCGCGGACCGTTTGTAACCACCACCTTCATCGGGACCTGCTGGCTCTGCCGCGGACCGTCGTCTTCCTTCATCCATCTCGGGACCTGCTGGCTCCGCCGCGGCCCGTTCATCTACACCACCGAGCTCGAGGATTGAGAGCTATTTCCATCTCTTTGGTAACAAGACTGTCCCGCTACCCTTTTCCCAAACAGAGACCAGAATAGAGGGGACCCCTGAGTCCAGACCTCCTTGTACCATTCTACCGTACTCGAAGAATTACCTATAAAGTATCGTTGAACTTTATCATTGTGTGGTGTCCGTCTGTGGGGGGGGAGTTACTTGTCTGTACGATTCACTGGAGACGGCTCTCCCCGGAGACCTCTCCCCTTATCCTCGGCCGACCCTCCCGGTCCGTCTAACAGGTACTGTGTGTCTAAAGCAATATCTGGGTGATTTGATAAACCATGTTTTGAATGGATGTGACAAACGTTGCAGGTGTGGCACCATGAGAGTTACCAATAATCTACAAGATTAAGGGATAGCAAAGTATGAATTGTTATATAAACATAAATGTTGGGCTGGAAATATCTCTTGCATGGTGACAGGTGTGCACTGCTCCCCTCAGTGTCCCAGCTGCAATGATGTCTGCATTCCTGGTCCAATTTCTTATTGTTACAGGCAAACACGGATCATTGTCATGCACCATGACAAAGGCCTCCTCAGGGACTGCAGTGTTATTGGACCGGGAGGGGAGCTGAAAGTATTACCCTGATAGTAGTGAAAGGCTACGGCCTTTGCCAGAACTTGAGTATCACAAGCGTGGTGGCGGCAGCATACCGTATAGTGATCAGAAGAAGTGAATAGGCCTTTTTACCTGTGCCACTGGAGTGAGGCCTATAGACTTGCATGTGGCAAGTTCTGTTGCTGCGTGTGTAACTCACCCTTGGCACACATTAAATTAGTATGTAGTGCTGTGCAGTGTGTGTGCGTTGGATGCATGTGCTGGGTATATGTGTGCCTGTGAATTATACAATACTTGCAAGATTTCTGCGTTCAATTTTGAGAGACCTAGGCTGACTGGAGGATCATGAGTAGATAGAAGAATCCCTCCCACCACCCCAGATGTGATGTGGACGGGCACACTGGAGGCAGAGAAGAGGCCCTAAAGTACACTCCAAAAGGTGGTCTTTGATTCAGAGAGGCTACTGGAAAGGGGGCCTGTGCAGTTCTCAGGAAAGAGATGGAGCTGATAAGAAAATCACAAAGAGTAGGACTTGGGGTCCTGTGGTAACATTTTGATGTCTACATCAAAGGGAAGGGAGTAAAAGTAGTTGATCAATGGATCAACGGACACGGTTATCCACACAGAAAGGTGGAAGGTCCAGTTACAGCTTGTGTCCGTGTCTTGTACTAGGAAAACAAAGGGGGTTTGCTGCACTGTTCCTATGATAAGTGAGGGAAGTGTTTAACTGGCATTACCACAGATGTTAGAGTAACATGCTGGGGCATCCATTTTGTTGGATGTGATTGCCTCACACACCCCGAAGGATGTCATGCTTCATCATCGGCGGTTGCTCCTCGTCGGGGAGGCGGTGCAATCCCCGACGGGCTCACCTCAAAGAGGGGCTCTTTGGCGGAGATCTTTTTCCAACTGCCTTATGGTGAGGTGGGGGTGTGTGGGCTGGGCTAGATGTGGTGGTGAGTGGGATATTAAAATGTAGCAAGGGGTACCGGAATTTAGTTTATTCTGGGGGTCCCCTGGCTGCCGTTAAAATAGTGGGGTTAGCTCACTAGGTGTCAGCAGGTTAGGTCAGGTGAACCTAGATGAGACTAAAGGTGATGTGGGTCGACATGTTTCACGCTGTGGGTATAGTCACCCGCGATTCATCAGGACCTAAGTAATGTGCAAGGAAACATGCTAATGTCATGTATGTTATTACCTCTGTGGGTTCTCCTATGCCTAAACATAAGGAAAGAGGAAGAAGAAGGACAACCATTAAATGCTAATCTGCATATACACAGTTCAAATTAATGCCAGGGTGTTAAACACAGTGTAGCATGCTATTTGTGATAAGCAGTATTGTATGACCGCCACAGCATGCCTTGCAAAATGTGTGTGTCTCAAGTGCGTCGTCAAGGGCACACACAAAAGTGAAGGTTCGTGAGGAGGTTTGTGATGGAGTGGTGGCTAAAATCAAGATTTAAAACCAATGTTACAAGAAGAGTTAAAATTACAGCAATTTGTGAGGACTGAACTGCTCATTAATTGTGAAAACCGAGCAGATGTAATGTTTATACGGCACTTTTTGCAATTGCATGCACAACACTCTCACACTGTGTACCAGCTGTGGAAAACATAGGACGGTCTGTCTCCCGTGTCCCACTTACCTAATGGTTAAGAATTACATGCCACATGAGGGGTCGGCGGGACTAGACATCAGGGAAGAGCCCAGGGGTTTAGCTGGAGATAGAGGAAAACATCGCGCCTGTAAATGGACAGTTACTCGCGCTCATGTCAGAGAGTTTTTTACCTTCTCCAAGCAGAGTAGGGCTAGCGCTAATGTCAAAGAATTATTCTCAAGCAGAGTTGGGCTAGCGTGGTGGAGGACCTCCATGCTGTTTCCCATCGTAACCATCCCTATCGAGTGGACTCACCTCCATTCCGCCGTGTCCGCGCAGTCAGACCTACCCTTCTCCGCCGAGCTCGAGTAGATGTGTGAGCTCGGCGGCCGGGACAATTTAAACTGTGTTGACAGGTCGGCGTGTGACGGGGCGTCTCCGCCTCCTCTGTCAGGTCACGTGGTTGGTAGCGCATACTGCGGCGGCCATCTTACAGCGGTATGCTAGTGCGCTTATCGCCAAGTGTCCAGTGTTCTACTTGTCACAACAACTATTTATATCAGATAGAGGGGGTTTCACAAGGTTATTTGGAATCGTCCCATATCGTCGTGGGCTGGTCGCCCCTATTATGCGTGTGAAGTGACTTTTTCTGTTGTATGTGAAGTATAGCGGCCATGTTGTAATGGGCACAGAGTCTGTTCCGGGCATGTGCTGGCCGTGATGGTTCTAGAGAACGTGACATTCCATTGTATTTAGGTGAGCCCACAGCCCATGGGGCATGTATGGCTTTGGAGACACATTGTGGCAGCTGATAACAAGTGTAGTGGACAAAGGCCCCACTACACTTGTTATCAGCTGCCACATTGTCGACAGTGATCTACCCTAATCACTCTTCCACCAGTCCCTGTTGCTAACAATTCACTCTATACAGCACAACACCATACACTGTGCAATGTGTCTCCAAAGCCATACATGCCCCATGGGCTGTGGGCTCACCTAAATACAATGGAGTGTCACGTTCTCTAGAACCATCACGGCCAGCACATGCCCGGAACAGACTCTGGGACGATTCCAAATAACCTTGTGAAACCCCCTCTATCTGATATAAATAGTTGTTGTGACAAGTAGAACACTGGACACTTGGCGATAAGCGCACTAGCATACCGCTGTAAGATGGCCGCCGCAGTATGCGCTACCAACCACGTGACCTGACAGAGGAGGCGGAGACGCCCCGTCACACGCCGACCTGTCAACACAGTTTAAATTGTCCCGGCCGCCGAGCTCACACATCTACTCGAGCTCGGCGGAGAAGGGTAGGTCTGACTGCGCGGACACGGCGGAATGGAGGTGAGTCCACTCGATAGGGATGGTTACGATGGGAAACAGCATGGAGGTCCTCCACCACGCTAGCCCAACTCTGCTTGAGAATAATTCTTTGACATTAGCGCTAGCCCTACTCTGCTTGGAGAAGGTAAAAAACTCTCTGACATGAGCGCGAGTAACTGTCCATTTACAGGCGCGATGTTTTCCTCTATCTCCAGCTAAACCCCTGGGCTCTTCCCTGATGTCTAGTCCCGCCGACCCCTCATGTGGCATGTAATTCTTAACCATTAGGTAAGTGGGACACGGGAGACAGACCGTCCTATGTTTTCCACAGCTGGTACACAGTGTGAGAGTGTTGTGCATGCAATTGCAAAAAGTGCCGTATAAACATTACATCTGCTCGGTTTTCACAATTAATGAGCAGTTCAGTCCTCACAAATTGCTGTAATTTTAACTCTTCTTGTAACATTGGTTTTAAATCTTGATTTTAGCCACCACTCCATCACAAACCTCCTCACGAACCTTCACTTTTGTGTGTGCCCTTGACGACGCACTTGAGACACACACATTTTGCAAGGCATGCTGTGGCGGTCATACAATACTGCTTATCACAAATAGCATGCTACACTGTGTTTAACACCCTGGCATTAATTTGAACTGTGTATATGCAGATTAGCATTTAATGGTTGTCCTTCTTCTTCCTCTTTCCTTATGTTTAGGCATAGGAGAACCCACAGAGGTAATAACATACATGACATTAGCATGTTTCCTTGCACATTACTTAGGTCCTGATGAATCGCGGGTGACTATACCCACAGCGTGAAACATGTCGACCCACATCACCTTTAGTCTCATCTAGGTTCACCTGACCTAACCTGCTGACACCTAGTGAGCTAACCCCACTATTTTAACGGCAGCCAGGGGACCCCCAGAATAAACTAAATTCCGGTACCCCTTGCTACATTTTAATATCCCACTCACCACCACATCTAGCCCAGCCCACACACCCCCACCTCACCATAAGGCAGTTGGAAAAAGATCTCCGCCAAAGAGCCCCTCTTTGAGGTGAGCCCGTCGGGGATTGCACCGCCTCCCCGACGAGGAGCAACCGCCGATGATGAAGCATGACATCCTTCGGGGTGTGTGAGGCAATCACATCCAACAAAATGGATGCCCCAGTATGTTACTCTAACATCTGTGGTAATGCCAGTTAAACACTTCCCTCACTTATCATAGGAACAGTGCAGAAAACCCCCTTTGTTTTCCTAGTAACATTTTGATGGACATATCACTGTGGCTGACATCGAGGTGTGAGCCTCTAGTAACTCCTGTGGCATGTGTTGTGGAGCTGTCAGATTTGGAGTCGCCCCTGCTGTGTCGGGCTGATTTCTGGAGGCAGGGCAGGGTAGTGGGCACTTCAAGAGGAAGAAGACCCCCTGCAAAGACTCAGACCCTAAATAACATTTGGTTTCTTGAAATGGGCTATACAAAGGGGAGGTGGCCCCAAGAAGCCTTTAGCTGCTCAATCCGTGCTAGCACTGAGAGTCAGTGGTGTAACACAGGCCCCGGCAACCCCTGCGGTGCAAGGGGGCCCGAGCTGCAGGGGGTCCCTCAGCACAGTTGTCTGGCCCGAGCGCTCCTGTTTAAACCCAGGGAGGGGACCCTTCTTGTACCTTGCAGGGGGCCCCCTCAAGTTTTGTTACGCCACTGCTCTTAATAAGACACTTCCAGGCTTAATTCAACACTCTCTCATGTCCCTCAAGGCTGTTTGGCATTCATTTGAACGCTGTAAATATGTCTTCTTTACCTATATTAACCTAATTCTTGCACCTCTTATTTTATCTTTATCTTTTTAATTATCCTGATTATTTGTGTAACTTGTTAGTGTGCAATTCTCCTTATGTAACGTACATGGTTCTGTTGTAAAGCACTCTGACACCTTTGGGTAAGGTCCGCGCTGTAGAAAGCCACCCAGCCTCCTGAAATTAATCGATATGCACACCTCGTGACTGGGCTCAGTCCGAGGGGATAAATAAACAGGCGGAGAGGGCATGTAATCTCTCGCCGAGCTGGCAAAAAAGTGGGAGATTTATAAAATCTCCACGCAATGCAGCACCGCCCCCTGCGCTCTCTCCTCCCCTTTCACTTGCATCGGCGCTGATTTCCGTTGCCATGCACCATGCACACACCTTAGAGCTGTAGCGCTAGGGTGTGCGCATAAGTGTAGAAAAGGGTTTGTACAGGAAGGGTACCCTTGCAGTACAAAATACTATGCTAGACACAAGGGAAAGCTTTTCCCACTTTGTATCCGTGCTGCACAGTACAGCACGCATGCAAAGTCGGAAAAAAAGGAGAAATAAAAGCATTTCTCCTTTCTTGCGCCTGGTTGAAAAGGGCGTAGTTTTCTCACGCTAAAACCCAAGCCACTTTTTTTAGTAAATTAGGTTTAGCATGAGAAACCTTGGGTGGTTGCATGGGAACGCCCATGCACCACCCTTGGCACACCCCAATGGCGCAAAGTAATGCTGCTTCGAATTACTTTTACGTTATTTTCAGCGCTAAACAAGTTTTGCGCTAGAAAGTTAATTAGGAAAAAAAGATTTTGCGCCGTTTGGCGTCACCTTTGTGACGCAAACACGGTGCAAAAGCTTAGTAAATCTCCCCCGAAGTGTGTGCTTGTCTATGCTGTTCAGCGCTGCGTGTGGGGTCCGCATTAAACCCGAGGCCGCCTGATACACGCACTATATAAAATTGCATTAAATACATTCTCCCATATTTTAGGACAAAACAAAAATGTTCATAAACACTAGGTGGCAGTGTTACCTCATATTAAAAACCGCATGAGACGGAAACAATGTTAAATAAACTGCTCTCAGAATCTTTAGACAAACATTTGCGAATAAACCCAGCAAACTTCCGAACTGCTGCTGATAGAGCAATCAGTGCCAACATCGCTTGGTGACGTCGCTTAAACGGAAATACACAGCCTAAAGAAAGGTAGGGGAATAATCACGGCGTTTAAAGAGAAAAGAAATTTAAAAACAAAAAGAAAAACTACGCACGACACATTAAAAACGTGGCATTACAGCAATAGGCAATTTGTGTCCTTTATTCGCAAAATACTTGTTTCACAGACCCGCATCAGCCCAATCAGCATTACAGAACTCAGCTGGCCATTCAAGGCAGTCTTTATTTGTCGCCCAAACCCCATTTCTAAAAAAAGGGATTCAAATGCCTGGATTTACTTTTAGAAGCAACTTCTGGCAGCAGGGACTAGATTTTTACAATTCACAATCAGCAAAAAAAGGAAACATCTTCCCTACAAGCTAAAATTTCACTGAAGGGGCTTTTTGGTTGGCCGCAGGCGGGACTTGTAATTAAAATGTCGTAGTCCGCAGAAGCTTTCTAATTCCGTTGTTCTGCTGAGCAACTTGGCATTAATTGCGCTGTACTTTTTTTTATATCTTTTTAAATGTTAAATGGAAGCGTTTATCTGCCAATTAAAACTGCAGCCAAGTTTGAAGTTGACTTGTTCTTCGGGCTCCGACTAACTCCTGCAGCTGGGCTCCTGACAGTCAGCCTTGTTCACACCCACAGGCTTGCTTTTCTCTGGTTCCCTCTATTACCGAGTCAGCTTTTGTCAGTAGTTTGGCAAGATATGTTTGTATATGCCTACGCTGCCACGCAATTATATAAAAAAAATAAAAAACAAGCTACAATACTTGTGTTCTCATTGTGTTCGAAGAATATTAGCCCCCGGCAGGGCCAGCAAATTGTTAGGACTAGGAAATTTCCCACATAGGACCAAAGTGGACTCTCTTGCCAGGGGTTTGACACAGCGACACCAATCATTGCAAAACCTGGTGGTCTGCGTTCGTGTTGAGTGTTTTAAAATATGGTGAGAAAGGATGCCAGGTACCTGATTAGTGGTGGGTTTGAGGACCACATTGCAGTAAAGAAGGACACAGCGACTAGGGTTTGGGGATGACTGGAGTGAGGGTGTGTGCGCCCAGCTTCCTTTTATTAGCCGGGGCACCTGACTGATGACGCCTATGGGTGTCGCGGAAGTGTAGGTAGCCGCAGCCCTTGCAGATAAGAGCTGTGGGGCCGGGTTGAGGGGGGATTCGACAGATGACCACGAGGAAAAATTAAATAAATAATTTCCCCTCATCGTTGTCTGTCAAAATCTCCCCCCCCATTTGGCCCAACTGCCCCACCGCTCTTACCTGCACGGGCCGCCGCTGAGTGTAGGTTCAGCCCTCTGGGAGGAGGGCAGCAGTTACGTGTCCCGAAGACACTCTGGGGCATATATACAAGGGGGTATCGCCACCATATCGTCACTTTTTTTGACGTCTGGTAGCGACAACCCCTTCGCCGTATTTACAAGGCGGCGTTAAGCCACTTAACTTGGCTTAACGTCACCTTGTAAATAATGCCCCTATTCATGCAGCACTTAGCGCGAAAGGGATGGGCAACGGGTGTTGCAGTGGGCGTTCCGCTGCAACACCCATTGCTTTTTGACACTGCCCCCTATTTACAACGCTGGCGTAAATATGAGGCAGTGCCAAAAATAAGACCATGGAAAATCTAGTCTTAAACTGCTGCAACAAGGAGCAGTGATACATTATTCATCGTTTTTGCTGTTTCTATGTGCATTCTGCAGCACACATAGAAAGAGCAAATGACCATTAGTGATTGTTTATCTTCCTGCCATGAACAATTATTCTCTGCAGCGCAGGCACCCTTACACTATGAACATGTGCAAGGGTGCCTGCGTAGGCGCTAGGCAGCTAAATTTAAACGCCAGCGCTAGGGGAATTGCCGGGGCGCGGCGTATTAGTGTACATACTGCGCATTCTGCATTTTTAGAATGTTGGAGTGCAGCGTTACCAATTGTGGTGTAACACCGTGCTCACTACATTCTGTTGTGAATATGCTCCTACATTCCCAAAAATCAAAAGAAAGTCAAAAAGTCCAACAGTCAAAAACAAAACACTACTGAGGGTCTCAATAGACAATGAGCAAGATAGTGCTGAGCAACTGGACAAACTATATTGCCTGCCACAGAAGATCATCTCTTAGGGGCACATGCATCAAACTTGCATTTTGCGATTACCAATAAGCGATTTTTAATAAATCGCTATGTGGTAATGACAAAGTGCAGTGCATCAATACAAAGAGCAAAAAAGCCATTCTGTAATTGTGATTCCTTACGAACCACAAACGCTATTAAGAAATCACTATTTGCTATTGCCTCAAGGCCCATAGGTGGGAATGGTCTTCCATTGCCTAAATTGTGAATACCTAATTGGTAATCGCAAATTAGGTAATGCACAGGCTAGGGTGCCTGGGGGCCTAAGGACCCCATGAGGCGCCCCTAGCAAAAAAAGGTGCACATGTAAGGTACACACATGTGTGCGCCACATGGCACTTTCAAAAATGGAGTTTTGTGCACATATTAGCATCAACTTTAAGTTGATGCTAATTAGCGTTGCCTAAATGCACAGTTCGCATTTAGGAAAGGCTTCTTGCATATACATTAGGGAATCGCAAATTTCGATTCCCTATTTGCATTCACAATTTAGGTAATCGCAAGAAATTGCGATTACCTAAATTGCAAATAAGAAAAACTTTCATGCATTGCAAAAGGCCATTTTTCAATTGCAACCAGCCGATTTTTGTGAATCGCACTGTTTGCGTTTGCAAAATACCTTGACGCATGGGCCCCTTAGTTGCTAATTTAACCGGAAGCTGGGTCAGAGCATGAACACTGCACAGGCGTAACGAACCTATAGGTGGCCTCCCTGCAAGGTACATGGAGGGGCCCCCCTCCGGGCTCAATCAGGAGCTCTCTGGACAGAGTTCTGTGCTGAGGGGGCCCCCCTGCAGCTTGGGGGGTCGCCTTTTCAATTCCATATTCCCCTCTCAGAATTTCCCTTTCCTAACCCCTTCTCCCTCAGTTCCATGGTACTGTTTCCAGAGATCTTAAGGTTTATTCACATAGCTTTGTCTTGGGGCTATGGAGAAGAGAATTCCACTTCAAAGCGTCCTTGAGGCTTGCCGATCTCTGAATAGACCATACAGGGTTGCATGAGTACATGGTACAAAACAGTTTTTTTGCGCCAGATGAAAACGTGAAAAAAGCAGATTGAGAAACAGCTGTTAAAAAAGTGACTTGTTGTTGGCCCATGAATAATTTTACACATTTAATACATTTTTGAGTAGCATAAACCCTGATTCATGATGGGCCTTTTTTTTTTTTAAAGAATGAATCAAACAGTTTATCCTATTTATGCTTCATTTAAAATAAGAAATGTGTCAAATTGATTTTGTATCAAACTTAATGTTATCGTAAATAGTGGAGAAGCTTCCATTTGTTCTAATTTTGCCACAGATTGGCAAGCCTTTGTGTGTAATATGGAGTAGAACAAACACTGTTCTCTATTCTCTTCTACGCAATGAGCAACACAGGTGTGAGAAGTTGGCCTGATGTATGATGTCTCCAATTCTGGGGGCACCTTATATCAGTCCAAACAATCCCTTATGGTGGTGGTTGTAAGTCAACCTTAAAGACAAGCTATCCTAGAGGTAGCATGGACTAAGCAGCCAAAAGGCTTAACTCAAGAGGACATGTGAAGCCAGCTGTTTTACCATATGCAATCCTGTAATATAAAATTAAAGGACACCACACAAGTTATATATTATAAAAATATATATATTTATTCTCAGAATAATCCCCTGTACTCTTTATGAGTATAGAAGCACAAGCGTTTAAACAAAAGCACAGTATAACATATGAAAGTTGCACAATTATGGATGAGGCCGATGACCATATATCAAAAAAGTGATATAAGTATCACTAATCGATCAGGGGTAAGGCCTAGGGCCTTGGGAATCGCTGGGACTACACTGGACTAACAGCAGTTAGGACGGGAGTAGCCCGCGGGATTCGGGTGCAGCGCTAAAAGCACACGCATGCACCAATGCAAAGTCAATGGTGCGTAAAAGTTATCGAGTTACAGTTTTAAGAGTCTTCCGACTGGACTAGAAGGACAAAACTTTAGACTTAGACACTAGAGGTGTAAACCACTACAGGAGCACCGGCTTTCAAGAGTTACCTCACCCACAGGAAGCGGGTGCACAGGTGCAAAGGTGTGTCAGGTTTTGTCACGAAGATCTATGGTGCCTGGAGATGAAGATGCTGCAGGCGTCCAGGAGAGAAGAGTCCGGTTGGATCCAAGGGTGGATCGAAGATGTAGAGTACCGGAAAGCAGAGGGGACAGAGTCTGGGTCACTAGCAAGTGACCAGGAAGGAACCAGGCAATGTCGGGCGCAATCAGGTGGTTGTCGTGAAGCTTGTCTCCGCTGCCACGTGGTCTCTGGGGCACCGAGGATGTCCTGGAGTGAATCACGAGCTGTCCCACAAAGGCTCTCGCTGTCAGCGGTGTCAGCTTCCGGATCGTAGTCAACAGGCCTTGGCAAATGCAACCCACGCAGGATTCGAAGATCGCTTCTTACTCGGACCAGCAAGGTCAGAGTGGGTGCTCCTTTTCAGGGGAGCGAGGGCCAGTCTAGAGCAACCAGACTAGCAGAGCAAATTCAAAGGTTCGTCGGTACTGGGGCCACTAGCCAACGGGCAAGCGACCGGACCAACGCGTCAAGCAGGAAAATGCAAAAGGGCCCCACGCAGCACTCGATGAGTGTGGAGGGATGAGCTTCGGTGCAAAAGCTGCTTGGGGCTGGAGCTTCGTAAACTCCAATGCACAGCTTCGAGGGAGCCTCGGATGCTGCACGGTCAGCGCTTCATAGTTTTTCCAAGATGGCCGGCTCCACGCTTCAGGTCGCCTCCACAGGTCTCAGCTTTGCAGGGACTGTGGATTGGGCTGTTAGAAGGCAGGCCGCTGGGTCTTGTCGATCTATGTCGCTCGAGTTGCGGCAGGAACTGCAACAAAGCAAACGGTGAGGTGCTGGATGGTGCCTGTTTGCACAGGGTGGTCACTCCTTGACCACAAGGGAGATTCTTCAGTCTTCCACGTCGAGTGGGATGTCGAAGGGTCCAGAGTTTTGTTTCATAAGTTTCAGTCAGGATAATCTGATGTGCCTTGGTACAGCTCCTACCTCTATTCCAAATCAAGGAGCTGGATTACCTGCTAGGTCCCTCCTATGGGTGGGACCCAGGAAGGGGTGGTTACACGCCTTTCCCTTTGTCCAGTTTCACGCCAGAGCTGGGGCTGGAGTGCCCCAGAACCGGTTTGACTGGATTTTGCATGGGACACCTTGTGTGCCCCAGGCAGAGTCTAGTTTCTTTGAACCCTCCCTGCTCCAATCCACTATCTCCTGTCTGGGGTGGTGTAACACCTCCCTGTGACAGGAAACCCTTTGTCTAGGCCTCCCCTGCCAAGTTTCGGTCAGCAGCAGGAGGTCAGACTTGTGTCGGGGCAGCAGCATCCATTTTGTGATGCTGAGGCTCTGGTTAGGATTAACCGCGTTTAAAGCAAAGTAACATGTCTTCTCCCCCTAGAAGGGTGGAATGCTACCCCCGTCACCAGAACTGGCTAGGGGGTAGTATTCCAAAGTGTATGACACCAAACAAAGCCAAACCAAAGTTAGCATTAACCGCGAGGATTATAATGCACTTAATAGTATATGGTATGGCAGTATCACTGGAACAGCAGTAAGGAAATGGTTCCGAACACTGCAGACAGGCTCAGCTCATGCTAGAGCACCATCTCACATAAAACCAAGCACTCTGCCTCCAGGATTGTAAAGGCCTGCCATAGGAGTGACTTATAGGTATATATGTGTCCAGATATAGGTTTAGACATAGGTATACTATATCTAAGCAAGGGGTGAGTACACCACCTTGCCCCAGCTGTGTGAACAGCCAGTTGTGTCGATTTAAGTACCAGCCAGGGGTGGCAAAAGATATGCTGCAGCCCCTGGTAGGCCTTGGATGCACCTATGCCCTGAGCACCTATAGTGCGTGGTACAGGGGCTGACAAGGTGTCCAGTACCAAATTGGGGATGTACCTATAGTACATGAAGTCCATTTTAAGAGAGAGCAGATAGCCTGGGGCCCTGATTAGCAGGATCCCAGGCCAACTAAGTCGAAAACCAGCTAAACACAAGGCAAAAAATCTGGGGTAACCATAGTCAGGTATCCACCTTCCTACAACAGGGCAAATTGCTTCTCTTTATTTTTGCATTGGTGCTAAATGTATGTTTTATAGCTCTCATGTTCTTATTTAGAGTAGTGTCGTTAATGTAGGTAGGTTGACAATGTGAACATGAGCTGTATGCCCGCTTACTGGAAGTTTACACATTTATGTTTGAAATACCATGTGCTTTTGCTGGTGGAGACTGTCAATAGTTTCTTTCCTGCTATTATGATGGAACACCTGTACTACCATATTTTTGCAGTTTTTGGTAACTTGAAACACGGTCCTCTCTATTGCCCAAAATCCTCACAACACGAGCAACTTTGTGCACAAGGGCTGCACCTGATCCTGGGAAACACATTTCTTCTCTCTGAAGCAGGAAAGTATTGTGCCTTTACTTGGATTGGCCAATTGGAATTTATATGAATGATTGCAGATACATACCACATTAAGTCTTGGTAATTTCCAGATGTCTCTGCAGTTTCATACAATGCAAACCTGGCTCAAGGGCATTAGAGTGCTTCACAAGAGAGTCAGACTGGTTGCACATTTTTAGGCACCTGATTTGCCCAGAACCAAAGGTCGGGATTTGAACCTGGGAACTAGCCCCCCAGTTCCAACGCCACCTGGTATCTAGTTCCACAGTTCAAAAGTTAGCAGCTCTACCCATAGGCAACAACTACCCCTGCTGATTTAATTCAAGAATAATCTGATGTGTCATTACTAACCTGTAAATGCACACATTAGCTTAAAAGATGGTTTGGAATGCCGCCCAGAACGATGAACGTCGGAGTGGACACTTTACTTATCTTCTTACTAAACCACCAAACTGGTAAACAAAAGCCCCAAGAATCCAAACCCAGTTGTTCCTTTAAGGTACCACTCTCATGAACAGTTATAGCCTTCCATACTCCCTTCTAATTTCTGGTACGCCTTCTTACGTTCCCCTTTACCCATTCGTCCCATCAGTCAAAGCGACCGGTCTTACCGCTTACTCTATTCCTTTCTTGAGACAGCTGAGTAGTGTATGTGTTTTCGGATGTAGTCTTTAGTAATTATTTCTTGCTGCTTCTCTTACATTGGCATAATATAAAATTGGGTTATCATTTCGAATAGTGCAGCATTGTGAAACTGCAAAAATAGGTACCGCTGCCAACCCCTTAAAATCGATTCTTAGCAAATGCCATTTAGCATTCCTGCTTTGCTGGTGTTTGGAAACTGGAACCATCCATTTGTGGGCCTCCACTGCCTCATTATACAAACCGAGCTGAATAAAAATGGGGATTGCTGCCTCATTGTGTCTTTGAGGCAGCTATTACTGCGCCTCCTGGGTGTGTACAGGAAGAAGCAGAAAATAGTCAACATTATCACCTTTTATTGTTTACAAAGGTTTCAAAAGAAAGGGGTGAAATCAATGCTGTATCACATAATTCTGAAACAAAATCTGAAGTGTCAATGTGCTTTCAACAGGCTAACAAAGAAGCATTCACAATAATACATTCTAAAACTATAGCAAAGCAGTGGAAGGTGTCCTATGTGTACATTGTACACTGTTCCGATCAAGTGACAATGGAAATCTAAGCAGCAAGGTATATAATATTTGGTATGATATTAGAAAATTTGTTGCTGATAACTTTGGCAAAAAACAGGATTTTTCGGTTACATGTGCAAGGAATTTCATTAGGCCATGCACTACTTCACAACCTTCAATTAAGCAGCAACTGTGTCAGTGGTGGCTGGTGACATTTGAAAGTGGTGGGCGTAAACTTTCTGTCGGATTTCACTGTCGCGAGCGAGCACGAACATCTAAAGAGGGTTTGGTGGGGTTGTCGCCCGAGATTTGTTTTTTAAAAGAGTGGGTAATGGTGCATTTCCAAGCAAATGTGAGAAGCAAGCAGGTTAATAAAGCAATTGCGAAAGTGCCGTTATTACATTAATAAAGGGATGTCATATAACAACATGTAGATACTGCCATAAAGTTGGTTTCATAAAAATGGGTCTAATTGGGGGATATGATAGCACAATTAATCAAATACATTGGCTTGAAGCCATACAATATTCAATCAGGTCTATGGGGGAACATCATGTAATATTGCAATAATTCAGGGTCTGCCACATTACCTAGGAGCTATATATTTCGAAGCACTCTCTTATATGGTAATTACAACACTATGGCAATCATTATTCAATACATAATCACACAGAAAGCAAGCAACTGACTTCGTTCGTCTGGACAGCTCTACAGCAGCACTGCGCAGCTCTCCCAGAAAAACGTGGTGAACTCTCTCACCTGTGGTAGACTCGCCCAGTGTGTGGTACTCTCAGTCTGTGTGCGGCATTTTCACTTTCACTCACTTGTGTGGACACCCGAGTCTGCGCATGGCACCATCGCCTTGTGCCTGGTACTCGCACCTTGTGTGTAGAACTAGCGCCGCGTGTGACACTCACAATAAGTGGGACTCACTGGGCATGTGCGCAGAGCTAGTACCCTTAATTTCCCCATAGCAGCGCTGGATTTGGTAATAGCGACAGCGTTCAGAAGTGGCAGCAGTGAGGTGTTTGGAGCTTCGTAAAAATAAACTTTAGTGTTAAACATTATAGTTAGTTTGCCACACTAACAACTTCTCCTGCCCGCTTCAACGACACTCGACTCGCCCTTTCGCCCTCCTCTGTGTGTGGCTTGAGACATCACAGTATGACCCTTTGCTCCTTTGGCTGGGAGGACGTTCTGTATGTTCGCTAACCTTTCTCTTAAAATATTTTTAGCGAATTTCATGTCGAGTCTGGCTGCAATTCCACTGAAATCTACAGGCTCTTAAACTGTTTCTTTTATTTGGGAAGTTGAATATCCTACAAGTTACTGCATGGGCATCATGCTTTAGAGGAACCCCCTTGAGAGCAGCATAATGCCAGGCGCGGCTCGCGGAGGGGTGGGGGGAATTACATAATAAAAAACAAAACTTACCTCACAGTGTCAGCCGGCCCGCGCCACCTCTGCTCCCCTGGCTTGGCGCCTTCACGTCGGCACTGGCAGCCTCTTTCAGCCAATCCTGGTGCTGCGTGGCTTGGGGCATAGGTTTCTCTTCGCCCCAGCACGCCCATTAGGAGGCCGAAGGGCTCCTAATGGGCATGCGCAAAAAAGTAAAAACACAAGTGCGCATGAGTGGGCAGGGGTAAAATATTCAGCCTCCGTGCCCACTCATGCGCACTTGTGTTTTATGTCAGTCAACATGACGCCAGCCCGCTCAACCACTTCAGACTCTGAAGGGGTGGGCGGTCCGAAGTCATGCTGACTGACAAGATTGTCAGTTCAGTTCTCCCTCGGCGCGCCGCGTCTTTGAATTTAAGGAATCTGATTCAGTTTACTTAAGTTCAAAGACGCCGAGGGAGCTGCGGGCGGGCAGCTACGCCCCAATGGACGCACAGCGCCTGAACTGTGTAACGCCAATAAAGTTCAAGCAAAATGAAACTCTGAAGCCTTATTGACTGTATTTCTCATTATTGTATTTGTACCCAGTGGTAAAGAAAATCTTCCTCTTCGAGGACATCATTCCTTTGGTGGCACATTTAATGTGAGAAAGCTGTAGGCCATTCCTTCCAATTAATTTCTGCTCAATAGACCTTTTTAGTAACCTGAGAGGAAACAGGGTTTAACAGTTTAAATCTTAAGGTAAAATGTGACAATTAGGACCACACAATAAAAGTCTGAGCCAGTACCTTGAAGTTAGGGGCTTATTACAAACTGAAATCTAGACTAATATAAATCAATCTCAAGAACATACTATGGGGGGGCGCTAGAGGGCGCACGAGCGGAATGGCTGCTTGAGTGAGCAGCTCCCGCGCCTTGGAGAAACATCCTATCATTATCCTACACCACAGGCAGACGAATCGCCACTGATGGGCATCGCTGTGTGCAGGCGAGCATAAGTCACATTCGTCCTGAGTTTGAAGACGCTGTGAGCTACGGGGCCGAGGTTATCGCTGCTTTCATCTCCGCCGAGAGCTGACCTGGTGCCGGTGGACGGTGAGCGCCGGAACGGAGAACTACGCGAGCCCGGGGTCGGCCACGAGGTGACTGGGCCGCACCTCAGAACAACGGCCTGGGGACGGTGAGGACGCCTGGACCAAAGGCGGTGATTGAGAAGGTGTGTCGTGGGGGCTCCGCTGTTCAGCCTGACCTCCCACCCCTGCTGGCCGATACCCCCCGGTGTTGAGAGCAGCGGGAATTGGCTCCCTTCCCGCCCGGAGGGGGAATGAATGGTGGACCGCCTGCGAGCCTACAGAAGCCACTGCTCCCTCCCGGATCGCTTCACTGCGGTGGAAGGTACCGGGGACGCCCTGAACCGCTGAGGGGATCCACTGGCTGGGCGACTGAGGCTGGAGGGACAGGAGCGCGGGATAGCCCAATGTAACATGTTCTGCAACGACGCCCGGATGCAGCGTGAGCGCTGGTAAGCCTCCACTACTATCCCCACATCTGACGGCGCTGACCCCCTGCTCGACACTTCCTACTGCTGGCGGGTGGTCTGCCACGCTTAGCGTTCGGCTGGTCCGGGACGGTCGGGGCCCAGGGGCTGCCCCCCCCCCCTCCTCAAGTCTGGCCCGACAACTGAGCTGCGACCTTCTCATCGGCTTGCGTATTCAGGCTGCTCCCCCCGTTGGAACATTTCATACATTTCTTACATTGACGCAGCCTTGGGAGACACCTCTGCCCAGCCTCCTTCTGCCTTCGGCCAGGGATTGCTGTGGGCCGCCTGGGTCGCTGCACTGCCTGGCATTTCACTTG
Organism: Lissotriton helveticus; assembly: GCF_964261635.1. Classification (NCBI taxonomy): domain Eukaryota; kingdom Metazoa; phylum Chordata; class Amphibia; order Caudata; family Salamandridae; genus Lissotriton; species Lissotriton helveticus. The sequence continues at coordinate 1,586,475,384 of NC_136061.1, read as the reverse complement.
AAGCCCCACACTTGGCACTTACGGGGTGAGCGGCAGCCTAAGACTACTTCTTGTTGCGATCATGGGGCGCGTTGACGGCCGGCAGGCGAAACTGAGCTTTGAGGGCGCTAAAAAGGGCGCGAAATCTGGATCTGATCGTCCTGGACCTGCTGGAGAGCCCCTGGGTGCTGGTGCACCTCCTGCTGCGGCCGTTGATCTACATGCCCTCTTTCAGGAAATGCGGCAGGGATTCGCGACGGTGGTAGAAAAGGTAGACGGTGTCACATCCCGCCTAGATGCGTTGGTTCATAAGGTAGATCGCCATGAAGAGAGACTGACTGATGCGGAACAACGACTCTACTACCGAGGATACCACCGCGGCCCATACGACACAACTGGCACGGATGGATAATATACTTCGGGTCATAGCGGCGGAAAATGAGGATTTGGAAGCTCGTAGCCGCCGCAACAATATACGCGTCACGAACGTGCCGGAGTCTACCAACACGGGCAGGATGGAACTTTATATTGAGAAATTGCTTAAGGGATCGATTGGAGAGGAGGCTTTCTCTCCCCAGTTCATCGTGGAACGGGCGCATCGTTCCCTGGCACCGGTACCCAAGCCCGGGTTACCGCCTCGGCCCATCATAGCCAAGTTGTTGAATTATCGCGATCGTGACGCGGCACTGAGAGCAGCCCGTACTCAACGTAACCTACAATACGATGGCATCACCTTTTCCATATACCCGGATTTCACACCGATGGTGCAGGAAGAACGGCGTAAATTTCTACCCGTGAAGAAAAAACTACGCGAAGCCCAAGTAGACTATGCTCTCCTTTACCCTGCGAAGCTGCGGATCACTCATCAGGGGAGACAACGATTCTTTACGAATCCGCAGAAAGTGGAAGACTTTCTAAAAACACTCCGAAGGGCGCGGCGCGAGGGACAAGAAGATGCGATGGCTCTGGATCACGAGGAACTACCGCCTGACCAGAACGAATAACGCTTGCCTTCACGAATCACGCAAGCTGCTCGCCTGCACTATCTGGTTGCTGATCACCGTCCGGACCTGACTTGAACATGGACATCGATCCTGCATGGCCTCGACACGCCTGTGGTAATGTAAACCAAGGCCCGCTCTCTTGCCTCTAGGCTCCACCGAGGGCGGCACAGACTGGAGCTAGAGATCAGGGAGTGGCTGTGTGTACTCTATGTTTTACCCCCACAGGGTGCTCCCCTTAAAGATGTTCTTGATTGTTTTGCTGTTACGATGGGTGGGTGCGACGGGCGGGGGGAGGAATGGTGGGTGGGACTCAATGGCTACTGGCATGATTGGGATGCTGGGGTGGGAGGGGGGTGGATTGTTACGAGTTGAGGCTACACATGATTGAAATATGGAAGCGGACTCTCAGATACTATAACTGGCTTTGGTGGTATGGTGCTGTAGGCCCGGGCTCATTGCCCTACATGATACACTGGTTTTGGCTGTGGACCGTCTTATGGCGATGCAGAATGCTAATGTACATTTAACTTGCTTGTCCTGGAATGTGCGAGGGTTGAATGATGCTAGAAAATGTCGCAGTGTCATCGCCTATCTTGATAGGCATCACGCTCAAGTGGTCTTGCTGCAAGAAACCCACTTACCGCCACGTGACAGAAATACATTTGCAAGCAGGTGGGCGGGGGACCGCATTCTTTCTTCTTATTCCTCATATGCAAGGGGTGTGGCTATTCTAGTGGCCCGAAATGTACCGTTTCACAAGTATGGAGAGTTTGCTGATAAGGAGGGGCGCTGCGCGCTTTTGTGGGGTAGGCTGGGTCGAGACACCTATACGTTTGTGGTAATTTATGCGCCTAATGTGGATACACCTACATTTTTTACTTCACTCTGGGGCAAGATCTTGGCGGCAGGCTCCCGACACATCATATGGGGAGGTGATTTCAATCTGGCATTGATACCACACTTAGATAGAGCTGATGGTGTGAGCTCCTATAAGCCGAGGGCTCGTGAGGCACTGGAGGGAGTGATTATGGAGGGGGACCTTCTGGATGCCTGGAGACACTTACACCCGCTGAAAAGAGAGGGCACTCACTTCACCTCACACACGGGGACATGGGCTAGATTGGACTATTTTCTAATTACCAGAGGGATTGCCGCTGAGCTCGGGAGGGTGTCCCACCTACCTAGGACGCACTCTGATCACAGCCCTGTTGTACTCCAACTTCGTATCCCCGGATGGGACAATCTTAGGCCACATTGGAGGCTCCGTCCAGAAATCTTGCTAGACACTCTATTTTGCACTGAACTGGGAGAAGAGGTGGCTGCTTTTTCCCCAGAAATAAGGGGTCAGTTGACTCAGTTGAACACGTGTGGGAGGCTTTCAAGGTGACCATTAGGGGCTTTTGTATCTCTAAGAGCAGCGGAGTCCTGCGGGATATTCTTCGCACGCTTGGTACATTGGAGACAGAACTGAAGAATCTGGAAAACCGCATGATACATGACCCTAGTCCTGATCTACATGCTACCTTTAGGGAAACTCTGTCAAGATTTGAGGAAGAGGCTACTAGGGAATCCAAGTTCCGGGGCAAGTATTGGCAAGCCCGGAAATATTGTGAGGGGGATAGGCCTGGCAGGGTACTAGCTGCACTCACTCGCCCACCACGGGATCGTAATATTATATTTGAACTTACAGATGCACAGGGCATCACTGTCCGAAACTCAGATGACATCCTTAATACTTTCGTGACACACTATCACTCACTATACACTTCCACCGCTGAATCCGCAACGTCCTATGCTGGTTACCTGGGGGCTGTTGCGCTGTGTTGGCTTAGTGATGTGGATAGGGCTTTTTTAGCCGCACCGTTTGAGATCGATGAAATTCGGGACGCCATCATGTCTCTTCAGAACGGCAAGGCCCCCGGTCTTGACGGCATACCTGCTGAATTTTACAAAACGTACATTGATATCATGGCACCTGTCCTACGCGAAGTTTACGTGGAATCCCTTGCGGAGGGTGTTTACCCGGCTCGATGCGCGAGGTTGTCATCACCTCCTTACTGAAACCTGACAAAGACCCCGACTCTTGTAACTCCTATCGCCCACTCTCCCTCTTAAACTGCGATGTAAAGATCCTTGCTAAAGTCCTGGCTACTCGGTTGTCGCTGCTGATGACTAGGATTGTGCTGCCCGATCAATCTGGATTCGTGGCAGGCCGCTCCACATCGCATAATCTTCGTACCCTTTTCTCTCTCCTACGCACTGTGCATCCTGAAACGCCTGTTGCGGCAATATTTCTGGATGCAACTAAAGCATTCGACTCAGTCGAATGGCCCTACTTATTTTCTGTGTTGACGAGGATGGGGTTCCCACCCTTGTTTGTGTCCTGGGTTCGGTTACTGTATACCCAGCCTACGGCGAGAGTGCTGATTAATGGGCATTTATCGCACCCTATTGACATCACCAGAGGCACACGGCAGGGCTGCCCGCTCTCGCCCTTCTTGTTTGCCATAGCTGTCGAACCTTTGGCCTGCCGCCTACGTCAACTTCATCGACAGGGGGCTGTCCAATGTTTACAACGACAAATTGACGTGTCCCTGTATGCAGACGACATCACCCTATATGTCAAGCACCCGGAGATACATCTCAATCCCCTGCTCAGGGAGTTCATTTTGTTTGGTGGGTTGTCCGGTGTACACATCAACTGGTCCAAGTCCCAAATATTCCCCTTGACGGAAGCTGTGAGTGACTTTCCTCTTGATTATCCATTGGAATGGTGCCGAACGGATTTCCGCTACCTGGGGATACGTATTTCCCGTGATAGGGAGGAGACTCTACGGGCCAATTATGGAGTAGCTATTACAAGACTGACAGCTTCCGTGGATCGCTGGCTTACTTTGCCGCTTTCCATGGCCGGCAGGGCATCTCTAATTAAAATGGTTATTCTTCTCCGCTTCCTTTACCTGTTTACCAACATTCCCTACTTCCCAGGCGCTTTCTTCTTTAAGACACTGAAGATGGAGATCCGCAGACTCTTTTGGGGCGGCAAGACCGCACGGCTTCAGTGGACTACCCTGACTTTGCCTTACGACAAAGGAGGATTTGACATCCCGAACTTCGAGGAATATTACCAGTGTGCTCAGGCACATTTTGCCTACCACTGGATGGCCCCTACGCCTTACATGCCACACATTGCGGTCGAGGACTGGATAGTGCACCCCCTCCCGCTCTCGGGGTTACTCCACTGCCCGGAATCATCCATCACTACCCCTAACACTTCCGTTTCGTGTACAATGGATGCTTGGCGTCGCATGGCCAAGAATTCGCTGTGCCAACTGCCTTACTCACCGAAGCTACCACTAACTTATCATCCTGAACTCACTTTGTTGTGGGAACAGGGATTCCGTAATCTCTGTGCTAAACTACACGTCTCCTGCTGGGGCGACTTGTTTGCTAATGGTAAGTTTAAAACGGTGGACCTTTTCTTCGCGACACATGGCCCCAACCCTCTGGAACTATTTTATTACATCCGTTTACGGGCGGGGATGCGGGACATACTCCCCGCCTTTCCAGACGAGCCCGAGGTTTTCCCTCCACTTCATTTCTTGGTGTGCTCCCGGGATGGGACACATCTAGTACCTGGCCTTTACCGTCAGCTCCGAGCTGCTGCACCGCTGCCAGAATCCAAAGCTCGGGCACGCTGGGCCACGGAATTGGCTGCTGACATCACTGACGACCAGTGGCTATACTGCTGTGCCCTTACTTCCCGCTTATCGGCAAGTAGCAGATTCAAAATTATCCATTATAAATTCCTGCAACGGGTGTACTATACACCGGTGCGGAAGCTTAGATTTGGTCTGGCGGAAGACGACCGTTGTACGCGTTGCCGTGCTGACCATGCGGACGTGTTGCATTTGGCATGGGAATGTCCTCAGTTAGCTACTTATTGGCAGCAAGTGACGGATGCCCTTATAGACATGACAAACACTACAGTGCCTATGGACCCCTTGGTTACACTACTCGGATACACTCAGCAGATCCCTAGCTCTAGCCGGAAATTTGTTGACATTGCACTACTTGTGGCCAAAAGGCGTGTGGCCTGTCGGTGGGGCCGGGGCAGGGCGCCCAAATTTAAGGACTGGCTTGCGGACTTGATCTACTGTCAAGACCAACACAATACTTTCGCTGACTTATTACCTACGTCCTGTAAACCTAGAGACATATGGGGTCCCCTGGTGTGCTATATGCTCCATAGATCGGTCGAGGCGGATGTGCCTGAGGAGGACCCTGCTGCTCCCTGATGCTACATCGTACGCCTCCCTGACTTGGACCCTTCATTCTTGCTACAGCCCTCGCATATATCTGTGGTTGGGGAGGGACATGCTCTGGCTCTTGCGGTTTGAGCCGGGTTAACCAGCTTTCTGCACCGATGGCCCCCTTACCCACCGTGGAGGGCCCCTCCATCCTGGTAGCGAGTGTTTCACCCCCCCCCCCCCTCCCCACACCTCTATGTAGGACCATGGTCCCATACACTACACACTGCACGTTCCCGAATTCTTCTTTCATCCTGGCGCACTGCATTCCAGCCACAGCAAATATACCTGACCTCGGGTCTGCCAGTAGGTAGCTCGGAACATGATGTCGCGACCGCGGAGGGCCGCGCTGTACTGCCTATCTAGACCACCTCACTGATTTGACAATGTTTCTTGGGTCAAGGAAGAGTGTACTGCCTCTTGGTTTCTTCCATGTTGGGGTAAATTTTTGTTACTGTTTTGTCATTAAATGTTAACCTTGAAAAACACTGTTCTGCTGCCGCTCATCCTCTAGGGACCTTGCACCATTGGCTGTGTACCTACCATCACTAGTGCATAAACTACGCCGCCGTGCCTCAGGGATGGCGGCTACAAGGCTGTGTTATAATTACCGATATATGCTGCCGGCCTCCGGGTTGTAGGCATGAAAAGCTGTGTACTTTGCCATGTCATATCCAATAAAGCAGAGTTGAACTTCAAAAAAAAAAAAAAAAAAACATACTATAAAAAAACAGGATTATCAATTGAAGACCAAAGTGGCGTACAATATTGGTCCTCAATAGCAAGAAGAAAATAACATTTTCTGTGGCAGCTATGCAGAAATTTAAGAAATAGGATTTGATTACTACACGAATGGCTTTGATCCCTCTCCCCATACATGGAAAAGATTCACAGCATCTAGTAAACCCTAGACTAATCTAATGATAAGGGAAACCCTATTGAATCAAGGAAGCAAGAAAGGTATCAACGTCAGATCCTCTGCAGAAGTTCTATAGGTATGAAATCATGTAAAGCATGAAGCCACACCATCGGAGATAACTGGAGAGATCGGTACCTCTCCAAGTCTAAAGGGAATGTGACTAAACCCAAGGTGGGTTCACTAATTGAAATGCACAAAGAGCATCAGAGAAAAATGACCTCAGATGCATCATAGTACTTTTCCAATTCCCAAGAAATAACTTGGCGCCTTGAATACTATTCCCATATACCAGTTTTTACATCCAAGGCATCCTTGGATTCCTCGCTTCATCTGATAGTTCCAACCCGTAAGACTCCCTTTATTCTTCATCACTTCACTATCTCTGAAAGGCAATGTGATTTTTACTAACTAATGAATGTCTTTAGTCTGCACCTGCGGAGGAGAAAACCTGCAGAAAAACAACTTTTACGTTAGTATTAAATATCTTGACTGTAAGCTTAAGGCCCACAATTACGCTAACTTAACAGATTTCTTTAAATGCATATTAATTCTAGAACCTGCATATAAATAATACCGTACTCATAAGAGTATATGTGGCACAATAAATTAATAGTCAAAGAGTGCTCCTTAAATTCCCTCTCTCTGTTGATGTTCATTGGCATTAGGCAGTGCACAGCTGTGAGAGTCATGAGGAGGTCTGTTATTCTCAGATCCCCGCCCCTTATGCCTTTAATTTTGGTTTTTCAACACTTACACATGTTGGAAAAGTTGGGTCTCTCCTATTCAGACTCAGAGGTGGACGCCATCCTAGCAGGCCCATCCATGTTTGTTGATCCTACTATCTCACAAGCTATCACACATACCAGTGAATGGGAAAAGCTGTCAGAGCAGAAATTGAACATAATCAGGACAATCTTACACAGGAATATCCTTACTGAGTATCTTCGCACTCACACAGCACCAAGAGAGCTCCTGGTAACAAATGCACCACGCATCTTCCTGGAGGATGCAATATTTAGAAAAGAATGGGCAATGATCGCGTGGCATTACACACACTATTGGCTAGTTCTAATCATCAAAACACCCATGAGACTATCAGAAGCCCTGATAGTTGAAATCCAACAGACAGAAAATCATTTTAAAACTACACTAACAGAATTCAAGAAAAAACTAGATGAGATAAACAAAGACATCACCGAATATAAAGACGACCTGAATCAATCTAAGGTAACAAAATTCCAGAAGGATTTGAAGAGATTTGCCTTCAACAAAATCCATCTCTACACCGACCCTGCTTACACACCCCCCCACCAAAAACCACGCCAACTCAGACCTCTCCGACGATAGTGTTTCCACTACCAGTGGGTCTAGTAATGGGAGTTTTAGACAAAGAAAAAGGGGTGGGACTAGGGGCACACCGAGAGAACTATGCACAACCTATGTGGCCACACTTTCCAACACCGGGACCTAGTATGCACCCTATGCACTTCCAACAACCATCTTTCCCAGGAAAGAGCTGGAATCCGGCCTATATGCAACTAGGACTCCTATTGCCCTCCTTTTTTAGAGAGAGGCTGCAGAGGCAGAGGCAGAAGGAGAGGGCAAAATCAAGTCTGGTGGGAACAAGAGGACCCAGTGGGCAACCACATACGCAGCAAATCCCAGGACCAACAGGCAGGCACGAGTGCCAGGAGAGTTTAATCACCAATCTCTGCGATATAAACCTGTCCTCTGCGGAGAAACAGGCAATAGAAAGGGCCTGGGTTTGTTCCCACTGCAAGTTTAGATAAGTTTAAACTGCACTGTGAGCTAGCCGAATTTTTAAGAAAGCTCAAATTGAAAGCCTACTTTGAGGGTAAAGAAGCCAGTGAACCACATCAGCAGCCAGTCAACACAGGGCTTAGGTTGAAATTATCTTTCACCCCTCCCCCTTATGGGGTACCCGCCAAAATCATAGCCTTTGAACAGGCAGTCTTTCACGAAATTGAGACATTTGAAGAGTGTAACACATTAAAAAATCTGAGTACAATTGTGTACCAAGCCCTTCAGGGCTTACAATCAAACACTGCGATTACCATAAATCCAGCTGACAAGGGTGGAGGGGTGGTAATTCAGAATACAGGGGATTATGAGCAAGAATGCCAACGCCTCCTAGCTGACAGAAAAAATTACACTCCCTCTACTACTGACCCCTCTCCAGAATAAAAGACACAAACCAAGAACATGGTCAAAGAGGCAGAAGAAAACTGCCACATTACCAAAAATGAGGCTGCCTTCCTGACAGAGGGAGATAACATTATACCATACTTTTATACGTTGCCAAAAATGCATAAAAACAGGACACCCCCTCCTGGATGCCCAATCGTCTCGGGGATCGGCTCTCTACTCGAGCCGCTGTCTGCGACTTCTTTCTTAAACCTCCCATACAACAGACGTCAACGTACCTCAAAGACACCAAGAGTCTTCTACATCTTCTGCAAAAAGTGACCATTGATGATGCATCAACCATATTAGTTACCCTCGACATAGAGAGTCTATACACCAGCATTCCCCATGGTTCCTACGGGAAAATCTGCCATGCGGACAATATCTTCGGTTACGAAGAAATTGCAGTAAATTAGATAACTTTCGCAACCAATCAGCTGATCTTGCATCCAGACTGAAAAATCGAGGTTACCCTGAAAGAGTCCTCAACAAGAGCTACAAAAGAGCCCGGAACCAACCAAGAGAGGCTCTCTTGGAAAATAACCCCAGAGAGACCAAAGAAATCCCCCTTACCTGTGTTACAACATACAGCACTGCATCCACCACAGTTAAGAAAGTAGTAAACAGACACTGGAGAATAATCACAAGCAGTAATAGGACATGGGAGAAACCCCTCTTTTCATTCAGAAAGGGTTGTAGTCTTAGAGACTCCCTGGTTCACACACGACGAGAGGTCAGGAATCCACTGACACACCATTCATAACTGAAGTATGGGGTCTGCGCAAACTGTAGCATCTGCCACTTAACAACACACAGGAAGGTCCTTAACCTTGAACCAGATAAAACTTGGACACAACGCACCCACACTAACTGCAACTCCACGAATGTGGTCTATCTGATCACCTGCCCCTGTGGGTTGCGATATGTGGGGATGACGACACGGAAAGTGAAACAACGCGTGTGCGAACACAGAAGTAACATCCGGTGTAGGAGAATCACAACAAAATTAAGTGAGCACTACATACAACAGAATCACTCCACGAATAAGTTGAAGTGGACCATCATAGAACAGGTGAACACAGGTAGAAAAATACAGCAGTCCCTGTTCGAGAAAGAACAAAGCTGGGTCTACCGTCTGAGCACAGACAAAGAAGGGCTCAATGATAACATCTCATAGAGCACTGTACTACGAGGTTAATTCCTCTACACCTTTGCATCTCGTTCAGGCTCATTGACTGCCTCCTCCATAATGTTCCTGTGAGTTGGTTTTTCTACCTTTGTACCCCATAATATACTCAGAATATGTGCACACATAGCTTTCCACCCATGCACATATGACTATCATCATCACGCCCTATGAGGTACTCATAATACTAACACACTTACAAAGATAGACTCTCGATAATCACTAGATGTGGCACACCACTCATGCACATATCACTAGTATCATCGTGCCCGACAGCCAAGATATATCATGTAAGCTAATGTACAGTGTTGGCCTGCCAAGATATATAATGTAAACTAATGTACAGTGTTGTACTGCCAAGATATATCATGTAAACTCATATACATAAGACCGCATATGTAACAAATGTCCTGACAGCTTTCCCCAATTTCAAATTTTTACATTTTCTAATATATCCCCCCTTCTTAATATTCTCCATTGTGTCTAACTATATGAACCATGTAATGCGGGCTAATCTCGTCTGTCGATAAAGTTTTGTTGAATACATCAAAGGCGCGACCGAGGTTAGCGTTCCAGTAGCACTTATGATGCAGCGGGCACATGACCAAACATTCACTGCCCGATTGGCCCATTTGACTTTGCACACGTAATGACAAAAGCACCATGGCGCCCCCAGTGACGCCCACGCCCAAACAGAGTGGCTTTGACTGGTTCTTACAACCCCATAAAAGATCTTGTGGAATACTGGATCACCCATCGATGTGATCCGGTATCTTGAGGACTGTATCAAACTCTGCGACAGCGCTGCCAAACAGATAAGTTACTTGTTTGCGAGTGGGGACATAATCTAACTTACCCGTATTCCCTTTCTTTCCCCTACAGGGTGTGCCTACTAGGCACCACCCCTCTCCCGAGACCCATGGTGTGATTAATAATCACTCCCCATGTAAGATGTTTTCCTATGTTGCGGTTTCTTCCACCCACCAAACTGCACCGGCGTGTTCCTTAGAGTAATGATAGCGTGTTTGACACTGATGCACTGATACCGCTAAACGCCCAAGCGGGCATACAGGTGAAATAGCGCTATAAACAAGGTACCTTCACATTACGAGTGGACATAGTCACCACCACTAGCAATAATGTGTATAAATATGTGCACATCCTTATCTCACCATAGCACACCGTAGCTCCTTGAGGTATAGTTGCAGTGCACTTCCAGAAGAGCACAAGTACGTGACGAAACTGGAACAACAAACGCACAGTGACTATATTCTAAACAATCGTTTTTATCTTTGTGTGTTTGTTTGTGTCTGTTCTTACTTTCAGATAAATGTTGGGTTCCTACAATTAAAGAAGGATCCCGCAGTAACAGCCGGTTACAAAAATTATTTTTTTCTCTGTTTTTTCACATGCTGGACCTCTTGGTCAGGGTGAGCTTTAGCGCGCTCATACCGCCGGGGTCCACACTCTGGTTCTGAAGAATGCCTAGCCATTAGCACCATATAGACAGAAACATGTTGACCCCACACAGTGAGACATAGCTGTCAATCTATCCAGCGCATCCATCGCTCACTTTGTTTTTACCCGTGCCTGGGTGGCCGACGAATAAAATTATTTTTGAACACAACCAGGACACTTTTAAACTCACTTCACAATAACATGCGCTTGTCACCCAGACAACACTAACCGGCTCAGCAGTAACCCTGGCATCGAAGCACACCGGGGAGGTACTCGACCTTCCTGGTGGGGCCCGATGATGAAGCATGTCACCAACCAGGTTGGTGAGTGAGGGCTTTCTAAAGAATTAAGTTTGATTCTTCAAGCTTGCTCTTCTCCTAAGAAGGCACGTTCTTTTCTTGTTTTGACTATTCGATTTGGGAGATGCTCCTTAAATTCCCTCTCTCTCTTGTTGTTTATTGGCACAATAAACTAATACATTTTTTTTAACCAAAAACAACTGGTCACAATTTATAAAGAAACAATTGAACACACACATGACTTGTTTTCACTAATCCCTGGCAAATCTATGCATTAAATGCATTTTACCATACCACCTTACAATCTAAACCTATAGAAGATTAATATCAGCAAGCTGATGTCTCTGAAAAGGAAAAACGTTAATATGCACACATACATATATGTCTCAAACAAACAATAAATGTACCTTCTATACCTTAAGTGCACCATATCTCATAGGTATTATTGCAAAACACTAGTACATAATGCCAGAGGAAAATATATATATAAATGGCCTTGCCAAACATAAAAGAATGGAGACAAAATTATGCTACTCCAAATGCATTACAGTCTTTTCAAGCTGAATAGGATGAAAATCTGACAAGACATTTGAAATATGGATATGGCAATATCAAATACACATCCCCAGAAATCCAAAATGAGCTGATCAGAGCACATGGAAATTATATAAAAATAAAGATAGTAGAAAGAGTAAAAAGAAATCTCCCTTTTTATTCTGTTTTAATGGATGAAACAACTGACTGCACCACAGTCAAGTAGATGTCCAAATATTTGTGCACAATGAGTCGCTTCAGTGTTGAGGTTTGTGAGGAATTGAAGAGGTCAAGGTTATGAAGGAGCAGCCAGCATTAGTGGGAAAATAAAAGGAGTCAGCACTAGAATTGAAAAATAGCCTTTGGGTCATTATTCGTTGTGTTAGGCAGGTGTTCTGCATAGCACAATTGCAGAAAGCACCAGTCTTCTTTTGATACGGACCATGTTGACATCTGTTTCGGAGACTGGCACCGTTTGACCGGTCACCAAATAGAATGAGCATTTTCAAACAAGTTAATGAACTGCATATAAAAAAGGTATAGAAAAACTTGATAACGTCAAGAAAGTGAAACACTCCTTGAAAAAATATAATGTCACCCAAGAACCTTAAACATGTGTGCGTGACGGAGACAGTAAAGTGTTACCTCTTTAAATACTCATGCCTCAATGCGATTTTGTCATTTCTCTAGTTGTTTGTTAGAAATGGGGGTCTCTAGTTGGCAGAGGTAGGTACCTTTGTCCAAATAGGAACCCTTGCTTCAAGTCAGGGTAAGGGGGCTACACACTTTAGATAACCCCTGCTCACCCTCTTGGTAGCTTGGCACTAGCAGACAGGCTTATCCCGAAGGCAATGTGTAAAGTATTTGTACCAACACTCTTAGTGACACAGTGAAAACACCACAAAAGGACACCACACCAGTTTAGAAAAAGAAAGTATCTTTATCTAAACTAAACAAGACCAAAACGACAAGAATCCAACATACAGATACTCAGAAAAATGTCTTTAAAACGGATATTGCAAAAATAAGCTTGTAGAAATCAAATAGCACCAACTGGGGCTATTGCGACGTTAGGACAGCACAAAATCCAAAGTACAGCGCCGCCCGCGAGGACTGTGGCGTCGGGCGCGAACTCACACAGACACCCAAACAACATTACATTGAAAACTATGTTGGTGACGATGCACGGCATCGAAGATGGCTGATGTTGGCTCCGGTGATGATGCGACGTCGGCAAGTTTCTCGAGTCACTCTCAGCGGTTATCAGCGTTGCGATAACAAGATGCAGGCACTGGCGAGGACGGAGTCGATGCAAACGCTGGCGTCGGGCAGTTCGCAGCGTTACAGCGGCAGCATGGACAGCGTCTAAAACAGGGTTTCTTACTCCTCTTGGGTTTCTTCCAGCTCCCAGCAGCAAAAACAACCTCCAGAGGCCCAACAAAGTTACAAGCACCTCCTGGCAGGTCAGAACTCCCAGCAAGGAAGTTCAGAGGAGCTGGGGGTGAAGTATTTTTGTCCATGAGATTTCAAAACAAGAGGCAAGCTCTTCTTCAAGCCCTTGGATATTGGGCCACACCACACAGCAAAGTCCTTCTCCTTTCTTTGGCAGAAACAGCAACTGCAGGCCAACCTCAGACATACAGCAAGGGCCGTACTTCTCCTCAGTTTCTTCAGCTCTTCTCCTCAGCAAAGGTTCCTCTTGATTCCAGAAGTAGTCTAAAGATCAGGGGTTTTAGGTCTAATACTTATATCCCAAATTGTCTTTGATCCTTTTGTGCAAGGGGCACTGAGCCCAGTCCAAAACAGTTCTGCCTTCACTGGTGCAACAAGAACACAGGAGGTGGAGACAGCATTGTGCAAGGGAGACAGGCCCCATTCAGGTGCAGGGTAAATCTCCTTCAACCACTCTAAATGCAGCCACGGTCTATTCAGCTCAGGGCTGGGTCATCAAGGAAGGGCCAGGCACACCTCAACCCCCCCAGAGGCTGTCTACAGGGAATGCACATCCTCTGTCTCTGTCACACTGAAAACAGACAGTCAATCCACAAACAGGCAGAGGCACATAGAAAGGTTGAACAAGAAAACAGCCACTTTCTAAAAGTACTATTTTCAAACACAGAATTTAAAAACCATCCTTACTAAAAGATGTATTATTAAATTCTGAGTTCAGGGATACCAGACTCCAATTTTCTATCTTATCCCTATGGGAAGATATGTTTGTAAAATGTTACACAACATTCCCCATTCTGTCCTATGGGCAAGATAGCCTTTCAATAGTGAGAAACGAAATTGGCAGCATTTCACTATCAGGACATGTTACACACACCAGTACATGTCCTACCTTCACATACACTGCACCCTGCCTAGGGGGTACCTTGGGCCTACCATAGAGATGTCCTATGTGCCAGGAAAGGGAAGGGTAGGGACTTGCCAGGTCGACATGGCAGTTAACAAAACGGCTCACAGGCACTGCAGTGGCAGGCCTGATACCTATTTCCAGGGCTACTCATGTGAGTGGCACAATCGGTGCTGCAAGCCCACTAGTAGCATTTGAGTTACCAGCCATGGCACACTCAGTGCACTTTACTAGGGTCCTACTGTTAATACAAATATGCCAATCAGAGAGAACCAATCACAATATCAATCTATACAGGGGGTACTTGCACTTTGACACTGATCAGCAGTGACAAAAGTGCCCAAAGCATCTAATCCAGCAAAAACGAAATCAAGCACAGCATCAAAAACAAAGGATGTAGAGGCAAAAATGTCAGGGGTACCCACGTCAAGGATTCCAGGTCCAACATTTGTACACACATTTTACAGTTCACAGTCCCTCCCTCATATGTTCTGCAGTCTCAACATTGTGATCCCAGAAAATCCCTTTTTGAAAACAAGCGTATAATGTGTTGCACAACAAATTAAAGGAGAAGAGGAAGTAGAGCTGAGAAAGCCTAGTGTGCGTAGGTATATTTTACTGAAAATGGTGCCTTCTATCGAACCTCATCTTTTATGGATAGAAAGTAATCAAGATCGTTTTTTATTGACTAGATTTCAACTGGATCTTTTTCGTTATCTTTTGGTCCTTCCATGTGGTGCATATAGAGGGCAGTGTCTCATACCCTTTGGTTGTGACGGTAAGTCTCCACAAGATATGATGCACTTTGTGTTTTGTACTTTCTATGAGGTTCCCAGAAAGTCTATTATTCCCATCCTTAAAAAGGCATGTTTAAAACATGTTAGAACTGTTTTCATCTTTGTACAACTCCTTTCAAGCTATTCAGTATTGCACGTGCTTAGCTTTCTAGGGGCCGCCACCAGACTTAGGTTCAGTTGAGACTAACCCTGATTGAGATCCATTAGTCACCACTTTAAAACGAGTGGGGTTTTAATATGGTTCATGGTTGTAACTTTTTATGGGGAGGTTTTGGGATGGTTTTTATTGTTTTTGATTTGGTATTCATTAAAATTTCTTTATTTTACGGTGGTTGACGATTTTATTCCTTATTATGGATCCTTGTCCCAATATGATGCTTGCCTTTTTATTCTTGTTATTATGGGCCCATAACGGTCTTATTGCACTTTTTTTGTATATATGTTGGAGTTTTATTGATGTTTGCTTGACTTTTATGGTTTTCACTGGAAAAATAATAATGAAAGAAATAGTCAGGAATTTGAAAAACGGACAAAATGACTTTGTGGTCTAAAGCGCAGTTTCACAAAGACCTCAACACCCATTTAGTTAAAGTGGCTCACAACCAGGCTGCTGCTAATCAATAGAAGAGCAGAATTTTTATTTTACGTACAATTTGGAGAGAGATTTGGCAAATGTGCCAAGGTGATGCTTATCCATTTTGATCCTGAAAGGTCTAGTGCTGATGGTGATCTAGTAAGTTTACTATTTAATGACCATGGAACTACAGTACTGCTTGAAACTTTACACTTCTTGGTATTACACAGAAATGATAATTAGCCTTCTGGGGTGAAATGCTCAGTTTAAGTTAAATTGTCTTGAGATGAGCCATCATCATCAATGATTGTTTTCTTCTTTGGGACCTGTGTTGCTGACAATAACTATATTTTTGCTATTAAAATGAATACTTCTAAGGTTATAAAGGCTATGGAGACTATTTTTCAGTAGTTCATTTGTTAAACTCAACGAGGATCACAAAAACACATTTATGTTATTTGAGTACTTTATTCATTACCTGTTGAATTTCACTTTGCTTATAAAAGTGAATTTTCATCCAATAAACAATATCACCTTTATCCATAAAAGCCATACTAAATAATGTTTTCTTCTCTCAGATTCATGACTGATATATTTTCAGAATGAAGTCTAATATATTTTGATCTTTGCCAGAATGGGTCTGGAAAAACAATTTTTACATCTAAAATTCAAAAACCAGCTAAGAGGTAGCAAAACCTTAAGCTTGCATTCTTCTGGAAGTGAGGTATCGTAATTATGGGACTTCAAAATAGGCCAGTAGGACCATTGTGAATTGTGAGAGAAAGCGCAAGGTAGATGCAAATAAAGACACTTTAAACAATGAAAAAAATGGCAAGAGCCACTATCAATTTGTAAACCAATACGAAATTGTAGGCAATTTTTCGGAGAAAGGATGTTGTAAAAGCAGTGGTAGGCCCCCTTTTCACATGGCTGGAAATCACCGAAAGCATCTAGGGAGTGTTAACCTCAGTAAGCAGACCCTATGCCTGGATTATTTCCTGAGAGTCCCTCAAAAAATTCCTAGAAAATGTGTTGCTTCTTGTTCCAATTCTTTAAAAATTATGCTGTAAAGAGCACTGATGAACTACATTTTTTTAAAATTAACGAGCAGTGAACCCGCCAAACCCACCTAAGTACACTCCAGTTCACTAGCTTTGTTTGCGTAATGCAGTTTGGGATATGGTTTGAAGTGGGGGGGGGGGGGTACTTTTTTCCTGCCTACTCACCTGGTAACCGGGTTGACTTTGCACCCCTATGCCTCTGTGAGTTTGCTGGTGGTGAAGACCTTCAGCCTGTTCAAGGCATCAGTGAATGGTGGCATGGTTGCTATGGTTTGCAAGGCAGCAAGTGCTAGTGTCAAGAAAGTTGCTCTGGATAGGGAGGGGCAGAGGCATTGTGCATGCTTGCATCTTACTCTTTGTTCTCCCACTATGCTTGTCTGTCACAGACTGACGGATGCGCTCATAGTCAGTGGTACGAGTTACTCATGGTGGTAGTCTTCGGGATAATCAAGCCTAACCAGAAGCTGTTGCAGTGCTCCCTTCTCCTCTTCTTCTGTCTGCACAGAAACACTCTTCAGGTATGTTAGTATGGACTGGAGGATCACTACCGTTGCATTTTCTTCTTGGTGCTAGGGTGTGCAGCATTTTTTGGAATGGGCTACTGGGCTTGCTGGTGGCTGAGGTTCTGTACGGTTAGGCCAGCAGGACATCTATGGTAAAGACTTGGCAGTAATGTGTTAAGCAACCCTGGGAGAGGGGTCAATCCTCTTCTTCACAGAGGAAAAAGAGTCTGGGGTGCCATCATGTCAGATGTTGTCCTTCATAAGGGAAGTCTTGAAGCATCGGGTCCATGGGTAGAGCTCTGTAGCAGCAAAAGGGGTTGCATTTAGGAACAACAGGTATGATTGAGAAGCAGTATTACCGTTGCATTGAAAAAGAGACTTGCTGAAGGACTGGGGCATGCGAGGTGCCAATTGGCAGAACTTCAGATAAAAATTGGACATTGTCACTATTCTAGCCTTTTGGTACAATGAAGAAACTTCAGTTCAGGGGGGCAGGTGTTTAGCAAAGCAGGAGTTTGATGCTCTTCTGCCCTTTTTAGATTATCTGGGTTTTTGAGTTGCGGACGTGGACGTTTTTCCTCCTCAGCATGAGCTGTATGTCAGTAGCACATGTTTTGCTATTTTGCCAGAGGTTCATAATACCATCTTTCTTTTTTCTGGGCCTCGGTGAGGGTTTGCACCAGGTATCTTGAGGGGAGTCCTTGTAAGTCGAGAAGAGCTGCTGTCTTCACTCATGAAGATGACTGTATTTTGCAGCTCCACCTCCATTGTGGTCAAAAGGGTCTCTCATTTGGTGTGACCAAGTTGCAGGCTGTTTCGGCCCTGCGCCCTTCCAGCCGAGGTATGCCTCCTCTATCCGCATTATTGCATGAATGGTTGTGCCTGTGCAAGGATTACTGTGCCGTCCCTTCTTTCCTCAGGCCTGGATGAGTTTGAGAGGATGCAGTAGCTGGATGTCTCAGTTGTCAGGGGTCAGATGGGCAGAGCCCCAGAGTGAGTTAATTGGCAAGATCAACATTAGTGAAGGTCCCAGTCAGCACCTCTCTAATTGAGCACGCCTGACGGTGTTTCTATTGTAGCAAGAGAGAATTTAAGGAATCTAAGGCATGGGCAAATGCTCATCGCACTTGCCTTCCAAGTGGCCCCGAGGCAATTGAACTTTCTCTCTAGCTCTTTTCTATGTATTTTCGGATTGAAATCTTAAAGCATAGTTCAATTTTGTTAGACAACATAGGGCTTGATTTAGCAGAACATGGGTAATAAAACACTGAGGGGCTTATTTACAAGCCCCTTGCCCACAGGTGCATCACTTTTTTGGACGCACCAGCTGCGCAGTGTGCCTGCCCATATTTACAAGGCCACGTAAAGCAACCTTGCATTGCTATTCATGGCCGTGTAAATATGTTTCCCTTTCACGCATAAGTCTGCATGAAAGGGGCGTTCCATGGGTGTTGCTGTTGGTATTTCCACGCATGGAATCTGAAGCATTCCCAGATTTAAAAGGTTTTGTTAACCTAGGAATGCATCAGATTCATATGCCTCCCCAGAGGAGGCGTAAGGGAAGCGCAAAGAGGAGAAATGCCTTTATTTCTCCTCATTTTTCCTTTTACTATGTGTGCTGAATTTTGGGGCACACATAGAAAGAAGAAAATGACCTGCACCATGGCACAAGGGTGCCTGCGTTAGCGCATGGCAGCCCACTGTGCACAAGTTCAGTGTAAATGGACAGGAATGGGCTGTATATTGTAGGTACAGTGCATTACTTCCCTTTTCTTTTGACACACGGCATTGCAGCGGGAAGGCTGTATTGTAAATGAGGCTCAAAGTTGTTCCAAACAAGGGCCCCAACAATATTTATATTTATTGCCCGAGGCCCCCACTATCCTTAAAATGACACCCTATTGTACCCTTTGAAAGCAGTAGCAGGCGCAGTACTACTGCGGGGAGCAACGCCCCGTCTTTACCTTGCTTGATACAGAGGCCGCTTTAGAGGCTGTGCAGTTAGTGAAGCAGCTGTGGCACCGGCTCTGGATGGCTGGTGAGAGGCCTGGGCATAATTCAAAGCACAGGAAGAATGCGCCTTTATTCTTTTTCACACTTCTTTTGCGTGCCCTCATTCAATTAACTCCAGGGTAAGTGGCAGTAGAAGACATGCTCAGAGCGCCATATTCACCACACGGGTTTGGAATGCAGGGGCAGGGCGGATTGGCAGTTTGGCGTGGCGTACTCACTTCTTCAGGGGCTTGAAAAATGATGTTGGTGGAGCCAATGGATGCTACGGTAGGCAGCCTTTTTGGGGAAACATCCTTAACAACGATAATTGTATAACGACTTACCTGAACAACGAAGCCGGAACCACGAATTTCTTAAACCACGACTTTCATTAAGCACGACTTCCCTGAACCACGAGTCTATCCACTACACTCCTCCGAATTAAGGAAACATTAGGGGGGGAGGGGGGGAGGGGGGGGGGGTCTCCCCCCCCAAAAAAAAGGAAAAATAAAAAAAAAGCTAATGGTAAGCGTTGTTAAAAAAAAATAAAAAAGTAGATTTAGATCCATTTATTTTTACGAGTGGTTCACTCAAGAAGAATTGTAATTACAATAGTGCCATCTACTGGCAAAACACGAGATGTTAAATTTCGTGTTTTAGGAACTCGTGTTAAAAAAAGGTAGTGGTTGAGAAAATCTCGTGGTTAGGCTTTCGTGGTTGAGGAAGCCGTGGTTTAGGCAGTAGTTGTTTAGACATACAACCGCCTTTTTGACCACCGAAGAAGAAGTGGCCAAAGTAGTGCTGAAGGCGGATTTTTCTATATACAATAAAGTTTGCAGCTGCGGGTCTTGACACAATGGGTGCAGGCCTTGGATATTAAGGGCCTCTCTATGTATGTTTTTGTCTTTTATTTGCTTTATGGTGCCGCCCTGAGGATTCTACAGGTAGCGCTGCAACTGACACATTAGGTCTGGTGAAACCCATCCTCTCCAAGACCTATCCTGTTGTTCAACCTTTGGGTGTGGCAATGGGGGTATTTTGTGTGTAGTTGCCCTCAGGCCTCATGGATCATGCGATGAGTCAGCGGCAGCCCCAGCTCACAGGTGCGGGGGCGGCTTGAGACAGAGTTGCTCTCGTCCCCTGTCCCAACCCTTCTCTTAGGCTGATGGAGCCTCTACTGCAATAAGACTAGGCAGGCGCTGGTGCTTGAGGAAGGTGCTACCCATTGCAGGCCTGTCGTGGCCAGAGAAAGCACTGTGGCACACTGCTTCTGCTCAGTTCCTCACTCACACATTTTACCAGAAGCATGAGAGCCGTAGCAGGCACCCTCCTCTCCTGCGGAGGCTCCAGCAATGATGTGGCTCTATGGCAGCCCGATGAGTCATAGTAATAATGGTCCTTGTCACTTCTTTATCTCTTTGTCTTTGGAAACAAGCGGAGCAGCAACAGTCACTCTCGGACAGACGGAAATGTCAGGTCCAGATAGGCATCGTGAGAGCCAGACAGGGGCATCATTGGGCCCAGGGCTGAGAGGCAGGCAGGGTCCAGTCAGTCTCATTTCCAATGTAGCTTGATGGTCCCTATGTCCTCTGTTAGAAATTGGGTTCCTGGTTGACCGGAGTGTGAGCCCTGGTCAAGCAGTAACCACAATCCTAGTCAGGGCAAGGCACCAGAAGTCACCAAATTATTCTGTGCTCACCCTCTGGTAGCTTGGCACAGAGTAGTCAGGCTTAAATTGAAGGCAATGTGTAAAGTATTTGTGCAAAACTTCAAACAGTAAAACAATTAAAATACCACACAAAAAGATTCCACACTTGGTTAGAAAAATGGAACTTAATTTAATAAATAAAACAAGACAAAAACAACAAAAATCCAACAGTAGAACCAGAGATATTGATTTTGAAAGAAGTGAAAATTGCACCACAAAGCACCGACAAGGGATACCTGGTCACGCTGAACCAGAAGAAAGTCAAAGGTTCTGGCCAACCATGATGGAGCATGGACCAGCTACAGGGACCATGTTGAGGGGGCCCGCCGACATTGGGCGCCCTCCTCCTCCTCCTCCTGTTACTGGTGCGTGGTGCTGTGGGTACCCCCGGATGCTGCTTGATTGGGGGGTCCTGCCTGTACCTTGTCTCCCCGCCTGGGAGGCTCTACTGTGCATGTTGCGAACGTGGTGGGATTAGAAGGATCAACACCTGCGAGGTGAAGGACCCACAACTCCAAATTGTAAATGTGGAGTTGGGTTTCCGGGGGAGACCAGAGTCCTCTGATCTCCATCTCTCCGAGAAGACCTCCCAAAGCTCAGCAATGAAGCACTGTCACTAGCGTCAGCTCTGGATGGGGGAATAGAAAGGGGTCTGCCACTGGTACAAATGTCCTCGAGCAGCCACCATAGCAGATATTTTGCAGTCTCTGCTGAAACCACCTGGATAAAATCGAACAATTCCCTTGGTGCTGGGCCCATTGAGACTTCAAGTTTCACTGTAGAGCTTGCGTATTCCACATAGCATATTCAAATAGCAGGATGCAATAGGCCAAGAAGCCTTGAAGCCACTCTCACTGAGATCCAGGACGGAGGCTGAAACATTGGGAACATAGTCTCTGTGAAGGACTCAGGTATGACGTTGGCAAGTTGATTGTGAACCCCACTGATGTCAGGAGGTTCACCATCATCTGGAGATGGTCTACAACTGACTATGGTGAGTCTGCCTTCAACAGCCAGTCGTTGAGGTAGGGGAAAAATGATGTACCCAACCTTCAAAGGTGTATCATAATCACCGCCATCACTTTTGTGAAAACTCGAGGGGCACTGTTGAGGTTGAAGGGGATCAAGGCAAATTGAAAATGCTCCTGGCCTACCTTGAACCGCAGATAATGTCTGTGAGTGCAGGGCGGTTATATGAAAATATGCATCCTCCAGGTTCATGGCTTTCATTCAGTCGCCCTGATCAAGGGCAGACAGAAGGTGGGCCAATGTGATCATCTTAAATCTGTCCTTTTAAGGAAGGCATTTAGAGGGCAAAGATGTAAAATACGGCGAAGGCCAATATCTTTCCTCAGCATTCGGAAATAGAGGAAGTAAGAACCAGACCTTATTTCTGAGGTCAATACCCTCTCTTTGGTCTCTTCTGACAACAGAGGCTGCACCTCTTGCAACAAAATGGCCAAGTGCTCCTCTGATTGCTACTCTGATGTGGGTAGAAGATGTGGTGAGTTGAAAAGGAATGGAAGGGCACAATCCTTAGAGCAATCTGGAGGACCCTTTTGCCAGACATGATCCTTTGCTACCCTTGGAGAAAGTGATGGATCCAGCCCCTACAGGGTCGCTGTATGCCACTAAGGGCAAGATAAAGTGGCTTGGAGTCTGATGTCACAAGTTTAAAGGATTGGGATGATCACTGGCCCTGGTGACTCCACATTTATTCACCAAACTCCATCCCTGACCCTAAAAGGACTGGGACTGAGTTGCCTGTTGATGTGGGGGAGGTGGGGTGCTATGCTGCAAAGCAAAGAGATTGCTTGGGAAACTGCCTGGCAGGCGATGAAAGGCCCAAGGAATGCCTTGTGGCACAGATCTCTTTAAAGCATTCCAGGGCTGCCTTCTGAGCAAACAGATGAGACCTATCAAAAGGCATTTCCATAAGGCACTCCTGAACTTCCCCAGAAAGGCCCAAAGATCTGATCTAAGCATGGTGATGGAGCACCACACTGGTGTACACTGTCCAACCCAAGCAATCTGTAGTATCCAGGCCAGACCTAAGGATGTATTTGGCTGCATCATGACTTTACTGAATGGCTAGAGCCAGGGAGGCATGCAAGTCTTCAGGGATTATTGCCAAGACTTCGCTGACCATGTCGAGAGGGCGTAAGCATATCGGCCAAGTAGGCAATTGGCATGGATGGTATCATGATTAGACTGTCTGATGAGAGCATCCATTTTCCAAATGCCACAGTACTCTTTGATTCCCTGTCCGAGAAAAGGAGGGTGATGGGAAATTAAATGCGGTTCACATTGCTGATTGAACTTAAACTACTAAGCTCTCTCAAGTTGTATGTTAAGTGAGAAAATCAGGGTCCCCCTGGTGCTGGTCTATGGTGCCTGGCAATCTGTGTTCACTGGAGGGCAACAACAAGTGTTCGCCCAAATGCCCATTAATGTGTCAGTAAGGGCTTTGTTGAATGGTAGCAAATGCTCAGAGTCGTTGTAAAGGCATTTATGGTTAAGAAAGTCGTGGCTTGGTCATATATCCCATCAAATGACACGTCCTTCAGGGATGCTTCGACATCGCCAGAGAAGGCCATAGTACTCATTCAGGAGTAGCAGCAAAGTGCAGTGTTTAAACCCTTTGCTGTGACCACTCCAGATCTAATCACAAATTTAGCTGCATCTCGGCCACCCTAAGTGGAATGGGTATGCTCAGATGTGGGTCCCTTGCTTACTGTGCCACTGGATTCAAGCTAGTCTGGTGGATGAACGGTAATACCCAGAAACCAGTCCCAGGATGCTAGTTTCCGGTCCAGGGAGGACCTGGCTTGGCAGTTCGGTCTGGACTGTTCCCATGAAGCACAGGGTCAAGACTGATTTGCATATGGCTGGGGTGGCATGGTGAGCAAAAGAACGATGGATTTAACCCAGATCTCTTGACTGGGGGGAATGTATGATTTATTCAGCATTCCGTCCATCATTTGTTTGCGTAGCGCTTGTAAGTACATAAAAGCAAATCCTGGTGATACAGTGACACGAGGCACGGCGGGGTAGGCAAGCCAGTGGTGGCCACACACCACTCTCAGCCTGCGATCCATCGCACAACAGGGACGACCTTTATTGAGAAAGTGTAAGTCAGACACATTACACCGTGCTACATAGCAGCTCAAATTGACACAGGAGAAATCAAGTCATGCAGACAGAAACCAGTAGATTACATCTTGCAAAATACAGGAATACGTGAACATGAAAATCTCAGCGACACCACCAGGGGTCCCTCCCCTGAAGTAAAGCAGGGTGGCCAAGCTTAGGTGGTGTTAGGCATCACACAAAACAAGAATAAATGAGAATCAATGTTCACACTTCAATCGCTGTCACTTAAGCGATCTACACTGTCTGTCTGAGATTTAGAAGGAGAGGAGCGGGTAGCTTTGTCAAGTTTCTTGGCAAAGGAGAGGGCCTCCTTAGGATCCTGAAAGACCAGTGTTTTTGCCCCCTGACGGACTCTAAGTTTTGCAGGGTAGGCCAGGGAGAAAGAGACCTCATGCTACTGAAGAATACGCCTGGCCGGGAGGTACTCCCTCCGGGCCGCCTGCACAGTAAGGGTGTAGTCCGGGTAGAGGGAGAGTTTGTTACCCTGATGATTAATGGTGCCCCTGTCTCATGCCGCTCGAGAATGGCGTCCCAATACCAAAAATTCAGAATTTTGGCAATGATGGGGCGTGGAGGGAGCCCGGGACCTGGACGCAGGCCAAGGGAGCGATGATCACGCTCCACAACAAAAACTGGAGAGAGGGCATCACAGAAGAGTTCCTTTATCAGCTGTTCGACAAAGTCCTCCATTCTTGCTCTGTTGGTGGACTTCGGAAGGCCCGTAATACGGAGGTTGCTCTGGCGGGAGCGGGCCTCCAAGTCGTCGTTCGTCTCTCGGATGACCACCAGGATTTTATCCATTTGAAGAAGTTTTTGATGGTCTTAGGTAGCAGCATCCTCGGCGTCCGACACCCTGGACTCGACATGGAGCAATCGATTGTCGTGGGAGTCAACACGGGCCTTGACTGAGACCAGACAGGCAGAGAAGTTGGTCCAGTTGGGTCGCGATACCAGTCACAGTCGACTTGACATGAACCATTATGGCTTTCAGATCATCATTGCGACTGGGGGGGGGCATCCATCGTGGGCGCAGAGTCAGCACCCTCAGAGCCAGCATCGTCCTGTCGGGAAGACCTCCGGAGATCAAAAGCAATCTTGGGCTGCTTTGGGTAAGTCTTCCCCACAATGAAAGACCCAGCAGTCCAGGAAAAAGGTAAACGGAAGATGCAACAGAAGGAAAAGAAGCAGACTGCCCCCCAGCAGCTGGAATCACCGGGCGAGGTATAGTGCAGCAGAGCCCTCACAGAGGAAGCAGCCGTGGCCCAGATGGTAGACCCCCAGGGCAATGGGAAAGATCAGGGGCCACCAAGCCAGTGGGTCTGTCCAGTGAACAGCTAATCTACATCCACAGACAGCCACCCACTGCCACCGCCTGCAGTAGAAAGATAGCAGCAGCCCGAAGGGCAGCCCCAGGCACCCCAGCAAGGTACCAAGGACCCAGAAGAGCAGGTCCAGGGGGAGACACCACAGGAGTAGATAGGCAGGTGTTGATCCTTCTAATCCCACCACGTTCGCAACATGCACAGTAGAGCCTCCCAGGCGGGGAGACAAGGTACAGGCAGGACCCCCCAATCAAGCAGCATCCGGGGGTACCCACAGCACCACGCACCAGTAACAGGAGGAGGAGGGCGCCCAACGTCGGCGGGCCCCCTCAAATGTCACAGCATCTAGCAGTCCACAATGGCAAGGCCCCGCAAGGTGTGCGCCGGGGGCCCCACCACAAGTAACAAGAGCCAGATACAGGGTCCAGCACAGGGTCGTGCACTGGAAGTCCAAAAGGGCAAGGTCCAGCAGGGTATGCAACCTGGGGGCCCTCCCCAAATCACAGGAGGTGGGGCTCCAAGGGGCCCGATGCAGGTCCAAGGCAGGCGCTGGGAAACCACGATAGAGAGGCCCGCAAGAAGTGCGCCCGGGGCCTCCCCACCAGACACAGGAGCCAGGCGGTGGGGTATTGGAGCAGTACCAGCTCGGGCCCACATAGCAGGCGGGCCTAAGGCAGAGACCGGGCGGGCCGCCAGGGAGAAGTCGTGGCACGGCAGCGGCGACGCCGGGGGTCCCAGCCTGGCAGGGCCTCAGCGGAAGTCCAGCAGGAGGGGGAGTGCACCACTCAGGGGCAAGGCAGGCGGGGAAGCACGGGGGACCGCCGCCCCTGTCACCGGGTCCAGACAGAGGCGGCCGCCATTACAGACGGCCAGAGGGAGGCGGGGCAAACTAGCAGCAACAAGGCCACGGTGTCCCGGACCCGTGATTCAGCCTGCGGATCCCCACCCACGCCAGCAATAGCCCCCCCAAGGCGACGCCACTCACCGGGGACTCGTTGATCGGATCTCCGATCCCAGCCTAAAGCGGGCAGGGGGGTTTCACCCCACACGGGGGCCGGATCGCAGGCCAGGCGCCGCCTCACAGCGACGTAGCACAGTCGTCCAGCCGATCAGGATAGCAGAAGCAGCTTCAATCGATTCCCCTCGCCGTGGGGAAGGAGGAAATGATATTAAAGTGCAGTTCAGTGGAGATAGCCTGTAGGATTCTGTCTGATTGTAGAGTTTGGCCGGCATAGCCCACTATAGTGCGGCCATCTTGCAGCTGGCCAAGCCACGCCCCCAGGCATGGGACCTTATTGGCATCTCGCAGGTGGGCAATCTGCTAGCGGATGGAGACCCTATGTCCTTCTCCTCGCTGCAGCAAACGTTTGGGATGAATACTTATCAATTTTTGGAATACGCACAGATACGGCATGCCTGGCAGGCTGAGGGGTTCCAAAGAGAAGGCATCCCAAAATTTGCCTCGCTGGAAGGGCGGCTTCCAACAGATAAGCTGAGAAAGTGGGTAGGCTCCCTAACTTAGTAAACCCTTAACAACAACATGCCAGACAATCTACATAAGCTGCGTTAGAGATGGGTTAAAGATCTGGGAGACTTGGAAGACATTGACTGGGAAGCAGCTCTAATGCACCCGAGGAAGGTGGCATTAAAAGCAAGGCTATCCATTTTAAAATCCTTCAGAGTGTATTTTGACAGACAGAGACTGCACAGGATGGGGAAGGTCACAAAACCCACACTGTCTGATGCTGGTGGGGTGAGGGAACACTCCTTTTTCAACACACTTTGGGGATGTCCAGTAATCCAGAAATACTGGTCGGCAATCACTGAGGAACTCAGAAAGATCCTGGCAGAACCGAGCCCACTAGAACCCAAATTTGTCCACTGGGAATTCCCAACGACACACCTTCCAAGGGCCAAGCTCTTGTTCTACAGCCTATGCCTGGTACAGGCGAAGAGAGACATAGCCCCCAATTGGGGAGTAGGAGAGAGCCCACCAATACCGGAGTGGAGGCGGGGCATGGATATGTATAAGGTGGTCGAAAAAGTTATACGCTAGCAGGGGCTTTTCCCGTAAGTTTCCTAAAATATGGGTTGGATGGATGACCTATTCATCATAAAGAACTTTATTTCGGTTGTTACGACAATAAAAGTGCAAATGCATACAGTACAAGAAAACAAGATAAAAAGCATACCAAGATCTAGCTGCAAATTAACAAGTTTCAACTTAATTAATTATCCTAGACAATGATGTAACAAATTAAAATTGTCCTGTAAAGCGCTGAAAGCTGTGTCAATAAGAGCCTATGCCGCGATAAAAGTAAGCTGCATGGCCGGCCATGCAGTCACAATACTAAAAATGGCGCTATAGCCAAGGCTAAAAGACATATAATTAGTTTAACTGGGGACTAAAAAATTAATTAAAAGCATTACAAACAATTACATTTTCAGTACGGACCTTCTAATGATCTACATTTTGCTGAGAAACTTGGCAACTGTGCAGGCAAGTAAGAGCCTAGAGTCCGATTTTAAAATGTGCAATGCTTCACGATGACAACGAGTGCCAAGCCGCTTACTAACAGGAGTTAGCCATTTGGCTCTCGAAAAATGGTACATGGGACACACAAAGAAAATGTGGCTAAATGACTCCACTGCAAGGGTACAACCTGGACAAGACTTCAATGTAATGGAAGGCTGCTGCCAGGAGGCTGTGAAGGTATTCACCGGGAGGGGGCCAAATCTGAATTGCATATAAAGCTTCCTGTCCTGCAGGATTATATAATGGCCTCCAGATATTGTTCATAGACACATGACAGTGTGAATTCCATAAAATCCATGGTAAGGTGGTCCCAAGACGAGTAAGAAATAAAGGACAGGGCCACCAAATTCCAGTATGGTTTCTTAATCAGGTCTTTACTAGGCAATAATGCTGGCTCTTTTGTTTCCCATGACTCTTCCAGCCCTATCGTAGAAAGCAGGGACTTCACCTTAGAGAGCCAACCAATTTCCTTAAAGCAGTCGAGAGCACTGACTTTGACAAGAGCAGCAGCATATGGGAACAACTAGGGAGTGGATTGTAAGCGCAACCAAAAGAGTAGAGGGCGTAGCTTAGCTTTCTCCACAATTGAGGATCTGCCGATATCAAATCTTAGTGGGTGAAAGGGGGTACTTTGAGGAAGTGAGCAAAAGGCTTTCAAAAATGTATTCTCTGTTCCAAGAAGGCAGTCCAATTTTTCAAATCCCCAGAGTTCGGCCTCATACAATGCTGAATCCACTGCCCTATAATCATAAATATGAAGTGGGGCTGTACTGGTTTGCTCTGGGAAGTCTTATCCACTTTAATCAAGACCCCAGTTGTCTGCCTATGCTGAAGAGTCCGCTTTGTTACATGCTGCTTTTAGAACAGATCCTCAGAGAGAGTGACACCAAAGTAATCAAAGGTGTTCACTCTGTCCAAGAGAATCCCGTCCAGTGTTAACTTGCCTTTAAATGATTTGTGGGGATTCAGCATTAGGAGTTTGGTCTTTGAGGTATTAACTTCTAAGCCTCTCATTGCAAAAAAGGCCTCAAAGTGATATAAAATCAGCTGCAGATCTCTAGGGGTCTTGGAGACTAGCAGTGTATCATCAGCAAACAGTAGAGTTGTCACCTTGACTACCCCAAGAATAGGTGCATCAGCAGGAATATCAGTAAGATACTGAACAACCCCATTTATAAAAAGCGAAAAGAGAGTAGGAGCCAATACAAAGACCTGTCGGATCCCTCTAACAATGCTAATCAGATCTGTCAATTGGCCTTGGCTACCCCAGCGAACCCTTCTGCAATTGTCCTAATGAAGACAAAAAACCAACGCCAGGATTTCAGAGAGGAGGCCCATCTCCTTCAAGACGCACCAAAGCTTGTGTCTAGGGATAAGGTCAAAAGCATACCTTAGGTCAATAAATGCCACATATAACCTTCCCTGTCCAATAGTCACAGTCTTCCAGACCAATAGGAGGAAGCGAAAATCCTTGTCGATAGTGCTAGTTTTCTGTCTAAACCCTGCTTGGAAGGGGGACAGAATGATATTGTTGTTTATCCAAATCTGGATCTTCATAAGAAGTACACAGGCAAAGACCTTTTGAGCACTATCCATCAGGGTAATGGGCCTGTTGGAGGGCATTGAGCGGTCAACCTTCTTATGAACGGAATCACTTCAGCTGCCTTCCAAGAAGGCGGTATTTGGGCACCTGCAGCAATTCGGTTGGCTAGTGCCAAGTTATATATTGACCAGCTCTCAATGTTGCAAAGGAAGATATCACCAGGAATGCCATCTGGCCCCGGGCTTTGATCCTAACAATGGCATTGATGCTGGACCCAATTTCAGCTAGGGAGAAAACCTGCTACTCTGAGGACAGGCATAATCCGGAATAGAGCGATCAATGGACACTGGAGGGTGTAGAACTGTGGGCAATGAGCATTGGCAGAGGTTTCCAACAGGTGTGTCCCTAGGGGCAAAAATGTCTTGCACCACCTCTGGATAAAAGCACCACTCTTGATCAGAAAGATTATGCTGATGGAGGCTGCTGGCTCGACATTCAGGGATCCAGCCTAAAGGCTTTTGACTAGCCAAATCCCATGCACGTGAGTCCAAGCCCAAAGTCTTAGTACTTCCAGTCAGGACAGAAAATATGTTACCCCACTTCTCCCAGTTTGTTGCCTTACCACATCGTGGTCGTATTGTCATCAAGATGTGTACATACTGAGTGCGATTGGAAGGGAGGAAGGCCTTGAGTTCAAGCCAAACTGCCCAAGCTTGAGCAGGTTGATTTGAAGACTCTGCTGTTCTGGAGATTAGAGGCCTCTGATCTCCAGTTTCCACGCACACCATTCTAGAGTGGAGACATCTGTCACAACCATGGTCGGGGCTTGTGGAGGGTATATAGACATCCTCTGGCGTTGGCTCTCCTCCACTGTCCACCAAGCCAGATCCGCTGCCGGAAAATGAGCCACATGGTATTAAATTGAGCTCCTTGGTGCTGGAAACATTGCCAGCAGGAGCACCACTGGAGAGCCCACATGCACCAGCATGAGTGCATGACCAGGAGGATGCATGAAGACAGCAGACTTAGCAGGCATATGACAAGAATACAAGCTCCCTTCCGAAACCTTATCATAGCCTAAATGTCCCACATACTCAGAGGAGGAGGGAAAGGTCAAAGAATGTGTATCCAGAAACGCCCCTCTAAACAGGAGGCACTGAGAGGACTCTAGGTGAGATTTGTGCAAGCCCTAGTCAAACAGGTGGGATGCTGTCAACTGGAGGTGGCGCAATACCATCTACTGTGACCCGACTTTGAGCAGAAAGCTCGAGGTTCTGATCTTGATCTGAACTGAAGGACCGTGAACTGGTAGTGAGTCAACACTACCATGAACTGCAGATACCTCTTGTGAGACTGTAGTGTAGGTGTGACAATACGCATCCTGCAAGTTGAGACACAAGCACCCTGTCTCCCTCTACCAAGACCTGAACCAAGAACAGCATCTGGAACTTTTCTATCTGGAGAAAAAGGCTCAAGATTCGGAGTTCTACGATAGGACGAAGACCATTGTCCCTCTTGGGGACAAGGTAGTATAGCAAATAGCACCCCTGCCTAGTTTCTTACTCTGGCACCAACTCCATCGCTCCTTTCTGTAACAAGGCTGCCACCTTCTGCTGCAGTATGCACAGATGGTCTTCTGTCTTAAACAACTTTTGGGGAGTGGACTGTTGGGCATACCCCCTTTCTACAAATTGAAGGACTCATTTGTTCTAATTAGCGACAGTTGATGCCTCCAAACCGTCAGTTGTCTGCACTGTGCCCGTGATGAAGTCCGTTTATCAAGCTTTTCCATCTCGTATATCTCCGCTATTATGTCTTCAACTGTAAGTCTCTTCTCGGCTACTCATGCAGATATCTTCTTTGCTAGCCCAATCACTGTAAGCTCTCCTAGTGCACAAGTTACTTACCTTCGGTAACAATATATCTGTAAGAAACATTAGTAGTGATAGATTCCTTACCTTAGAATTACCCCCAGGCGTCTGACTGGATCCAGAAAGTACCCCTGCGTGTTGGTAGGCGTCGTCGTGCGGCTCCGCATGCGTAGTTGGCACCAGGATGACGTCGCTGGAGCTACATAAACACGCCCACGCGCACTGACGTCAGTTCTGTACACGACTTTGAGCGCCAGGAACACAGAGCCATGCAAGAAACTGACCACTGGTGCCATGAAACTAGGGCCCTGAAAGGGATGTCCTGAACCCTAGAAATCAGTTCGCAGAACGGGGAGGATGGGTGTGGTGGTAAGGAATCTATCACTAACTAATGTCTCTTACAGATATATCGTTACACAGGTAGTAACTTGTGCATATGAAAGAGACACGTTAGTGATAGATTCCTTACCCTAGAATAGATACCCCAGCAATACCAACCAGGGTGGTGGGTCTGCAAACAAGATTACACCAGAATGTCACGGAGAACAGAATGGCCAAAGAAGCCGTCTCTCCGGACTTGACTGTCAAGTCAGTAATGCTTGGTAAACGTGTGCAGCGAGGCCCACGTAGTTGCCAGACAAATGTCCTGCAAGTGAACGCCGCATCCCAAGGCAGTAGTGGCTGCTGTCGCTGGTGGAATGGGCACGCAGCCCCACAGGAGGCTCCTTCTAGGTCAACGAGTAACAGGCCTTGATGCATAGAACAACCCACCTAGAGATGGTCCGTTTGTGCATGGCCTGACCTTTTTTGGCGCCCACGTAGCCAACAAAGAGCTGGTCCTCCACCCGGAACTGTTGTGTGCGCTTCAGATAGAACGAGGCGCACATTTTGGGTCCAGACGGTGAAGCCTCTTTTCCTCTTCCGAAGGATGCGGAGGCAGAAAGAAGGTGGGCAAAGTGATGGTCTGCCTGAAGTGGAAGGGCGTGTCAACCTTTGGCAAGAAAGAAGGAAGGGTCCTTAAAACCACCTTGTCCGGATGAACAGAAAGGAAAGGAGGTTTAGGAGAAAGACCCTGGAGCTCACTCACTCTTCTGGCGGAGGTGATAGCTACCAGAAAAGCAGTCTTGAGAGTAAGAAGACGCAAGGGACAGTTATGAAGGGGCTCGAAGGGAGCGCACATCAGAAATGTCATGACAAGGTTTAAGTCCCATTAAGGCATGATGAATGGCACAGGAGGAAAAGTGTGCGTAATGCCTTTCAGAAAACGGTCAACAACCGGGGACTTGAAAAAAGAGAAAGCTGATCTGGAAGCCATAGAGAGCCAGAGATGGCAGTAAGATAACCTTTAATAGTGCACAGAGCACAGCCCTGCTGGGCCAAGGAAAGAAGGAAGAAAAGAACTTCGGAAAGAGGGGCAGAAAGGGGATCCACCGCCTTTGCTGTGCACCATGCCACAAACTTGTTCCACCTGCAGGTGTATACAGTTTACGTGGAGGGACGCCTGGCTGCCAGAATGACATCACAGACTTCGGGAGGAAGCTGTCAACTGTCGCCGCTGAATCTCCACGCATGGAGGTGGAGGCTGGGCAGGTTCAGGTGGAGGACCGTCCCCTGCTGCTGCGACAGAAGATCTTCCTGAAGAGGAAGTCTGATAGGGGGATCGATCGCCATGTTGAGTAGCTTGGGATACAAGTACCTTCATGCCCAGTCCCGAGCAACCCGAATGACTTGGGCCTGGTCGCGCCAAATCTTCTTCAGCACTCTGAGCATAAGTGGTGTAGGCAGAAAGGCGTACAATAGACTGCAACTCTACTCGCGACGAAAAGCGTCGCTGAGCGAGTGCCACCTTGGAAATTCCAACGCGTACAACTGATGACATTGCGCGCTCTCTTCAGTGGCGAATAGATCTACCAAGGTTCTCCCCACTGCTGAAAGAGACATTGCGCCACCTCCAAGTTCAGATGCCATTCGTGATCCATCATGCTCCGGCGGCTGAGTCCATCCACCTTGGCGTTCATAGACTTGCCAGGTGTTGAACCCCCAAGGGAATGCCTTGATGTTCCAGCCATGTCCAGAGGTGCACCACACTTTCTCTGACAGAGGGAAGGAATGCCTTCAGTACAAGTCGGATCGCCCGAAGCTCCAAAAGGTTGATATCGAGCCGGGACTCCGCTGGAGACCAGAGGTCTCTGATATCCGCCTCTCCCAAGTGGCCTCCCCATCCCAGGAGGAACGCATCCGTCACCACTGTGTGCTCCGGTTGGGGAAGGGAGAGGGATCTGTCACTGACCCAATCACGATTCGTGAGCCACAACTGCAATTGTCGTGCAGTGCCCTCCGCGATTTGGACGTGATCGGACAGGTTGCCCTGATGCTTCACCGACTGGAACTTCAGGTCCCACTGCAGAGCCCGTATATGCCAACAGGCATGTTGCACTAGCAGGATGCAGGAGGCCATCAGGCCCAGGAGCCGGAGGGTCTTCCTGACTGAAACCCGGGATAGAGGCTGAAAGATCGGAATCATAGCCTAAATATCCCGGACTCGCTGCTCTGAAGGAATAACCTCGAAACCGCTTCAAATCCAGAACCGCTCTGATGAAGGGGAGCTTCTGAGAGGGACTCAGGTGCGACTTCGGCACGTTGATGGAGAACCCCAGCAAATGCAGGAGATCGGCCAAGTCTAAAGGTGGTTGACTACTGCCTGGGGCGAGCCCGCCTTCCACAACCAGTCGTCGAGGTAGGGGAAGACTGACACCCCTGACCTGCTCAGGTGAGCTGCGACCACCGCCACTCACTTTCGGGAACACTCGAGGGATGCTGGTACTGAAAATGCTCCTGGCCTACCGTGAACCGCAGGTAACGCCGGTGGGCCGGCAGGACTGGGATGTGAAAATATGCATCCTGCAAGCCCAACGCTAACATCCAGTCTCCAGGTTCAAGGGCAGTCAAGACCTAAGCCAGAGTCAACATCTTGGACTTCTCCTTCCGGAGGAAGCGAATGATGTTCCCGAGGTCCAAGATGGGGCGTAAGCCCCCCTTGTCCTTTTTGGGGACCAGGAAGTAGTGGGAATAACAAACACGTCCTACTTCTGGGCCAGGAACGCGCTTGATGGCCCCCTTGGCCAAGAGGGCCATAACTTCCTGCTGGAGAAGCGTGAAGTGATCCCCCGACATACGATGGAACTGAGGTGGCATGGCCGGGGGGGTGGGGGGGGGGTGTAGACTCGAAGGGGAGGGAGTAACCCCTCTGGACAAGCTGCAGCACCCATTTGTCGGAAGTGACAGAACGCCAATGGGGAAGGTGATGTTGAATCATGCCGCCCACTGGTGTGGGGTGCGTTCCGAAGCTCAGACTAGGAAGGCTTCGAGGCGGATGTCGCGGAGGTGGACTGACCCTCACGCCGGCCCCCAGAGCTGCCACGCCGGCCTCCACGGCCGCGCCGAGTTTGGTTCTGCGGAGACTTTTAACTGAACAAGCGGGCAGGGGCGCCCCTTCCATGGTCACAAAAGGAATGAAAAGTAGATGTGGCCGGGCGCGTGGCGGAAAGGCCCAAGGACTTGGCCGTAGCTCGAGAGTCCTTAAAACGCTCCAGCGCACTGTCGGCCTTATCACCAAACAGACGAGTGCCATCAAAGGGCATGTCCATCAGCGAGCTCTGGACGTCCGGGGAGAACCCGGTAGATCACAACCAGGCGTGGCGACGAAGTGCCAAAGTCGAGGAAATTGCCCTACCGAGGGAGTCCGCAACGAATGGTGAATTTAGCCGCGTCCTTACCCTCGGCCACAGCCTGGGACAGCACTGCCTGGACCTCTTCAGGGCATTGAGGTAACACCTGAGCAACGGTATCCCACACCGCGTGGGAATAGCAGCCCAATAGACATGCGGTGTTCACCGACCGCAGCCCCAAGCTGGCCGAGGAGAACAACCGCTTGCCGAACTGCTCCAGCCTCTTAGAATCCTTATCTGGCAGAGCCGTGGGAAAGGTACTCTGGAACGTCAAAGCTTGAATGACCAGGCTCTCGGGCATATGATGAGTGGTCAAAAAGGCAGGGACACCCGCGCCGGGCAATGACGCCTGGCGATGTTCTTATCCAAAGGGGACCCTGTGGCCGGCCGCAACCAAGTGCACAGCAAGACGTCAGTGAGGGAGGGTGTCATTAAATGGCAGCAGTAGCTCCGATAAAGTGGACGCTGACTGGAGCACCTAAGTGAGGAGATTAGTCTTTAGGGCCACCGTGAGATCAAGGTTAAGGACCTCAGCTGCCCGACGGAGCACCACCGTGTACGAGGCACCTTTCTCCATAGTGGGCAGGGGGGGAGAGGCAAATCCCGGGTCAGAGGAGACGTTAAGGGCACCGGCCTCCTCCAAGTCATCTGCCTAATCCTGCTCAGAGTCACACTGACGAGCCAGAGGGTCCTCGGACGCCTCCCAGTCATCCTCTACCTTTGCCGTACGTGGTGCTGACCGCGGCGGAAGGTCAGGGACCGGGGAAGGAACAAACGGCATCGGGAACAGTGCCGGGAATGGCGCCGGAAGGGGCCGAACCGGTGGCGTGTCCCAATTTGGATTCCAGGTGGGGACAAAACCGCCCGGGAAACGGCTTCCACTGCGGCGCCGCAGGCAGAGCCGAGGGTGGCGCTGGGGCCGGAGCCGGCAGCGTGGGACCTAGTGGCGTCGTGGCCGGAGCCAGCGGCGCAGGATCCTGCGGCGCTGGAGCCGCCGACGGCCCGGCAGGATCCTGACACAGGACCGGGGGGCCCAAAGGCGCACCGGCGGGAGCCCGAGACCTAAACAGGCAGTCCATGGCAGCAAGAAACTCTTGCACCTGTGCGGGAGTCGCCGACTGACCCGTGTAAGGCGGGTAGGCCGCGGGACTCCCAGGCCCCGAAGGAGCCGCAGGGGCAAAACCCCTGTTCCCCTCGTCCGCATCCAGGGACCAATGGGGACATCGGAGAGCGACAACGCTTCTTCGACTTCTTTTTGTGTCGTCTCTCACCCGAATCCGAGGGTGAAGACTTAGAGCCCGAGGAGCGATGATGGAGGCCCTGCGAGCGTTCCCTAGAACAGCCCCTGGACCGGGAGTGGCACTGGGATGAGTGCCGAACCTCAAGCAACTTCCAGCGTCACTCCCTCAAGGCCTTCGGGCCATGGCCCGACAGTCCAAACAGGACCGGGAGTCGCAGTCGTGCTCCAGTCAGTAGAGACAGACATCGTGGAGGTCCGTCACGACATATTGCGACGGCAGGCCCCCCAGGACTCAAAACCAGGCATCCCTACGTGCACCAGAGAAGAACCACAAGAGACAAAAGTCCCAAAAAAGGTAGTCAAAAAGTGACTATGGTATGTGCTCTAAGCGGATCTGCTCTTACTGGTGCGGAAAAAGAAATAACTGACATCAGCGTGCATGGGTGGCGCCTAAGTAGTCTCTGTGACGTCATCTCAGCGCTTACGATGCCAGCGACGGAAGCAGCCACCACAAAGCCACCTGCTGTCTCGCAGAGGTACTTCTAGCGAAAACTTTCCGGATCCAGTCTGACGCCTAGGGATATTCTAAGGTAAGGAATCTATCACTAACGTGTCTCTTTCAGATATGTGTAGAATTTAATTGTGTGGCATGGAAGTGTGTGGCGCTGAGTGAAATAATGCTTAATGCAATGCAATAGGCCTGGCATTTGGGAGATTTTGAGCTAAGGGCATTATAAATGACATTACCCTTTATTTATGTATTTACAAAAATGCAATAATAAAATGCATAGTCATTTACAATACCAATAGGTTAAAGTTTTGAAAATGCAAGACCTATTGCACTGCAAATGCTTTTTTATTTTTTTAAGGTGGCAGGTCTGATGCAATGTCATATATGGAGTATGTTGTAACTGACAAAAACACTTTATTAGCATAATAACACAATGTCCAATAATTTCCTGAATGTTAGATGCTTGAACAAAATTTGAAAATACATCCCACCCAAGAAAGCAGCATTTTGCAAATCTCATTTCTTTAGGGGTCACTGCAGCTACTTAGCCATACCAACTTGGACACAGTTGCAAAAATCCTCACTCAGTCTCTCATTCACATCTCATTTCCAAGCACAAACGGAGTGTGTTTCCTGCCGCACAAGTCTACAATGCTTCCGACCTCCCAGGAATGGATTCTTGATAAAGACACTATACAAGTGGTAGGACATAGAACGGGCCACCAGAATTATGCGGCATGGGAGGTCCAACATATGCATAAGGGTTGAGCGAATTATGCGGCAAGAAACAACAATTCATGTCATGTAATGCGGAATATATTTTTTAAGTACTACATTTTTCAATTTGAGCAGATTATGCGGCAAATGATGGACTATGTGGCAAATACGGCATATCTTTTATTATGCAAAAATCGCTGTGGCTGCACAATCGCATAATTCCTAAGGCCCTGGCATAGCCCCTAGGCTCGACATAACAAACGGTTGAGTAAAGGGGCCTGTTGACACCAAGGCAAGGCTTCTAGGGTGTGCTTGTGATGCAAATTTAGACAATCTGCCAAAGACAAATATTCACTGCCTTACAGATATCTCCAAAACCCACATCCCAAACCCTTCTGCCACCCAAGGCAGTAGCCACCTCACACCTAACTGCAAATGGAAGACAGAACCATCTCAGAGCCAGCCTGGACAGCTACCGACGCACGACCACTGCCCGGGCATGCATTGTACCATGTGCAGCGGCACAGCTAATCACAACAACATCATTGCCACATGTTAACCTGTTCCCAGTGCAGACGTCTGTGATACCATTCAACCTGTGTAGTGATGCACTGAGCTCAAATAGGGTGTGCTATACTAAGCAATATACGAGTGCTCTTTATTCCCTGCAGGTACACGCCAACATGGCATGAATTACACGTTTATCGTCTATAGTTATGCACGGAGACAGGGCATCAAAACAGACCAAGCGCTTTGAAGCAGCATTTAGAGACATGAGTGCTGTATGATTAACCTACAATGCATTTATAAATACGTTTGCACAATTGTCCCTCAGTTCTGAGATGAGCACATGGGTTTAGCCACTGTAAAAGACAGCGCAAATCCTTTATGCAGATGGCCACAGGTCTCCCCTAGAAAGACGATTGTGTGTTTGTGCTCTATGTGCGCTGCTACAGCAGTGAGGCGGGTGTTTGGGCGCTGTAAAATGGCTGGATCCCCTGGAGTGATTCGCCGGGCCATTGGGCTGTGAGTGTGGTCGGAGCAGCTGGGGTATGTGTCCGAGGGCAGATGTTAATAGCACCATCTGGAAAGTAATACAAGCATTTCAGGGCCAGGGGCTGGGCGCCCGTGCTCCACTGGGGCAGCAGCAGCATAGCGGGCGATAACTTGGCGGGAGAGATCAGGGTGCAGGGATGGTCCACGGGGGCGGCTTTGTCAGTGCGGGGGTCACAGCCAGGATGGCCTTGAGCGGTGGCTTGGTGGTGGGAGAGGCTCTGAACACTGGTTCCGGTGGCAGTGGTGTGCCAGGGGCAGCTACCTGCATAGATATGGCAGGGGGCTCGGTAGGTGGGAGATTGGCAGAGGGCTCCAGCGGTGAAGGCTGTTTGTATGCGGTATTAAGGAGCGATGCGTGTGGTCTTGTGGCAGCCTTTGCACTGCGCTCTTCTCTTACAGTTGTGAAAGCAAGCCCCTTACACAACAAACAGTAGCACGCTGCAGGCTGCCGGCAGAACTGCCCCCTTATGGAAAGAGAAAGAGGACAGGCTGCGGTCAGCTAAGTGTCAACAGAATGCGTCACCATGGATGCCACCTTACAGAGGGAACCCTTTCCATTCGAACAAAGGGCCCGCGAGTAGAAAACGTAACTGTATGTTTCACACGTATGTGATGCATTTTTTCAAATAAAATCTGTACAGATAGATTCAGAGATATAGGAGGAGGAGGCTCTGGAGAAAATATAACATAAAGGGGGTTGGGTTGGCTGCGGAAGGAGAGGCGTCCACTGCGCATGCATAAGATAAAAGAGTGTGAATTCCCCCCGTCAATCCAACAGAAAAATAAGCATTTGCAATGCAATAGGACTCGTTTTCACGCAAGACCTATTGCATTAGAAATGGGAGGGCGGGCATCCAAGAAGGCACGAACGGGAGTGGGGGTGGTATGTGGGGTGCAAGAAGTCACGGACTGCAGGAGGGGGGAACACAGGGCAAAAAATAATGTTGTAGTAAAGGGGCCAATAGCCAGGGAAGGATACAAATGACAACATGGCCATCAGGAGGAGGGACTAACAAGCCAAAAACCAATCGGAAGGCAGCATTTATGATCTAAGCCAATCCAAAAGATGGGCGGGGAATGGGCGGAGTTAAAAACGAAGCTTCCACGCTATACTGTATACTGCATGTCTCAACGAGACAGCGCATGCACTGCGTAGGCGAGACCTAAAAAGGGTACGTAGTACTGCCTGATCTACATTGACTTGTTGGTGAAATCACACTTGTGTCCTTCCATGAATGCTTTAATGGCTGGGGTTTTGAAGAGTGATAGTTGCTGTCTGTTTTGAAGATAGACAGCAATTGAAGCAAGGTGCCACCTAATGGACTTTTGCAAATGAAGCAAGTAACAAATAATGTCTTGCACAGTGGCTTTGATAGGATTAATTTGTTGAGGTTGGCAGTAGCAAACAAAAAGTTTCCATTTTGCAGAATAACAGGCTCTAGTTGTGGGTCTGCATGCTTGTTTAAGAATAGTAATTCATTCTGATGGTAAGTTTAAATAACCAAACTTCAAGACCTCAAGAGCCAAAATGCTGGGTTGAGCATCTTGGGGTCCAGGTGTCTTATTCGTCCTTGATTCTGAGAGATGGTCCAGCCTGTTGGGGAACTTCTCGTGTGGGACTACTGAGAAATTTAGTAGTAATGTGAACGATGCCTGACGTGCCCAATTGGGCGCTACACGGATCAAGGTGAGAGATGTTTGCCTGAGTTTCCAAATTAGGAATGGAATGAGAGGGAGAGGTGGAAAAGTTTAGGCAAATATCCCTGACCAACTCATCAACAGTGCATTGCCCTTGGATAGTGGGTGTGAGAACCTGGATGCGAAGTCTGGGCATTTTGCGTTTTCTGCTGAGGCGAAGAAGTCTATGTGAGGAAACCCGGAATTTTTGTGGGGGAAGGAGGACTTGTGGGCTGAGTTCCCATTTAGGAGTCTGTTAGTGTGTCCTGCTTGCTGAGCAGATCCAAAAGATCGTTGCCCAT
The DNA here is from genome assembly GCF_964261635.1 of Lissotriton helveticus. NCBI lineage: Eukaryota > Metazoa > Chordata > Amphibia > Caudata > Salamandridae > Lissotriton > Lissotriton helveticus. The sequence continues at coordinate 1,586,434,843 of NC_136061.1, read as the reverse complement.
CTCTGGCAGATATTTTGCCAGCAAATTAATGTGGTGGTGAAGAGCCCAGTTCCATTTGGTCTGAGAGAGGTGTGACAGCAGAAAAGACTGTGCCCCCCTCTGTTTTTTGTAAATAGTACATGGCTGTCATATTGTCCACCCGTACTAGGACAACCTTGTGAGATGGATGAGGTAGGAACGCTTTCAATGCCAGGAATAATGCCTGAAGTTCCAAGTAGTTGGTGTGTAGAGATTAATGTTTGGCATCCCACAGGCCATGTATTTTCAGGTTTTGTTGGTGTGCACCCCAACCCGTCTCTGAAACATCTGTTAGAGTGATTTGAGGCAAAGGGTCCAAGAAAGATCACCCTTAAAAACATTTTTGGGTGTTCCACTGTTGAAGAGAACGGCGAGTTTGGCGATCTATCAACACTAGATCCTTGAGGTGACCTTGTGACTAAGACCATTGATAAGAGAGACACTGCTGTAGTGGGAGCTTGATTAGTCTTGCGTTGGCAACTATGGCAATGCAAGGTGCCATCATACCCAGTAGACGCATGACATGACAGTCCCTACTGTGAGTGTTTTGTTTGGCTGGAATTGAGGTGGAAGCATCTGAAAGTTTTGTATTCGAACAGGATTGGGGTACGCTATCACCAACTGTGTGTTGAGGATTGCTTCTAAGTATGGCTGAAGGTGAACAGGTTGAATGTGAGATTTGGGGACATTGATGGCAAACCCTAAGTTGAGGAGCAGATCTACTGTCAGCTGTATGTGGTGCAGACACTGGTGGTGGCTGCTGGCTTTGATGAGCCAATCGTTCATGTATGAGAATACATGAACATTTTATCATCGTAGATGTGCTGCAACTACTGCTAAGCACTTTGTGAATACCCTTAGCGCTGTAGTGACGCCAAACGGGAGAACTTTGAAGAGGTAGTGCTTTCCTGTTCTGACAAACCTGAGGTATTTGCGGTGAGCAGGGTGAATTGGTATATGGAAGTAAGTGTCCTTTAGGTCCAGAGTGGCCATAAAGTCTCCCATTTGTAGAAGTGGAACGACATCCTTTAGAATGACCATGTGAAAGTGCTCTGATAGGATATAGTAATTGAGAGTTCTCAGGTCTAGGATTGGAGTTAGTGACCAGACCTTTTTTTGTCATTAAGAAGCACAGGGAATACACTCTTGTGCCTTGCTGTTGAAGGAGGACAAGTTCTATATTCCCTTTGAGGAGATGGGTTTGGACCTCTTGTTTTAGCAGTGTTAGGTGATCCTGTGATAACCTATGAGTGCGCAGTGGGATGTTGGGAGGTGTGGTAATGAGGTCTAGGCAGTAGCCATGTTGGATAATGACTAATACCCACTGGTCTGTTGTGATGGATTTCCAGACCAAGTGAAAAAACTATAGTCTTCCCCTGACAGGTTTTGTATGGTCCGTGGGAAGGATTGGGTAGTCAACTGCTTGGCAGTGGAAGCTGCACCATGTGTGGAAACACCCCTGACCCCCCCTTTGTTATTATTACCTCTAAAGGAGCATCTGTAAAACGGTTTACTATAGGTGGATTGGCCTTGTTGAGAAATGGGGGCATCTGTGGTGGTGGATTTGTATCCGGCTTTGTATTCAGAACGGCAAAAGGAGCCTTGAAGTGTAGGAGTTTGTAAAGCTCCCATAGCTTTGGCAGTGTCAGTGTCCTTCTTCATCTTATCTAATGTGATGTTGATTTGAGGGCCAAACAGATGTTATTTGTCAAAAGGCCTGTTTAAAACTGCTTGTTCAACCTCCGGTTTGAAACCAGAACATCTGAGCCAAGCATGTGTCCTGAGAAGTATGCTAGTATTGATGTCCCAAGTGGCTGCATCTAAGGCACATCAAATGGAGTTATTAGTGATGGTCTGACCCTTGGAAACAATGTGTTGACCCATTTTCTTTTGTTCGTCTGGGAAATGCTGTAACAATTCTTCTATTTCATCCTATCGTAACATGCGAGTAGGGCCTGGGATTTGGCCATGCGCCAATGATTGATTGTTTGATCTGCAACTCGTTTTCCTGCAGCATCAATACGTTTACTCTCCTTTTCAGAAGGTGGCGTATCTCTAGTTGCCTGACTTTTGGCTCATTTACGAGCTAGGGTAGCAACAATAAACCCTGGTGGTACCGGACTACGTATAAAAAGGGGGTCTGAGGGAGCTACTTTATATTTTTTATCTACACAAGTTATCACACGGGCACACACTGGCTCTTTAAATATGTCATCCGAATGACACACCATGCCAGAGAGCATGGGCAGAAACTGTGTGCCTTTATGAGTGGTCCACAATGTATCAAAGACTAAGTCTTATTCTAATGACTCTTTATGCAGTTGGACTCCATGATAAGTAGTTGCCCTAGCAATTACTTGCTGGTAAGCACTCACATCTTCAGGAGGGGAGGAACTAGCTGGATAAATGTCTGGGTCATTGGGAGTCATGGGGTCTGTATCATAAGTGTACCAAGGATTAGGATCCTCTAATGGTTCTCCTATACCCCCTTTGTGAGACCTAGGTGAATCTGGAGTTTTACTAGAGGGTCATGGTGTGGAGAAGAAGATGGAGGAGAAGGAGGGGATGGTGGAGGTGGTGATGCTGGAAGAGGCAAAGGAGGAGGTGGTGGTAATAGTGGTAGTGGAGGATGATATGCATTCCCAACTCAACATACACATGCCAACTTCAGTCTTCTGCACAGTACGGATCAAATATTATTCACCTTCAGCAGAGTACTGTGACACTATTGCCATTGTTCTCCTTGATGTTTCGGCAGCATTCAATACAGTCTCTTCTTCCAAGTGGCTCTTATAAGGTAAAAAGCAGTCCTAGTGCATAGCATGCATCCTATCTGGTGTGCTCACCCGAAATGCGTCTACTGTCACTTGATTGATATTCTTTTGCTACGCAAATTATTACAAACTCATTATACACTTTGATAAAATATAGAATCAATGCACCTAGGTTTCAAAGAATGCCTAGAGGCGAGCTCTGAATAAATCCAGTTCATCTAAATGAAATTAAACGCTGACAAGACTGATTGTTATACTTGGAGGTGCCACTGAAATTAAGTGGCCAACTGAAAAGATGACTGCTCCTACACCAGTGGCGACAGTTTGCACCTCATGTTTTGTCTTCAACAGAAATCTATTGGGCAAGCAATGTATTTCTTGTGCCTAAAGACCGTCTGTAAAAGGCTGCTATTTTTACCCAATTATTTGCACAAAAAACATTTTCTAGAGAGTGATCGCTTTCTGCCTGGTCTACAGAGATTCCTTGGGCTCGCCCAATTCACCACAGCCAAGCATCAACTGATTCAATATGCAGTTGTCAGTCTTATGCTGCGGCTTACATGCAGTGATGAAATATCAAAACATCTGGGTGGCGCATACATTGGTTCCCCCTTGCCTAGATAGGTCCCTTCAAATTCCTATGAATTTGTATGGGGTCATTTACGAGTCTTGGCCCACTTTACTTCCAACTCATTTCAATTCGCATATTCCTTCCTGATCATTCAGAGTTACTTCAATCCATTCCACCTATTCATAGAGCCCATTTGGGTTGGACCTTCTCAAATCTGACCTCAGCTGATCAGAGTAGTTTACTCTTCACAATCAACAGAATCTCAGCTTCCGTGACTAGCTTAGGACTCTTCTGTTTACCACATCCTTCCTCCTTATTTTGCATTTTCTAGTCCGTGGAATTAAAGTTTTCATCTTGATAAGATCATTAGAGCTGCTGATTCTATGATCAAGAACTGACTGAACCTGGTGATTAAGGCAGGGACAACCTTTTTGAGAAAAAAAAGGTTCGGAGTACAATATATGCAAGCATCCACATGCGCACGTCTGAGAAACAAAGTAAGTGAAAATTACTTTTAGTAAATTACACCATAAATGTTTCTTAGAAAAAAATCTAAATCAGAATGTTTTTATGCCAACTCAAAGCGGGCCCAACAGCTGACATGCTTACATAAATGTGGATCATGCAGAATAAAAAAATACATAAGATGCAACAGCAGTCGTTAAAATGTGAAATTGGTATTTAATTAATAATATGCCACCCGAACAGATTGCGCAAATAGGTGGCAAAAACTGCTTTTATATAAAAACAGATGTTACACAGGCTGGCTGAAAACATGAAAATATGTTCCTGCGCCGTACCTCAGGGCCCAAGATACCTGAAAATCGATAAATAAGTAATTTCACCTTGGTAAAAGAATATTGCATATATATGTACACAGTATATTAACAGTAGCAAGAGGTGTATACAGTGAAAGTTGGATCTTTGGTTAGCTTCAGGTAGAAAAGCTACCAACACAACTAGTTAGCAGTCCTCTTACCAAGTTTGTCCACAGGGGAACTACTTTTAATCCATCAGGTATCCATTGTGCTTGAATGACTTTTTTACCTTAACAGTCAACAGCGCATTTAACATTTGACAAAGTGGACTTTTTGTTGAGTGGTTTCTGCCTTTTATAGAATAATTGCTTTCATAATAGTATTGTTAAAAAGGTGCATCGGTTCTCTTCTTTGCTTGTTCTTCCATCAAACGAGCCTAGATACAAGTTACATTCAAGAGTCACTGTCATTGTGGATAGTCTTCATGGACCCCGCTGTGTAGGTCAGTGACAGAGATGGGGTGAGGGATAGGATGGTGTAACAGTGCAGGTAGGAGCTGTCCTGTCATGGTGCCTCATCAAGTAACAGTGACTGCTGAGTTGCTGTGAATTGATTCCATGACAGCGGCAAAGCGGCTGCACAAGTCGTAGGGAGAATTTGGACGGATCTTGGGAGGCTCCTTCAAAACGATGATTTCAGCTGAACAGTCTAAAAGCCTTGGCAGGAACTCTCCCAGTTTCATCTGTGAGCTCTCTGTAGAAGCAAGAGGAATAAAAAAATGAAAGATTGATGGTTAATGACATTACAAAACCATATCGGGCTCATGCAAAACATGTTTTGGGTGAGCAGCAGAAATATCTGAGCCGACAAGTACCTCAAGAAGTAGCAAAGAAATGTCTACCAAACACCTTACCTTGCCTTCTGCCCTTGAGAGAATGACAGATTCAAGCTGCCAACTGCTGTTCACCAGAGTTTGTAAGGGACTGGGTGGGTAAGAACAGATTATTGCCTATACCATTAGGGCCACTTAAGCTTCAACAAAGAACCTATTTCATGAAGTTGCAGAGGGCAGAATTAAGACTTTACAGTACAATATAAAGCTAGGCCATTGAAAATCTGGCACAGAGGGATTTTCAAAAACTTTTAGTTAATCTAAAGTAACAAACGTTGCTTCAGTACTACACTGGGAATTATTCTTTATGGAATTGTGTGGCTCGTCTATAAAACTATTAAGCTTCACAGAAAAACAGAATGCTACCAAATTCAGGTTTCTTTTTTAATGCTAATTTGGTGACAGACGCTCCTTTTAGGTTTTTTTTAACCAAAAATGTTGGCTAAAAAAAACATAGTTGTACAATGGTATTCTTCGTTACTACATAGTTCTATTACACTCTTCCAATTATACAGAAAGCATATTATTTTACACAAACTTCCAAAAACATGCCTGGATATTTATATGTAGTATAAACCTGGTCTCACAACATGTGTAATTTTCCACGTTAACGTTTTATGAATGATTGACCAGTGAAAGAAGTGAGGCTCAAGACACACATTACTTGGTTGGCTTAGAAACTTAGCGGCAGATTTACAGTTTGGCTGAGAGGGCACTCCGTCACGACAGAGAACCAGCTCTGTGACTCTATCGGTGTGCTGGTCCGATTTAGAGGTGGGTCAGCTGCCAGGCCAGGTTTACACCAACGGAGTAAAATGTATTCCATTATTGTAGGGTCTGTAGGTGTAGGGGCAGTTTGAGGCAAGCCATCGGACCCTCCACCCTATTTAAATTGGGTGGATGGAGGACTTTAAAAAAATGTTTTTTACTGTCTGTCACCGCAAGTTCTGTCCGAGCTGTAATGGTAGTGATATGTTCACTGTACTACGTTTGACAGAACTTATCTTTCAGTTTTTGATACCAACTCCTGGCCACAGTATGAAGGCTGGGAGATGTGGTATACCTAAATTACAAGTACAAAAGGTAGCAATTTTGAGCTTCAATATGGGAGAGGGTGGACGGATAACAATCTGAAACCTTTCTGTCCACTGGTCTCCTTCAATTTAGAATTATTCAAATAAATAAAAAAGTCATCAGGGCACAATGCTTCAGGTAAAATATTTTTTGTTTAGAGGGCACTCGTAAAATAAGACAACAGAATTATAATGGCTTACATCCTTTTTGAATATTCGCTCTTTCAGAGTCGGGGAAGGTGGTGCACTGTCTAAATCTACCCCCCTCCAGTGTGGAGTCCCTCAGGGCTCTTCTTTGAGCCCTACTTTGTTTAACATATATATGGCCCCACTGGAGGAGGTGGTGGCTCCCTTTGGGATCAAAACAGTCACCTATGCGGACGACACCCAATTAGTCGTCTCGCTAACCCAACAAGAGGGATGTCTGGATAACCTCTCCGCCTGCCTTGCCGGAATATTCTCCTGGATGTCCAGTTCGCGGCTCAAACTAAATGGAGCAAAAACGGAGATCATGCTCCTGGGTCATCATTTTACATCTCTCCCCAAAGCTGTCTGGCCCCCCTGCTTGGGTGAGTTGCCCATACCGAAAGATAAAATTAAAAGCTTAGGGGTGTGGTTTGAGCCCGACCTAACTTTTAAGACGCAGGCACAGAAAGTTGCAGGCATTTGTTTTGGCCTGCTACGATCAGTGCGGAAAGTTCTCCCTCTCCTGCCTCCCCAGTCCAGGACACTACTGATTCAGGGGTTAATATTATCCAGACTGGATTATAGTAACGCCCTGTTTTTAGCAGCTCCTGAAGCTACCATCAATATCCTACAACGGGTGCAGAATGCCGCAGCCAGGATGCTTGTGGGTGCCTCAAGAATATCTTCGGCTAGACCGATCTTGAGAGCACTTCACTGGCTGCCAATACGCGAAAGAGTTATCTTTAAATCGCTATGCATCACCCATAAGGCTCTTCAGGGTAAAGGACCTCCTGTCCTCAGGATCCCTACAAATCATCTCGGGCGCTCCTGTCTGACCTCGGAAACCTGGCCAAGGTTCCCAGAGTTAGGAAGGTACGCACAGGGGGTCGCCGCTTCTCTGTAAATGCGGCAAAAACCTGGAACTCTCTCCCCAGTCGGATTCGTACCGAACCCTGCTATTTTAAGTTTCGAAAGGCCCTTAAAACATTTCATTTTCCTAAGGACTCCTAATTATCGGTACCCTCTTCAGTTTGTTCTTTGTTCGTTTTTTTAGCGCTGGGACGCCTTCGGGCAGCCATGCGCTTTATAAATCAAATTTCATTTCATTTCATTTCATAATGTCCATTTACCTATAAAATATATTTGAATAGAACTGGACTCAGAGATATAAGGGTGACAACCTAAGGTGAAATGCTCAAACATTGAACAAAATACCAGGCGACACTATTCATTAGTGCCCTCAAACATTGAACAAAATACTAGGTGACACTATTCATTAGTGCCCGCTAATTCTGGTCCTATAACAAATCCTTCTTGTGGTGCTGCACTCATTGTTCTATCATTTTGGGTGTTTTGGGGGTGGTGAGGTCGAAAATACAAGTGACCAAAGCAGGACTTCTAAGAGCTAGGATTTTCTAATCACAGATTTCTCACCTTTAGAATATTCCCAAGCACCAGAATGGATCTAGGGACATTTTACACCATGTTCCCCCTGCGCAGACAGGAGGCACTATATGGTTTTGCAGTGACTTCCCCCCACCATGGAAGTGATAGAGCAAAGCCTCATATTAGCGCTGCGCCTGCATACTATCAGTTTCTTTATCTTTCTTCTTCCAAAGCCTCAGAGGCAGAGCACTTTGAGCAAAGTGCAAGTGACAGTGTACCAAAATCTAACTTGGAATCTTATTACGATGTTCAATAGTCCATTCCACAGAACAGGGAGCTGGGAGGACAGTGAGAAATAGTCTTAGACAAAGTATCCACAAGGTAGAGCTTTATTGAAGATAAGCAACTTGTTCTGGTGGATCTGCAGGTTGCGCACCTTTAGAATAGACATCCCATTTTGTCTGTTGTGATCCTAGTGAAACCCACATACAGCTGTTCCTCCACACGCTAGTCTCTTGTATGTTCCATGTAGAAACTCCAAAGCTCTCTAAGGGTCGAGCAGATGGAGTCTTTCCTCTTCGTTCGTGGGGTGTACGGAGTGAAAAATGCCAGCAGGGTCATCAATTGCCCAACACAGAAGGATGGAACCACCTTTGGCAAGAAGGAAGCCCCAGTCTTCAGCACCAATTTTCCCAGGATGAAAATGGCACATAGAGGTTGTACGGAGAGTGTCTGTAGTTTACTCATAAAGCCTGAAAGCAAAAAAGTCTGTCTTGATTGTCAAAAGCTATAGGAAGCAACAGTGCATAGGCTCAAATGGCCTGCGCAGGACACAGGTAACAACATGACTAGAATTAGACCCCTCTGAGGCATGACAAATGGCAATCAGTGATTTAAACAGAAGGCTGATCAGGCAAATATAAATGACTGAAAAGGAAATCTTAACTACTTAAAAACTCACCTTTTCAATCAACCCAACTAATTAATCTCTACACTCTCGGTCATAGTCTGCTTACGCGCCAGAACACTCCAGAGTATTTGTGAGGGCTACAAATTATTTATAACATAACATAACATAGCATAACTGGGTCAACAGCAGGCCATGCTGGCACAACCAAAAAACGACCAACAATATATCAGAAGGTATGGTCAGCAGAGGGTCTTGATGACAGACCCAGCACGGAGATAGAAGATTTTTCCAGTACCGAGCATTAATGCCAGAATGATAAACGTCCACCTTCCCCAAGACTGGAAACATGCAGAAGTCCACACCCTACTAAGCAAACCCATCTGCAGACCCCAGCAAACTCAACAACTACTGACCCATTTCCCTGCTCCCGTTCCCGGCTGAAGTATTAGAAAAAGCCATCAACAAACAACTCTCCTCACATCTGGAACGGAACCTCCTAGTCAACCTCTCCCAATCCGTATTCTGCAACAACCACAGCACCAAAACAGCCCTCATTGCAGCTACCAACAACATCCAAGCCCTACTCAAACGAGGATAGACCGCGGCTCGGATACTCCTAGACCTCTCGACAGCCTTTAATACAGTCTCCAGCCACACTCTCATCACAAGGATGCACAACATAGAAATCTAAGGAGATGCTCTTAGACAGATCGCCTCTTTCCTCACCGGGAGAACGCAAAAAGTCTGCCTTTCCACCTTCACTTCTGAACCCAAGGAAATCTGTGGAGTACCCTAGGGAGCCTTGCTCAGCCCCATCCACTTCAATACTTTTATGACACCTCTGGCCAGTATCGCCATAACCCACGGACTCAACATCATATCCTACGCCGATACACAACTCATCCTCTCCAAAGACACCACCAACACTAAGAATAGCTTCCACAACTGCATGACAGGCTTTGCCAACTAGATGAAGCACAACTGCCTGTAGCTCAACTCGGACAAGACAGAAGAACTGATTTTCAGAAATAACTAAAGGGCCGCCCGTTTCTATTTGAATACATCCGCCTCCGGGTGATTAGAAGTAGAGTGGGGCTTGCGGCTTCCCCTCCCTGAGCCAGTTAATGGCCCCAGGGACCCTATCGACCAAGGGCCACACAAAATTATATTTCTTTTGAAGGGGAGTGTGACCTCTCTCCCTAAGCCACTGAATGGCCAAAGGACCCCATCACTTGGGGACCATTGAAATATTGAGTTGGGGAGATGGTCGTACGGCCCCTTTCTCTGAGCCATAAAATGGCACCAAAGACCGGATCCCCGGACCCTGTACTGTTCTGTGACGGAGATAGTGTGAACAGGGAACAGAAATGTAACTTCATGCCTGTGTCTTCTGAGCAAAGAACATAGGTTTGCTCTAATCCTGCCAGGTGGATCTAGCCAATGGGGCTCCCTGCTGACTGCACATGGGATGGATGCTGGCAAGGGAGCCGGTGGGGCTGCACGGAAAAGATCCCCCCCCCCCCCCGAGTGGTCCAGGGCTGGAAGGGGAGGCACGAGGTATGTTTTAGGGAGGTGCATGCACCCCCCGTTTGCAAGTCTCCAAGAGGCGCCGGAGACCCCCTCCCCGGGGGCCGATAACTTCAACAAAGAGGAGAGGGGCCTCCCTGAGCAATACAATGCCCTGCAAACCCTATCCCACGGGCCTAGCTCAGTGACATTGTCCCTGGGTCCCCCACCCCTAGGACACTGTCTACTTCCCTGTCCACAGGTGCATGCATGGAAATTGCAAAGTTGTCCCACCCGGTGGGAGAACTATGGCCACACTTTCGGGCAGGGAAATGATTTAATTGCTCCCACCCTACAAGAGCAAAGAAAAACTGCTTGGCAATGGGGAACCCCATAGATAAATTAAAAAACGCTGGCTCCTGCGTGGCCCCATGAGAGTGCAGGGGCTCTTACTGCGGTATCTGATAAAAAACAGAAACAGTGGGTGTCCTGGGTGGGAATGGGATTCCTAGAAACTAAATTTACAAAGAAAGTGAACAAAAATATATTATTCACTGATCCTTTAAGGTCCCCCCCCGCCCCATAATGCCTTTTTAGGGCTATTTAGATATAGTTTGTTTTTGGTGATATCACTAGAAAAGGCAGGGACATCAGAAAAACATTTTTTTAATGTTGTGATGTTGCTATACAGTGTGCAGCCCTCAGCAACACTAGGAGAAAAAAAACGTAAGCATCCTGGGTCATTGAAACCATGACCCCAGGAGAACTTACCATATTTTTCAAAAGCATTTCTCAGGTTGGAAGTTTACCGCTACATATGGTAATAAAGGTCTTGTGACAGCTGCCGCAGGGAAGGAAGAATTTTTTGTTCCACTGTAGTAAACTGCACCAACTGCCACCACACCCTCTGCAGTTTTGCAGCTTGAAGAATTGCCAGTTAAAATGCTGTGTATTAGTCTGCCATCTAGTGGTTGCTTCTGAAATTGTTCTTGCGTCAGTCGCGGCTGGTGACATTTGAAAGTGGCGGGGCGTAAAAGCTGTGGACAGCGCACTGTGGCGAGCAAGCTGAAGGAGTCCTAAATCTATGCCTCTTCCATTTCTGGTGCGCAATTATACAACGTTTCCCACCTGTAATGGAATGATCCGATGTCTTTATAAATTCAGACAAATTGTTTCAAGAACGCATTTAATTTGCTTCATTTTATAGCTAGATGGTGATGCTTTAGAATATAAAATCGGATGTCTTCTAACAAAAGCATCACACACGACACAAATGCAATACACCGTTTCGTGTACAACAAAAAAAATGTTTTTAGTGAAACAGAAAAGGATTCAGCTGTCAGCAATCAGGGGAGTTACGTAGGCATAGTCCTTTCAAAAACAGGGGTAAAGTCAATAAACTTAACTAACCTTCCTTCCCGCCTTCAAGTTCCGACTCCAGACTCCCGAGTCCCGACTCCCGCCGCCGTCCTGTTCCTGAATTTCCCATGGTGCTCGTCGTCACGCTCACGCAGGCAGCCTCCCTCCCCTCCACCACCACACACAGCACAGCGCTGTGATTGGTTCGGCCGGCTGCCCTACCTACGTCATTTCTCTCTGTATGCTGCAGCATACAGAGAGCAGGGAGAGTGGGAGGGGTTACTCGAGGGCAGGGGGGAGCGGCTTGCCCACTGTTCTTAATACAGTTAATACTGTCTGTTTGGACAGCATCTCGGGCTGCCCAAACAGACAGTATTAACAACAGTGGGAAAGCCACTCCGCCTGCCTTCGAGTAACGCCGCCCACTCTCCCAACCAGGACATCTTCTCTGTCACCCTGTATGAGGAAAGAAAATTGAGATGGGAGCTCGGAGTGGAGACCGGATCTACCTTGAAGGCTGTCGAAAGGAAATTATGATAGCATGCATGGGCGGTGGTTATAATTGGCTCTGCTTCGCCACTTCAGGGGCAGTATGAAGTTGCCACCGAGTCATACAACAGCACGTACCAGTGCATGGGAACCATTGTTCAAAAAATCCCTGGAACTAGTGTAGTGCCTTGGAATATTCTAGGGGTAACGAATCTTTGGCTTAAAATATTCATCAGAAACTCTGGCTTCCTGCACCTTCCATCACTTTGCACTTGTCATGCCATTGACTTACAATCTTTATTGCATCAGATGAGATTTCTGTCCAGTATGCCACAATGCTGTGCTTTATCCTCAGATGGTGGAAATATTTTAATTGCACCGACAAAGGGATAGAAAAACATGCTGCTTTTGCCTTGTGGAAACCTTTTGTCAACATAATCAACTAAGCTATCAATTCAAAAGCAGAAAAACAATGGCGAAAAAATGGCATGAAAAGTTTTGAAACCAAAGGAAGGTTACAGGAATCTATTAATGTGCGTATTCTTCACTTAATAACAATATCCTTCTTCCTTAACACTTTCAAATTGCTGATCTTGCTATCTCGAATCAGACTATGAAGAGCTGATCTACAAGTTACTTCCTCAATCAAGTTTTTACTAGCAGATTAATATTCAAATGCTGTATCCGTGACTTGTCCCTGTAGTAAACATTCCTTAACGTGGGTTTTACAGAAATCAGAAAATGTGCACATTGTTCATTCATGATTATTGCACTTGCGTATTCATTCACATGATAGGACTTAGGGTTTTGCAAATACAGAAATAAACACCCTTCCCATATAGGACATATCAATTCCGAGGTTGCCTTACTAACAAGTGAGGAAGGTGGATGAATAGTAGGTGTAGGCGGAATGTTTTATTCTGCCTGCATAATTTGGCGTCTTCACGTTACTCTTTTAAAGAGCAGTTCCAGCCAAACTCCACCAATCACCGAATGGCTGAATTTTTTCCCCGCGCAGCCCCAAAAACGTTAGCTGGTGAGTGTAATTACTATCATGATTGCCTAAAGCGGGCGGTAGAAGTGCGGAGGCAGCTTCTGTATCAAAGTTGCGGCCGTTTGAGTAGGTTTTCTCCTTGAACCTCATCAATATCAACTCTAACGGCTCTTGGGCACCTGCTGTTCTTGCTGATTTTTCAGCACTGCTCACGCTACCAGTGCTAATTGGCAGCACGTTCTACGCGATGTACATATTTTCTGGTCATTGGCAGAACTCCAAGGAATCTCGCGGAGTTTTTATGTACCTCTGCTTAATTCCGTGGAGTAAAACGTATTAATGTGCTTGCTCTTCGATATGATTAAGTGGTCCAATGTTATAATAATAGAGATTTCGATTTGGTTCATCATTTGGAAATCTGTGGACGCCAGCAGTCCATTCATTAGAGGAACTGAAATACCCCCCATCCTTAACTGCAGTTCCTCACTGCAGATCTGCGTGGCACGCGGCGCCAGCGAAAGAACCTCGGTCTCCATTTCTTTGCCGCTCGTGCTACCGCTCTGACAGCCCATTAATCTCAGGGGGCTCAGTCTCAGGGGAAGAATGTGTGTTCTAATGCGCCATAAACCAAAATCGTAATGGTTTAATCTTTGCCAATGAAAGGCGGAAAAACGGCAGTCCATAAATATGCAGAAATGTTAAAACTGACGGGTTATTACCGCATCAACGACCTGTGCAGTACAAACGAGAAGAGAACACGGATCTGAAAGTCAAAGGCAAAAAACACAAAAGAGCAGTACTTTCATCTCTTCTATCGTGTCGTTTTTGGGAGGTGTTTTTATTTCTCTTGCTCAAATGTACAAAGCCGTTAAACCGACACACTGCCTAGCTTTGTATGTTAAGCAAATAGTCAAGTTACATCCGAGCTCCTGCCCTTTTATTTACAATATACGTCGCATTTGTAACTCGTTTTAGGAATGCCTAACAGGAGGAGAAAAGAGCAATGTGGTAGTTCTTAACCTCGCTCCCACCGCCTGCCACAGGGCTACATTTCCTGACAAAAGTAATCTCATTAACATTATATTTACTAAATAAAGCCTACATTTTTACTTCACCCTTGTTCATAGATTCTGTGCTGCCATATATTGCGCTGCACATTAAACATTTTGCATCGCTTGAAAAGTGTCCTGCAATATCCCAGCAATGCTGCGTACTCATAATTGACCCTTCCAGCACAGCATGTGCAATCCCCATTTATGACGGCTGTCACGCAGCTTTTTAGGTCTCGGCTAGCCGCGCGAAGCGCGTCTCCGCCGAGCCCCTATTGTCGGCATGTGAGCTTCCCAGGAAACAATCCTGGCCGCGCGCATCGCCTTGGAGGCGATTTGAAAGTGGCACGCGCCGCACTCGGCCTGGCTGTCTCCTGGGAAGCGCAAACATACCCAGGCACACCTCCCCCTGCACGCATGCGCCCACACACACACACGAGCGGAGACAGACACACAGACAGATACACTCCCCCCTCCCCCCGCTGTCGCACACAGAGACACACACACAGGAGCGAACATACACGCACACACGCGCGCACACACACACTCACACACACGAGCGCCCCCCAAGGCCCACTTACCGCTAATCCAGTGTGTTCTGTCGCCTCCGCGGGGCTCTCCGGCATGGGAGCCCCGCATCACGCACTGCTCTTGACCAGGAACTCCGTGGGCGCGGGCTTCGCGCACAAGGCGGAAGTCCCGCCCCCACGCTAGGTTTCGTTTTGAATGCGCGCGCAGATATTGCAGTCATCTCGCCAAAATGCTTGTTTTACAATAGTCTACAGGTCCAGGTCAGAGAGACTTAGTGCAAGGTAAGAAATACAATTACGCGTGTGTTTCATGCCTTCTGTTATAACTAGAACTCATTTTATATAGTGCCATATAATATATTTTTGTCGTTTCTTAGCGCCGTAAATATCTGATGTATCCATTACAGATCTCTTTACCAGTCGCCCATTCGTTCATTAATTCACTGATACTCAAATGTGTTTTTCCAGATGACTCCATGTCATAGTGGACGTAACCGCCATACTGTTGAGGTTTTAATTTAGCAATCCGGTGCATTCTCTGAATTAGTGGCAGGCTCGCTATAATTGCTTCAGTTGCAATGAAACACCGGACAACATTACTTTCTTGAAAGAGAAAGCACAAGGACTGGATTTACGTCCTTGGTGACGCAAGCGTTGTGTGTAACCTTATCAATTTTACTGACGTCTGCCGGATGGGAGATTGAGTCTGCCCTAGTTAACGAGAAACGAAGTTGCGTTAGTTTATTCTTTGTCATCTCGAGATCATGCTTACAAACATTATGTGATCAAAAATAGTGAGGATTTTCCAAATTTTAATTGGCATATTTATGACTGCATTGAAAATTATTTATGCACATTATCTAGATTAGGAAATAATGTATTCTAAGCACGCAATTAACATAGTAAAACCGATAATAACCCCTAGCCTTATGGGTATTTTTAATTAAACCAGAGCTGTATAGTAATTACTCTTATAGTGTTGTAGTTTGTAGACCACATAGACATTGTACAAGGTGGGAAAAAGGTAGAGATCGTTAGGGTGCAGTGTTCTCCCACTCCCCACCTTTGTAATGATTTTTTTGTATCCAGAGGCAGCCTGGATTGTGCACCAGCTGCACGCAGGATATATTCATTACTAAGAGGACTTTTGTCCCCAAATGACCGACCCAAAGGGTCGAAGTACACGTCAATTGTCCATAATGACACTGCTCCGTTTCAAGCCCAACCGAGTGAGGCCCAGTTTGTGTGTCACGGGAACTCGAACACGTCCTGGTTCCGTCATCCAATCACAAGCTTGTGGCTATACTTTTAATAAGGTGTTCCTGTTATCTCATTGTCCTGAAGAGAGCGCAACATTTCTAAAGAGTTTGAAACGCCATTGAACCCAAAGCACTCTATCACTGCCTTAAAATAATTTGCAACAGCACTCTTGCACACACTCAAACTGCTCACCAATTCAAAGTATGGTAAAAAATGTATGCAACGCATTGTCATACACAATGCCAATAACTCAAACTTTAATGCTGCGAGACCTATCGCATTGCAAATGCTTGTTAAAATAGGCCGCTGGTAACCATGCTTTTCAATTTGTTTTACTCTTCACTTTTACTTAGCTTGTTTCTACGACATATCAATTCACGAATCGTACAACAAAGCCAAGCCAAATACAGACCCTATTGAGAGAGCGGCGTATAAAACCATATTGCCAATTACTGGTCTTACTTGATTGATTTGATTTATCATTTTATAGAGCGCGCGAATGCCCATGCATGGGCGTCTTGGCGCTATGACAGTCAGAGACTTCTAGACCGACAGTACAGTCTAGCAGGCAGTGAAGAGCCAAGTTTTCACTGCTTTTCTAAAAGAGAGCAGGGATCGACTGTCTTTGGGAGCAGATTCCATACCGCAGCTATAGTGATTCCAAGCACAACACGTCATAACCATTTGGACTAAATATATACTAAGGTGCTATGTGTAGTAAAATGAACCAAAGGGGCGAAATCAATGCAACAAAAAGTCAAGTGCCCTAAAAAACCCACTACAAAACAAAGATTAGAAAGGGTTTGCTGGAGTTTCAGGAGAAAAATAATTTTAAAATGTTAAAAAGTGGCACCGCATCATTCCACAGGGGTGCACATGCGTTCTGACACATGGATGCACCAGTGGAATAACACATTGCTGCACTTTTTTTGGGTCGATGCTGCACAGAGTTGAGAAAAAGTCAACATTGTAGAATATTGGGAAAGCCTATAGGCCCCAAAGACGAGAACTATCACATTTTCCAATGCTCGTTTCTTTTTTTAATCCCCATTCTAAAAATGACAAAAGATGGAATAATTTTTTTCTATCTTTGCTGAGCAAGTGGAGCTAGTTCTCTTTCACCTCCATAGCAAGAGGTGCTTAATTTTCAATGGCAATATTGCCATCGAGAAAACGTAATTTTTTTTTGACTTTTAGATCTGTCAAACAAGGAAGAGCGGGGACGAGGAGCTAATAAGGTCCAGTACCCGTGAAGTAGGGTTACTGTTCATATTGAGACACAAGTAGTGTCTGTCAAGAAAAGAAACAAGAGTGGATATCTAGGTACTATGCTATACTACAGGAGACAGTCAAAAGTTATGTCTCTTGTTGCCCTCACACATTACAAAGGATGTCATGCTTCATCATTGGGCGTAGCTCCTTGTTGGCCCGGCACTGCAATGCCCTACGGGTCCCCCGAAGGGTCACTTTAGCGGAGATCTATTTATTTCGCCGTTTGATGAGTGAGGGTGTGAGTTCTTAGTGGGGTCGTGAAAAGTGAGTGTGGGATTAAATATTAAAACTGGGGATATCCTGACCGTTTTTAATATGCTGGTTCCCATGGGTAATAATGGCCCCAAATACCTAAAAGGTCAACATGTTTCGCGTCTGAAAGTGGTCAGAATGATCCCTGGCGCTTAATCAGGACCAACATTTTTTTTTCATAAAAAGTTTTCGTTGAGTCAACCCCAATTGTGATTTATCATTGAGCAGTCCTCCTTTGTTTTGTTGAGGGTGGTACCTACTTGTGATAGTTATCACCTTTGGTTCGACCTAGAATCCCAATTGTTACAGACAATAGGCTTTGCAGGCTATTGCACGGTGACCCACACCGTTACAGGGGTTTTGCTGGGTGTGCGAGCTTGCTGCACCTACCCTCGACCATGCGTGCCTGAATGTGAACATTTATATCACAGCACTTTCACCCTTGGCTCTTTCCTCACAAAAAGCTGGTAAATTGCTACACAAAATTATAGCGGGTAGCAACGTTACAGATTTTTTTCTGATGGGTTGTAGGCACTTTTTCAGACCAGTAAAATGGAATGTAGGCTAAAAACTACAACTTCAGGGAAATCAAACTGCACAAAGCACATTCACAGATCCATCTGATGACTGAGAAACAGTTAATTTTTTTCCAAAAGACCTTCAACCTGCATATAAGCATTTTTGTAAATGATTTGATGCATACATTTCTAATATCTGCAGATTTCGTGTCCAGATCTCCTAAGGAAACTATAATCTTTAAACTGACAATTGGAGAAGACAAAAAGAAAACAAGTCGAAAGCACGAGGTTAAAAAAACAAAACATTATTATTAGATAACGGTTTTCTGGACAGGTTCTTACAGCAGCAGGGGGCATCAAATTCACTCTCTTTCTTTGTATTTCTCTTCATTGAGTTACTGCGTCTTTGTTGCCAGTACAGAATTTCCATTTTGTCCCTTACGTTCTTGATGAATACATGAGTCTTAAAAGTCAGCGTCTTTACAAATTAACCTTTATTTTTTTGCTATCGGCAATGACAGTAAATACATACTAGTATAAACTTCATAATATTTACAAAAAAAGCATTTGCAATGCAATAGGTCTCGCATTATTAAAGTTTAAGCTATTGTGTTGCATTATTTAGCAATGCCAATAGCTCAAACTTTAATAATGCAAGACCTATTGCATTGCAAATGCTTGTTTCTACATGTGGCTGGGGGCCCCCTTATATCAGTTGTACCTCAGCTCACCGTCTCTTCGTTCACCCTGGCCACCAAATACAATATTCCCAACACACACAAATTGCAAATGTACATGATGTTAGCTGAGTATTGTGTGGCTGCCAGCGATCCACACAGAGGGCCACCTTAAAAAATGCCACCCTAGGTGCCACTTAGGGCACACCAGTCTAGTCGGGGGACCCGGAGAGGAGTCCCTAAGACTGGTGCGTGCCATTTCCGGAGCATAGAGGGTTGGGAGGGAGGTACTTATACATCCCTGTAGTGACACACGAAATTAAAAAATGATTCTACTTTTATTTTAAAGTAGTATGCAAGTAAAAAGGCTGCTGCCGCCTCCAACATAGACACAGCCTCTAAAGTGAACATTCCAGAGTTCTTCTTACATATTCCATTCTAAATGATGTAATACATTCTAAATCTAATATTCCATTCCCAAATAAAACTAATACATTACCACAATCCCCTTGCCTTTCTGCCGCTCTATTTGCGCCAGACACGCCGTCTTGCTGGTTGGACAGCTGAGTTGCAGCAGGAATAGGTATATGGTAGTTGGTTGAGTTGGAAGCAAGGTGAGTCTCCCCCGGATCCCACCATGCAGGCCATGGTCCGTGAGGGACTCCACCCCAGTGTAAGTTCCCTGGATTGGCCCCCGCAGGAAGCTCGGCTTGCCGGTACCTGCGGGTGAGGTCATGTCAGGGTAAAGGGGGGTCCGACTCCCGGCCGCATGCTACGCTGGCCTGCCCGGTCAGCCGTAGACTGAGGAGCGCTTCTCGCTCCTCCCGATGTCCGCCCCCCCAACTTGGGATCGGCCTCAGGCCATTCGGTGAGCCGGCGCGGCTCTACCTGGGTGGGGAGCTTGGGCCTGATCCCTTGCCCTCTTTGTGCCAGCGGCGCTAGGATCACTGGTCATCCCCTGCACGGGATGAAGTACGGCTACTGGGGGCCTGGCGGTGTGGGCCTCGGGGATGGGCCCATGCGGGGCTCCAGTTGGGTGGGAAAGCCCTTACCTCTGCCGGACCTTCCCGGGTAGCCAGCTGCGCTCCTTGCACTCCTTGTAGGGCTGGCATTGAGGGGGAGGGTGGGTTGTGCTTCAACGCTCAGGAGTCCACGATGGACCCCATGGTGGCTCTATGCGCAGCCCCGCCACCCCCCATCGGTCTTCTCCACCCCGGGAGGCACAATCAGTAAAGACACAATTAAAAGCTGGGGCGCCTGGAAGTGATAGGGAAGAGCTAGCTTCTGATTAGTCCAGAGGAGTGTGGGGTTCGTGGCATTCCCGGCTCAGAGCAGATTTCAAGGAGCATTGCGGCCTGGTGGTGGTGGTGGTGGTGGGGCGGCATAATACGAGGCAGTGCGTGTGGGGAATGAGCGACCGAAACCCTTGGGGGAGTACTGTGCATGCGTGGTAAACACTACAGAATCGGTATTGGCAGGCGGGGGTAAGTGTGGTGATCGGGTGTTTGTTAAGCGCAAACGATTGGTACTTCGGGCAAGAGTAATGATCGGGTCAGAGGGGTGGGGCCGGCTGCCCAGTTGGGCTTCACGCTGGAATGTGTGCTCCCTCCAGGCCGGAGCTGTAGAACGGGGAGGGCAGCCACATCTTTTACAGGACTGATGAGCTGCAGATAAGATTCCATTACTGTTACTTTGATGTTGTTCAAACTGTGCGCGCGCTCGCAACACACGTGGTTTCAATTATCGCGCCCGTATCTGGGCACAATAATTGAAACCACATGGTCTATTGGTGTCTATTACGCGCACCAAGCGAGTAATAGACACCAATAGGCCATGAGCGGAGCAGTCTTATAAAAAGACGCACACACAGGCCAGTGGGGAGGACACACAAGGAAAAGCACACACATGAGCGTGTGCGATTCCTAGGTCAGTGGTAAAACCCCGTTTTTCAATTACTAAAGATCTCACGCTGCGCGAGCAGTGCAGCACACTACAGCGCAGGCGCGAGACCTGAAAAAGATAAAGTGCAAGCTTAACTGGTTGGAAATGCAGTCACAAGGACAGGCACAAATGTTGGAACTGCTATATTTCCCTCAAAGGAAAACACAATAAAATTACGGATGGTGCTGGATCTAAATGGCAGGATAGGCTTTTACCAATGCCCTGGAACCATAGTTAAATAGAGTTCGATACCAACACTTTTTCACATTACCTTACAGACGTTTTTCAAAGTTTGTGGCCTTCCCTAGCGAAACGTTTAGTTTCTACAAAAAATGCATTTGACCCATAGTCTTTCTTCTATGCAGAAGACGGTTTCTCAGAGAAGACCAGACCAATTCCACAAGTTTCTGTTCAACATATGGTAACCACTGGACTTTCAAGCCATGATTACAGGCAGGATAGTCGCTAATGACTGAGTGATTAAGTGTAGCATGGGGATTAGTCCAAATAGACATCTACAGAAAAATGGAGGTGAGCTTAATATAGTCCACAATGTATTTAAGACCAAGCTCCTCCATGACATTTGCAATGTGAAGTACAAAGTGGAATTGAGAAATGGGGTCAACAGAAGCAGGTCTCTTCCACTTCTAACAAAGGAGGAATTAGCATAACCCCATGGTTCTCTTCCACTTCTAAGGAGGAATTAACATTACCCAAGACCCCTGTCACCTATATCGCAATATGCACCCATGTATTTTGTAAAATTGTAGCATAAGGGTAATACTGGGCTTTTCATCTAAGGAAAGGACAAGGCACCCAATGCTTGGCTAGAAGTTTAGACACGGAAACGTAATGTTTATCTCCAGAGAAGCAGATTCAAAAACTGTCCCCCAATATGGGAAGGCTGTTACTTTTTTAAGCCTGTCGTAATTGGTGCTAAAAGTACGTAAGTTGAGGATGTTTCGACAACAAGACATCTTTTTTTGTGAAGTTAATGTGGAGATAAAAATCAGAGAAACTCGGTAAAAGCAGCCACAAAATTTCTCACGGCGCTTGAAGTACGAGTGAAAAGGACTGTAATAGGTGAACACTAAAAGAAAACAAGTTGAAGGCAAGAGCTAAAAGAAAAACAAAAGCACTATTATTAGACAACAGTGTTTTTGACTGTTGTATACAATAGCGAAAGCATCAAATAAAGACTCTCTTCTTTGTATTTCTCTCCGTTGGAATATTGTGTTATTGTTCTCACCGGAAAATGTACTTGTAGTCTCTCAGTATTTTCAAAAGGCACGGTATCCTTACAAAGTCTGAATCTGCTTCTTTGAATATTCTTAACAAGTATTGCTCACCACGACACTGTTCAAGGTTCAGATTAAAGCAAGAACATTCTGTAACCTCACATCTATTCTCCACTGCAGAAAGTTTGCTTCCATAAAGGCCAGGTAAGCTTCCTCCGATAATCTGCAGCAAATCGGATAAAGATATCACTTTAAACAAAGCGCTTCTGGGCCACAGTAAAATGGGCAAAGGGTGGCGTAGCACTCCAGCCTACGAACCATGTCCCGAAAAGTAATTGGGTAGAATATTTCCAACCACAGTATGCCTCTAATCCCATGTTTAATAATGATTGTCCTCCTCCTCAAGTCTACTATAAATCTCCAATATTCGTTGAAAAGGATGTGAGTATTGTATTGGATTGTGTAGCAGGGGGTAAAGCTCCAGGCATGGATGGAATTCCGGCTGATATATTTCTATCGGATCGGAAGTCCTGGTGTAGCTATTTTGCAATGCTGGCAAATGCAGTGGCGATGGGAGGGAAAGTGCCTGACTCCTGGAAGGGAGCCGAAATCATCCCCATATATAAGAAAGGTGACAAAACCCTGGCTAAAAACTACAGACCCATTAGTCTGATTGATACAGCACAAAAACTAATGGGCCGATTAGTCCTAAATAAACTGCACCAATGGATCAACGAAAAAAATATTCTGTCATCATATCAAGCTGGTTTTCGTCCCTTAACTAGCAGCGTTGACCAAGTCCTCCACTTTCTAACCATCTACTGGAGAAATGTCACTCTAAAGAAGGGGACATTGTATGCAGTTTTTGTGGACCTAAAAGCCGCTTTCGACATGGTCCCCAGAGAAAAGCTCTGGCAGACTTTGACGGACGTAGGCTTAAGCCAGGAACTGCTTACACTCCTTGTTCGCCTACACGAAAACAACTTTGCAAGAATAAGATGGGGCAAGCAAGGAGAAGTAACTGATCCCTTTCCGGTAGAACGTGGGGTGAGACAAGGGTGTGTCCTTGCGCCAACACTCTTCTCTATCTATATAAATGGTATCGTTGAACACCTAGAGAAGATTGCTAGTGACGCCCCAGTAATTGCTGGCTCTCGTGTACCTGTCCTCATGTTTGCGGACGATACACTCTTACTTTCCCGCACCCCCAGTGGGCTCCAAAAAGTGGTTGATGCCTTTGGTGTATTTTGTGACGGGAGGGGCCTTGAATTGAATACCACCAAAACAAAATTCATGTGCCTCAACCAGCAGTCCACCTTCAAAGGCGTAATAAAATACAAAGGTATACCCCTAGAAAGAGTGGACTCTTTTTCCTACCTAGGCATCACTCTACAAGAAAACATGAGTTGGAAACCACACATAACTACAACTTTATTAAAGTTTAGGCAGCTAGCAGGTGCAATTACCCTAAAACACCGCACCTCGCTGACAAAGCCAGTAAACTGTGTGTTGGAAATTTATTCTATGAAAGTCCTGGGGGCTTGTTTATATGGCTCTGAACTATGGGGGTTTTCTAATTTGAAAGAACTGGGCCGAGCAGAAAACAGGTTCTTAAGAGAGATTGTGATGGTCCCCCAAAGTACACCCACAACCCCACTAAAATTGGATCTGGGAAGAAAAGGCATAGAGGACACAGCGAGGTTACGCCCTCTTTTATATTGGAGACGGATCATGGTGACTCCAGAATTAAGCCACTATGCGGCGGCATTGACGGACGTCATCAAATTCGACCGCTTCCATAGTATTCCATGGCTAAGGAAGCTCCGGGGACTCCTTAAAAAATTGAAATTGGTCCATCTATGGGACACCCAAGACGTATCCTGCTTTCCTACGAAGGCAAAGCTGAAAGATCTATATTGGGAAATGATATATTTTACAATGTTTAGTGACAATACAAGTTCAAATCTAACATCTCGCTTCCTAAATATAAAAATGTACCCTTTTTGCGAATCCTTTTGGGACATCATTGAAAAACCTTATGACAGGAAACTTTATTTTCAATTTCGCATAGGTACACTTCCGGTGAACGCGTTTAAAAAGCATTGGTCCCCAGCATGGGACGAACATTGTCACCATTGTAATGAACTAACTGAGCACATTTCCCATCTTTTATTTTGTTGCCCACTGTACTCGTCTCCCAGACGTAAATGGCTGAAACCTGTGTGCTCAAATTTGGGAACCCGCAGCCAATCTGAAGCCCTTAGGATACTTGAAACAGATTGTTCCATATTGCTTGTGGTACCAAAATTTCTGGCTTGGTCATGGTTAATTCGTACCCGATCGTTAATGGCAATTACACCGTAATGAAATTATGCATATTCCTATCTTTGCACTTTGCCATTTGGATTATTGTATTTTATTTTATATAAAAAATTACTTTTTAAGAAGTGTGATAATTTGCTGTAATTTGATGTTTTTTACTATGTATTTATTCGACATTTCATGTTTAATATGTATTTTTAGAAAGTATTGTTTTACTGGTAGTATTTATTGTATTAGGGCTAGGTGAATGCTTTTATGACAAATGTCGAATAAAGCTTTAAAACGAAACGGTAACCTCACATCTATTCTCCACTGCAGAAAGTTTGCTTCCATAAAGGCCAGGTAAGCTTCCTCCGATAATCTGCAGCAAATCGGATAAAGATATCACTTTAAACAATTCGCGGCCCATCTACCATAGTTTCTCCCAGTCTCAGATCTGAAGAAATGCCATTCATCACCAAGCCTGCCATCTTAGGTGCTTTGGTTTGTTGAGAAAATGAGGGGTCTTTTAAACACAGGATATGACAAATTATCCCAAAATTGGTGTATCTCCACCAAGGCCGGCTCCGAAGTAGATGCCAGAGTCCGAGTCAGTGAAAAAAGTTGTCAGTTAGGATCTTTACCCATGGAACGGGAACAACATTTAAGAGGTTAAGGGTCCTTTTTATGCCTTTTGAGCACTCTCTAGGAAGACCTCTTTTTGCCCCATGAAAAGGCCCTGCCTTTAGGATTTGCCAGGTGAATTAGAGCAGGTTGTGGCATCGGAGCTGGAGTGATGCCACTTGCCCTGTGCTCATCCTGGGTCCGCATCATTAACAGTTCAGCCTCCTGCTCCTTGGTAGCCGTGGTATACATGCAGCCACACTCCTTGCATGAAATGGAGTCATGCCTGGGGCTCAGGCACCACAAATGGATGTTGTTTAGAACAGAGAGCAACATCTTCTTGCCACATGAGCGTCACCAGTTAAGACTAGACAATTAAAAGGAGTCACTTTACAAATGTAACACTACAACAGTTTGGACACTAGTAGGAAGCTGGCTCTGCATATACTTTACCAAAGTTAGGTATAGTGTGCACAGAGTCCAGTGGATCTCGAGAGGCCTACAGAGGCTTAAGGTGATCACTCAAGGATTGAATCCAAGACAAATTGTTTTGTATAAAAAGTGATTACTTTGTTATTTTATTTTCGAATCTGGAGAAACTCAGTTGCAGGTAAGTAACAGTTCCAAGAACAGCAATACTACTTTTCAATGTGCAGTAGGAATTGTTTTGCATGGCAGTAAAAATTATTTATAGTAGTTGGAATACTTTTAGAATTGTAAATCCGCAATTGTAAATCTTCAGAAATTGTAGAAAGTAAACATTTGAATGCCCTAGGAGAAATGCAATGCAATCCTATGGGAGGAAAATAGTGATATACATTAGCAGGTAAGTACATGACTTACTCTTCCAGTCTTCTGAGGTTTAGACCAACAATGGTCAAGGTTCAATTTAAGGTAGACACTGGACCACCAGCGGAACTGGGGCGGCCCGGAGCAGAGGTCACTGAGCCCAATGTTAGTTAAAGGAGACTGGAGGCACCCACAAGATGTGTGGGTTACATGTGGGTACGCACGGTTTCAGGGCACAGGCATGGGATAAGATGAGCACAGGGGGGGCACAAGGCAGTACGAAAGCTACACCACCAGCGGCACGGGGTGGCCGGGTTCAGTTTGCAAATCAGCGCTGAGCACCCAATGCAAGCGAATGGGGGATCTCGGTCGCACAAAGAAGTTGCAGGCTCGGCCAGGAGGCTGGACAGATGAGTTGAGATACAGGTCAAGGCCTGGGCACCGTCAGCTGGGTTCACCAAAGTTAGGGAGCTGAGGATGCAGGGGTGCCTTTTGATGTTGGATTTTCTTCAGAAGTCAGATCAGGTCAGGGGGACCCATCGTGTTGAGGCTGCAAGCAACTTTGTGGGGTCCAGGAGAGGTGAGCCACTGATGGAGACAAGGCCCGGATAGCTAGGGAGATGTCACTGGGCAGGTGGGCCACTTGGGCCGTGGGCTTTGGGTGCAGAATGTTCAGGAGTTTTTCTGGACAGGGCCGCTGTCCTCTCGAGATCTGGTCTTTGTCTAAGAGTGGCAGTCTTCCTGGGATTCTTGAAACTTGCTAGCCACAAGACAGACGTCTTCTTGCTGGTAGCAAGCCGGTAGAGATGGGGCCATGTCAGTCGCTGTCTTCAAGCTTTGCTGCATGGCGTCTTCTTCGTTGGATTCAGGAATCTGAGGATCAAGGTTCAGGGATGCCCCTAAAAACTGAGTTTACGGGTGTTACAGGAACTGGCAGCTGGTAGCCAATGGTCTACCTGCCTTTTAGGCTGACTACACTCTTTGTATGTCCCTTCCCCCCGGAGAGGGGGTATCCCCTAACCTGATTGGGTAGAATCCTTCAACTCAAGATGGAGGACTTCCTAAGGAGGGGTAACCCTGGTCCAGGACACCTTAGGGGTGGTCTTGGCAGAGGGTAAACACCTCTCCTGTCTACTAACTTTCCAGCTGACCTTACCGCCAAAAGTGGGGTTTGGTCAGTTAGAGGGGGAGGGGGCACTAGCTGGAAAGGCCCTGGCTAGCCTTTCAAAGAGCAAAAAGCCTTTGATGCTAACATCCCTGAATGCTGTTCCTGCACGGGGGTAGGTGTGAAGCACCTCCACTCCAAGCAGTCTTGTCCCTGATCCATAACCGCACAAGGGCTCCCCCTCAGGAGGTAAGAAACAGTTATGTGTGACACGCTGGTGCAGACCAGTCAGCTGGATACAAGAGAGTTGGTAATTTTTCATGGGGCACCTCTAACATGCCGTCTGGGTGCATTTTACAATACATCCATCACTAGCATCAGTGCTGGATTATTGTGCTAAGAAATCTGATACCAAACTTGTTAGTATTTAGTAAATCCATCATGGAGCTGTGGAGTTCATGAGGACAAACTCCCAGCCTATGCACTCAATATGGCTTCACTGCACTTACACTGTCTAAGAATGGACTTAAATTCTGTAGGGGCATTTCATTCATGCAGCCATACCCTCCCCTGTGGTATAGTGCACCCTGCCTTAGGATTGTAAAGCCTGCTAGAGGTGTTACTTGCGTATCCCACAGGCAGTGGTTGTGGGCATGGCACACAGGGATGTGTGCAGCCCTTAGAAACCCTCTCTGATCACACGGCCCTTGGTACCACAGGTACGTTTTACAAGGGACTGACATGTGGGCCAGAGGTGTGCCAATAGTGGAACCAAAGGTACTATTTTAGGAAAGAACACAGGCACTGGGAACCGGATTGGCAGAGACCCAGTGCACACTCAGTTAAAGTGCATCAGATATCAGACAAAAAGTGGGGGGGGGGGGGGGGGTAACCATGCAAAACAAATTGGGCACTTTCCTACAACATTTTACTAGTATAGCAACTCTGCATCCATCATCTAATGGCGTAGATAGAAAGGAGCAAGAGGTGAGAAATCTGCAGACTAAAGTATTCATCAGAATTTAATACCTTCATCTTTTTTTTTTTCACCCAGAGTTTTATATAGCGCAAACTAGACCCGTACTGAATCAGGTATCAGAGCGCTTTACATAGCACCAGTTATATGAGGACACGCATTCATTTTAGGCACGGGGAGATTAAGTGATTTGCCCAGAATCACAGGAGTTTTTTGGTGTCGTTACAGAGACTCGAACCCAGATCCCAAGGTCCGAGGTCGAGCGCCCTGGCCGTTAGGCCAACTCCTCTCCTCATCTAGTAATGTGCCTGTTAATAACCAAGCTGTGTGTTGGATAGGAATGAAGAACTATACATATTTAAGATTTGTTATCGTCAGGTGACTGTTCTGCAATAAGGGTATAATCTGCTAAATGGCTACTATTTGAAACTTTTGCATATGGATAAACTTGCTGACAAAGCGCAGATCCAGTACAGGTCTTACTGTTAGATCTTGTTTTGCTGTAGGAAAATATACAAAGTACTCCTCCCCATGATAGAGCAATATATTGTTTTATGGTGATGGCCTGGAAGAGTACTTAATCTCCTGAGGAGATATAGCATCAATACTGGCCATATTTCCTCCTCTTCTGAAAGTTAATTTGTAATATGATCCTTTACATCCTATGTAAGGTGAGCTCTGTATATGTATTAAGCTGGCTCTGTATTTAGCCTGAGTCATCTCTGTGTATCTAGCAACCCAAAGACTTAGTTAATGTATACAAGATGTATGCCTCTTCAAATTAATGCTTTTTCTTCATGAGACTGCCAACTGTTGTGCTGACTGCCTTCTTCCGCCTCAATGACAAATGATGGCTTTGTCGACTTGCTGCTCCTTATGGTAGGTATCTTGTTTCTCTTCTGTGGGCGAAGACCTTTTTCCCATTTAAAATTATTCATCCTCGTAAGTTGAGAAGATGCCCTTAGGCAACTCCTTTCAAGTGGCCTTCTGTTTGTGTCTGGTATTGTGGGATTTGACGGCAGCCTACTCAACTGACTAATTTTTTGATGTCGAGGGATTGTCCATGGGTTTGTCCATGTGAAATATATATTTTTCAGTCTAGGTTTTGACTTTCCTAGTTTCTGGGAAGACTTGGGTGCTTATTCTACCGGCTGAATTTGATGCTCTTTATTTGAATGTACTGCAGGCTTAAGATCTATTGTATTTTTCTGAAGAATGTACTCAAACACATTTTTTTTCTGTTTCTAAATTATACCGATTTCCCTTCCGGTGGAAAATAAACGGATTACCTTAGTGTTGCAACAGTCATGGGATACTTTTCTTCCAAATTCTCTATATTGTTAATAACTTTAATCTTCTTACTTGGGAGCTCTTGCAATATACCTCCAAACTGATCAGTAGACAAAATTGAAATCATGCTAACATTTTGGGGACTTGCAGTTAACGTCATAGTCACTCATAATTAACCGAGCCTATAGCTATGCCTTAGTAGACAGTTTTTAAACTTAGAAATACTTCAGGACACAACAGATGGAATAATGCACAGCATGTAAATCTAGATGAGATTCACACTGCCAAAGTATTTGTCTGAAAAATTCAAAGAGGTGGCTGCTCCTACAAAATGAGAATCAAAGCAGAAGTATCTGGTGGAGATGGCACGCCACTAGATCTGCTCTAGTCGCTTACTGTACCATATGTTAAAAACAATGGGCTACGGAGATAGAGCAGTTGCCAATGGAGAAGAAAACTTTGAGAATAATGAGAGGTCTTTGGACTGGCATCTTAGATGTATTAACATTTGAAAATCATGAGCAACTTCGGTGTGGAAAACGGTCAAAATTAAATTCCATTTAAGAAAACCCTTCACCCCCTATTGCTAGTACTCACCAGTAATGTCCTGTCCAAGATAGGAGCACCAGCGGTTCCTCATAACTTCAATGGCATCCAGGTCGTCTTTGGAAAGGTCACAGTTCACGATCAGCTGCATGGAGGGGATAATCAGCTCATTCATGATGCAGACAGCCTCTGACACGCTGTCTTCCTGGCCACTTTCAAACAGTGATGCAGCAGTATCATTCAACTCCTAGTGACATAAGCAGAAAGTGAGTAATTACCAAACACTAGAACATGGACCATGCCCTTTCCAGCAGCTATTTGGAAAAAACGATAATTCAATTTTATTCAATTATTAATGTGGTTTGTAAGCTGTTCATTAATTATTAGTACTCGTCATGAGATGAATTGACACTGGGTTTCACAACACAAGATATTACCAACATATAATCGCACTTGACAGAGTAAGTGGACCTGAGAAAACTCAATTTCTAACTTTCAGGCCACAAATACATTTATAAATTGGAGATATCAATCTAGTGAATGTTCGTACTTAACAGCATGCGCGCTAGCGGTTTTCCCGCTGTGCGCTGCGTTTTTTTGAAAGCCGCGTTACATGACGAGCTCAGCTCGTCATGAGCGTACGAGCGTCGTAACTCATGACGAGCTGAGCTCGTCATGAGCGGGGAAGGGGTTAATGCAGGAAGAAACACAATATGAAATTGTTCCAGCTCCTTAATCCAATGTAGGCCCATCAGAGAAGTATTTTGTACACACAATAAAACTAAAAACGGAGCTGTTGTATGATAAAGCAATGCATAAGTGCACTGCACTGCATTTGATCCAGGGTTAAAACAGAACCCCATGGTTTAAATACTTTGAAGTACAACAAAGCTTTTAAGAACTGCATGTTTGTGAGAAGTTGGCCTGATATATGATATTTCCAATTCTGGAACCACCTTGTATCAGTCCAAACTATCCCTTATGGTGTCTGGTTGTAAGTCAACCTTGTAGACAAGCTATCTTAATGGTAGCATAGACTAAGCAGCCTTAAAGGCTAAACTCAAGAGGTCGTGTTAAGCGAGCTATTTTACCAATCACAGTCCTGTAATATCAAATGAAAGGACACCACACAAGTATATATTATAAAAATATATGTGTTTATTTCTAAAATAATCCCCAGTACTCTTTATGAACAAAGGGGCACAAGCGTTAAATCAAAAGCACAGTATAACATACAAAGTTGCACAATTATGGATGAGGGCGGGGGGCCACTCAGACCATATACTAAGAAAGTGGTATAAGAGATACCAATCGAACAGTGGTTAGGCCTAGGGCCTAGGGAATCGCTGGGAGCAGTCGGGATAAGCAATGCTGAAGTCGGGAAAAACCCACGGGATTCGGGTGCAGTGCTTAAAGCACACGCATGCACCAATGCAAGTCAATGGTGCGTAAAAGTTACACAACAGAGTTTTAGGATACGTCCGATGAACCTAGAAGGACAAAACTTTAGACACAGACCCTAGAGGTGTGTACCAGTGTGGGAACACCGGCGTTGCAATGTTACCTCACCCACAGGAAGCGGGTGCATAGGGTCGAAGTGGCGTCGGGTTTCGTCGTGCAGGTTCTGGGTGCTTGAAGCTGAAGATGCTGCAGGCGATGTGAAGGAGAAGTGTCCGGTGTGATCCAAGGGTGGATCAGAGTCGAAAAGTACCTGAAAGCAGAGGGGACAGAGTCTGGGTCACTCAGCAGTGACCAGGGTGGAACCAGGACGGAACCAGGCAATGTCGGGCGCAATCAGGTGGTTGTCGAGGAGCTTCTCTCCGCTGCCAAGTGGGCTCTGGGGCATCTGCGACGTCCAGGAGCGGGTCACGAGCTGTCCCACGTAGGCTCTCACCGTCGGCACTGTCGGCTTTAAGATTGGAGCAAACAACACTTGGCAAGAGCAATCCACGCGGAACTGGAAGATTGCTTCTCACTCGGACCAGGAGGGTCAGAATGGGTGCTCCTTTTCAGAGGAGCTGGTGTAAATCTGGAGCAACCAGAATCACAAGTCGTATTTAGGTTTTCGCCGGCACAGGGGCCACAAGCCAGCTGGCAAGTGACCGGGCCAACGCGTTGAGCCAAAGAAAGCAGAAGGGCCCCACGCAGCACTCGTTGAGTGTAGAGGGGTGAACTTCGGTGCAAGAGTGGCTCAGGGTTGGGGCTTCTCAAACCCCGGTGTACAGCTTCGAGGGTCACTCGTGGGCTGCACGGTCAGCGTCTCGTGGTCTTTTCAAGATGGCGTGCCCCACGCTTCCGGTCGCCTCCACGGGTCTCAGCTCTGCAGGGACTGTTGATCGGGCTGTAAGAAGGCAGGCAAGCTTGATCTCGTCGATCTCTGTCGCTCGAGTTCCGGCGGGAACTGCAACAAAGCAGACGTCGATGTGCTGGATGGTGCCTGTTTGCACAGGGTGGTCACTCCTTGATCACAAGGGAGATTCTTCAGTCTTCTACGTTGAGTAGGATGTCGAAGGGTCCAGAGTTTCGTTTCTTATGTTTCATCAGGATAATCTGAAGTGCATTGGCACTGCTCCCATTCTTATACCAATCTAGGGGGCTGGATTACCTGCTAGATCCCCTCCTATGGGTGGGACCCAGGAAGGGGGTGGGTACACCCCTTTCCTTTGATCCAGGCCGCGCTGGGACGGGGGCTGGTGTGCCCCAGAACCGGTTTGGCCGGATTATGCAAGGGGCAGCCTTGTGCTCCCCATGCAGTGTCTGGTTTCTTTCAAACCTCCCTGCAACAATCCACTATCTCCTGTCTGGGGAGGTGGGACACCTCCCTGCGACAGGAAACCCTTTGTCCAGGCCCCCTTGGCTGAGTTTCGGCCAGCTGCAGGGGGTCAGACCCGTGTCTGTGGCAGAAGCATCCATTTTGTGGATCTGAGGCTCTTTTAAAAATCAACCGCATTTCAGTAAAGTAACATGTCTTCTCCCTCTAGAGGGGTGGAATGCTATCCCCGTCGCCAGAACAGGCGAGGGGATAGTATTCCAAATTGTATGACACCTTACACGACATGTTTTGATGTTTTGTGGAGAAGCGTGGCTCAGTGGTTAGAGGCGGCAGACC
The DNA here is from genome assembly GCF_964261635.1 of Lissotriton helveticus. Classification (NCBI taxonomy): domain Eukaryota; kingdom Metazoa; phylum Chordata; class Amphibia; order Caudata; family Salamandridae; genus Lissotriton; species Lissotriton helveticus. Next base: position 1,586,402,450 of record NC_136061.1, on the reverse strand, counting down.
CGGAAGCTGAGATCGGCCGTGGACCAGGGTTCGATTCCCCGCCTCAGTGGGTCTTGGGCTCAAAAATTCCACGGACTCGACAATTCTCGCTCCGGTGCCTACTCGACTCAAGGGGTCACACTCTGCGACTCTGGGCAATAGCTTGCTTAATCTCCACTACGGCCCCTCGCGGCGGGATGCCTGGCTTTCACCTTGTGGATGCCCTGCCGGGGTATCTCACTGGGGAATACCAGGACGGGTTCCCTAAGCAAGCGCTTAGATACCGTGTCGGTGATTTGCGCTATATAAATACATGTACATTTACATAAAGCCAAACCAAAGTTGCTATATAACCGCGAGGATTATAATGCACTTAATAGTATATGGTATGGCATTATCCTGGAACAGCTTAGGGAGTTGTTACCGACAGCTGCAGACAGGCTCAGCTCATGCTAGAGCTCCATCTCACATTAAACCACGCACTCTGCCTCCAGGATTGATAAGGCCTTCCATAGGAGTGGCTCACAGGTTTATATGTGTCCAGATATAGGTTTAGATATAGGTATACTACATCTAAGCAAGAGGTGATTACACCATCTTGCCCCAGCTGAGTGATCAGCCAGTTGTGTCAATTTAAGAACCAGCCAGGGGTGGCAAAAGATATGCTGCAGCCCCTGGTAGGCCTTGGTGGCACCTATGCCCTGAGCACCTATAGTGCATGGTACAGGGGCTGACAAGGAGTCCATTTCTAATTGTGGTATGTACCTATAGCACATGTATTACTAATTTAGCGAGAGAACAGCAGGCTGGGGGTCTGATTAGCAGGCCCACAGCCTCAGTAAGTCGAAAACCAGTGAAGCAAAAAGCAAAAATTTGGGGTGACCATAGGATAGCAGACCCTACTCTCCTACAATGTTACACAAAACAAATCATTTTTCTCATACAGGAAACTATTCACCAGAAACAAATCCTGCACTGATGGAATCGATCAGCAAGATTAACAACCATTGGCAAATCCAATATGTCTAACCTATGATAGAGCTATTGCTTTGCCAATGTCTTTTAGCCATGTTGTACAGCAGTGAGGCCGCTGCTCAATATGGCTAAATGTTAGAATGGCATAGAGTAGAGTGGAGTAGCACAGAGTGGCACAGGGTAGAGTGGCACAGGGTAGAGTGGAGCAAAGATGAGTAGAATGGAATAGAGTAGCATAAAATGGAGTGGCGTAGAGTGAAGTGGGGTGGCGAAGAATATAGTGGCTTGAAGCAGTGTATAATGGAGTAGAGTGGAAGAAAAAGGAGTAAAGTGGGGTGGGGCAGAGTGGAGTAAAAATGGCACAGAGAGCCACAGAGCTGAGTGGCATACAGTGGAGTGGCATTGAGTGGCACAGAGCGGTGTACAGTGGCCTAGAGCATGGAGTTGCTAGACATAGAGTGGAGTGGCGTAGAGTTGAAAAGAGTGGCATAAGGTGACAAAGTGGAGTGGCATCAAGTTGAGAGGGGTAAGGAGGAGAGGTATGGCATAGAGTGGCATGGCGTAGATTATAGTGGAGTAGAGTGCTATGGAGTAGAGTGGCATGACGTGGCATGGAGTGGCGTAGAGTTGAAAAGAGTGGCATAAGGTGACAAAGTGGAGTGGCATGAAGTTGAGAGGGGTAAGGAGGAGAGGTATGGCATAGAGTGGCATGGCGTAGATTATAGTGGAGTAGAGTGCTATGGAGTAGAGTGGCATGACGTGGCATGGAGTGGCGTAGAGTTGAAAAGAGTGGCATAAGGTGACAAAGTGGAGTGGCATCAAGTTGAGAGGGGTAAGGAGGAGAGGTATGGCATAGAGTGGCATGGCGTAGATTATAGTGGAGTAGAGTGCTATGGAGTAGAGTGGCATGACGTGGCATGGAGTGGCGTAGAGTTGAAAAGAGTGGCATAAGGTGACAAAGTGGAGTGGCATGAAGTTGAGAGGGGTAAGGAGGAGAGGTATGGCATAGAGTGGCATGGCGTAGATTATAGTGGAGTAGAGTGCTATGGAGTAGAGTGGCATGACGTGGCATGGAGTGGCGTAGAGTTGAAAAGAGTGGCATAAGGTGACAAAGTGGAGTGGCATCAAGTTGAGAGGGGTAAGGAGGAGAGGTATGGCATAGAGTGGCATGGCGTAGATTATAGTGGAGTAGAGTGCTATGGCACAGAGTGGCATAGAGTGGCATGGAGTGGCGTAGAGTGGCATGACATGGCATGACGTGGCATAGAGTGGCATGAAGTGGCATAGAGTGGCATGACGTGGCATACAGTGGCATGACGTGGCATAGAGTGGCATGACGTGGCATAGAGTGGCATGACATGGCAGAGTGGCATGACATGGCATAGAGTGGCATGACATGGCATAGAGTGGCATGACATGGCATAGAGTGGCATGACATGGCATAGAGTGGCATGACATGGCGTAGGGTGGAGTGGCACGGTGAATAGTGGCATAGAGTAGCGTGGTGTAGAGTGGCGTAGAGTAGCGTGGTGTAGAGTAGAGTGGCGTACAATGGCAGGGAGCCGAGTGGCATGGGTAGAGGGGCATGAGTAGAGGGGCGTGGAGTGGATTAGTGAAGAGTGGAGTGATGTATAATGGCGTAGAGTGTAGTGGCATAGAATGAAGAAGTAGAGTGGCACAGAATGGCAAAGTACAGAGGTGCAGAATGGCAAAGTAAAGTGGCTAGAATGGCAAAGTAGAGTGGCATGAAGTAAAGTGACAGAGTGGAATGGCATAAAATAGCATACAGTGGGGTTTGCATAGGGCAGAGTGGCATGGAGTGGCAAAGTAGAGTGGAGGGGCAGAGTAGAGTGAAGGGGCAGAGTAGAGTGAAGGGGCAGAGTAGAGTGAAGGGGCATGGCATTGACGAGTGGAGTAGCATAGCAGCGAGTGGCATGGCAGCAAAAGGCATGAGTGGCACTGTGTGGCACTGAGTGGAGTGGCACTGTGTAGGGTACCATTATTTGGTACGGAAAGTAGCCACTTCAAAGCTTGGTGAGGGCAAGTAAGTGCTACATAAATATAATTATAATACAATATGTTATCCATTATCTCAAGTTATGAGCTACGCAAACATCTGATGCCTTTGATCCGATGCAGGAGCTTGTTAGAATGTATAACGCTTCTGCGAGAGCTGGTTTGTTTACAAATAAATGTGTTTTAGACCAGGAGGTGCAAGTGGGCAAAAGAGTAACATATATATCGTACTGGCTGGGGATAAAGGAACTGGAGCTAGGTGATGGCAGTGAAAGAAATAGTACCCAGTCACAGCCTGATCAGCGGACGGAGACTAAATAAGTTGAATCAATCTGTGCTTGGTCCATACTCCACAGAATGAAAACGAAGTAATGCAAAGCATGTGCAGGCCAATTAGGAGGCAGCACAGAAGAGCGACAAAGAAGCCAACGAATAGTAAGCCATGTGAGGGCTCCAAGCCCTTCATTGTAAACGATATCCTGTGCAAGTGTAGTGGACTTGTTTTATATGTAAGAACTAATCTCTATTTTATTTTTAGTTTATTAGTAGCTTCAGTTCTATCATTGTTAACACAAAATCAAAAATACACTGTTACCTTCAATCATAGTATCAATGACTTGAGGAATATAGTAACGCGGTCCATAGAAAAATATACAAATAATAACATAAAAATTAGGAAAACGGCATCTTGCTCTAAAGCACTGGCTCAAAGGAAAAAAAATATTGCTCAAGTCAAGTAATTCCGATTAGAAAATCCAAGCTCATAAAAACATCTTGTGTGACAGCTAAAGATTCAGGTACAACAAATATTTAGTGGAATAGTGGAAGGAAAAATGGTCAGTGCAGTTTCTGGACTGAATACAAGTCTACACACTTTTCCAGAAAACCAGCAAAGAGGTGGATGCCCTGTACACAATCTTGAAATGTCAGTTTAATACACCTCTAAGAAGTTTGTCTGTGGGCTTTCTAGAGGGAGAGGGCAGGCATTAACTTCAAAGAGGAATGCAATTCATCATGCCACGGTAACATGCTTCATCACCCAGTATGGGGATCTATGACCATCAGGACAATGAGCAGATGTACCCACCACTACACAAAATGTATTATGGTGTCCTATAGCAGGGTATGCTGCGAATGTCACTGAAATAACATGCACATGTTGAGCTAGCATCTTTCATAAGACTCCTTGACACACCTTATAGGGTGTTAAAAGTCAATTACACAATGCAGCATGAAGAGCTTGTATGAAGCAGAGAGAGGTAGAACTCAAAAGCCATTTCAGAGCTAAAAAATAATGCAATTTTCTGTCAGAAAAATAAAATCAGGTCTGCTAAAAATCCTATCCATTCTTTTCACGTACCTTATGTATAAGCAAGTGTAGTTCTTGCATTGACAGGCATAGAGAGCTTGAAGTGAAGCAAGCACTTACCAAAAGACACTTTCTTCTGTACAATGCAATGAGCGACTGCTCCACACCTCGGGTTTGTCCCTGCTGAAGCAGGGTGCTGTTACTCTGGTAAGCATAAACTAAGTATGTGAGAGCCTCCTGGCATCTGAAAAAAGCAGTGGATACTCTGTCTTAAGTCCATTACTATCTTAGGTGTTACATATTTCATTCTAAGTAGTAGTAAACATAGATTATATGTCAACAATTTCATAAATATCATGCCATGTTCAATACATACAATTCATAAAACATACTATACCGCATTTCACATAAATACATAAAATAACTCCTCAACATTTACAGCCAAGGCATGTAGTTTTACATAGAGGCGCGCTAATAAAAACTGCAAACCTAAAATTCTTTTAGCAATGATTACGGAATAGAGCGTAATAGAAATCTATACTTTCTTAATCATTTCAGCTAACAAAAACATGCACCATCATCTCACCCATGTGAGCGGCCAAACCCAACAAACAGGTACCCATTACAACTGTAGCCTTTGACTCCGGATGACAGAAGGGACAACCCTTTGAGAGGATTGCGTCATTCATAAAGCAACTGTGGTCAGCAAGGCCTCAGTGGAGGATCTCTCCACCAGTAAAGACATTTTTCGAATGACAACATCACAGAGATTTTGTAGGAGAGACCTCATCTGCCATAGAGAACAGGAACAGGAGTGGCAGTCCTAAACCATGGGTCTCATCTTGAATGTTCGGTATCATCCAAGACAGAGGAAAAGCACTCATGGGCTTGGTGTCTAGGATTAGTCTAATAAAGGCCAGCCAAGTTGGGAAGAGGAGGGAATTATGCTGGCTGACGAAGAACCTCAGCCGATGAAACGAGGCCGGATGGACCAATACAAGAGAGGGGGAACCCTCTTTCAGCAGCCAATCATCCAGGAGAAAAATAAATGGACTTCTAAGTAGCTGAGGTCAACCACTCCCTTGGAGAAGACCCATGAAGCAGTCCAAAGAGTACTGTCAAATGTCTAGTGTAAGAGCTGAGAACATTGGCAGATAGAAATTGGCATCTTGGAGATCCAGGGACACAATCTAACCCTGAAAATTCAGATTGATTGACAACCTGACTTGGACTGCAGTTTGAATTTATCCACAAGAACAAATACGTTCAAAGATCTCAAGTTCAAAATGGGGCTGATGGCGGGTGTCCTTGGGGAACAAGAAGTAAAGAAAATAAAAACCCTATGACTCTCCTCAATGGGCACCGCTTCTATTGCTCTTTCGTGCAGCACAGCAGCACTTTGTGAGGGATGGCTGTCTGGATGAATGGTCAAAAAATAGGATAGCAAAACCCTTGCAGACAATCTAAGCACACAGCCATTCATAGTGGCCGATTAGATTCCCATCAGCTCAGAAAATTGGTGAGTCCCCCAACATAAGGGGGGGGGAGGTAGGGTAAATCAAAGTGGTATTGAGCTTGCAGAATCCCTTGAAGTTGGAACTGGAGCTGCAGCTATTGACGTTCAGTAGATCTACCTCTCCCATACAAAAGCAGAATGATTGCTATGGGGTGGCTGCCACTGGCGAGACATAGGGAGACTCCTGAAAAAGGCACTGCTAATGGACTTGTTTATGGGAAGGATAGTCTCACAAAGCAGGCTGTAGCGTGGCTGTTCCTTGACGTCCTTCAAAGAGGGGTCAGCCCTCTCGCTGAGGAGTCTCGCACCATCAAAGAGTATATAAATTAGGATAGCCAGGACTTCTTCAAATAATTCAGTAAAGTGTATCCAGTTATACCAGAGAAAGTTGGGATATTTATTTCAATTTTAAACACTACCAAAATACTGAAGAAATCAAAGCTAAGGAGGGAATAGTACACACACATGATTCCAAGTCAGTAAATCTCACAAGCTGCCTAAACAAAGAAACGCCAAAGTTAAGGAGATGCCTAAGAAGTGGGCTGTGAATACCTCACAAGAGTTCTATGCGGGATAATGGTATAACAATTTGGCAGTATCCCAGAGTTCTCACTATTGGTATAATTCACAGTTAGGAGGCAGGGGGTGGAGACTATTGACATATAAATATACATGACGGACTTTACTTTTATAATCTGAATTTTCCCTCTTGCTTATTCCTACCGCTGTTCCAATCTCACCACTGATCAGTATTTTGCCAGCTTACACTGGCAAATATTGCATTCACCGGAGTCCATATCCTATCTAAAACATGCTCTAAAGGAACTGCATCAGGCAATTATATGGAAAACTTTATACAGAGTGTGCCGGCACACAATAATAACTATTTTAAGGAGTTTCTTTTGGAAAAGTCACTACATTCATATAATATTTCAGGTTCATCAGAACTTAAAACTACTAGGACTTAAACAAGTTACTTACCTTCGGTAACTCTCTTTCTAGTGGATGATTTATCTAAATGCCGACACCTCCCCTTAAGCATATCCCCAGCCTCCAGAATTGAGCTATGAAGATTTCTCAGGATAGCCCCTGAGAAACAGTAGGTGGCTCCATTTCAGAACCGTTCTGGCCTAGAAGTGAACGCATATACGGGCCACCCAAGTGCGCTGTCGAACCTTCAGTAATGCTCTTTCTGATGGACCCTTTAACGGCAAACTACTAACCTTGTGAACGGTCCCCAGGCATTACTGTAGAACTCAATAGCAGTACTCCTGTATGCCTGTAGGTAGCGCTTTGTGGCTCTGCACCAACCTCACTCAGTAAGGGATGAACTGCTACCCAATGTGCGTTAACATCAGTTTCTTCTGCCTGCATATCCTCGCACTTCAAAGCAAAGCAAATTAGCAATTTGGTATGTCCAGTGTGCCTATCTCTAGAATGGAGGTGGGAGAGGTGGTGAGGAAGTTGGAGTTGCAGAATCCACTAGAAAGAATGTTACATACTCTGCAAACATCTGTTTGTAGATGTAGTGCTGTAGAGTCACATGTTGTGCATACTCCTGCAGTCTAGTGTCAGCCTTGGATTTTTGAAACTTGTTTTCCTTTGAAGAAGTCTTTTGAGTCACGAAGTATGGTGTGACTTCCACCTTAGCTAGCAAAGTGCATGGGCATCAGCTCCATTGTCAGATTGCTTTTTCCACAGTGCATGAGTTTACAGATGGAGCAGCAAGTAAAATCAGTATGGTGACAAGGCATTGTCTAGTGTACAAGGAATTATAAGTCAAGAGTGTGGAACAATATCTGAAGCAGTCACTGGTTCCAGGGGGAGGCAGATGGACAGGCACATGTGAATCTACAGCACTACACGCTATGGACAGAAGCTTACAGTGTAACACATTCCGTTGGTAGCATGTGTGGCTGTAGATGCACATGCTCTGCATAGACTGTAAAGCAGTACTCCCATAAGCTGTGGTCAGCTAGTGGATGGTGCACAAGTCAGAAACAAAGTCTTTAAAATGGTTTTAGAAAGCAAAGAGAGGGACCCTTTATCAACCAAAGGAATAGGGTTCTATTTACAGGTAAAAGACAAGTCATCCTTTGGTCTGCCTAATAATGAACACCAATCACAATCATTCACCAAACTACTCAATACAGAATCTAACATACACAAAGGAGTCTAGTTGTCAACTCAAAGCCAGAAAATCAGAAATACGTCAGAAGTAGAAAATATACACATCTTTTCATTAAACTCAATAAAAACATATAGTAAGGTTAAAAGCAGTAATCACAAGGAATCAGATCACATATATTTCATGGGCCTATAGTAAAGCACCAATGTTTTAGCAGCATGTAGCAAGAAAACTTGCCACCAAGTACAAAATCAACAAATCAAGCAAATAACATAAAAAAGATGAGTAGAACAAGACAATGCACTTTGTCATCAAGAAAATCATATGTTTATATTAAACGTTAGGACTAGAACCCGATATCTTGACAATCGTTGAATATCTATGGTACCAGCCACCAACACGGATTGTGTATCAAGGCCTAGACACGTTTCAATGGTGTTGTCCTGATTAGACCATCTGCTGCGTCTCTACCCTCTGCAATCGCACGGGAGAGTACGGCCTGGGCCTCATTCGGTCACTGTGGTAGCACTTGCGCAACCCTGTTCCACACAGAGTGGGTGTAACGGACCCAGGGACATGCGGTGTTCATTGACCACAGTACTAAGCTGACAGATGAAAATATCATCTTCCCAAGATGTTCCAGCTTCTTGGATTGCCAAGATGTTCCACCTTCTTGGATTCACTATCTGGGGGAGCAGTAGGGAACGCGCCTTTGGACACTGAGACTTGGACCACCAAGCTCTCGGGGGTAGGGTGTTGGGAGAGAAAAATTGGGTTGTCCAGAGCCGGGCGGTGATGACGGGCAACCGCCTTATCCATGGAGCCCCTGTGCTGAGCTTGGACAAGTGCCCACAAGAATGTCTGTGAGGGCCTCACTAAACAGCAGCAGAGGTTCTGAAGAGGCCGTTTCCGGCTGAAGCACATCAGTCAGGATGTTAGTCCTGAATGCCACCGTAGGAAGCTCAAGGCCCAAGGCCTCAGCCGCCCTACGCAGCACCACAGCGTAGGAGGCTCCCTCCTCTGTGGCTACTGTAGGCGCAAAAAGCATACCCAGGTCTGGGGAGATATCCAGACCACTGGCCTCCCCCAACTTCTCCATCTAGTCCAGCTCTTCAAGCTGGTCTGGCAGAGAGTCAACAGACCCCTCCCAGTACTCCTCACCCTCCTCTTGCTGCCACTCAGGAAGATGAGGAATGCCAGGGTAGAACAGTGGTACAACAGTACCAGTCCGGACAATAGAAACGGCGTCCGTTGAAACCGGTCCGGCTCTGTGTCCAAGTCGAGGGGGAGGCCGGGGTCGATGCCGGCCGTGGATATAACCGGCGTCTGAGGTGGTGGAGGCATCGTCAGATAAATTGGGCCCGGGGAAGGTGTCATGAGGTCGACCGGCACCAATCCGGATCCAGGCCTGGATCACTGTGGGCCCTGCAGCGCTGAGGCTGGAGCCGCCGGCATCGAATGCCTAGAGCCATGCCGGCTTTATTTTTGCTTGAATCAATTCAGAGTCAAAATCCTACATACGGGGCAGTACTAATATCCTTAATTTCCTCAAAGAAGTAGTATCCGATCCCACTCAAGATATACTGGTAGCACTTGATATCAATGCACTGCATACCAACATTCTCCTGAAGGTTACTCTTAATGCTGCTGAACGGATGTTATCTAAAGCAGAGTGGTTTTGTAACATAACTCTTGCATTTGTGCTAAAATGCATTGAATCGAATCATGGCTTTTTCAAACTGCCCTTTTGGCAAATATCAGAAGCCTCAATGGAAGAAGGAGAAAGTATTTATGTGGTTAATCTGGGAGAAGGTTTCGTACGCTGACAAAAATATATACAAAAACACATAAAATTGCCCAGAAGATTTACTGAGGATTTGCATGTCTCTAAGAATATCATGCAGTGTAATTATACCTCTGACCTGTTGCTCTCTGCAAATGGTAAGTATTTTTGTGTAATAGTGCCAGGCCGAACGCATTACTTCTGATACTACCTACCAGCATCATGCCTTATTTCTTTTTTATTATAATTTTTTTTTTTTTGCTTTTGTTCTATCCCCTGAGGCGGAAAGCCGGGGGAATCTTTCTTTACCTGCCACATTTCTCAAGCTACTGCACGTCGTTGATGTATGAACGACGCATTTTTAAAAATTGTATAATATTTTAATAGGCCGTTTTAACTTATGTTACCTCGTGGGTGAGATTGCTTCGCCTAGAGGTCTTCGCTTAGTTGCCCGGCACAGCGCGCTGCATTCAGGCGCCCTGACCTCACCTGACCCTCCGTAGTCGCCATCTTGGAGAGGGAAGGTCAGCGCTGCAGTTGCTAGAACCCTCCCGCCCTCCCAGGATACTTAAGGCAGGGCGGAAGTCTGCGCAAGTAATTTGCTTTTGTTCTATCCCCTGAGGCGGAAAGCCGGGGGAATCTTTCTTTACCTGCCACATTTCTCAAGCTACTGCACGTCGTTGATTTATGAACGACGCATTTTTAAAAATGGTATAATATTTTAATAGGCCGTTTTAACTTATGTTACCTCGTGGGTGAGATTGCTTCGCCTAGAGATCTTCGCTTAGTTGCCCGGCACAGCGCGCTGCATTCAGGCGCCCTGACCTCACCTGACCCTCCGTAGTCGCCATCTTGGAGAGGGAAGGTCAGCGCTGCAGTTGCTAGAACCCTCCCACCCTCCTCTGCCCAACCACGAATAAAGCTATGGGATCATCCCGTCCGCGCAGCGGGCGCGCCGGCGGCGCGCCGAAGGCGCGCCAAAGGCAAGCCCGTCTGCGCCCCTCCGCGCCGAGGGCCACGACCCCTGGCCCAAATCTGAAAGATTCCCTCAGGGTCTACTCAGATGCTGCTCTGCGCAATCTTAGACCGCCGGTGAACCAGGCTTGTTCCATACTTGATGTTTGTAACACTGTAAATAAAGTTGAAAGGTGTTGTCCTCACTGCCAGTTCACGACATCAAATAATGGCGAGAGGAACCTCACAAAACGACATTCTAAAGCCAAGAATGTTGCCATGGTCCTTATCAACGCACGATCCCTATGTAAACATAGCCAGGAAATCGCCGACTTAATAATAGATTTCCAGCTAGATATACTCTTTATCACAGAGACATGGACAGACGAATCGTCCGACCCGGACGTTGTCATTGCTACACCTAGGGGTTACAAAGCCTACAGACAAGATAGACCCAGAAAGAAAGGTGGCGGGATCGCCATTATAGCCAGAGAAAATCTTGAGGTTACAGTTACTCAAACACCGGACATCTCGTGCGAGGCTATGATGTTTGTGATTAAACTCAGCCCGCATTTCAATTTCAAAGGGCTCCTTCTATATCGGCCCCCAGGAGCCAAGACTGGCTTCTTAACCAGTTTTAGTACACTTTTAGAATCTTTGGCCTTAGAGGATTCTATCTCAGTGTTAGGTGACATGAATTTTCATTTAGAGGATAATAACCATAAAGAGACACAGGCCTTTATTTCTGAGATGGAAACCCTGGGGCTTCAACAGTTGGTCACATCACCCACTCATCAAGCGGGACACATTTTAGATGGCATATTTTCCAGTGTCCAGGGGCTCCAGGTATTGGATATTTTACCTATGCCATGGACAGATCACTATGCTGTTTTCTGTACCTTGGCTATAGATAGAATCCCAGCAAAAGCTACCATCCCCCTCCAGTCAGTTTCTTTTAAAGCGTGGCATAATATCAACCAATCAGATCTAAAAAACAAGCTGGATAACACTCGCCCGTTAATCACGTCTAACTCAAATAGGGCCACACAACTATTCCATGATTGGTTGGGACTGCCATGAATCTTTTGGCTCCCATTAAGAAAATATCTAAGAACAGACCTATCCCAACTGCACCGTGGTATACGGAGGAACAAAAATTACAAAAACAACAGAACAGACATTGGGAAAGACAATGGAGAAAGACTTACAGCCCAGAGAGCAAGACTCGATATAAAGACGCCTTGGCAGTATACAAAGCCATGATTATAAAGGCAAAAAAATCTTTCTATTTGACGCAAATTGAGCAGGCAAAAAACTCCAGTAAAAAAACTATACGATATTACTAAATCGCTCTCGGGCAATACTCCTGACCTGACTCCACCCCCTTCCCAAGACATGTGCGACGCTCTGGCCAACTTTTTCTTTTCTAAAGTTGATGATATTTATCAAGCCTTCACTGCTAAAATTACCCACACCAAGGCCACCACCATCATTCCAGAGGTTCCAAAAGCCCTCTTAGCACCATCTTTCACTGGCTTCACTCCACTAACCGAAGACCAGATATTAAACATCGTTTCGACAGTTAAATCTGGATCCATGCTGGATCCTTGTCCACTGTCGGCTCTTTTACCAGTGATGGATTCGATTATACCAGTTTTGACGCAAGTATGCAATTCCATCCTGCTCTCAGGGACATATCCCCATAATTTAAAAACTACACTGCTTAAACCACTGCTAAAGAAACCTGGCGCCGATAAGTCCGAGTTAAAAAATTACCGGCCAATTGCCAGTCTACCGTTCATGGCCAAAGTGGTGGAAAAAGCCATGAACATACAAATATCCGAGTATATAGAGACGCACAAATTGCTAGATGACACTCAGTACGGTTTTCGGAAGTATCACGGGACCGAAACCGCCCTCATCAAAGCATCAGATGATGTCAGATTAATAAGAGATCAGGGCGGGACAGCAGTTTTGGTATTGCTGGACCTCTCGGCGGCCTTCGACACGGTCGACCATAGTGTCCTGGTCGACCGTGTCGGCAAGATGGGCATCTCCTCCACGGCAAGAGATCTCATCGCATCCTTTCTTACTGAGAGAACGCAGGCTGTCACTCTTGGCCCCTACCAATCTGCCAAGTTGACACAGCCGTGTGGGGTACCTCAAGGCTCATCCCTGAGTCCGACACTGTTCAATATCTATGTGTCGGACCTGGCCAATGTCATCAAGGCACATGGGATGAGCCTAACCTCCTACGCGGATGATACACAACTGGTCATGGCCATAAGGGGTGACGGAGGTGAGGTCGCCCAACGTTTCCAAAAAGGACTGATAGAGATAGGTGAGTGGATGGCCGTAAATTGCCTAAAACTCAACTCAGAAAAAACTGAGGTTATGATTTTTGGACAACTTTCACCGGATTGGCCCTCCTGTTGGTGGCCCCAAACGTTCGGTGCCCCTCCTAAACCGGTGACTAAGGTAAGAAACCTGGGAGTTGTTTTCGACGACCGTCTAAATTTCATGGATCATGCCAATAAAGTTGCTTCTACAGCCCACTACAAACTGCGCATGATTCGGAAAATAAGCCCTTACCTCCCAACAACTGCTATTAAAACATTGGTGAGTTCTCTGGTCCTGACATCACTGGACTATTGTAATGGGCTCTTCCTTAACTCCCAAGTTAGAGTCATAAAAAATTGCAGACTATACAAAACGCGGCAGCCCGCCTGCTCCTCGGAATTCCGAAGTTTGCACCTCTATCAGACGCAATAACAAAACTACACTGGCTGACGATTCAGAACAGAGCCAGATTCAAATCACAGTGCATAGTCTATAAGGCACTAAATAGACCGGGTCCGCATTTCTTAATAGACCACCTATGTCTTTACCAACCAACACGTCATCTTCGATCCTCCAATAGTAACCAACTAACGGTGCCTCGCACCAGGACAGTCGCCTGGGGAGATCGGCGTTTTGTGGTAGCAGCTTCCAAACTCTGGAACACCCTGCCTCAGGACATAAGATCATGTCCCATATTGCTCCAATTTCGCAAAAAATTGAAAACATGGCTGTTCAATAAATAAGTTTTATGGTATGGAGCACGGGGTTAGAGCATATAAGCTTAGTACCACCTGCAGCTTGCAAATTAATTAGCGCCAAGACACCTTCGGGTATATGCTGCGCTTTACAAATATCAATAAATAAATAAATAACTAAGGGATCAATTGTTCATTTTCAAAGGAGCTATAAATTAAAAATGGACTGAAATGCGGTGCATGTTAACACTCCTGTTAATCTCCTTGTATTTACAGGACTTCCATAAATACCTATCATCCACAAGGAATTTTTCACAAAATGTTTCAACTGCTCATGTCATCTGTGCAGATGATTTTGTAATCCTAAACCACCTACCAATAGCATTTCAATGCTCATCAGGCCGTATTGTAGTTTACTATGACAAAAGTACTCTAAGTGTAAATATAAATTAAATGTATGTAAACATGAGTAAAATGCAGGTAGTGGTATTTGGATGGAAAATGCTGACCTCAAAATGGCAGTCAGGGAAAGACCATCTATGGATAGTGGTAAACTATCATTGCGTGGGCTTAGTTTTTATTGCTCACTAACATGAAACCGTAATTGGGAAACATTGTTTAGACAGCTTGGACTTGTTATGGCAGGGTAGCTTCTCCTCAATAATTTTCATGGGATCTTAGTTACCCCATTAGGAAACGTTTTACGCGAATACAATAGTTACCACTGAAATTGCATAACTACCCCAAGTTGGACGCTAAACAGTTAACTCTGAATTGTTCCCTTTACAGGGAAAATGTCTAGGCAGTACTTTACCAATACCTGTTACACATATGCTTGGAGCTCTTAGAAATGAACTTTTCCTCTATGAAAAGTAAAGGACGCATAATTTGCTTTAACATTATACAGCTTATTTTTTAATAACTCCAAATCTTAAATACGAACTAAGATTTGGCACATCTGTTTGATGAAGCTTATGGGGGAAACTATAAATTTAGTTTGGACATATGGGATAAGAACCACTTTGTCCTACTCCAAACACCAGTTATTAATTCTATTAATTTAAAAGGTGGAACACCAAGATTTAAGAACTGTGTGTGATCTAAGGCACCTGAAAAGGAGAAAGTAATCGACTTAAGTTAAAAAAAATCTTGTGTGGGGGGGGGGGGGGGGGGAGTTGCACTCTGACCCATATCTAACAACTTTTCACTGAATACACAAATGAGTCTGCCAGTTACAGAAAATGGGTAGATGATTAATGGTGGAGTGTGCAAGTCAAACAAACTCCAAAAAATAAAACCTCTTCTTCATCCAGTTGCATGCAATTTGGGAATTTGTCACATACATGGCACTTTTACTTTGTTATTTTCACTGGTAAGATTTGTAGTAGCTTTTAATACAGAATTGTTTGCAAATGTGTGTCCAAGATGTGTTTTAAATGATAGCTTAAACCGTTTGTCTTGTCTTATGTGTAGGCACAATATTTAAATGGACATGTTTAATAAACTTGTTACAGAATAAAAATAGAAGCACTCTAGAATAGATAGATGAAACAGTTGTAAGAGAGATACTGGCAGAGGTTACGAAAAGAGAGAAGGGATTACATTAGGTTAAGTGAGTAGGACATTCGGATATATGGGGTCTCTTGAGAGGGTGTCAACAAATGTTAAAGGAAAAAGACAAACAACAAAGACAGTCTTAATTGTTGAGAAAATGAATGGAATATTTGAAGGTAGACTCAGCATGACATAACCTGGCAGGAACAAACAGAAACACACCTGAACACTTTAGGAAACAAGAGAACATTATTTCACCAAAAGTCTGAAAGACTTTTCCAATAGCATTACACTAATTAAAGGAACGTGCTTGCTAAAGTAGCTAAAGCAATTTTAACGGCCCATCAGCAGTAGTGCTCAATATGCAATCAGCCTTTTCTGAAAAAACATAAATATAAATATTTATTATTATTTTTTAATTTAAAAGAAGCTTTGGGTTCACATACTTTCCATTCTGGTAGAGTTCTAGGCCAGTGAGAAGATAAACTGACACTTTCTGAAACAGGCTGTAGTCTTCATGCCACTTCTGCATAGATGGAGAGAAAAGAACTGAGATGAACTGTGTTTGGTAAGCTTGGTAATTAGGCAAACGTATTTTAAAACGTTGTACTGGTTCTCTCACAGAAAAATTAAACTGTACTATAACGAAGAAAAAAAAAGAAAATTAAATGTCAGACATTTTAATCTACAAGTCCCCAGTTTCCAATATATTTTACATCTGTCTGCTTGGATGTGTAAGAACAGTTTTTTAAAATAACCTTTCAGTTTGATAATGTCCAATGTTAATTAATAGGATTGTCAATTTATTTGCAGTATTTATCAGTAATAAATCTCGAAGATTGTGTTAAATAGAAAGCATGAACCAAACTCAAGTCTTGAAACAGTTGAATCCAATGTTCTCCAACTCCTCAAATGAATTTGTTTATATTTAGTGCTCAGAATGCCAAAACACATGGGGCATACAATAAAGGAGTTAGAGTACCTTCTATGCATTAAAAAAAGTTGCATTCTAATGCACATACCGGTTTCGAGAATAACTCATGGGTCAATGAGTCAATATATCTTCGATAGGAAAGATTTTGAGCCATGTTACGCAAACTCCCGACATTTATGCAGCCAACGATGTATACCTTTTTGTTTGATATTTTTTCTATACCACTACACATCAAAACATTCTATTCTCTTTGTGAATTCTGCAAGAAGCTGAATACGGGCATCTTTGTCCAATCCTCCCTGCCCTAGGCAGTCTAGTCACACACACCTGCACAGCACCACTATACCCCCATGGGTGACAGTGCACTTTAAAAATACACTTACAAATCAAATTTAAATATCTCAAATAGAAACGAGAGAAAAAACAGTCTGTATGAAGATATTTTATCCACAACATGCAGAGACCGATCACAACACAATGAAATGAACATTCTTCCAAAGAATGATTCAGTACAGTATGTGCTACATTGGAAGCTAATAGCAGCATAACACAATTGCCAATATTATGGCTAACTTAACATTCTCCTTATTTTTTTACAGTCTACATTACAGAGCGTTAACTTTATAGACTAAGAATTCCTAAGGGAAGAAATGGTAGGAGGCTCACCTTATATTCTTCCATGTTCATATCTTCTGGCCCAATCTCTCGCAACTTTGCTCGTGCAACCCTCATGATACTGATTGATCTGTTCAATAACGCAATGTGTAATGTAAGCAAGGATCTCGTTATTACATTACATATTCTGGACATGGCACAAAACAATTATTGTCCAACACCACCATTAAACAGAATGTTCAACACTCGACAAGGCCGGAGACACAGTATAAACAACTATTTCATGGTATCGTTTTTTTCTATCTGTGACGCGCCTTCAGAAGAGAAATGAAACTTAGAGTTAAGAATATGCACTTTACAATGCAGTCTTTATTCGAGTCTACCAGGGTCAGACCTTACAATAGTTTTTAGACATAACAAAGGCAAAGGGTTCACCAGTTAAGTGGTTTCTTCCTAGGTAGTCCATCTAAATACTCAAATATGCAACAGTTTCAAATATCAAATGTATTTTCTAACTGAATCAAGTTAGAAACAAACAAATGAAAATATTCCTTATGCTTTATCACCAACATCTGCCATTTATATAAAAGTACATAAGATCTAGATGTAATATCAATTGTATTAATCAAAAAACATACCTTTTTACTTTTCTTGAAATCCTGAGACCAACTGGTTATCATGAAAATACGCCATGCACTAGCCATTTCTTGGTTTTTCTTGTGTTGTGTTTTGATCCACATTCCCCTCCTCCTAATGCACAACCTCACACCCACCTGGCTCCGTTTATCAGCAATGACTCTGCACTCTCAGCTGCATGCACTCTGCACTCTCAGCTGCATGCACTCTGGAATCAATCACTCATAACATGCATGTAGAAGGGAAAATATGCCATGGAACATGCCTTAAATAATTGGGATTTTTTTCAGACAATACTGCTTTTTCCTTTGTGAAGGAATGAACGTTTATTACCGTCAACACAAATGGATGCTGAAAAGCATCCCTGTCTATTCTCTAGGGAAATTATTTGAAAGTTGAAACAAAGGCAGTTGTGAGGAGGAGAGGAGCTGTAGCAATGGAATGCTTATGGCTGCCGATGCATTCTGTGGCAGTATGCATCCAGTGTGCATGACAGGTCTTTGGTCCTTATTCTCATGGATTCTGTTCCTTCCACCAACGTTCAGATGCAGTTCAGAGTCAGGCAAGGATAGCTGTTTGAATCTTTTTTCAGCTATATTAGATTACGGTTTCTCTATACACAATTATGTAGTAAGGATCCTTAATATTTAGCTTATGCTAGGTAGGAAAGGCAGAGTAGGTATAGAAAACAAAGGGTTTTGCAATGGAAAAAGAGGGACAAGGGAGAGGCTATTTTGGTCTTTGTGTTATAACTGCGAAGGGTTCAGTCTCTGGAATCAACTTGTATTGCCACATTCATTCTATTAAAAGGTTTGACTAGATAGTTACCTTTTTAATGGTTTTCTGAATCTGAGGTTATTTGGAACAGCATTAACGGTTGTTTTAAGAGTGTTCCAGAGCATAAGGTTTGGCAGTGTGAAGGAGGGGCCTGCCCTTACACCTTTGAAGCCACTATTTCTGTTGACAGATCATGTGCAGTTGGTCAATAAGCATCACCAGCAGATACACAGTTGGGGCCAGCCTCTTCAAGTACCTTGACTCACTGTTGGGTTTGGCTTTTATGTGATGCACAGGAGTTTGAAATAAATTGCAGATCCAATTGGGGACATTTAGACTTTGAAAGCAATTTTCGTGTTACTATGCATTGCAAATTTAAGCTCAGCGTGGACCATCATTTTGCATGCCTTGAAGCCTGTTGATGAGGTTTTTGGGACGGAGTGGAGATAAAATTGCAATAATCAAGGCAAGTCATAAACAGGCCAGGTCTGTCACTAGTCTGTGTCAATGATGTTCTTGTAAGAATTGAAGAATCTTTCTTAAAATGGAAAGCTAAAAGTTATTCCGTAGCACTTTTTCTTTGCCCATGCTAATCACAAGTTAGTATGGGCAGAGCTCTCAAGCTATGTACATCCATATGTGATAAACTCATCCAATCCATTATTTTCTTCTTTGCATGCTTACGTGAAATCATCAAACTAATTTCTCATTATTAGTTAAAGAGTAAACAGCCTCAGACATGCTTTCTTGATAAGGCTAACATTGCCCACAGCAAGTGCCATTCTCGGCTTTGAGGCACTTTATATTTTGTCTATCAAGGCGTCACATAATAAAGTCACTTGCTCAGCCAAAAAAACCTGTCTATATTTTCGTTAGTTGTTGATCAGGCCAGTGTGACTCAAATTTGAAATGAGTCTGACTGTGTTTATTGTCCACACTGTATGATTTTTCGTTATTTAAGATTTGTCGTCTGGGTATTTTTGTCAGGCTGAAACCTGCTGTGGATGTATGGGTGGGATCTAGAGAACAAGGATTTAAAAGCATGAGTGAAGTTTATAACAGCACGGTGCTCAGGAGTGGGAAACAAGGGTTACATAGATCCCTACTATGACTATGGGTGAATGTCTTGAAAGAGGCGCACCGTTTTAGCCATTCTGGCTCCTCTGCAAGCCTCACCGGCTACGACCAGAAGTGCTTCAATTGCAAGGGAGGCAGTTGACAATATACGAGTTACTTACCTTCGGTAACGATGTATCTGGTAGAGACATTGTCTAGCCGCAGATTCCTTAACTTAGAATATCCCCAGGCGTGAGACTGGATCAGGAATTTTTTTGCAGCTGCACCTCTGCGCCGGGGGACGGCGTCACACGACCCCGCCCTGACGTTGTCCTCGTACGGGACGTCAGGGAGGTCATATAAGTCCCTCCCGGCGCGCTGACGTCCGTTTTCTTCTGAGAAACTTTTCTGCGGCACAACGCAGAGCCACCAACTAAAAAAACGTGAAAGTATGGGAACAGTGTGCGAGGAATGAAAATTCTGTGAATAAAGAAGGGGGATGGTGTGACACACCATCAAAAACACAGAATAGACACCGCCTACACATATAAGTGGAGGTTGTGAGAAAGACAAGGGAAGAACATACAACAGACAGAAATAGACTCATAGTGCCATGTGGAATTGTGCCGTCCAGTAAGAATAGAACACAGAAAGAACAGTCCCCTGTAGGAAAGAAAGAGAAGACCTGCGTGTTTCCTGTTTGATTTAGTGAAAATCTCAAATTTGAAGACCATATAAAAAAATTAACAGGTGTCTGTTTTGGCACTTTGAAAGAATTGCGCAGATTTTTCCCTTTACTTCCGAGGGAAACTAAAGAGACGGTGTCACGTGCCCTTATTTTATCTCTGTTAGACTATGCTAATGCTCTGTTTAGTGGTATTCCAACCTACCTGATTAAAAGCCTTCAGGTTATTCAGAACGCGGTAGCTAGACTCCTTTTTAACATCCCCAGGAGGTCTAGCGTCCGCCATCATCTGCGTAGTCTACATTGGCTGCCGGTGGCACAGCGTTTTTTATTTAAATCCCTGGTTCTCTCTTTCAGAGCGACACACGAGCAAGGGCCATTGTATCTGAGAAAACGGTTCTCAATGTATGTCCCCCAAACGCTGCCTTAGATCGGCTAACCAGTGTCGGATGGTCCTTCCCCGATTCCAGCGTGCTCGGCTGGGGGGCCAGTCTATTTCTGTAACAGTGGCCAGAGCTTGGAACGCACTTCCCCTTCACCTTCGTGCTATGCAGGATATTGCCCTTTTAAAAAAAACCTTAAAACCCATCTTTTTAATATAATAATCTGATTCCCCCTTACATCCTCTGCCTACATTTTTTGCTCTCTGCCCCTCCATACTTTACAGCGCCAGGATACTCCTGAGTAATCAAGCGCGCTATAAAACTTTTTATAACATAACATAAAAACATAGGTAGGAAACAGAGCACAACTGACCCTCAAAGAGGATGACCACGAGGAGACCAGGACCCCGAGGCAGTAGAGCAGGCTGAAGGGAAGGGAACAGGAGAGGAAAACTAACATTCCCGTGAATCAAAAGTACGATATAACAGAAAAGAAGTCTCTCAGGAGAGGTTAAGTGTATATGAAAGCAACCAGGGGATTGCAACACCCCGAACCCCCTGAAGATAAACCCCAATGGCAACTGAAGTTGCCAGTGGAGAACACCACCATAAAGGTCCTCTCAGAACGGGGATGCTGGGTGGAATCTGCGGGTAGACAACGTCTCTACCAGATACATCGTTACCGAAGGTAAGTAACTCGTACATCTGATAGAGACATCTAGCCGCAGAGTCCTTAACTTAGAATAGATACCATAGCCATACCCCAAAAGTGGGGCGGGTCTGCGCTAGAACAGCAGAAAGCGCCAGGCATGCATCTGTCAACAAGGTGACGGAGAAAGGGGAAATAACTGCGGCAGAATAGTCTGACAGCAACCCTTGCAGCTCAAAGAGAAGAAATCGCAGGATAAGATATCCGACAACATGCCAGAATGGCGCCATACTGTACCCGTATAAAATGACAGGTAGAACGATATGATCCCCAGAAGAAGATATATATAGAGAGAGAGATCCTCACCGCTAAATGGCGCACGAAAGTGCATTAACCCAAGCTTGGAACGAACTTGAAGAGATGCAACCAGCGCCTAACGGACCAGTTATAAAAAGGGGGCCAGAAAGTGCTGGTGGCAAGATCCAAAAGGCAAGCCAGAACCTGAACAATGCATAGGAGATAGCCAGCAGAACAAGAAGCATGCCAAGCGCACACCCAACCCTAAAGGGTAAGAGGGGCAAAAGCATCAACCCCTAACCTGCTGAAGCAGGCAGAATATGCCGCCGGCAAACGGCAATAGAGACCTTAAGTGGCTTACACAGGAACAGAAGGGCGCCTGACCAGGCAGCACGAAGCCAGAAGGAGGAACAACCTCCATATAGACTTGTCGACAGTAATGAAAGACCACTGCCATCAGAAGAACTGTCTCACAGGCGAAGGGAGAGGCCAAAAAACGCCAAGTGAACTAATGGCGGAAGGATCCTTAAATCCAAGACCAACACTTCAAAAGACACGGATAGGGTCGAACACCAAAAAAGGAGCATACGACAATTGGAAAATCACCCCAGGAAGTGGAAGCAAGGAGGACCCTATGGGAACTTGCAATCACCTAAAAAAGGGCTCCCCCACACATGGAGATATTGGTCCAAACTGCGCAACCATGACAAGAAGTGGCAAGGTTGGAAGAGGAAACCAAGGCAACTGGCATGTAGACATAATGTATATGCCAGACCATACCCAGCACACTGAAGAGCAGTTAGGAGCTGTTTACAAAGAGCAGATGGCATTCAGGAAAAACATAGAACACAGTACAATGGACATTCAATTGGTGCCTGGAGCCCACAATATCACCAGGCCCAGGTGAGTGAAGCAAGGCTATATAATAGCGTACAAGTACCCCACATGGAGTATGTATAGCCTGGACAACGGGGGGACGCCTCTTAGGGCAAAAGCCAGGTCAAAAAGAATGCAGGAACGAACCGAACCCATGAACAGAACTCCGGCCCGTAATGACGTTACCGAGCTGAACTACCGGCCGAAAGCCATAAGCAGAGGACACAGCAACCTGTGAAACAAGGCCCCAAAGGCCAACAGGCAACTGAATTCAAAATGCATCCAAGAGATGCCAATAAAAGGGTAAACACCTATGACCACATAAAAGGAGAACGTAATGCTCACTGCTCATGTGAAACACAGAGCACATGTAAGGCTCACTGCCTATGTTAAACACAGAACGCATCTAACGGATGCGAAAATGAAAAGTACCACAGAAGACAGGCCTCAAGGGACCTAAGTGGGAGGACATGGACCCGCCAGCAGCCGGTGAAATGCAGACTCGGCGTGAGCATCAAAGAGCAAAACCACATCAAAGGGTAAATCAACCAGACGTTCCCAGATATTTTCAGGGAAGACACTGTCTCTCAACCAAGCGTGGCGCCTTAAGGCAATAGAACTCGCCATGGCTTGGCCCAAAGAATCTGCAGTATCTTAGACTGAACGGATTGTAAAGTCGGCCATGTCACAGCCATTCCGAATGGAATGAAGATCAGAGCGAGAACCTTAGGAGGTGGCAGTAAGCAAAGACTCTGCAGAGTCCCACAGGGCAGAAGTTGCCCGAGCCAAAACACACACAGTATTTAAAGACCAAAGGGCTGCACTAGTGGATGCAAAGACGTTCCTACCCCAGGATTCAAGCCACCTGGACTCCCGAGAGGGAGGAAGCATTAGAGGGGGCAGGGAAGGAAAGGCAGTCTGCAGCACAAACCCTTGCGCATCAGGGTGCACAAACAGACAGACTGGATCATGTGGAGCTGGGCGGTGACGGTGCAGAACTGAACGTGCCACTGGATCCCCTGAAGCAGGTCAGACCCAGGTACCCAAGAAGGCATCATAGAGGGATGCCTCAAAAGGTAAAAGCGGCTCCACATTGCCAGACCCACAGTGGAGGACCTCCAGCAAAGGGTCCACAGACAAGGGGGTAGAGGGGGTTTGCATATTAAAAATGTGGGTGGCCGAAGAGACCACTCTCAAAAAAGCCGCACCAGCCTCTGTAGCCCTCCGCGGAGGGGAAAACAGCTCGTCAGCGGGGGAGGGTTGTAGGATGACCCTCCCAAGACACTGAGGGTGCACCCAATGCCCCACAGAAGGGAACCCCATGGAAGAATGAGGATCCTGACGAGGCTCCTGGGAGGCAAACAGCCTGCCGGATCTGGGAGCTCCACAAATTCCAAGGGGGGCACTGGTAGCACTAGCTCTGGTGAGGCCGGGCGGAAAAGCTGCGCCAAACCCTCTCCAGAGTCCTGTATAGAAGAATCCAGAACCTGGCGTCGACACGGTATCGAAACGACACGTGTCGGCACCGATTGTGCTTTGTCAGACGCCGACTCTGCGGCCTCCGGCTTCGAGTTGGCACCAAAACTATAATAAGTTCCCCCTCTGAAGAAGAAGAGGTCGCCGGGGCCGGCGAGGCAATCTTTCGGCCCTGCTCCGCTACCGACAGCGCCTCATCCGAAGCGTGCTACAATTCCGGAGAAAGGAGCTGAGGTGGAGCCTCCAGTGCCGGGACTGCGCCGACCCCAGCTCCAGACAGGCGGCCGCCTGCCCAGAAGGTTGGGGAGTGCTCAAGTCAGGGCTATGAGCACGGGCAACCACCTGTGGCGCCACAGGGAGCCCCGCAGGGCTATGCAGCGCGGCAGAGGTGCCGTGGGACGAAGAGGGGGACCCAGGAGGTCCGCGCCCTAATGACCCCATTGAGCGTAGAGGGGGTCCCAGTCGGGCCGCGCTCTAACAATACCATATCTCCGACGTTACTGGGAGGCATGGCTCAATAGGCGCCGGGGGCGAACCCGCCGGCGAGTCCGTCAGAGACAGCACAAGAGGTGGAGGTTCCGAGGACGCCCCAGGAACGGGAGAGGACTCAAGAGAGGCCTGCAAGGCTGTAGCATAGGCCTCCATTTGGAGGGGGGACGATCGTCCGTAGCGCATCCGGAAAGTTCCGGGAACCAGAGCCACTGACAAGAGAAGAAGGTGAGGTTGATGATCTAGGCGACAAGCGCCTTGACTTACCAAGTGGAGGACGATGGCCCTGTACTCCAGAGGGCGATCAACGGCGGAACCGAACAGTAGAGGGACCTGCAGTAGATGTCGAGGCCGGGGGGCGAGGCGACTTCAACTGGGACAGTCACGCCGAGAGAAGCTTCATATGGCGCTCCCGCCGTGACTTTGGTTTCAGACGTTGGCAGGCTTCACAGTTCGTGGAGTCATGGTGCTTGCCCATACACCACATACAAATAAGATGCGGGTTCGTGGTGGACATCTGCTGCGAACAAGAATTACAAGATTTGAAGCCCAGAGGCATCGCACACTGTTCCTGACGTGAAGCGTTGAAAAGGAGGCCTGAAAGTAGGCCAGAGGAGCTCACTCCGGATCCGCATTGCACGCGGAAAAGAAGGAAACTGGCGTCAGTGCGCTGGGAGGGACTTATATGACCTCGCTGACGTCACGTACGAGGACGACGTCAGGGTGGGGTCGAGTGGCACCGTCCCCCGGTGAGCAGAGGTGCTGCCGCAAAAAAATTCCGGATACCGTCTCACGCCTGGGGATATTCTAAGTTAAGGAATCTGCGGCTAGATGTCTATCAGATTGTGTTTGCACTCTCTGACCTCCCTACTAAATATAAGGAGGAAAGAGCATTAAGAACCTTCCTAGCATTTTTACCCTCCTTTCCCACCTCTTCTACAGGGATAAGCTGTGGTGAAGACCTTATCAATGTTATCCTGGTTGTGAACAAGGGCGTAGTAAGGAAAATCAGAGAAGAAGAATATTATTTCAGTAAGATCCCACCAGAAAGGACTCCAGCTCATGTCATGCAGATAAATGTTCTTTCTTGAAGAAGGCAACTTTGATATTTAATGCCTGAATAACCTGAACAAAAGACCTAAAGAACCCAAGAATAAACGTAGTCCAAAACAGTGGTTGCCTTTTCTAAATTGGTATGAGGAGGTCATGAAACACAAACCGAAATCTCAGGTGCAGGTTAAGAAACCAAGATATAAAATTAACCTTTAAGGGTTAAGTTTCAGTGTTTAGGCCCCTACTGTATAGCCTGCTTCATATCTATTTTTTTAATGTCATTAAGATATTCATTGAAACAGACAAAAATCGGAAGACAAATCAGATGTTCTAAAACCAAGCGAAACGTCGCCCAAATGCCATAAATTAAGCGCTAATTAATGCAATGCACAAGGGTTAGAATCAGTGTGTATTCTTGAAATGCTTTATATTATGTCAAAGATTGATTAGCTGTAAGTACGCAACATAATCTTTACATAGATGTACATAAATATTTGACATTCAGAAATAAGACAAAATTAATACATCACATAAAATCAAAGGGGTGGAACATGAGATCACTGTTTCCATTAGTTAAAGATTGTTACAGTACTTATCCTCAACAAATTAGGTCCCTGAGGGGGCTGTTTGCATACCAATAGTCCCAGAGAGAGTTCCTGTAAGTGATGTGTCTTCACTCTAAAGACTATAGAGGAATGCCCTGCACTGATCATACATTCCCCTATACATGCCATGATACGTTTCAACCTCCTTCATACAAAATAGTCATTTTTAGAGAGGCCATCCTCAGGGCGTTACCCTATTAAAGTGTGGACACTACAGACAATACAAAATGGAATAATCAATATTGTATATAAGTTGTTGAGTTAATCCCCAGATTAAACAACAAAATCAAAGTACATACCTAGCATGGTCCTAAAAATAATAAACACATTAGCCAATGTAATTATTTAGATCACGTGGCACTGAAAAGAGAATCAGAACCTATTGAAATAAATTGATCCAAATGGCTAGTTTCACTGAAAGTTTATGAGTTGCACTCACTTTGGGGAAAAAGGAAGAATGATGGGAAGGAAGAGGGGTGAAAAAAGAGTTTTTTAGTGTCCATGGGTGAAGCGCTAAATGAAAGATTTGACAGGGGCTGCCATTCGTTATTTAAGCAGTCCTCTCCTTTTCAGTTACTGCAATGTTCTGAATGGAGCATGAGAATTCTCCTAGAAATGCTCCATTCTCTTAGCATGCACACCAATTTTAATTACTGTGCATTATATTTAAGCTTCATTTATGGCAATTGAGGGCATTTTTCTCTTGTAAGGTTTAATATTTTTGATTCCTCCCCCATGACCCCTAATATTATCAAACCCCAGTGTATTTAAAATTAGATGTTCTAAGCTTCCCAATTCCAACAGGAGTTGCCAAGGGAGCACCACTGCTTGCATCCAGAAAAGGTGCAGCACCAGCAAATGGGAATATGGGTAGGGTGCAGGCACTACTAAAGTGAGCAGAAATGTACCTGACAATAGTGCAACAAGCACTAGAGCGAAATAAGCGGACATGACTCCTATGTACCAACCTTGATATTTTCTTATTCCCTGTCCCACCAAACTCAAAAGCATTTTAGGAGTGGTTGCATGTTTATTCTGACTGCTACTGAAATAGTCTAAAGCCAACAGTGGGACGAAGAGCTAGAGACCATGTGTACGTACAGCAACCTGAAAGACTGACCCTTCACCTATTTATACAGCAGTGATGACACCTTTGCATGTCAATTTACATGCCTTCTTCAACTTCTAACAATACCATAACCCTGGGAAAAATATTGGTACAAATCGACAAGGTAAATTCTGTTTGCCCACTAGGAACCCTGGTAACTACATATAGATGCAACAATGGTTCGCTATGGACGTCTTTAACACAAGGATAATGTATTGTGTTTTTATCTAGGAACCTAAATCGATATTTCTATTTTATGCCCTTGTCCGGTTATAATCAATAATATCCCTACAACGGCATAGTAATCATATCCATATTCAGTCGTAGCACATGCTGTCACATTAAGCAAGGCTACTTCCCCGGCCTCCTAGAAAGCACAATGAGTTCTCTAAACAAACCAAACCTCCAGCAACCTGGGAAATCCCCCTTGCTTTTGTTTTGATTTCATCCTAGAACTCCTGTAAAGCACTGTAAGAACGGCCAGTTCTTAGTGACATCTTTATTGACGTCTTATGTCCAGCCTTACGTCAAACCCGGCACCTTTCACGTATAAATATACCAACGTTGCCTTAAGCAAACACACGGTGGTGGTTTTGGAGCAGCGATCTACTTGCCCGAGAGCCCAGCTGATGCGAGAGCCCACGGACGCTGCCCCTCCCTTTTGACGCACTGAGAGAGACGCTGTCTTTTCTCCTGCCGAGAAATCCAGCTCTGGTGTTTCCAGATACCTTTGCTGGGATATCGAGTCCTGAGAGAGAGATACAAGACCTCCTGCTTTCTAATTACCCAGGTACGGAGCTGACTAAACCCCTAAAGAGAATTCTTGATTCAGATTGTTGGCAAAACCAACTTAACTTAAACTGCTACTTATTTACTACTTCCCACGTATTAGGCTTAGGCCAGGTACAAAGGGGTAGGCGTATTTAGAAGCACCAGTTGAGTACGTTAGTCAATGTATATATGTATATATATTTTATCTATTTTAAAGTATCATATGGCTAAGAAACCATATCAATGCTTTTACAGTATTATTTTATAATCCTCCTTTTACTATACGCACTTTACTATGAGTATTGCAATTGTGGCAATTCATTTCTCTTGTATGAGGAAGAAGACTGCTCAATAAATACCATCTTTTATTGAAAACGCCCGTCTCTCTTTTCTCTGTACTCTGGTGAAACTAAGTACGCACATTTGACTGAGTGAAATAACTGTCTATTGTTTTCACACGACTCTAGAGATACACTCTTATTCTGAGGGAGCAAAGTTGTCATGTTATTTGGTTGTTGGAAGCTAATCCCTTCTTGTCTAATCAGGAAAGTTAATTCCTTCTTGAACATTCGAGAAAGATTCTAGTGACCTCTGAGCTAGCTAGCAAACCTTAAGTCTAATATAGTCAGTAGAGACCTAGTTAACCTCAGTCCTACGTCTACACTGCTGAATATATTATTCCAATGCGCAGAGCTTATTGGGAATATAGGAACTACACTACATGGCGCCCAACGTTTGGTAAGGCGATAAATCTAACGCAAGACGTTAGAGTAACTCAGTCGTGCTTTTTTACACAGACCCTTTTTTCCGTAAATACTCCAAAAGACGTCTGGAGTGGGTAAAAGGTTAAAATCTGCCAGAACTTAGTAGGAAGAGATTTCTATGTATAGTTTTTGGTTTAAATAAAGAGAATCCACTAGGATGGTGTTGGTGATCCCTACAGTGGTGGGGAGCAACCAGTGTTGTTTAAATACCCCTCACACACCAAAAGGCCCCATGGTGTCATGCTTCATCATCGGGGTCTTCGCAAACCTCTACGGAATGCGGCGTGCTACGACTCACGACTACGTAGGAGCACTGAAGGTGAACTATGTGTTGGTGTGTGTGGAGTACTAGTGTGAGTGGTGAGGTGAAAAAGTGTTGGTTAAAAGATACCTGGCTCGTAGGGAAAGAACAAAAAATCTTTATTAAGTCCTCGGCTGGTATCGTTAAAAAAGTGCAGGTGAGGTTGTTTACTTACTGATTATGGTATGTCAACCTCAATAGTGCGTCGACATGTTTCGGAGTCGAGGACTCCTTCTTCAGGACGGGGATATGCACTGGTCATCCTCACCTTACTCACATGTATCAGTAGATGTCAAAGTGTGCTC
This sequence comes from Lissotriton helveticus, assembly GCF_964261635.1. Taxonomy (NCBI): domain Eukaryota; kingdom Metazoa; phylum Chordata; class Amphibia; order Caudata; family Salamandridae; genus Lissotriton; species Lissotriton helveticus. The sequence goes on along the minus strand of NC_136061.1, from coordinate 1,586,373,421 downwards.
TACAAAAATAATTCTAGTGAAATGTACCCATCTGTTTTTTAAAAGTCCGTTGCGCCCAATTGGCGTTAATCAGAACCTGTGAATGAACAAAAAGTCATATAAAACACAATATCTAGTTAGGACAAATGTTTAGAAAAACTGTGGTAATACACAGAAGGGTAACGGCGACCAAAAAATAAGGTCCAGGAACCCTGAAAAAAATGAGAAAAAAAGAAGAAGAAAACAAGGACATACATATAGACTAGGACACACATTAAGTATTACTGGATGTCGCCATTGGATTCCATAGAGTAAAAGAAACGGAATGAGAATCACACAATTTCCACATATATACATTGCTTACTTATAGATAAAGACTAAATAGCCTCATGAGCCAAAAGCGTGGTATTGGGGGTTCTCTGTTATGCTCAATGTAGCAACCTGTGGGGTGTTAAAGGAACTGAGTTTTAGGATCTCAGATTTGAGTTCGCGGTACAGATACAAATGATCAAACTCTGCATCACCACACTCACGGTTACAGCACGGCCAGGTAGGCTTTCATCCCCTCAACGCGGCTCCGACGAAGTGTCGGTTCATTCAAAAACAACCATCTTTTATAGTGCCCAGGGATGTTCCAATTACCACCTAATTGAAAGCGGAATGGGCCCAAAGAAGGACATAGTCCTTAAGATAGGATCCGGTTCTGCGTGCGCTAGGTGGGTGTGTCTGCTGTTGAGAGGGCATGCACAGAGAAATGACAATGTCCGCGAGCGCATGCGCGAGGCGGTAGTGTCTGCAACCTGCGTAGGCAGACGCTCGCGCATGCGTCGGTGAGGTCTTATGATTGTTTAACGGGCTATTTTTCTTTATTACAGAGGTATATATATACAGCCTCTATAATATACGGGGATACACTCACATTGAAAGGATGCTTAGAGTGTGAAAAATCACTATCGATCTGATACAGTAGGATTGGTAATGTTCAAGGAGGATGTGACAGTCATTATGGGCTATCATCGCAATTGGCTCCATGGAATGGAGTCATTTAGTCCGGTGGTGTCTGTGCCCAAACGGAACACCCACCTTTGTTCCTTCTCAAAGAGGCCAATATCTGAGGGCAGTTGCTCAATCACAGTCCAGTGTATTTCATTTACACAGTGTTGTGCCTCCAAAAAATGTGCTGCCATCTTTGTAGTTTGTTTCTTACACCTTACATTGCTTTTGTGCTCGTTTATTCTCGTTTTTACAGCACGTGTTGTCATGCCCACGTATTCCTTGCCACATGGGCAAGTAATGAGGTAGACAACATTTCTGCTGTTATAATTTGTAAACGCTTGTTGTTCCCATTTGGTGCCGTTTTTAAAGGTGAGAGTCAGGCTTTTCTCAGTCAGGTGGCAGCTATTACAATTACCACATGGATGGTGTCCATGAAGGCCTCGTAATCTGGTTTGTTGAATCACATTGGTGCGAGGTCTGGTATGCACCAAGATGTCTTTCAAATTCCTGCCTCTCCTGTGAGCGAATAAAGGTTTCTCTAGATCTAGAGTACCACTTGTCAGAATCCGCCAATGTTTGTTTACCAGCTTTGAGATCTGGTTGGAAACTGAGCTGTATGTTGTTACACAGACTGTCCTGTTTTCTGTCTTTTCTTTCTGAGTGTTGTCTTCTAGGAGGGCTTCCCGGTTGTTATTGCGGGCCCTTTTCATTGCTTGCTTTATGACTCTGTCAGGATACCTTCTCTGTTTCAGTTTATTACTCAGATCTTGTGCTTGCGTTTTGTATTTATCCACATCGCTACAATTGCGGCGTAAGCGTAGGAACTGACCGTATGGTAAGTTTTCTCTTAGGTGACGTGGATGGAAACTGTCGTACCTAAGGAGACAATTCCTAGCTATGGGTTTAAAATGTGTTTCAGTTTTTAGGTATCCTGCCTCATGGTAGATGTTCAAATCCAGAAACACCATCGATTCACTGGACATTTGGTGGGTAAATTTCAGAAACGCATTTTGGGTGTTGATCCAGTGCATGAAATCTATGACTGATTGATCATACCCCTCCCAGATGACCAAGACGTCATCAATATAACGCCGCCAGGTATGGATCTTGGTCCTGAACGGATTGCTGGGATGAAGGATCTTGGTGGTTTCCAAGTGGTGTACATATAGACCCGCTAGGCTCGGCGCAAATGTGCTTCCCATACTTGTTCCGTGACGTTGTAGGTACAGTGTGCCTTCATACTCAAAGAAGTTTTTTGTGAGAGCCATGGAAATACATTCCATTACTACTCCTGGTGGAGTATGATAGCTCCATTGGCTGGTATGCAATACCTCTTCAATGATTAGGAGGGTTTCATCGTGTGGGAGACTGGTGTAAAGGCTCTCCACATCGAGGCTCAGCAGTATTTGAGAGTTTGGGTTGAATGGTTGATTTTGTAATACCTGAAGAACTGCTTTTGTGTCCCTGAGGTATGTGTCCGTTGCCTGAACCAAAGGCCTTAGGAAGGCATCAGCAAATTTTGATAGTGGTTCTAGTATGGACGAGATACCGGACACAATGGGGCGACCAGGAGGACTTTGTAGGTTTTTATGCACCTTAGGTATTGTATAAAAGTAAGGTGTTCGCGGGTTTTTTGTGTCAAAAAATCAGACTCCTTTTTTGAGAGCCAGTTATGGGCAAGAGCTCCCTCAGTCATCGCACCTATTTGTATGCGTAAGGACTCTGTGGGGTCCTCCTCAAGAATCTGGTAGTTTCTCCTATCCGATAGGAGTCTTCTACATTCTTGGTCGTATGCAGTGGTTGAGTACTTGGTTTAGGGTATGTCCCCACAAATAAACCGGACACGTTTCGCTTACACAAAGAGGTTCAGGACTTTGTAAGGACCATCAAGTTAAAAGCATTTTTCTACAATCAGGAACCTACCCAGGAACCTTCTGACACCGGCTTAAGACCTAAGTCATCTTTCACACCACTGGACAACCAACTTCCAGTTGAAGTCCTGGCTTTTGAGAAGGCCATCATGCTCGAATTAGGGAAAATGAACACCAACCAAAGAATATTTCAGAATATGAGCAGACAGGAAAACGAGGCAATAAGAGAACTCTCACAAAACAAACAAATCATTATAAAACCAGTGGACAAAGGGGGTGCAGTGGTTATTCAGACAACCACTGCATACGACAAGAATGTAGAAGACTCCTATCGGATAGGAGAAACTACCAGATTCTTGAGGAGGACCCCACAGAGTCCTTACGCATACAAATAGGTGCGATGACTGAGGAAGCTCTTGCCCATAACTGGCTCTCAAAAAATGAGTGATTTTTTCACACAAAAAAACCCGCGAACACCTTACTTTTATACAATACCTAAGGTGCATAAAAACCTACAAAGTCCTCCTGGTCGCCCCATTGTGTCCGGTATCTCGTCCATACTAGAACCACTATCAAAATTTGCTGATGCCTTCCTAAGGCCTTTGGTTCAGGCAACGGACACATACCTCAGGGACACAAAAGCAGTTCTTCATGTATTACAAAATCAACCATCCAACCCAAACTCTCAAATACTGCTAAGCCTCGATGTGGAGAGCCTTTACACCAGTCTCCCACACGATGAAACCCTCCTAATCATTGAAGAGGTATTGCATACCAGCCAATGGAACTATCATACTCCACGAGGAGTAGTAATGGAATGTATTTCCATGGCTCTCACAAAAAACTTCTTCGAGTATGAAGGCACACTGTACCTACGTCACGGAACAAGTATGGGAAGCACATTTGCGCCGAGCCTAGCGGGTCTATATGTACACCACTTGGAAACCACCAAGATCCTTCATCCCAGCAATTCGTTCAGGACCAAGATCCATACCTGGCGGCGTTATATTGATGACGTCTTGGTCATCTGGGAGGAGAATGATCAATCAGTCATAGATTTCATGCACTGGATCAACACCCAGAATGCGTTTCTGAAATTTACCCACCAAATGTCCAGTGAATCGATGGTGTTTCTGGATTTGAACATCTACCATGAGGCAGGATACCTAAAAACTGAAACACATTTTAAACCCACAGCTAGGAATTGTCTCCTTAGGTACGACAGTTTCCATCCACGTCACCTAAGAGAAAACTTACCATACGGCCAGTTCCTACGCTTACGCCGCAATTGTAGCGATGTGGATAAATACAAAACGCAAGCACAAGATATGAGTAATAAACTGAAACAGAGAAGGTATCCTGACAGAGTCATAAAGCAAACAATGAAAAGGGCCCGCAATAACAACCGGGAAGCCCTCCTAGACGACAACACTCAGAAAGAAAAGACAGAAAACAGGACAGTGTGTGTAACAACATACAGCTCAGTTTCCAACCAGATCTCAAAGCTGGTAAACAAACATTGGCGGATTCTGACAAGTGGTACTCTAGATCTAGAGAAACCTTTATTCGCTCACAGGAGAGGCAGGAATTTGAAAGACATCTTGGTGCATACCAGACCTCGCACCAATGTGATTCAACAAACCAGATTACGAGGCCTTCATGGACACCATCCATGTGGTAATTGTAATAGCTGCCACCTGACTGAGAAAAGCCTGACTCTCACCTTTAAAAATGGCACCAAATGGGAACAACGAGCGTTTACAAATTGTAACAGCAGAAATGTTGTCTACCTCATTACTTGCCCATGTGGCAAGGAATACGTGGGCATGACAACACGTGCTGTAAAAACGAGAATAAACTAGCACAAAAGCAATGTAAGGTGTAAGAAAAACTACAAAGATGGCAGCACATTTTTTTGGAGGCACAACACTGTGTAAATGAAATACACTGGACTGTGATTGAGCAACTGCCCTCAGATATGGGCCTCTTTGAGAAGGAACAAAGGTGGGTGTTCCGTTTGGGCACAGACACCACCGGACTAAATGACTCCATTCCATGGAGCCAATTGCGATGATAGCCCATAATGACTGTCACATCCTCCTTGAACATTACCAATCCTACTGTATCAGATCGATAGTGATTTTTCACACTCTAAGCATCCTTTCAATGTGAGTGTATCCCCGTATATTATAGAGGCTGTATATATATACACCTCTGTAATAAAGAAAAATAGCCCGTTAAACAATCATAAGACCTCACCGACGCATGTGCGAGCGTCTGCCTACGCAGGTTGCAGACACTACCGCCTCGCGCATGCGCTCGCAGACATTGTCATTTCTCCGCGCATGCCCTCTCAACAGCAGACACACCCACCTAGCGCACGCAGAACCGGATCCTATCTTAAGGACTATGTCCTTCTTTGGGCTGATTCCGCTTTCAATTAGGTGGTAACTGGAACATCCCTGGGCACTATAAAAGATGGTTGTTTTTGAATGAACCGACACTTCGTCGGAGCCGCGTTGAGGGGATGAAAGCCTACCTGGCCGTGCTGTAACCGTGAGTGTGGTGACGCAGAGTTTGATCATTTGTATCTGTACCGCGAACTCAAATCTAAGATCCTAAAACTCAGTTCCTTTAACACCCCACAGGTTGCTACATTGAGCAGAACAGAGAACACCCAATACCACGCTTTTGGCTCATGAGGCTATTTAGTCGTTATCTATAAGTAAGCAATGTATATATGTGGAAATTGTGTGATTCTCATTCCGTTTTTTTTACTCTATGGAATCCAATGGCGACATCCAGTAATACTTAATGTGTGTCCTAGTCTATATGTATGTCCTTGTTTTCTTCTTTTTTTCTCATTTTTTTCAGGGTTCCTGGACCTTATTTTTGGGTCGCCGTTAACCTTCTGTGTATTACCACAGTTTTTCTAAACATTTGTCCTAACTAGATATTGTGTTTTATATGACTTTTTGTTCATTCACAGGTTCTGATTAACGCAAATTGGGCGCAACGGACTTTTAAAAAACAGATAGGTACATTTCACTAGAATTATTTTTGTAGAGCACACTTTGACATCTACTGATACATGTGAGTAAGGTGAGGATAACCAGTGCATATCCCCGTCCTGAAGAAGGAGTCCTCGACTACGAAACATGTTGACGCACTATTGAGGTTGACATACCATAATCAGTAAGTAAACAACCTCACCTGCACTTTTTTAACGATACCAGCCGAGGACTTAATAAAGATTTTTTGTTCTTTCCCTACGAGCCAGGTATCTTTTAACCAACACTTTTTCACCTCACCACTCACACTAGTACTCCACACACACCAACACATAGTTCACCTTCAGTGCTCCTAAGTAGTTGTGAGTCGTAGCACGCCGCATTCCATAGAGGTTTGCGAAGACCCCGATGATGAAGCATGACACCAAGGGGCCTTTTGGTGTGTGAGGGGTATTTAAACAACACTGGTTGCTCCCCACCACTGTAGGGATCACCAACCTAGTGGATTCTCTTTGTTTATACATATTGCTAGGGGAGACAGAATCCACGTCTTTCTCTCCCTCCCTCCATTTGTTAATATTTATTTTTTATTTTATTTTGTTAGTTTTTGGTTTAGTCAACGTTGAAGGATACAGTGTTCCAAAAAATATTGTGCACCTAATCTTTGTTTGCTTGAAACTTGATCTGCAAACAAAAACCTTTCTGCCCATAAAATGGGGGAAGTGAAGAAGAAAGGGAGGCAGCTAGAATAGCAGCTCAACTCCTAGTGGATGACACAAGTCTCCAAGACAATGACCCGGATGCTATACTCATTCCGGTCAACATAAGAAAAACTATAACTCTTAAACTTATAGAAAATGGACTAACACCGAGAGGTGGAATAGTCGTATTCGTAATTGAGGCCCATGAATATCGGCAGACAGAGGTATTCTACACATGGATAAACTTTCCAGCAGCAAACGCTGTAACACACGACTTTCACTATTACAAAATAGAGGAACCTCCGGATGAATACACTCCTTTCGAGGAGGTTGAAATCCCATTAAAATACCAAAAGCACCTGCTCTTGTTTAAAGGCGCCCTAAAACATAATAATCACATCACCAGGCTCGGTCCACTAGGTAGACCAGGAGCAACGTGGCCGGTTCTAGCCAGCTACACACCACATCCAGACATCGAAAAAATGTCGGCACCAGAACTTTTAGTCCAGCTAAAAGTACTAATTAAAATACATAGACAATTAGTCCAATATGAAATGCGGACTTCAACAGTCCAACCAGCTATTAACATTCCACAGCTGACCCCTCATCAGGGGAACACAAACAAAATTACACCACAGAACATACAATCATGTCTGGGTAAAGTACCCGCAAAACTGGAACAAATTACATTCTGGTTAGCACAAAAAATCACTCCAATAGAGGCAGTATTTCTGGATACTACCCCTACTGAGAAACACAGAATTCTGACTATCTGCCTTCCAATGGGGATCGCACCACATGTGGAGGACTGTGACACTTGGGGCACAGTCTTTGCTTCCATTTACACAAAAACACATGGTGTTCCGTCTATGGCGATAATACCAGATGTGCTTAGACAGATTCAAAATGAATACGGTGCAGAACCTGCTTTAACTCTGGGTATGAAATTACTGAAAGACTTCAGGCAGGTCTCGGCTATATTATTAGCCAACATAAAAGGAGAAGCAGCATCTGTGGCGATCCGCCAGAAATTGAAAGAAACAGATATAGCAGACCAACCAATTGAACTTGCCAGAATCATAGAAAAATCCTATGAAGAACTAGGAAGAGATACTTTGGGTGGGAAACCAGTAAAACCCCAATTAACTGAAAATCTTGAAAAGATATTTAATAAAAATAATCTAAACACTCCAAAAAAGAGCTGGGATGGAAATAAACAATCCACTCCCAAAGAAAAAAGATTCCAGTCCAGAGGTAGGTCTCCTCGGCGGAGAGAAAGATCTCCGGACCAAGGACACAAGTCTCACCAGAGGGAGCCCTCTGAGAAAAGATACAACCTTAGAAATAGGGATAATCTGAAGAAACCTGATAGATATCAAGACATTGATACACGTCCCTCTCGATCTTTTCAGACTTCCTCACAGAAATCGAAAAGAAGAGGACGGTCAGAACACAGGGAAGAGCACGTCAAGTCCAAAAACAAGGAACCTGCTCATCAAAGTAAAAAATTACAATTTCCAAGAAAGAAGGTAGCCAGCATTAAAATAGTTAAACATGCCGAGGATACTGAGGACACAACTGAAAAACGGAGAGTGGGCCCAGACAATGCTAGACAGCGCAGCAGAAGTGACCATAGCTCGCAGGATCCTGATGAATCATCTGGAGACAGTGGACACGAATGAATACATTCAGGTGGAAACTGCAGATACCAGAGTTAGCGAACCTCATAAAATATACGAGATAACATTACGTATAAAGGGAGATAAGACTAGGAAAGTAAGGGGTCTATTTTGGGATAACCTTTCTAAAGGCTATGACATCCTTTTAGCTGAGAAAGACTGGCCACCAGAGTTTGTCAGGGAGTGCCCTCATGGCGAAGAAATGATTATGCCTGCCTTCTCAAATCATATTTCAATTCATAAAAAATGTACATATGCGAGAAAATGGGCAGTAGCCCAAGCCCCTGCATTATATAAAAATCATGTTAGATGGGATGAGGACTCTCCTCCTCACAAAATCCAGTTAAAATGTCAACCCACTGCACAAAGGCAGTACCCAATTAAGCAAGAAGCTAAAAAGCAAGTCAGGGAGATCTTAGATCAACTTGAATACCAGGGGGTGATTGAAACATGCACATCACAAATGAACAATCCTTTGTTTCCTGTCTCCAAGCCAGACGATTCATATCGTCTAGTTTTGGACTACAGACACCTTAACTCATGTTGCAAGACATTTGCAGTACAAAACTCACACAGTGTAGCACTAATGAATAACATCGTGCTCAAAAAATACAAAACAACATTAGACATCTCTAATTCTTTTGTCAAAACATAGCACCTGAAAGCAGGTATTTGACCGCTTTCTCAATAATGGGGTCGCAAAAAAATTTCTGTCGACTCCCACAGGGATTCAAGAATAGCCCAGGATTATTCTCAGCAAGAGTAACAGAGTTACTACAAATATATGATGATGAAGCATTATCTTATGTCGATGACATCTATCTGACAGATGATGACTTGGATACTCACTTGAAAAGAGTGAACACCATAATACTTGGGTTCGCAGCAGAGGGTTACAAATTCAACTTTAAAAAGTCACGAATTGCCCATCTAACTGTCCTGTTTTTAGGATATGAATTATCAAGTGAAGGCAAAAGCCTAGCAGACAATTTCTTAGAGAAGTGTGCTGTACTCCAAGCACCTAAAACGCTGAAGAACTTACAATCAATACTAGGTTTCCTGAATTTCGGAAGAACTTACATTCTAAATTATACAGAGAGGGTTAAACCTCTCTATGAATTAATAAAACCTGATTTTAAACCAATCAATTGGACTCAAAAACACACAGAAATTTTGAGATAATTGCAAACAGACATGTTAGCTAAAACAAAAATGCAAACTCGCGATAACACACGCAACCTTGTAATCCGAGTCATCCCAGGAAGATGCGGATTCACGTACCTGACCTCTAATGAGGGAGAAAAGGTACCAACAGCTTACAAATCACACTTGTACACACAGGCTGAAAAAACATTCAGTCTTGCAGAAAATTTTGTAAATGCGGTTCAAACCGCTGTAGCAAGAGAAAGAGACCAAGCACAAGGCAAAAGGATAACTGTTTTAACAGCAGAATCAGCCTTCGAGGCATTAACAAGCCCAAGCAATTTAACTACCGTGGCATTAGATCCAAAATGTATACAATGGGAAAATTCTCTTGCTACAGAAAAAGTGAAATACTATTTTGACCCGGAAATGAAAAAATTAAAATATCTAACATATGAAAGAGACTATCCTCTGCCAATCGAAATTCTGCCTCTTCAACTTTACGCCTGTGTAATATATACAGACGGATCTGCTCAACCCTCAGTTTGGGGGAAAGCAAGCTTACAATGCTACGTGCTCGGTTGTTAAAAACCGATGGCACGGAGGTAAATTGAGACCACTGGTAACTATGTCTCAATCCGTAAAAGACAACTCAGGTCAACGAACTGATTTATTAGCTTTAAAAATGGCGCTCGATATTGCCGATCGTGAATTCCCCACACTAATAGTGTGCTATTCGCATTACTGCGTCAAATCTTACAATAATGACTTGCAGAACTGGGTTCAAAACGGTTACAAAGATGGCACAGGTGCCACAATAAAACATAAAAAGCTTTGGGAACAGGTAGTTCTTTTGCAGAAAGAACTACAAAAGACTCACGTGATACATACACTGAGTCATCAGCGTGATGGCGTTCACGCTGCAGGGAATTCTTTGGCTAACACAGCCAAAGCGGAAGCAACTCAACCGGCTTCCGTAGCCACAAAAAAAGCGTTCAGAAAAATACATAGACGGGGAAACCATGCTGGTGGTAAAAATGTCTTCAAAAAGCGACTGTGCAGCATTACCCGTGAACTATCCACTCAATTATACATACATAATCGATGCAAACTCCGTTCCTTTTGCTCGAATCCCTGGAGTGGGGTATAGAGTAATTCCAAACACGAACAGGAGAATCTTCTTGATCCAAGAAGCACATATGGGATTAGGTCTAAGGCACCAGATGATCAAAGAATCTCTGAAAGAATTAGAATCAGAATACTGGTGGCCGGGAATGAGCCTGCAAAACTACAAATTTGCAATGAGCTGTCTAAACTGCAACAGAGATCGCAGTGGCGAACCGGCCGGAACAGTGCCAGGACCCCTAATAGAAAGCATAAGGCGATCTATACGCAAAATCATACAGGAAAAATGCGTCCCACTTTATATCATTTAAGACTAAGATTCACTTAAAATGTAGACACCAGCGCTCGGCTGACGCCAGAACTGTTATAAAAGATTTGCGAGTCTATATCGGCACATACGCAATTGGCATGCTACATTCTGACCAGGGTCCTGCTTTTAGCTCTCGAGCTTATAAGGAGGCCATGACCAGCATGGGCATTGCATTGCGGTACTCTTGTCACTTCCGTCCTGAGGGAAATGGGATTGTGGAAAGAAAAAAACGAGACATAAACCAATCTATAACGGCAAGGGTATTAGGTTCGGGTGATGGATGGGTCCAACATTTAACAAGTGTCCAACGTAGTCTTAATAATCTGCCAAGAAATTCTCTAAAAGGTTTCAGTCCGTACGAACTATTGTTCGGTACTAGAATGCATATTCAGGACTTAGATAGTCAGACTTCAGTGGTAGAAGAAAAATGCTTTGATATCAAAGATCGTTTGGCTACTTTACAGGACTTAAATGAAACAAGAAAAGACCTGAGCAACGTAAAGTTAAAATAGCAGCCAACAACCACTGAAGATAAACCACCTGTTCCAGCAAGGCCTGTCTGGATTCCAAAGATTGGGGATCTAGTCAGAGAGAAAATCGCAGCGAAGAAGGAATTTGGGCCTTCTTACAGAAAAGCAGTACCTGTCTTATCTGTCAGCGGAACAAGATCAGTTGTACTACCGCCCCTTGCTGGTAAAAAGGAGAACCGAGTTGTATCCATCGACCTGGTAAAACCACAATCATGTGGCCAATAATAAGTAGTAGGCCCAGTGTACTCCCAAGAAATAGCAGAAAACCAAATCTTGCTACAATCCAAGAAGTTCAAACTGAGAGACTAATCACATTTGATAAACCTGCAGTGAATAAAAAAAGGACTATGCAACAATGCCATGGAACTTGTACCTCTTGAAACCCAAATTGCAACAGTTCGTCAAAAAACACCTGTCTACAACGATGTAGCCTCAGACTATGCTAATGAAACAAAGAAAATTCCAAAAGCAAATGAAAATCCGGAAGCGATTCCAACAATTGACAGAACTGCATCTGGCTACTTCATCAATTTCGATGACTTTTCGGAGGATCCAAGCGAGCCTGAAGAACAGCCAACTACAAAAACTTTTAAAGACAAAGCAACAGAACTCTTTCATCAACTCAAAGAAACCTATCTGATTTCTCCATGGATTGAATTTTGGATTGTGTTAGGTGTACTTTTCCTCCTGCTTTGGCTCATCATGGTTCTTTGTTTGGGAAAATTCATTGAGGAAAAATACAGTACAATGGACACAGCAAGTCAGAACATCAACTTGGTCCTAAAGCCACACAAGTCATCTCACATCGAGAAAAGAGAACTATCATCCGTGAATGTCACAGCCAATCCAATACCCGGTGGGGTAGCTTGGGACAAAACTGATTATGAAATCTATGGCCCGGTCGAGCTCTTGAAGTTTCCACACCAGTTTAAGGTTTCATTAAGTGACTTTGTAAAACCGAGTACATTCTCTGATGATTGGGACTTCGAAAGTATTAATGATATGATGTCAGATTTAGTAATGTCAGCAAAATTTACAGAACATGATTATTTACAGGGTTCATCTAACTATGAAGAAATGTACTGCTACAACCACTTTGCACATCACTATTTGCATAAATCTGCTCAGCCTAGAAATGTTTTTAATTATAATCAATGGGAACATTGTGCAACTCCACCAAAAAACATTTTACGAGAAATTCCCATACTTCTCAGGGTTTAACACAAGTGATGCAGAAACGTTTTATTTCAAACTGTTAAATAAGACAGGGGTAAAAACAATGCTGACAAATACTAAATTGATTTATTCAGAAACATTTTATGACAAAATGATACATTTGGTTTTGATTTTTGGAAAAAGAACATTGAAACAAAAACCATCTGGGGTACCAAAGATTGGCAGGTCCAAGGTCTAGAAGCATTATTTAGGGCCTGCATGATCCCAGAACAATTCATATTCTTGAATGACACCATTCAACAGACAACCTGTCTTGGCCTAGCCAAGATAAAAGATTTAAACAAACCGTCTCTTCCAAAGCCAACACCTGACAGTAATAGCACTACGGATGTTGAGATAGACGTATCCCATATTTTTAACCAAAACAGAACACATCCTGATTGGAAAAAATGGTTGATCTGGCCCACAGACACAAATAACTGTCAAGATAGATTCCTGAACAAAATACAGGGGTTCAAATTGACCAGGCCAGACGCTAGATACTCCCAGAGACAACATCCAGGGATAGTTACAACATACGGTGTAGGAAAACTCTGCCTCGAATGGCTACAGACATCCACACTGGCAGAAATTAAGCAACACTTGACTTTACTTAAAGACGGTGCTGACTTGCGTGATTTCATAATGGGACCACGCAAACAGCGTCAAAAACGTTTCATAGCGGCCGGTGTATACGCTGCATACAACGAAGCTTGGAAAGTAATGCAAATTGAAACAGCAGAGAAAATACGGGAAATCGACCGTATTAATTTGGAAAAATCACTTTCTGTTGTGGACAATGGGTTAATGACTCTGTCTTCCAGAATATATTCACTGGACAGTATTGTATCATCTGCTATTGATATAATAGAGCAGGACTTACTAATGTTACAACACGGTCAGTCCCAATTGCGTTCTATTGTACAGCTTGGCTGGACGTTGAAAAATCTGCGTTCAGGCTACGTGCCCTGGCGTTTAATCAACACAACGTCATTATTCTCCATCTTTAACCTTACTGATACACAAATCAGTTTGGCACAAAAAGGAGCAGACTATACGATTCTGATCATTTAAACACTCGAGATTACCATTGACAATGTCAGAAAGACCTGTCATTGAATGGATAATACACGGAACAATAACAATTCCGATAACAACTTTCCAATTTAAATACGGTCAAGAGTATATACCAGCAGGCCAGTATGAAAGGTTGGGTAAAGGGTACATTAAGTCATCATGGAAATTACCTTACACACACACGTTATAGTGAAAAGGAACAGAATGTATTTCTTAGTGGTAACAATTGTAAAAGATCACTGAGCGGTATACTTCTGTGTCAAGGTATTAACTTGCATGGGGCCTGTGAGGGGACTTCAAATACCCTTTCATGTCACCAGCATGACACACCTGCAACTCGAATAGAGCCATTCTTTAGACGGCTTTCTAACGGGAGCTATATTCTAATAGTGGACCACAGATGTTGTGGCATGGTGCCAGGAAAAGCTTATCTCGTGAGCGTTAGATCCATGGTCACTTGCTGTATGCAAGTATTGTATCCAAACAGCACTCCAGACAGGGAGGCAAAAGTTTAGCCTTTTTTTAATATCTCTTCTATTCGAATTGATACTTTAAGCAGAATGAAGTCTGTTCTTTTACAGACAACTGTGCCCTTGACGTCATCAAAAGAAACGTATGATCTGCAAGTTGCAAGGACAACGGCAGAGATACATAGCCTTTTATCAAAAAATTGCCCCGTGCATTTCGCAGAAATGCTAAGCCAAATCCTAAATATGTCTGATACCAGCGGTATCCCACATATATTTAAGACAATTTTTTCGGGACTGTTAACACCCTTCAAAACAGTTCTGGGCATTTTTCCTAATTTTGTCCATTCTGTCTTTGGCGGCCTACCACTTCTATTGGGACTCGTAGCAGGCATTTTATTTTTGATACTTCTGCTTCGATATGGCAAGCCAAGTCGCAGACAAGACTCCAGCCACGATGGAAGAAACGATCCTAGCTATTCGCTATGGGGACCGCAATACTAAAGTACTTGTATTAGCCCGTCTAAGAGATCTGAATATGACCTGGTTTCTTTCATTCAGACCCATCTGGCAGAATTGCATCTTACCTGTGCTTCGATGTATGCTATGCGGAGAAGAATGCGTGTTGGACGTCTGTCTTACACTACCATCAGCAGTACCATTGGATACAGATACTTTGCCAAGTCCTGTAACGGCTCATGCATCGTGTTGTCCCCAGCGGCTACCAATTCTGATGACGGCATTCGTTGAGACTTCACCACTACGATTAGGGGGTAGTGAAGTACGAGATGAGAGCAACATCACCCAGGTACAACCTTCTGTGAGCATTGCTGATCCTGACATCGATGATAGCAATCATTCTCACGACTGCACAGTTGCGGCATTTTCCAACTTGGTTGAACTTTCACCTGAAGCGGTAAACCACTTTTTTGAAAGTCTGTCTGAAATTATGTTCTCCCCTGAACAAAAAGAATAACTTTTAAGCAAACTAGTACACAGCGTTCCCTGAACTCTGAATTCGGCCTTCGGCTTTGATAAACAAAAGCTACTGAACATATTTGGAACTATATTTTTTCTCTCTCCCCTGAAAGCGAAATTATTTTTTTCCCAATTCCAAAATATTGACCTTTTTCTGGCACATGTACTCTGCTTGAAGTAGAACTATTCTTAGAGAACAGAGCTTCTATTTTTAGGAACTCTAGAGACAATATATTACCTCAGCCTCTAGCACATTTACAGCAACTGTATTTATATGTGATGAAATAATCTCGACCTTCTTTTCTGTATTAAGTGCCATTTCATGTGTAAATTTCGTAAATCATTCATGCTGATATATATATGCATCTTTTTTACTGAATGATTACACTGCTTGAATAGCGTACAGTACCTATAATCATTTTCGTGTATATCTATGCACCATTTCAAATGCAAAAATGTTTTTTGGGGTGGGTTGGAATACACATGCACCTTTAAATGTTTACTATTGCTTAGTTTTAGTAATGATGGACATTAGATCGTGGAGTGGGTATTGTGTTTTTATCTAGGAACCTAAATCGATATTTCAATTTTATGCCCTTGTCCGGTTATAATCAATAATATCCCTACAATGGCATAGTAATCATATCCATATTCAGTCGTAGCACATGCTGTCACATTAAGCAAGGCTACTTCCCCGGCCTCCTAGAAAGCACAACGAGTTCTCTAAACAAACAAAACCTCCAGCAACCTGGGAAATCCCCCTTGCTTTTGTTTTGATTTCATCCTAGAACTCCTGTAAAGCACTGTGAGAACGGCCAGTTCTTAGTGTCATCTTTATTGACGTCTTATGTCCAGCCTTACGTCAAACCCGGCACCTTTCTGGTATAAATATACCAACGTTGCCTTAAGCAAACACACGGTGGTGGTTTTGGAGCAGCGATCTACTTGCCAGAGAGGCCAGCTGATGCGAGAGCCCACGGACGCTGCCCCTCCCCTTTGACGCACAGAGAGACGCTGTCTTTTCTCCTGCCGAGAAATCCAGCTCCGGTGTTTCCAGATACCTTCGCGGGTTACTGGGATATCAAGTCATGAGAGAGAGATACAAGACCTCCTGCTTTCTAATTACCCAGGTACGGAGCTGACTAAACCCCTAAAGAGAATTCTTGAGTCAGATTCTTGGCAAAACAAACTTAACTTAAACTGCTACGTATTTACTACTTCCCACGTATTAGGCTTAGGTCAGGTACACAGGGGTAGGCGTACTTAGAAGCACCAGTTGAGTACGTTAGTCAATGTATATATGTATATATATTTTATCTATTTTATCTATTTTAAAGTATCATATGGCTAAGAAACCATATCAATGCTTTTACAGTATTATTTTATAATCCTCCTTTTACTGTACGCACTTTACTTTACTATGAGTATTGCAATTGTGGCAATTCATTTCTCTTGTATGAGGAAGAAGACTGCTCAATAAATAACATCTTTTATTGAAAACGCCAGTCTCTCTTTTCTCTGCACTCTGGTGAAACTAAGTACGCACATTTGACTGAGTGAAATAACTGTCTATTGTTTTCACACGACTCTAGAGATACACTCTTATTCTGAGGGAGCAAAGTTGTCATGTTATATGGTTGTCGGAAGCTAATCCCTTCTTGTCTAATCAGGAAAGTTAATTCCTTCTTGAACATTCGAGAAAGTTTCTAGTGACCTCTGAGCTAGCTGGCAAACCTTAAGTCTAATATAGTCAGTAGAGACCTAGTTAACCTCAGTCCTACGTCTACACTGCTGAATATATTATTCCAATGCGCAGAGCCTATTGGGAATATAGGAACTACACTACAAATGGAATTAGACTCGTCACAATTAATGTGGCTTAAAACATACATAAAAAACATACA
Organism: Lissotriton helveticus; assembly: GCF_964261635.1. Lineage (NCBI taxonomy): Eukaryota > Metazoa > Chordata > Amphibia > Caudata > Salamandridae > Lissotriton > Lissotriton helveticus. Next base: position 1,586,356,435 of record NC_136061.1, on the reverse strand, counting down.
TAAAGCCAACCTACTAGTACAATTATTTAATGTGCAAAAGAATCAATTAAATGCAAAATGTGATCAGTGCCCAAAGTAATCACTCTGTGAACAATACCATGTAAATAGGAGTACATATGTTTATGTACAGAAACAAGGGGCAACAATCTTGAAATTCAGCAGCATATGTTATCACCAATCATAATACTACATTCCTCATTCAATCAACATAGATTGAGTCAATTGGTTATAATGTTGTTGACATTTCGACACTGGTAATAATTTTCAAGGCAATCACACGGACAAAAAGGGTTAGGGACACAATTTGTCTTAAAAAAATCATCTCGGAATACGTGGACACTGTAAATAGTAGACCTAAACGAGATCCTTTTCAATGCCTCTTCAGAAAACACGGATCACACTTAAAAAATGCATGCTTTCAGCAAGGTAAGGAAAGCCTATTCCATCAAATTCCTGACACACACAGTGATTGGTGATGGCCTACTGCCTGCAAAGTTGTCCTACTGGGAGGGCTGCAGTTTTTGCGAATGGACTTTCTTGAAGTTGCTGAAAGCATTAATTGCTAAGAGAGCTCCAAAACAGAGGGCAAGAGAAGAATTAAACAAGGGCAGGAAAGGGGAGGTACGCGCCACAAAGGAACTCCTCAGTTTCTTCAACTATGGTAAGCTAGAGTACTGGAAGTGAGATTGCCAATGCACACTCAAAGACTCGCCTGATCAACCTAAACTATCTGATTTTTCTCTTCCCCTCAGAATTAATATCCAACATGTTAAGACAGTCATGGGGGAGCAGACTGTTCTGCACAAGTTCTGAATCCTGTAGGCCCGAAATGGCAGCGCATATGATGTGTTATTAACGAAAAGATCCCTTCATGATTTTTGATACTGGTGGTAGTCGATCAGCCCTGGCAAAACATCTGCATTTCTTACTCTTCCCCTCCCAGAGCAAAATAATTGATGCATTTGACATTGTCAACATACATGTTCCTCACCCCCACTACTGATTCTGTATCTATTTCACTAGGTCCAATAACTAAGCAGTACGCCTTTCTCTTGAGTTCCATATCGCCTGAAAACCTGCAGATGAGATCATTCAGCGTAAATTGAACTGTACTGTAATTTGTAGAAGTGATGGTGTTTATCTGAATGCGCCTAAAGAACATGGAAATGCTATTCAAAAATGATTGTCCGATAACATTAATGACACTATGAAAACTTCATCTCAAACCATGTCAGGTATTGAGGATCAAATGCCCATCCTCCTTATGGTTTCAACATGTTAGTGACTAGTGACTTCTGTTTTTCTACAGCAGAAACAGTCAACGGCAGGTTGAAGCCAATGACTAAACTCACTCCCAAATCACAATACCAATTACCTCCCCAAGCGGAAGTAGGTATCGGTCAGGAAATTGCTGCTCAGTAAAAGATCCGGGTACCCACTGTAAGCACCCACCATTCTACCTTTCAAAAAGCCTGATAAAGGCACAAAATGATACGGACAGGGCATACATCTATAAATGCTGTTGTACTTAATCAAGTTACTATTCGAACACAATGCTGGTGGAAGACTCATTGTTCACTATTGTTGATTTATGTTCGGCTTTCTTCTCTATTCCTATTATTTTTGATAGTCTGATGCAGAGATAAAAAAGAGCTACCTTCTATCTTTTCACAAGCACTTTTAAGATCCGGACAACCGGTCTTTTGAGGCGGGCCTACACTAATCCAGTACTAAGATCATTTGTTGTTTGCCTCGGACTCCATGGACCTATGCAAACGTGATACCCTGTACCTGTGCAGTTAGTAAAGTACGGGGATAACATTTCTAAAGAAAACTAACAATTGTGTTTACCCATTGTTTGATATTTAGATTGTGAGATATCAAATGGAGAGGCACATCAATTTAAGTATCAATGCTCTTTGTTTGCTACCCCAACTTATTAATATATCCCAGGTATGCATATTTTAGTGATGTGATTTGGGGTCAATTGTAGACAACATATTTTAAAAGATGCTGGTATTGTTAAAACTTTGCAATTCATTAAAAGAGACACACCGTAACTGTTGCTTTGGTCCAAGTAGGCAGAAAAGTCTTTGTATTTCAAAAAAATGCGTTATCTTACGCAACTATTTTGGGGTTAACAGAAAGAAAAAAAACAAAGCGTTCACACTGTACTGTCGTGAGAAGGAGGACTTTGTATTAAAGGCATCAGTAAAAAGATCATGGTGACAAAAAGAAACCAATTACATACCTCTGTTTTTAATGCAGTGAAGCAGGGCTACCTCAGTGTCTGTGCATCACTGCAGATAAAGCTAACCTTGTCGAAGTGTCTAAAAATACTGTAATTGGGACACTTTAATTTGGTTGTACCCCATGCTGTGGCAAACCCAGCACCTTTCTATATCTATGTTTCAAAGTATGAAATACTGTTGCTCTGTGATTCCCACATCACGCTGGCATGGTGACTTGTGTTCACTGTTTTAAACTTCAGTTGATAGACAATCATGCAACAATCGTGTGATATTCCATCACCACTGTTTACCTTTGCAAAGCTGGGATTTTGTATAGAATGTTGATGGTTCTTCCCTCAGAAATGATAAAAAAACATGAGTAGCTGTTTATAGTTTGTTCTATACATGAAGACACAGTAAGTTGTTTCTTACCCAAAGCGCAATAAGCTACAATAGCTAAATTGCTGCTCTTATGCAAGTTTATATTCTGGTCACTCAAAAACTGTTCCTTAGTCCAAGTAAGCATTTGGATTGTCCTGTGACTTTGGGCTCCTTTGGATGCAGCGAGGGTTCCCCGCTTCAGCAGGGACACGATTAAAAATAGGTCCCATATCAAAGGTTTACTTGGGACACATTTTGATCAATGTAGTCAGCAAAAGCTTTACTTGTGTACCCTAATCTTAAATAGATCACTGATCTGCGCACTTAACAACTACTGTCAGGGCCATTTATAGAGCGTCAAGTAAACCTTTGATATAGGACCCATTTTTAATGAGGTCCCTGCTGATGCAGGAGAGGATCACAAGGAGGGCCACAAGGGCCAGCTGCCGGGAAGAGGGGGGCCCATATGAGCCCCCAAGGTGGGTGGGAGCTGTAAGTCCCACCTGCCCTGCTTCCTGAAAAGTAGCCCTGCAGCGAGGAAAAAAGGCCAAAGATGCAGAGAACTACACTGATAAGCCCTCCAGCGACAAGACTGAAGACACTGGCCCGACTCAGGTCTCGGTCCCATGACTTGGAAGAAAGCGCCCTGTCTGCTCGTGCTGCCCTGACATTCTGGAGATAAAGAGGGGCACATTCAAACAATAAAGAGCCCATCCACCAGGCTCCAACCTAAAGCTGGTGACACACAACCACGCTCAAAGAGACAGTTGCACAACGAGAGTTGCTTGTCTTGACTTGCGGGTTAGTCATATCCCCCCAGGGGCCAAGAGAATACTTCGAGAGAACCATAGAAATGGAAGCTGCTCCCTGAAGAATAGACAAACCAGAAAAACAGCCTTTAAACACACCGGGGGTTTCCCTGCCTCCTCCTGTCCCCCAATCCCTCTTCCATGGGGAGGCGGGGTGGAAGAGGCAGTGGCCCATGATGGGGGAGGGGGTTAGGAGAAAAAATCGAACACTAAAAATGACAGCCCACTACGGTTCCACTGTGATGGGCACAGCAGTTTCATAGGAATCCGCACCAGCATTGAGGCCTCCAGATGCACCAGCACAATCCAGAGACACCGCACAAATCCTAATGCGATTGGAGAGTTTTAAGCAGCTCTGGAGGCTAAAGTGGATACATTGACTACTGATCTCAACATTCTGAAGGGTGACCACAAAAAACAGAGTGACCGACTACACCAAGCACTACAGTGACAGAATTTGAACCCCAGTCGAAGGCCATCTCTAAGAAAGTACACGCCTTAAAGGAGCTAGTGCAGATCCCAAAAAAACAAGCTGAAGACACAGAAGGGAGGGCATAGTAGGCCAATCTGAAAAAATAATAAAAAAATAAAATACATTGAGAGCACTAATGTCACCTTCTTCATTGAACAATGACTCCATGAGTAAGCGTGCCCTCACGGCTTCTCCCTATGTTTACAGGTGGATGATGCCCCCGAAGAACAATCGTAGCAAAAACCCTGAACTATCTGGACCAAGACCTCATCCTCGGCACTGCCTGGAAAAATGGCCCACGGATGGCGGGCAATTCCACAGTAATGATACTCCCAGACTTCACACTGGCGGTTCAACGTCAAAGGCCGTCTTTCCTGGGAGTCAAAAAGCACATATGTGAACTAGGCCACAACATACGCACTACTCTTCCTGGGTGAACTGAAAAGTGACAAAAGCCGAAAAAAATCACTTTTTCACATCGCCAGAAGAAGCCTTCTGATGCACACGGAACCAGGGAGCCGGTAAAACACTCCGACTAGTCCCCACCACACTCAACGGTCGGCGCGGCCTATGCTTGCCAGAAAGCAGAGAGACAGGGCTCATACAGAGACCCAGACCACTCAACAGATCCATGCTGATCAGAAGTCGGTGGAGGCAGCAGTGGCAGTAATCTGGACCAGGAGATCACTACCCGACTCCGAGAGGTCCAGTGGAGACCTGTTGAGCTCTGAACTGAGTGACACTCCCAACATCCTACCCTGTGTGCCTCCACAAACAGCAGATGAACTCATGTGCGACTCAGACACAATGTCTAAGTAGTATTAGTTACCCCTCCGATTTCAATGGGCCTATCGTCCACCAAACAAAGCTGGTTCTTCAGTCTCACGTTCCACTCAAGCAGCATTACGCACCAGACTTGTTACAAATCACAAAGTTACTCTTTGCAGTTTGGACAGTTCCCCAATTATCATTTTGGTCCAGCACTGTTTCCACACCAGACTGGAAGTTATTGTTAAAGGGGTCTTTGTTTCTACCTGGATGGTGTGTTCTATTGGGTCCCATAAACCGCACACCCAAGAAACCAAAGCCAGAGAAGGACCATATAGCCAGCCTGGGGCGATGGGTAAGGCATGCCCTTCATTTACCACTTAGTCCTAATGACTAGCCTGGGTAAATACACAGTTCTTACATGGAACGTGTGAAGGTTGGACACCCTGCGCAAGCGCTATAGAGTGCAAGCACAGTTGAGAAGACAGGCGGCCCAAACTGTGTTCCTACAAGAGACCCATCCAACAAATGAGGGAGGTAGTAGACTAAGACACAAATTGCATGGCCAAATATACTGATACTACATACTTCTCTTTTGCAAGAACCGCAGTGATCCAACAGTACCATTTTATACAGAAGATATATGAATCAACCCAGGGCAGGTATGTACTATTGAGATGTCGGCTAGACGGTTCCGCCTTGGCCAGTATATATGCCCCCAATGTTGACCAGCTGGCTTTGCTGACATCCTTCTCTCATAAAATGGCTGACTGGCCAGGCTTGCAATTGGTACTGGGTGGAGATTTTAACACGGTCTTGGATACTGTGCAGGACTGTTCCCATCCCCAGCTGCCTGGTGCCCCTGACCTCCGGCAGACCACAGATGCTTTCCTTTTAGATTAGCGGTCCCCAGTGCTAAAGCTTTACAGAACTGGGTGCAAGCTTGGAGGTCTTGGAAACCAGTAATGAAGGAATACTCAGTCTTATCACCCCCACATGAGATACTAGACTATATATTTGGTAAGACAATCTCAGAACACAACTCCTTCGATGTAATATGTTGATGGGTATAAGCACCGACTGAAAGGAAAATGAGAGGAGCACTCGTGTTTTATTAAAAAAACTGTAAAACCTGCTTTATGGTTTTTACTCTTTCTTCCTCCAAGCGTGCTGCCGAGGTGGCACGTTTGTTCTAACCGTGCCTAAAACTTAGAAAACTTATCTTAAGTGTAAGAAACACTTAACCTCTGCGCACTGTTGCTTTTTGCGGTTCCCTATAGATCACACCACTCTTTATTTTCATAGACACTTCACAACTTATGAGTTTCAAATGAAAAAGTTTATCAAGAAATATTCAACTGAAAATCAATCCTAACATTTTACAATGTTACTCTGATACATTATTGTTTTCAATACATGATTAAACAGATACACAAAACCCAAAGATTGATTCTTCAAAATCTTTCACAAAGATGACTTGTCTTTAATGTCCACTTGTCTTTAGTGCCCAATGCATTTCAAGCTCGTTGAGCTCTTCATCAGGGGCCTGGAAACTGAATACAATTATCATTTACTATACTGATGTTATATTTACAGAACACCAAATTCTCATTTAGTACAGGGGTTTACAAAAAGCTGTTAGCTAAAGAACATAAAAACTTATGAACTTATGAGAACCCAAATTACCAACACCGCTGTGTGTGTGAGAAACAGAAAACAAATGGAAACTAACTCACTGGTGTCGCAGTGAAACTTGGTCTTCAAGTCTGAATAATGAAAAAATCATGAGATTCAATCCATTACTACCACAAGCTCCAACTTTAGGCATTACTCCTTTGGTTAGCCAAACGCAAAAACAATTACTTCCCCTTACCTTAAGGTTAACACTCGGTGCATGAAACCGGATTTTCTAAACTTTCGTGAATCTCCCTCCTCCAGAAAATATATGAAATGGAAACTCGCTCAAAACCGGGTTCTGTAACCCCTCAGTACCGTGTAGCTTCTACCATGAACTAGAACTCAATCTGCCTAACGCTCACCTCTTGATGTCATCCAAAATTCCGAAAATAAACTCGCTATCCCGTTCTTGCACGTTTACTCCTGCTCGGTTCTCTGACCAGCTGTGAAAGCCGTCCGTTTCCTTACTCTTTACAAAGCCACAATCATTTACTAGAAACTAACAGAGGACTAGTGGACCCAGGACCGCGGGCGCCATATTGGAAGGGGTAAATTCGACGTTGTGGAAGGAAAAGAAAGTGCTTAAAATAAAATTGGAAAAAAAGCCAGAAAAGAAATAAATGTGGAATAATTGAGGTGTTTTAAGAAATACTGAACAATAAATAAGGATGATGACAACTACTGCAAAATATTCGCTATTCAAGTACATTTTACTTAAATACATGCATCATTCTCGTACAGATACAAAGGTGAAAAAACCTCATATAAAACAAGATAAATCTACTTTCTCATTTAACCCTTTGGGTTCCTGTGTAACAAGGTACCTTATCCAGTGTATTTCTCTTTGGAGGAGGGATCTGGTTAGATCTACCCCCTCGTGTGTTTTTACAACTTCCAATATGGAAAACCTGATTTGGGCTATGCTATGGTTATTCTCATTCCAGTGTTTCGCCAAATTACTCTTCACATTTTTGTTTCTTATTGTGCTCTTGTGTTCTGATATTCTCGTTTTTAATTTTCTCTCTGTTTTTCCTGCATAGATTTTGCCACAGGGACACTTTATGTAGTAAATTAGATTTTTGGAGTTACAATCCCCATCATAATGTAGTGTCACTTCTTTTCCAGTTTGCGGGTGATGTAACTTTTTACCTTCAATCACATTTGAACAATGTACACAATTATGACATTTCCTCATTCCTCTGTTGGTCACTTCTATTTCTCTTATGGGAGTCATCAATAGTTCTTTTAAGTTCTTTGATCTCGTGTAAGCAAAAATCGGCTTCTTGTCAAAAATCCCATTGAAATCCTCTTCATTCTTTAAAAGATCCCAATGTTTGTTTATGATAGTTTTCAATTTCTGTGATGAGGTGGAGAATTTTGATACAAACACATGTCTGTCTAATGTTTTCTTAGGTTTCTGAGTCAATAGATTGTCCCCGCTGTAGGTCTCTATCCTGTTTTTAGCTTTTATCAGAATTTCATCCGGATAACCTCTTTCTTTGTATCTTTGATGTTGTACAGTAAGACTCTCTTTCAAATCCTCCTCTTGTGAACAAATTCTTTTGATTCGCATGTATTGTGACACTGGTAAATTGATTTTTAAATTCGGAGGATGAAAGCTTTGAAATAATAAAGAATTGTTCACATCTGTGTCTTATCTGAAAACTCTGTTTTTTATCTGTGAATCTTGAATGTTGATCATAACGTCTAGAAATGACAATTCTTTATCGCTGATAGCGTGTGTGAATTCAATGTTATCTGAACAATGGTTCAATCTGTCAATTTCAAATTCTAAGCTTTCCTTTGTTCCAGACCAAAGAACGAATATATCGTCTATGAATCTGCGATATAAAATCGCGTGTTCGTTCCAAAAGTTATTGTTGTAAATATAGTCAGCCTCAAATTTTGCCATAAAGATATTGGCATATGCCGGAGCCCCAGCAAATCCCATGGATGTTCCATTCTGTTGTAGGAAAAACCTAGAGGACCATTGGAAATAACTAGGATACAAACAAAAATGTAAAAGTTCCAAAATGAAAACTTTTTCTGCCTTTACAGAAGGTTGTTGTAGCAGAGCCCACTCCACGGCTTCCATTCCGGATTGATGAGGAATAGAAGTGTACAACGACTTCACGTCTATTGTACACACCCACGTTGGACTTGTAAGTTTAATTTCTTTCAAAGTCAGTAGAAAGTCGTTGGTGTCTTTTATATACGACAGCCATTTCTGCACAAATGACTGAAGGAATGTGTCAATATATTGACCGAGTGGTTAAAAAACTGTACCACATCCAGTCACAATGGGACGCATGGGTGGATTTTGTAGATTTTTATGCACCTTGGGGAGCATATAGAGACACGGTCTTCTGGGGAATTGTACAGTGAGAAATTGTTTGGTCTTGGCAGAGATGTAGCCTAGTTCAAGGGCTTTTGTCACAATTTCGCTGAGAACAGTTTGTAAGTCTCCAATGGGGTCTTTGTCAAGCTCAAAATAAATGGAAGTATCAGCCACGTGTTCATCCACTTTTTGGTTGTACATGGATCTGTCCATCACTATTATGGCTCCTCCTTTATCCGCTTTCTGTATTAGAATGCTTTGGTTCTCTTGGAGTCCTTTCAAAATGGACCTATCATATACTGAAAGATTCTTCCTTTTGGATTTCCTCAATTTCATACTTTCCAAATCGTTGATTACTGAATTTTCAAAAGCATCAAGAATTTTATGAGATGATGGTGCCTGAAATTTGGATTTGGGTCTGAATTCCAAAAATTCTGGTTCCTCTTTGTCGGCTTGGAATGGTGCCACATTTGTGAAAAAATGTCTGAGTTTCAAAACACGCATGAATTTGTAGAAAGCAACCTCACTCTCAAGTTTATTGGTGTCGTACGTGGGAACAAACCCTAAACCTTTATTCAGTACTCTCAATTCTTCTTTGGTGAGTTGAGTTTTAGAAATATTTAAGACCAAATTTATCTCATGCTCCTTGTGCGTGCTCCTTCTACCTCCTCTCCTTGTTTTTGTACTGATTGCTTTTTTTGTTGTTTCCCCGGTGGTTGACTTGAATCCCCTACCTGGGCTAAAAAAGACTGGCTAGTGCCTGCTGTTTTTGATGAGTCAGTGGAAGTTGATGTTTGAACTTCAGTTATTTGAGTTTGTGCAGAGGGTCTATTGGTGTTCAAATCACTGTCAGAAACAAGACTTTCTTCCGAAGTTGTAACTACTTTTTTCTTTTGGTATGTTCTTCGCTGGGCATAAACTTCAGCCCACGTATAGACTTCATTCAATTTATAATCCAACGTGTCCCGTTTGAACTTCCGTAGTTTACCTTCCTGTAGCTCTTTAGAATATTTCTCTAATTTTGAAGTAATGTCTTCAAGTGATTTTTCCCAATCTACCTTATCCACCCGTGACTCCAAATTATGTTTGATCTCTTCTATCTCGTTGGCTAATTCATGGATGACCTTTGCCAGTTCCTCAATCAATAAAAGAATCAAGTCCAAGGAACATTTATTTAAGATAGAATACCACCTCTCCATAAACTCCTTGTTAAGGTGAAATCTATTCAACATCGGTTTGATTGACATCCTTAGACCGCGTGGGATCCTTTTCACCCTGTGATACTGCACCAAGGTTGATGCATGCAATTTTTGATTTACTTCGCGCTTTGCAAGATACTCAAGTTGTTTTAATTGTTGAATGATGGTATTTCCCTGTACGTTAGAAGATTTGACATCCTGTATTAGTGCATAGATATCATCCGCTTGTTCGATTGTGTAAGCTAGAGTTTTAGCTCTATTGTCTGTAATGCTCGAGATTTGCTCAAATGCCATGGTATGGTGCTCTAACTCCTTGTAGACAAAATCTCAAAATGAAAGGAAAATGAGAGGAGCACTCGTGTTTTATTCAAAAAACTGTAAAACCTGCTTTATGGTTTTTACTCTCTCTTCCTCCAAGCGTGCTGCCGAGGTGGCACGTTTGTCCTAACCGTGCCTAAAACTTATCTTAAGTGTAAGAAACACTTAACCTCTGCGCACTGTTGCTTTTTGCGGTTCCCTATAGATCACACCGCTCTTTATTTTCATAGACACTTCACAACTTATGAGTTTCAAATGAAAAAGTTTATCAAGAAATATTCAACTCAAAATCAATCCTAACATTTTACAATGTTACTCTGATACATTATTGTTTTCAATACATGATTAAACAGATACACAAAATCCAAAGATTGATTCTTCAAAATCTTTCACAAAGATGACTTGTCTTTAATGTCCACTTGTCTTTAGTGCCCAATGCATTTCAAGCTCGTTGAGCTCTTCATCAGGGGCCTGGAAACTGAATACAATTATCATTTACTATACTGATGTTATATTTACAGAACACCAAATTCTCATTTAGTACAGGGGTTTACAAAAAGCTGTTAGCTAAAGAAAATAAAAACTTATGAACTTATGAGAACCCAAATTACCAACACCGCTGTGTGTGTGAGAAACAGAAAACAAATGGAAACTAACTCACTGGTGTCGCAGTGAAACTTGGTCTTCAAGTCTGAATAATGAAAAAATCATGAGATTCAATCCATTACTACCACAAGCTCCAGCTTTAGGCATTACTCCTTTGGTTAGCCAAACGCAAAAACAATTACTTCCCCTTACCTTAAGGTTAACACTCGGTGCATGAAACCGGATTTTCTAAACTTGGAGCTTGTGGTAGTAATGGATTGAATCTCATGATTTTTGGATCAATCTTTGGATTTTGTGTATCTGTTTAATCATGTAGTGAAAACAATAATGTATCGGAGTAACATTGTAAAATGTTAGGATTGATTTTCAGTTGAATATTTCTTGATAAACTTTTTCATTTGAAACTCATAAGTTGTGAAGTGTCTATGAAAATAAAGAGCGGTGTGATCTATAGGGAACCGCAAAAAGCAACAGTGCGCAGAGGTTAAGTGTTTCTTACACTTAAGATAAGTTTTATAAGCACCGACTCCCATCCCCACCAGGAAACTTCAACCGTTCTAGCTGAAGACCCGATCATAAGAGACACATTGAATACTGCAGCCGTAGACTGCTTCCGAACCAACTTTGACACTGCCTCATCCGACCCCACAACCCCATCGCCAGTAGAGTGAAAAGGTGTTCATAGTAGTAATCAGAGGCATCGGTCTCAGCAACATGAAGGGCGTCAGTGACGCGCACCAAATGGTGCCTACACCCCTCTTGCCAACTGAACATGTGCGCTTGGTTGCTCTCACAATTGAGCAGATACTACAAAAAACACGAACAAAACAAACGCTTTATTAGAGAGGAATTGGTGCCTGGACTACAACTGATATATTGAGAGCTCACATGCCGAAGGAGATACAGCTGGGCACCTGTTGGCATGGCTACTTCTTTATTTATAGCGTTTTGTATAGCGCAAACTCAACTCAAAAGTATCAGATCGCTTTACATAGATGGCAAAAGTAACAGTTACATGAGTTACACATGTGTTAAATACCATTACATCTAGTCGTCACAACACATAGTCACAGTATACATGAGAAGTATACAGTAAACCGTAGATCTCAACAGACTCACACACACCCTAATATTATCCATAACCTCAACTGAGTGCAGGGAGGCAGGCATAAACTAAGCATTCCAGTAGTATTATAAAGAACTCTACCACCCCGGTGGATGACAAGACCACAGATGCTTTCCTTTTAGAACAGCGGTCCCCAGACCTCCTGGTGTATTTGTTTGAGTCTACAGGCCTCAATCACGTAACAAGAAATCGGGGAAGCCATCCGAACTGCCGAGAGGCAAAATACCAGGATCTGACAGATGGCAGGGGAATACTAAGCAGCCTTTGCGGTGGTTCAAGTGTCCAAACTAAAGCACATGATACGAAACACTGGTTGCAATGGGCAACCTTCCCGGTACAACCTACGACGTAATAGTACCGTCGATCTTGAAGCCTGGATGGTACCCAAATATAATCTTCTCATCTCAATCCTAAACCAGGATTACAAAATATCGAGTAAAATCTTAGTGGGGAGACTGCTTCCGATCCTTCCTCTGATGATTCGCAGCTACCAGAATGGATTCATCACATGATGAAGAGGGTCCCCAGAGAATGGCCTTGAGTGCCGTGCTCATCTCTAGACCATCGGCCAGGTGTTCAACACACTCAAGATGGCCATAACTCTTTGAAACCTTGACTGATTCGGACTGCCTCATCAACCCTTCAAATGGACAAGACTCCTCTACAGCATCCTCAAGGCAAGGACGAAAACAGGTCAATAAATATTACCAGAGTATACAATAGCAAGGGTTACAAGACAGGGCTGCCCCCGATCACCCTGATTTTTTGCACTGGCTATCAAACCCTTGCCCATGCTGCTATGGCGAAACAGTCCAACGGGGCTAACTTGGGGTATCCCCCCTCAATAACATCACACAATCCATATCACTTTTCAGAGACGATATGCTTATGTGATGTGGAGTCCTACCTCACCCCAATATCACGATCTTACAGTCTTTGGCCAGGTCTCGGGACTAAGAGTTAATAATGCAAAATAACATGCCTTCCTGCTCACAAAAGATGCAGTGCAGAGACTGATTTTACTTGGAGACCACAGTCTGCACAGGGCTGTCACCATGTTTCGTCATCAAAATATAGAGAGCCCAAACTGATTCTTTAGACCGTAACCTGGGCAGAGCCATGCAAGCCTTACGGGCCCAGTTGACCACCTGGGCCTTTTAGCCGCTCTCTGTTTTGAGCTACATAGCAATCACCAGGATGGTAATGGTTCCAAGGTCACTCTGTTATTTTGCAAACCTACACCTTGAATTGTGGAAGACGTACTTCAGGCTGTTAAGACTCCCTATTGATAACCCTCATCAGGGAGGCAGAGAATGCAACTGGCAAAGCTGAGACTCCCACTGATTAAGGAAGGATGCCCCCAAATCGCCTTATAGAGCCTACTACCGAGCAGTCAAGCTCCAGTAGCCAATACAACCAGCTGTTCCGCGCTACCGTAGGAGCGCCATGCGTGTGGGTAGGTTGACAGGCCTTGGCTGCACGCGCTAGAGGGACCATTCCTTTCTGTGCTGCCCCACGGGAACAGACTGCGGGGCCCACTAGGGACACCCTTAGGGTCACCCCACTACTGCAGGACCACTTGGCCTGCCCCCTCACAGACCCAGAGAGGTTGTATTCTTCTTTGCTTTTCTTTATTATCACAGTGTAGTACTGAGCACTTTTTAGGTCCTGAGAAATTGCCATTAGGGCATGAAACATGTCGACCTGACCAGAGGGTCCGAGGTAGTCAGCTGTGCCCCTCACAGTCTCTATCTCCCCTCCCACCTTTTAATCAAGGGAGTCAGTCATGCGAATAAATGTCCTGGTGAACTGACTTACCTTTTTTATTCACAAATCCCCTCACGACTACACCTTCACCAGACCCCTCACACGCACTCAACCATTGGATGGAACAAAAGAACTCCAACGAAGAGCGCCTATTAGGCGCCCGTCAGACACTGCAGTGCCAGTCTGACGAGGAGCAGGAGGCCAATGATGAAGCATGACATCTAGCTCGCTGGGTGTGTGAGGCCTCTTAGTTCCAACAAGGGAACTTCTTGTTCCCTGTCTTTGCTCTCCTCATTTACACACATACACTCCTTTCCATTCTCCGGGGAACTTTGTACCTTCTGCTGTCTAAGCTCCAGTAGCCAGCCAGGTAGCTGGTGAGAACCCATCTACAAGGAACAGGATTTTTGGATACACAGGCCCGAGCTGGAGTACTGAACAAGCTGTTTTGCTACGGGGAGGGCAGAGTACTGGGGTCCCCAATTTTGATAACCATGTACAAAAGGGCTATGCTTACACAGGCTCTACCGTACCATTTGCCCCAGCTCAGTTAGGACTCCCAACCGAGTCAGGACCCCTTTCAGTCCAGGAGCTAGAGGCGTGGGGGGAGACTGGGCTCCACACTCTGGGGGATCTCTACAAAGAGGGTAAAGTAATGGACTTCACACACTGTATGGTCAGTTTAATTTCCTGCAAGGCCAGTTTCTCCGTTATGGGCAGATTAGAGGATCTCTAAGGAGGTGCTTGGAAGAACCCCAAGCATACCTTCACAAACGCCTTACGGTAAACAGTACACACTATGGGGGAAAAGGTCATAGATTGACAACTTGGCTACACAGAGAAATCAGAGATCTTACCAACGTATCCCTGCAATCACTTAGAGAGTCATGGGAGGGGCTCTCAAGGAGAGCATTTTATGACCAGGAATAGCAGAGGGCCTTGGAATACCACTGAACAGTCTCCAGAAACACCAGATTTTGAGCTATTCAGGGCCCATTTGTTTACACAAAAAATTGGCCACGTGTTTCCGCTGGCATGTACCGACTGTGTCCGTTGTCACTATGCCCTTGCAGACTTCAGACATATTCTATAGGACTGCCCGGCACCGCAACACTACTGGAAGTGAGTCGGAGGGCATCAGCAGCTGTCATGGGCAGACCAAAATTGAAATCCGTTGAAGTATTCTTAATTGGCACGTGCCGAGAGCCCCCCTACACAAAGTCACAACAAGGTTTATCCTACTCCTGTTGGCCAAGCGATGCATCACAATGCGGTGAAAATCCACTTGCACTCCCCCCTTGCTCCCCCACCACAGCCATCTGGGGCGACCTGACAAATGAACGCGGTGTTCAGGGTGGAGGCGCACCACAGGCAAGAAAACAGACGCATGCAGTGGAATACAATTGCAGACCAATGGGACGCTTTAGTGCATGCACAAACACTAAGGAGAAGACGACGATCGCCCTCCATAATCGGGTCAGGGCAGTTCCCTGAAACACTGCCAAATCTACAACAGTGCACCCTAAACTGAAAACCCTAGCAATATGTTGTAGGGAACGGCCTTCCATTAAGAAACTCCATAACTGCCTGGTTAGATATCGGACACAGGGTAGAGAGAGCCCCAATACCAGATGCCCCAGGGGAAGAGAGCAGGACTTACCCCCTGCTCGCAATGGTCAACAACAATCCCCTCACACACTAATGGTAAAACAGGAGGCCCCGAGACAATTCTAGGGCCCACATTGTTCCAGGTGGTTTTCACAGAGGCAGACGCAGTAAACAAACTTGCTGGTTTGGAAGATAATGCATGTCTCTGGAGTGGGAGCGATTGAATTTTGGCACTGGACAATAAATAGTACTGTACAAGAAAAAATGTATATTCTATATAGCCCATCATAATTCCTGAATACTCGCTTTATTCATGTTGATTCTCCACCTTTGGTGGGGCTTTGTGAAAGGCAACAAAGCTCTGGGGGGTGTGGGAGGAGGGGGTGGGGGATCTACACACTTTTCTTCGACAAAGGTGACGCGAACCATATCAAGTCAGCTCATCACCAACATCACAGTCAAGTTTTGCAGACTGTCTGCCTGGATAGACATATCACACTGCAAGCAAACCTCTGCACCAAAATGTAATTAATTTTTTTTAAAATCACACAAAGATGTGTGCCAGGTTTCATGCCTGGTTAGATATTGTACTACTTAAACTTAACTAACCTACCTTTCGTCATAGCTGAGGTTTCTGTCCGCAAACTGTTCCAGAAGGGTGCGTTCAATTACACGGCGTGGAGCAGAATTCTGGAAGAAGTAGACAAGGACGTGCTGCAGGCGGGGGTCATTGTGTGGAGTGGGTGCTTCTTCTGACAAAAGATGCAATCGAGAGTACTCTTCACGAAATGCCTGCCAAACAATTGGGAAATATTTACATTTTGATGCACTAAAGCAGTTTACAAGTGTAGAATTCAGTACATTCTAGCAATATATTAGCAGCTTAATAAAAGAGAGTTAACAGCCAAGTGAAGAATGGAAAAGCAGTGGCATCTCTTTCCAGTTTTAATGGCCAAATGCTCCAACAATGTACTAAATTAACAAGTTACTTACCTTCTGTAACGCTCTTTCTGATGGAAAGTCTATCTAACCGCAGATTTCTCATTTCGGGAATGTTTCCCAACAGAGTCAGACTGGATATCGAAACTCAAAAGTAGTTCTCCTGCAAGCCAGTAAGTTGTGTTGTGTGGCTCTGCACAAACATTGTGCCATTCTGGAAGTAATGAGCGGGCTGTATATAAGCACCATACAGGAGCTCTGAAGTCTGTTTCTTTCTAGGGCTTGTCCATAACCTCATAGGAAAAGCCCATCAGCAAACCGGCTTGACCATTGTGCATGTCTCTAGGTTGGGATCGTTTATGATAGAAAAAGAGGCCATTCCACAGAAATTGGAAAAGACAGGCCTACAATCCAGTCTCCAGGACAGACAGACAGAAACTGAGTCACAGTGAGCATCTTGAATTTTTCCTTTTTCAGGATGTAATTGTGAGGTTGTAGGTCCATTATAGGGTGGAGGCCTCCATCCTTTTTGGATACCAGAAAGTAGCGGAATTAGCAAGCACAGCCTAATTCTAATGCTGGCACCCTCTCTATGGCTACTTTGGCTAGATGAGCCAGCACTTTCTGCCGCAAGAGCGAAAGGTGGTCTTCGATCATCCAATCGAGTGATGATGGAAAGGTAGGGAGTAACCCCGATATACAATCTGAAGCACCTAATGTAATCTACCACCATAGGTCTAAACGCGCAGTGTTTACGCACAGTGTGGCGCCTACTCCTGCGCCTAAGACGAGCCGAAGACCAGCCCGTCTGCGCCCGTCCGCGACAGGACGGGGCTAGGGGCAGGGGGCCATGGCGGTCCATACCCTCCCAGCAGAGAAGGGCTACTGCACTACACTGTCATATTCAAGCCAGACTCTAATGGATATGGGCAGGTATGTAACCACACTGTGTCCCCACAGGACTCGGTCCAGCGTGGGGGGACCTTTCTCTTGTTTGGTGTGTCATATGCAATTCACCAGTACTGCGATAATCACTCCTTGTCATCCAAAGCGTGCCATGTCAGCTTTGAGTACCGACCCGCCAACATTGATTACCAATGCCCCTAACGATCCGCCCCTAACTTGTAAAAACCTTTTGTGCAATGTCTGCTCCCTTGTTTCTCATGCTACGCAGGTCTGGGATCTCATAACAACAGAGAGACCACATCTGTGTTTTTTAACAGAGACCTGGCTTAAGCCTCACACAGTTCCGGCCATAACGATGGGAGTGCCGACTGGGTACAAAATAGTAAGGATGGATCGCCCAATTAAAACGGGAGGAGGGCTAGCTATTGTTTTTAAACAAGAGATGGAGATTGTAGTCATCGAAACTGTGTGCACTCCAGAAATGGAGCTCCTGATTTTTACGATCAACCCTACTTCTAGAGAAACCAGGAAGGGTGCGCTAGTGTATCGACCTCCTGGTCCATGTGGGACCTTTTCCATTAAATTAATGGAAATTCTGGCACCCCACATGCAAGCAAACTCTGAGTTTATCCTGGTGGGGGATTTCAACATCCATAGTGAGATTACTACGTGTATTGATGCACAGATTGTGTTAACGGATCTGGCCACACTTGGACTCAACAAAAAGAATCAGGGGCCTACCCACTCTGCGGGCCATACATTAGACCTAGTGTTCTGTAACTCCACAGCTATTAACTGCCTGACTCCCAATCAAGTTGATTGGACGGACCATTCTGTTATTGTGTTTCATACTCGTTCCAATTATAAAGCAAAAGTCATCCATAGGACTATGGCCGATGTCAGGAGACCCTGGAACAAATTAACCCCAGAAGGTTTTAGGGAAAACTACGCTGAACCTAAATGGGAAGCATGTGGAGAAAATGCCACTCTTGCTTTATGTACATTTAACGAAGCTGTGACAACAACTATTAATCATGTGGTCCCGCTTAGAACATATAAACCCCGACCTGCCCCAAAACAAGAAGTCTGGTTTACTGGGGATCTCAGACAACTAAAAATGACTACGAGAAAATTAGAGAAAAAATGGAGAGTCACACGTAAGGCAGAGGATAAGGAGGACTTTAGGAGGTCGTTCAAAAATTACCATAAAGCAATTCGAGCTGCTCGAAAACAACATATAGCAGTTCAATTATCAGCGGCTGGTACCAACGTGAAAACTCTGTATCATATTTTACAGACTTTTACCAAGCCCACTGCCTGTGACACTGAGGGGATTGAATCCCAAGAACTCTGTGACAATATTTCACAGTTTTTTGTTAGGAAAATTGAAGCTATCTATACTAAGATACTAACGTCTAACTCCATCTCTAATAATTCAGTAACAACTGATTGTCGAGTTCAGCCATTTATTATGACAATAGGAAATAAGGCTAAGAAACACGCCGTTTTCCCACCCATCTCTATGGAAGAGTTGACTGTTCTTGTCACTCAAACAAAGAGTGGGTGCCCCACAGACACCATCCCGGCACGCATCATGCCACTTTTGTTGTATGATCTGGGGGTAAGAATGCGACATGTAGTCAATTTATCCTTGTGCACTGGGGAAGTCCCCTTAGACTGGAAGCAGGCCCTGGTGAGACCCCTGCGAAAAAACAATTCGATCCCCTGGTCTGATTTGACAAACCTGAGACCGATCTCTCTTCTCCCTTTTTTAGGGAAGCTTACTGAGAGATATGTGATTCAGCATCTGTCAAAATTTATTGAAAACGTGGGTGGACTCGATCCCTCTCAGTCGGGCTTTAGGCCCAGGCATAGTACTGAGACCGCCTTGCTGTCCGTCGCTGACAATCTTCAGATGTTACAGGACAAGGGTTACTCCGTTGTCCTGGTACTTTTAGATTTGTCAGCGGCGTTTGACACTGTGTCGCATGACATCATGATCTCCAGACTAGTTGACATCGGTCTGGAAGGCAAGGCCCTGGCCTGGCTAAGGAGTTTTTTCATCAAACGCACTCAAAGAGTCATCTTGGGACCATACCAGTCAGAGGAGGTGGCGATCTCGAAGGGGGTGCCACAGGGCTCTTGTTTGAGCCCCACGTTGTTTAACATCTACGTGGCACCCCTAGCTAACATCATGAGGTCCCATGGGTTCATTCCAGTATCATATGCGGATGATACCCAACTCCTCTTCCCTTTTAAAACCATGACTCCTGAAGTGCGTGATTCCTTTGCCCGGGGGATGAAGGAAGTGGCACGTTGGATGGCAGCAAACTTCCTTCAGTGTAACGTCTCTAAGACTGAGGTTATGCTCTTTGGGGAAGCCAAACGCCTGTGGACTCCGGACTGGTGGCCCCAAGACCTTGGCCCCGTCCCTGAGCCCAAAGTGGTGGTAAAAGATCTGGGAGTAAAACTGGACCAGGAGCTTGCCCTAAAACAACAAACTAATCAAGTGGTAAGCTCATGTTTCCATGTTATTGGGCTTCTCCGGAGAGTATTCCCCCTGTTACCTGATACCACCAGGAAAACATTGGTCCAGTCGCTAGTGTTGAGCAGGCTGGACTATTGCAACGGTTTGATGCTAGCTGCCAACGAGGGGATCTTTGCCAGATTGCAGGTTGTGCAAAACACTGCTGCACGATTAGTTCTAAATGTCCCGGCTCGTACCCCCTCAAAACCGCTGCTGACTAAACTTCATTGGCTTCCAGTGAAACAGAGGGTGATGTTCAAGATTTGTTGTGTCATCCACAAATGCCTCATTGGAAAAGGTCCTGGTTACCTAACTGAAAAATTCATTCCTTACGTTCCATCTAGATCTCTGAGATCGGGAGATCAGGAATTGTTATGTGTTCCCAGGGCCATGAAGGCAAGAAAGGGGGAGAGGGCCTTATCAGTAGCTGGCCCTAAGTTGTGGAACCAACTCCCGAAGGAAATTAGAGTATGTAGGGAACATTTTTCCTTTAGGAAAAAGCTTAAAACATTTTTCTTTAATTATTAGATGTCCCTGTGGGTATTCAAGAAATCATGACTAGTCATTTCTGTCTCTCAGATGCTGCCAAAGGCGCGGAGATACTCCTTCGGGAGTCGATTCCCAGCGCCATACAAGTATGCAAATAAATAAATAAATAGGGACAGATGATGCTCAATCCTGCCACCAACTGAGTGGCCAATGATGATATGAGGGCATATTAAAAGGAGCTTTGATGGTGCAGCTGCCAGTGTGTAGGGGAGATTGGGTAGACCTATGGCAGTGGTGGCTAAGGGAAAAGCAAATGGCTGGTAGCCCCCTACTGTAGCCATGGACAGTGGCTGTCACAGAGCCATGGAGAGCCCCAGTCACCTAGCGGTAGCCCTACTGTCCTGACACATTCATGCGCGGAATCCACCTTGTCGCCTAAAAGTGGCCCTCGAAGCACATGCCATAAGATATGTCTGGACATCCCCAAAAAAGCCAGTAGTCCTCAGTCAGGCGTGATGTTGGAGCACCACAGTGGAAGCAATGGCTCTGCCCAGTGAGTGTCGTATCCAAACCGCATCTAACTGTGAACTTTACTGTGTCCCTCCCATTAGGCAAATGCTTGGGAGACTATGGCTCGGGCCTTCTCCGAGTCCACGAGCAGCACTTGTGCAACCATATCCAATAGCGACCCAATGAGCATGCAGTGTTCACTTACCCAGTACAAAACTGGGGAATAGAAAATCCTTTTTCAAAAGGTATCTAGCCTCTTGTGGTGTGGAGGTGGAGGCCTGAACCACCAAGTTTCTCAGGGGTGGGATGCTGAGTGAGGAAGCCTGTCCCCTGAAGCGTGGGAAAGACGGCAGGCAATGCTCCTATGCACAGGAGTGCCTGTGTAGAGCTTAGCCCAGGCCTCGAGCAGACCATCAGAAAGGGATTCAATGAAGGGGAGAAGCAGGGGTTCTGAGGGGGACACCCAAGGCTGAAGTACTTCTGTCAAGATGTTGGTCTGGACCTCTAGCGTGGACAGCGTCAGGCCTAGAACCTCAGAGAACTACGGACCACCATCACAAAGGAGGCACATTCCTCCATAGCCACGGAGGGAGGAGAGAGGCGGCCAGTGCCTAGTGGGGTGTCTAGACCACTGTCATCAGCCAGCTCCTCATAACAGTTGTCCTCTGCCATGAACTCTCCTATTGGTCGGAATAAACATAGGAATCCTCAGATCACCTCCATTCATGTTCCTCAGAGGCCCTTCGGGAAAACAGGGCTCCATCTCCAATCTAGGCCATGTCGGCCAGGGTGGCACCAGAACAAACATGGGGAGATGAAGTGCGGCTCTGAATCAGAGTCTGGAATCACGATGGGTTCGGTGCTGGAGATGACGCCAGTGGAACAATGCCAGGAGGAGGTTGCAAAGTCCAAAGCAGTGGCAATTCAGAGCCAACAAAGGATCCTATGGGCCCGACTGGCGCCGAGGGTGAACCCGCCGGTTGTACCCCAGTTGTAGTCCCTCTAGAATCCATGGTCCCGACTGGCGCTGATGGTGAGCCGCAGGCGGAACCCCAGTTGGAGTCTTTACAGAATTCCTGGGGCCCGAAGGCCCTCTAGAGAGATCCATAATTGCAAACACAACAGTGATGGACAGAATGTGGATCAATGTCACACATTCACCCCAGTCCAAAGATCTGGGCCACCACTGGAATCAAGCTAGCCGGGCTGATGAGAGATGTTACCTCGAAACCGGGCCGGTCCTCGGATGCTTGTTTCCGTTCTGGGAAGGACATGGCTTTTGTAGTTCGGACTGGACTGTTCCCATGGGGCCCAGGGTCAGCGCTGATTTGCATATCGCCATTGTCTAACCCAGGGTGGTGTGGAGTGGAAAAACGATGGATTTGGGCCCAGATCTTTGGACAGGGGTGAATGTGTGACATTGATCCACATTCTGTCCATCATTGTTGTGTTTGCAGGTACCGCTCTAGAGAGATCCAGCCGCCCAATAATAAGGCTCATGGTCTCATAAATTTGGCAGGATAATGTTATCTACTGGCGTGCAATGACTGCTCAAAAATGTCTGAATCCAGTAGGACGCCGGGGAAATATTAGAAGGTAAGAAATCTGCGGCTAAAGGGTATCTATCAGATGCCCTCCCCAGCATAGAAGTGATCCATATATGACCACCATCAGCTGTGGGTGGGGAAGAAGAGGGTTCTGCCTACTGGCCCAATCACAGTAAAGCAGCCACCACTGCAGATCTTTTGCAGCCTCTTCCAAAACCTGGATAGATTCCAATAGGTTCCCCTGGTGGTGTGCCCACTGAGACTTCAGGTTCTACTGAAGAGCCCACATGTGTTCATCTGGTGTGGCTGACTAGCAGGTCTCGGAGACCAATAGACTCAGCAACCTCAACGCCATCCTCACAGAGACCCATAATTGATATTGAAACATTAAGATCATAGCTTGTATGTTGTAGATTCTCTGCTGTGGCGGGAAGGCACTAAACAGCACCATACCCAGGATCGCATTGGTGAATAGGAGTGTCTGCAGAGGAGTCAGGTGTGACTTTGGCATTTTGATAGTGAACCTCAATATCGCTAGGAGGTTCGCAGTAGTCTGAAAGAGGTCTGCAACAGGCCTGGGGCAAGCCTGCCTTCAATAGCCAGTCGTCGAGTTACAAGAAGAGTGGTACACCTGACCTCTGAAGGTATGTTGCGGTCACCGTCAGCACTTTTGTGAACACTCGAGGGGCACTGGTAATGCCAAATTGGAGCACTGCACACTGAAAAAGCTCCTGGCCTACTGAACCACAGGAAACATCTGTGGGTCTGCAGTAATAGAATAAGTAAAAACATAATCTGCAGGTCCAACACTACCATCCAGTCTCCATAATCCTGGACCAACAAGACCGAGGCCAGCGTGAGCATCTTAAATTTGTCCTTCTGTAGGAAGGAGTTGAAGGTGGAGATCTACAATAGGATAAAGGCCTCCATCCTTCTTCGATGCAAGGAAGCAGCAGGAGTAATACCCAGGTCCTACTTCAGAGGCCTGAAACCCTCTCTTTTGCTCCTTTGGCCATAGAAGAATGCACTTCCTACTGCAAAATGAAAACATGTTCCTCAATTAGCTGCCTTGAGCGGGGAGGAAAGTGCAGCGGGGTAGAAAGAAATGTGAGGGCGCAGCCCCACCTGACAATTTGGAGGACCCATGCATTTTAAGTGATGTCATGCCACCCTTTGAGAAAATGACTGATCTTGCCAGTGTGGTTATGTGTCAAAAAAGACGTTTTTTGGTTGCTGATGAGGCGGGTACTGTTCTGCTTGTTGTAGTTGATGACCTGAACGTGCTCTATGGATGCCCCAGCCTCTGCCATGAAATGGCTGAGAAAGTTGTTGTGTTGGAGGAAATATCCGTCATTGGCAGTATTGCAACTCAGGTAGCATTTCCACAAAAGGGGCGAAACTGCTGAGGAAACTGCCTTTTAGGGGCAGACAGACACTGGGAATTCATTGTGGCACAAATCTCCTCAAAGACTTCTAGGGAAGATGCTTATTTCTTACCAAAAAGGTGAAACTTATCTTTTGGCCTGTCCATTAAAGATCCCTGGACATCCCAAGAGAAGCCCGTAGACCTCAGCCAGGCATGGTGCAGAAGCACCACACTCATGCCAACATCCAATGAGTCAGTTGTGTCAACACCAGACCATCTAATAATTTCCGCCACTCATAGATACCCTATATAGTTTGGGTTGAAGATGCCTGTAGGTCCACAGTCATGAAGAGTTGTCGGAAAAGCATTATGGTGGACTCTGCTGGTGCATGTCTCGACCACCAGATTTCCGGTGTAGGGTGTTGTATTAAGAAGTTAGGATAACTGGGTGCTAGTCTGTGACAATGAGCTATATACCTGTTGACCGGGGGCGCATAGCATAGCTTTGCCCAACTGCCC
The DNA here is from genome assembly GCF_964261635.1 of Lissotriton helveticus. Lineage (NCBI taxonomy): Eukaryota > Metazoa > Chordata > Amphibia > Caudata > Salamandridae > Lissotriton > Lissotriton helveticus. Next base: position 1,586,332,332 of record NC_136061.1, on the reverse strand, counting down.
AAGAGTATCCCTTAAGCCTTGTTGAATGGCAAGAAAGGTTCAGCAAGTGCACGGCAATCCTGAAGTTAGAACCTAGGTCATGACAATAGTTTTGACGTCAAATATAGGGAGCTGCAGGTCAAAGACATATGCAGTTTACCTCAAAAGAGGCACTTTCCTTTGTGGCAGGACCCGGGCGAGACAAGTCCAGTGTCTGGGGAGGTATCCAGACCACTGGTATCCTGCAATATATAACTCCCAATTTTCCATGCCTTATTGTGGGACAAATTCATCCCCTTCCTCGTAGTCATTAGTGTCTGAATTTGATCCAAAGATCCGATGCAAAGTATAAGCTCTGCCACGTGGTAAAGGTAAGGTATCCGAGACTGAATGATTGGCTACAGGCTGTGCTTCGGTGGGATAATAAAGAGTGACCTCAGTAGAGATCAAAATGAAGCTGGTTTGGGGTCAGAGACCACTATAAATAACTGCTCTTGTTCCAGCACTTAAACCAATGCATAAGACAAAAGGGATTCAATAGGCACAGATAGCTTAATCTCTGGGACCTAGCTCTGTTTAGGGCTATTGATGGGGATATGTCCATGGATCTTTGGAGGGTGGGGGGTTGCCAGGAGGTGGGGGACTTGTACACCGGGGAGGTTTTCATTACATTACCGGAGGCTCAGGAGACCTTTGTGGTGGGGCCAGGCCACTTCCTTCATTATGCCAAGCTGTAGAGTGTTGTGCTGGAGGTTTTGGCTGGTTTCCCTGTGGCTCCTCAGCCCTCCCTGATGCTAGGTGTTCTGCTTTGATGGGGAGGCATCTCATCTCCTTATTTTACAAGGCGATTCGTGGTGACATGGCGAATGCCCAATAGACTTCCCAGGGGGGCCTAAAATCTTGAGCTGGTGGAGCCCATTGAAAAAGATGACTGGGGACGCACGTGTGGGTGTCCTGCAACCATTGGTTTAATTTGCTTCATTTTAATTTCCTGCATCTCACTTATGTCACCCCTAGGCGCCTGTACAGGATGGACCCAACGAGGGAGGCGCAATGTGCACATTGCAGAGAGCTGGGGGCCACCTTTCTGCATTTGGCCTGGGTGTATGCAGTGATTCAAGCGATTTTGGAGGAATGTGGTGCCTAAAATAGCAGAGGCGACAGATAGTGACAATCCTCTGACACAGTTGGCATGCCTCAGGGGGGCGCTAGATTCACTATAAGCTGGCCCAACTTGCTCTGTTATTGGCCAAAAGGCGAGTGGCCATTGGATGGATGGCACCCGGGTACTGCTGGTGTCCTCAGGGTAGCGAGAGCTCCTTGAATGAGGGGTGGCTGAGGTAATGCATATGTGTATTGCCCAAACCGATGAGGATGCCTCAGATGCGATTGTGTTGTGGGGGTATCTTCACAATAAATTTGAAGAGGAGGATGTATCTGGCTTGGAGGAGGGTTCTGATGGGGGATGGATGATGTGTGTGCTCTTGGTAATGTGGTAAAGTGATTTTGGTAGGCAAGTTTGTATAACGGTAATAATTACTGTATAATTAGCTTGATGACTTGGCTTTGAAGTGCTCTTGTCCCCTAAGCGGTTATATGCATCTGGTGTTTCAGTTAAGCCGTGTAACTGCTGTTTTTCTTTTTTCAATGTACTGTCCCGCGATATGACTGTAATTTCTCCTCCTCTTAGAATGAAGCCATGCACTGGTTGTGTGTGTTTTTTTTTTACATAAAATCAATAAAAAGTGTACAAAAAATACATTTAAAAAAAAGAGGCACAGATGGTGCCATGGGTGAATCTGTAAGCCGGACCCCCCCAATGGATGGAGGCCTCTGCATATCCTGTAAGCCTAAGGGTGTGCCAGAGGGAGCCCGAAGCGTGCCAAAAATGCATAGCATGACCTCCATAAAGGCCTCTGTCTGCTGCGATTTCGCCGACAGACCCAGAAATTCAGGCTTCATCAGGACCAAACTTTAAAATGGCGGTTGAGGAGTTCAGGAGCGAGACAGAGGCACAATGATGCCCTCACGTCCTCTTTGTTGTTTGAGAGTGGCGATAAAGTGCAGATTCTGACTTCAATTTTGTGTGCTTCTTTCTGGACTTACCCAGAGTATTTGTATGTGACAAGGACCTGCCGCATTGGAACCTTCCTGTGATAGCTTGGTATCACCATGGCAGGGACCTGGGGCACTATGATGTTACCTGGTATGTGCTACCTAGGTGATGAAATGTGTTTATGATTAAATGAGATGAACAGTTGTGCTGGAGGGCAGTTGAAGGATGGATGGGATCTCTTATGGAACTTTGTCTGGCAACACTATGACCAAATGTCTTTAGCGGAGCAGCATACTTCAATTTCTGCACTTCCTTTCTAATTTCACCGGAAACTGTGCAGTCTTCCGATGCTCGGTGACTTAGATGTCCACCTTCAAGTCTTGTATGGCCTTAGGGTTCACAAGAAGTAAGGATGAAGTAGGACGATTGGTAGGTCCAGCACACGCGCTCCTACGACATCATAGTAACCGAAAAAGGTATGCTGGTCCTTAAGAGTGAGAAAGAAAGGGGAGAGAAAAGTGGCAGCTGTCAGTCAGAGATAAGCGGGACTGATAACAAGATTGAGGATAGGACTGATCATAAACAATGGCCCTCACACACCCAGAAGGGAGTCATGCTTCATCATCGGGTAGCTCCTCGTTGGGAAGGCGGTGCAATGCCCAACGGGCGCCCTGAAGGATCATTAGACCTAAGGACAGCCACTATCCTTTTTTTACTCATGCCAAGGGGACCACTCTATTAAAATAGATTAGGTACCCCTTAGACAAGTGGTACTCAAAGTACGGTCCGCGGGCCGATAGCCGCCGGACCAACCTCTTATTGCGGCCTGTAGAAATTCCTCTGGGAAGGACCAGCACAGAAATGAAAGCTGCCCAAGTTTTTTTTTTTTTTTTCATTTTTACTAAAAAAGCAACTTTGTTTTCCAGTTCTGGGTGTTTTTTTCTATGGACTCAATTCAGATCGGGGACTCCATACTTTTGAAGCCAAAAATGGCTTTATATTAGTTATCTCCCACCTAACATTGCCTCAGTTTCAACATAAGCCAATTTGGAAAACAGATTCCTCTGTTTTTTTTCCCTTCAATAACTCCCATTTTCCAATTTTGAAGGTGTTATTTTTTAACTGTCCAGATAGTCTCCCATCCCTCCCGATAGTCTCCCATCCCTCCCTGTCTCCCTGGGGATGGCCCAGTATCGATGCGGCCCTCAAGCACATCCCAGACTGTACTTTGTGGCCCCTGAGAAAATATTTATGAGTACCCATGCCTTAGACATTTTTTACCACTCACTTTACCACCCTACAACCACAGCACTATCACAGATACTCATCATCACGGCAACCAACTTTAAACAACTCTGGCAAAGAGCCCCCACGAGGGGCACATTGGACATTGCAACTCCGGCTCAACGAGGAGCTGCCCGATGATGAAGAATGACACCCTTCTGGGTGTGTGAGGGCCATTGCTTCTGATCCCCCAATCCTGTTGATCAGTTCCCCCTTATCTCCGACTGATAGCCGCCACTTTTCTCTCCCTTTTCTTTCTCTCGCTTAAGGAACAGCATATCTTTTTTGGTTACTGTGGCCTTTAAGTTCATCAGGGCACACATTTTAAAGGCACTGTTGTCATGCTCTGACCGCATGCACCACAGGCATACCTCTGGGAAATCGGTTTTACACAGTCACTACAAGTGTTCAACCCTGTTGTTTTGGGGGGTGAAATATTTCCTGTGCAAACTGGTGAAAAATTAAATTTGAGTAGAGCTCTACATTCGCGTCTGAAGGGGAGGAAATAAAGGAACTGACACCAGAGCGCCTAGGTTGCTCTTACATCCAGCTCCACTTGTCGCTTCTGGCGTGAAATGACCTTTGTAGAACCACAAGACGCCACCTACAGGCGAGCAGGAATATCAGTGCTTAATTTATAAAAGAATTGGTACTACTGGCAAAGCTCTGCTCAGAAGCCAGCGGCAAGCGCTGTTAAATGTCAGAGCGCCAAATAAGGCGGCTACTTGTCTTGAAACCACCTCATGCCTCTTTAATCCACTAACAGACATTCCTTGCTGCTTTCTCTCACTGTTGCATGTTCCTGCTTTCTCCCTTTGTGACCGTTTTACCGTTTTTCTCCTCCTTCTTCTTTGTGTGTTTTTAATTTCTTGCACTCCGATAAGGAAAAATAAATGACGGACCCCAAAAAGGAGTGCAGGTGGGTCCCACTGGCAACCACCAGCTAAACTTAAGATTCTGCATCCATTCGAATGACTGGGGAAATATTCACAAATAGAGGAATATGCAGTCAGAAGTATCCATCAGAACTAGTTATTTCATTGTTATATCACACCAGCTAAATAAATAGGCAAGTAATTTGGTATATTATAAAAAACCACTAGCAAACATGTATGTATAAGGGGTGGACAACATTTGTATCTCATCTGCAGTGTGTTGCAAATTGAAAAAACTTTTCACATAGTGAATTTTGCTTAGTCACTTAGGGGCACATGCATCAAAGTTACAATTTGTGATTACCAAATAGTAAATATTAACAAATCGCTAGCTCGTAATCGCAAATGCCTATGTATGTAGGAATCGCCGAAAAATTTGCTATTCTTTAACATTAGCTAAAAGCGATTCGGAAATTGTGATTCGCTATTAAATAATGAGCCTCTATTCATCCCTATGGGCATTGCATTTGCTAATTGTGATTACCAACTGTTAATTGCAAATAGCGAATGCAAATCCAAGGGTGCCCGGAGGCCTATGGCCCCCGTGAAGCACCCCACTAAAAAAGGTGTGTGCGCACATGTAAGGCACACACATTCCCTAAGGCATGTGTGCGCTACATGGCACTTTGAAAAATCCATTTGTCAAAGCATGCACATATTACCATCAACTTAAAGTTGATGGTAATTAGCGTTTCCTAAATGCACAGTTCGCAATTAGGAAAGGCTACATGGATCGGCATTACCTAAATTGCGAATGACAAAACCTACATGCATTGGGAAAAGGCCTTTTTCCATTCACAAACGGGCCGTTTGCGAACAGAAAAAGGCTTGATGCAGGTACCCCTATATCTCTTGAAACAAAATATAAAAACAATATTCCTTAAATCACACCCCGCCAAACCAGTGCTTCCCCCTGCCTTATTTAGCGATGTTGAATCAGACCGGTTTCCAGAGGCGGGCTTCAATTGACGCTCCCCTGTACCAAACCCTTTGTTAATGGCCCATACGTCATCAGGCTTCCGGCTAGTAAACATGACATAACCAGCACTCCGATATTGCATTTGTGCTGCTCAGAACCACGGAGTAAGGTGTGGCGTTTCAGACAAGAAAATGCATAAATGTTCCTTAAGGGCACACGAGCTGCAGACGTGCTACAGGAAGCACAAGAGTTCCTGGAAATGCTTTGTGCCTGCAGATTACTATAGCCATGTTGACAAACTGAAGTCCACAAACTAAGGAATCTGCAGAGAACGCCATGTTTTCTCCTGGGGACAACAAAGGAAGGCTGTTAAATACTGTAAAAATGCAAGAACATGTTTAATGTGGCAAAGACCAGCTCAACGGAAAAGCTGTAAAATGTTGGTATGAAAAATCTCATTAGCACTGTGCTTACATCTCATAAATAAGCACACTGAGGCAAAGCTCAATTTGTTTTATAGCACGACTGTTTCCAAAGGTAGACACAAAAACTATGGATTCTGGCGCGTCAGAATATCAGAGTGATATCCATCCAGTCAGTGTGCTTTCAGAAATCCTCCGGATGCAGATGATAAACCAATAGAAATGAACAATGTGAAAAGAGAAAGCAATTTACAATGTTGTGTGTACCACTCCAAACTCCTTTTCGGTACCAGCAGGCGGGGGAATTAGATGTGTATCCACTGCATGATTTATCAATTGACCCTGCTTTCAGCAGGAAATGTAATAACCCGCTTGTCTCTTCGAATGAAAAATAAGGAGTTTACGGGCGGCTACGGTTATGGAAAATAGCTGGCTAATTTCTTGCCTCAAAAGGTCACAATCTATGGCCAATATGGCGGATACAGCTCCGATCCCTGAATTATAGCCAAGGAGCACGAGCAGATGGTTCAACAGGAGCTACACCTTTATCAGCCCACCAGGGACTGCAAACACCACCTCGTCAGCACTCCGAGCCCCAGCCAGCTTTCTTCCAAGCTTCGAATGACGACGTGTCAAAAGTAACAGGGCTACGATCTGAAACATGGCTCCTCTAACCGATAGCTATTTACTTACAACGTAGGAACCTAGGTGCATGTTACTTCAGCAACGAAAATAGAAGCTAAAAAATAAATTAGCATACTTTTGCATACTGAGTAATATTGTTGCTGCTGGTGCTATGAGAAGTGTTACAGCGCCTAAATATTTCAAGTTACTTATACGTACTAAGACAGCTTGTTTTTGTTCCGCAGAGAGCCAAAGGGCGCTGCTGACTCAGTAATGCACGATATGTCTCTCATTGAAGACGTGGGCTTGGATGAAAAAGCTGTTAAAACAGGCTGGGGTCCAATTTTACCTTTGCGATTTCAGCAAGAAATCGGAATTGGGAATATTTAAAGCCTCTACTCCCGAGAGAAGGCAGATGCCTGCTGGTAACTCATTATTACAATCTAGCCGGACTGGCCTTTGGTTTTGCTTTTTTTTGCGCGTAGCTCACCACAATCTCAAATCACCACCATTTTTTATTTTTTACATTTGATGTGTAAAGTATTTTTTTCTTTAATGTGTGAGTTCGGGTCGAGTGCGTGCAAAATTCATGCGTTTAAAAAAGTATGTGCATTACTAATAGAATAAAAAAAAAACGTAGGTCTTGCATACCTGTGCACGCAGCAAAATCATTCCAAAGACAGAATTGCTTCCATTTTTTAAGACTAACTTCAGTTTGTGACCAGAGATAATACTGGGGTCTTTCTCCTCTGCAACCTCTGCCTTTAGCCATAGATTGCAACGGATTTCCATCCTTTCACTCAGTCTCGTTATCATCTAGAAGTCCCTACCAAGGGTTAAATTAGGAACCCACAAAATTTGTAGTAGCCATATCTAACACAAGTTGAAAGATGTTCTGACATGAATGCAGGGTAAGTGGCTCTTCTAGTACATCAAGACATCTGTAATCTTGCTAACGAGTCCCATAGACGATTACTCCCTTACAGTCACATGTCCTAAATTACTGGGCACCCACCCAGAAGAGTACAGTGTATAGCACCTAAAAATACCACTAAGAGGCAGTCCTGGCAGTCGGCAGTTGAAAAGAGGAAACTCGCCTTTGTCAGAGCAACTGGCGGACTTCGAGACTTTGCTGGAAAAATAGGGGGGAGGCCGGTAAAACAGCTCATTACAATATATAAAGCAAAATGTATTTCAACAGCCATTTATGGAGCAGGTCTTTGGGGTATCGATAATAATATCTCCTTGATACAAAAAGTGGAAAACAATTTTTTAAGGTACCTCTTGGCTACATCCAAAGCAACCTCTGTATATATGATGCACATTGAACTGGATCTACCGTTTATATCAGATCTAATTAAAGTGGAGCCTCCGCTTCTCTGGCATAAAATCTGGACTACCCCTGAGACTGGTTTAAACAGGGAAATAATATTAGATATCTTAAACAAGGAGGGGTCAAAACATCTGAAATACTCAAAATGGTTGACTTATTTCAAAACCTTCTTGGATGATATTGGCCATCCAGAGCTGTTTACAGAGCCATTGCTACTGGAACATATCTCGAGGAAAAACCTGAGAAAGTCTCTAATGGATTACCTGGAAACTAAAAGATGGAATAAGCAAAAACTAAATAAAACAAACCAGGCATATCAAAGGGTGACACCGCACAAGGGGCTACAATTATACCTCTCAATCGATTTTTCCTGTTATACTAGAATGATGCTCACCAGATTTAGACTGGGCTCCTTCTTTCGTCTTGTTACATTCCCTAAATGGAATGACTGGTCCCGGAATCTTTCTCCTTGTCCATGCGATGATACCTCAGTACAATCAAATATTCATATTATTTTATTCTGCAGATATTACGAGACTCCTAGGAAATCGCTATTGAGACCCCTACTCAAGAGATGGGGCGTAAGGGCCTGTAAAGACGCTTTTGAACGCCTACAAGAGCTAGAAGACAGGGATGTGATATGTATCATGGAACATTTTTTAAAATTGCTGCTTAAACTTAGAAACTTGTTATAATGAACTAGGCGACATTGAAGTCTTTTATTTGTTTTTAATTTGATAATCTTTTTTTGTTTTGTGATTATTTTTTAATTATTGACTTTCTTGTTTTAAAACTATTGCTATGTATGCTTATATGATACTTCTTTTGGAATATCGAATAAAGCTTATTTTGAACCTTTGAACCATATCTAACACAAGTTGAAAGATGTTCTGACATGAATGCAGGGTAAGTGGCTCTTCTAGTACATCAAGACATCTGTAATCTTGCTAACGAGTCCCATAGACGATTACTCCCTTACAGTCACATGTCCTAAATTACTGGGCACCCACCCAGAAGAGTATAGTGTATAGCACCTAAAAATACCACTAAGAGGAAGGTTTAATTTCCAATCAATGAAACAATAGAAACCCTAGAAAATCCCCTGTAACGACATAACAAATAAGTTATTTACCTTTGGTAACGATATATCTGTAAGAAATATTAGTTAGTTATAGATTCCTTACCTTAGCATTACCCCCAGGCATCAGACTGGATCCGGAAAGTTTTTCATCAGCAGTACACATGCGCGTCGGTCGGCTCGGCGTTCGTTTTTGGTGTCGTGTCGCCGGGATGACGTCGTGGTAGCTACTTAGACGCTGCCCTCCTGGCGCTGACGTCAGTTCTATACACGACTTTCCGCGCCAGAAACGCAGAGCCGTACAAGACACTGACCACTGGTGCACAAAACTAGGGCCCTGAAAGGATAACCTTAACCCTAGAAATCAGTTCGCAGAACGAGGAGGATGGGTGGGGCAGTAAGGAATCCATAACTAACTAATGTTTCTTACAGATATATAGTTACCGAAGGTCAGTAACTTGTTCATCTGAAAGAAACATGTTAGTTATAGATTCCTTACCTTAGAATTGATACCCCAGAAATACCAACTCCGGAGGTCGGTCTGCAAACCAAGATCACACCAGGAAGTCCTGGTGAACTGAACGGCCAAAGAAGCCATTACTCCGGACTTGACCGTCAAGGCAGTAGTGTTTCGTAAAAGTCTGTAGCAAAACCCACGTAGCTGCCTGACAGATGTCATTCAGAGGAACGCCTCGTCCCAGAGCAGTAGTTGCTGCCGTCGCCCTGGTGGAATGGGCACGCAGCCCCCTGGAGGCTCCTTTTTTGCCAAAGAATAACAGGTTTTGATACACAAAACGACCCATCGGGAGATAGTCTGCCTGTGTAAGACCCTGACCTTTCTTGGCACCCACATATCCAACAAAGAGCTGGTCATCCACCCGGAACTGTTTGGTGCGATCCAGATAAAATGAAAGCGCATGTTTTGGGTCCAGACAGTGGAGCCTCTCTTCCTCCTTCGAAGGATGCGGAGTCGGAAAGAAGGTGGGCAAAGTGATAGTCTGTGGGAAAGGCAGTGACAACCTTGGGCAGAAAGGACTGACTAGTCCTAATGACAACTTTGTCTGATGCAGAGATAGAAAAGGAGGCTTTGAAGAAAGCGCCTGGAGCTCACTCACTCGTCTGGCAGATGTGATGGCCACCAGAAATGCAGTTTTGAGAGTTAAAAGCCTCAAAGGACAGTTGTGAAGCGGCTCAAAGGGAGAACACATTAAATAAGGTAAAACCAGGTTCAAGTCCCACTAAGGCATAACAAAGGGAATAGGAGGAAAGAGATGGGTTATGCCTTTCAAGAAGCGATTTACAATCAGGTACTTGAAAAGGGAAGGCTGATCTGGAGGCCGAAGGAAGGTAAAGATGGCAGAGAGATAGCCCTTGATAGTGCCCAGCTGGGCAAAAGAAAGGAGGAACAAGAAAACCTCAGAAAGAGCCTTTGGTGTGCACCAGGCCACAAATGTGTTCCACTGACAAGTCTATACTGTCTCAGTGGAGGGACGCCTGGCTGCCAAGATTACACCGTAGACTTCAGGAGGCAGGTCGAATTACGTCAACTGCCGCCGCTCAATCTCCACACAAGAAGGTGGAGGCTGGACAGGTTCGGGTGGAGGACCGCCCCCTGTTGCTGCGACAGAAGATCCTCCTGAACAGGCAGACAGGTCGGAGGATCAATGGATATGTTGAACAGCTCTGGATACCAAACTCTTCCTGCCCAATCCAGAGCCACTTGGGCCCGGTCGCGCCTGATCTTCTTCAGCACTCTGGGCAAAAGTGATATAGGCGGAAAGGCGTACAACAGACCGCAACTCCACTCGCGACGAAAAGCGTCGCCGAGCGAGTGCCGCCTTGGAAATTCTAACACGCAGAATTGCTGACTTTTAATGTTCTCTTTGGTGGCGAATAGGTCTAACCAAAGCTCTCCCCACTGTCGAAAGAGACCTTGCACCACCTCCGAGTGAAGACGCCATTTGTGATCCATCATGCACCCGCGGCTGAGTTCTTCAGCCCTGGCGTTCAGTGCACACGCCAGGTGTTGAACTACCAGGGATATGCCCTGAAGTTCCAGCCATGCCCAGAGGCAGAAGGCCTCCAGACATAGGGTCCATGACCCCACCCCACCCTGTTTGTTGCAGTACCACATGGTCGGTGGTGTTGTCCATGAATACCTGCACTACTCTTCCCCGGAAAGAAGGAAGGAACGCCTTCAGTGTAAGACGGATCGCCCAGAGATCCAGTAAGTTGATATGGAGCCCAGACTCCGCCGGAGATCAGAAGGCATCTGATTTCCGCCTCTCCCACATGGCTGCCCCATCCCAGAAGGGACGCGTCAGTCACCACTGTGAATTCTGGTTGGGGAAGGGAAAGGGATCTGCCATTGACCCAATCCTGGTTCGTGAGCCACCACTGCAGTTGTCACGCAGTACCCTCCGAGATCTGAACGCAATCGGCCAGATTCCCCTGATGCTGCGACCACTGGAACTACAGGTTCCACTGCAGATCCCGCATAGGCCACCTGGCATGATCGACCAGCAGGATGCAGGAGGCCATGAGGCTCAGCAGCCTCAGGGTCAGTCCGACTCGCTGTTCGGAATGAAAGACCCGAAACTGTGTCAAGTCCAGAACCGCTCCAATGAAGAGGAGCTTCTGAGAGGGAATCAGGTGTGACTTCTGCACATTGATGGAGAACCCCAGCGAGTGCAGAAGGTCGGCCGCAGTCTGGAGGTGGGAGATGACTGCCTGGGGCGAGCCCTCCTTCAACAACCAGTCATCGAGATAGGGGAAGCCTGAAACCCCTGATCTGCGCAAATGAGCTGCGACCACCGCCATCACTTTCGCTAACACAGAGGAGTGCTGGTAAGGCCATAGAGGAGCACAGTGAACTGAAAATGCTCGTGTCGTGGCCTACCGTGAACCTCCGGTAACGCCGGTGGGCCGGCAGGACGGGAATGTGTAAATTGGCGTCGTGCAAGTCCAACGCTACTATCCAGTCTTCCGGGTCAAGGGCAGACAAGACCTGAGCAAGCGCTAACATCTTGAATTTCTCCTTCCAGAGGAAGTGGTTGACGTTCCTGAGATCCAAGATAGGACGCAGGCCCTTGTCCTTCTTGGGAACCAGAAAGAAGTGGGAATAACAACCACAACACACTTCTGGGACAGGAACGCGCTCAATGGCTGCCTTGGCCAAGAGAGCCGTAACTTCCTGCTGGAGAAGGGCCAGATGATCCTCCGACATGCGGTGGTATTGCAGTGGCATGGCTAGAGGGATAGCCTCGAAGGGGAGGGAGTAGCCCCTTCGGACTATCTGCAAAACCCTTCTGTCCGACGGTGATGGTGCACCAGTGGGGGAGGTGATGGCGAATCCTGCCGCCCATTGGATGGGCCTGAAATGTCGGACTAGGAAGGTTTGGAGGCTGCTGCAGAGGGGGGGGGTTGGTGGACTGGGCCTCTGTGAGACCTTGGGCTGGGCGGACCGGAATAACAGGCGGGGAGGCCGAATGTAGTGAGCTATGTTCAAGGATTTATTCGTTGACAGTGCACACAAAGTCTGGATCAAAAGAGTTTGCAGGGAAGAAGGGCCTCCGAGAAGCTCCCAGCCGGGAGGGTGTGGATGTTGTATGGATCTCCGGGTTGTGGTCCTCTGCGGGGCTGTTGTCGTCAGGGTACAGCCGGTTGATGGGTCTCCTCGGAGATATGTAAGAGAGTACAGGGGTTAGTCCCGTCCAGTAAGGACTACTGAGTACTTCCACCGTCACCGGGAAGTGAAGGGCCAGGTCACGAAAGTGGGGAAGGTGGGAAGGGTAGGTAGGGACAAGACCAATCAGCAAGCAGGAGGGTAGTGTGATGGGAGGTGTCCGGGATAAGTGCGAGGTAGGTACTTAGAGTGCTCGTGATACAGCTCTTAATGACTAAGGCGAGTGCAGGGTGCTCGTGAGGCTCTATATACAGTATGTTACAGGCAATTACAATATTTACACTAAGGGACACGGAGAAGGATAGAGTGTACTCACGTGCCCCGCCGTAACTCTCATCCGAGTTACGGCCGCTCTCCAGCCACCTCCGGAGGTCGCCACCAATCCTCCGTCCACAGGTCTTCTTCCTCGTCCTCTTCTCCGATCTCCGTCTCTTCTCCGCTCTCCTCCTTCCTTCTGCTCTCCGTCGGGGGTTCCGCGCCGTTCGCTGTCTCCTGCCACGAGTCCGCTCGGCTGAACGATGTTTCCCCGTTCCTGCCGTCTTTTCTGTGTTCCCGGCGGACCACACTGGACGTGCTTCCGGTTCCGGATGGGTCGGGTTCTGGGTCGTCGGCAGGAGTTCCGCTTCCGGTTTCCTGTTGTTCTGTTTCCGGGTCTTTGGGGGTTAGCGGATCCTGTGGGCGAAGAGAGGATGTCCGGTGATCAAGGGACGCCGTTCCTCCCGGTGTGGGGGTGTGACCCCCCCGGCTACAACGCCCTTCCGACGAGGTAGGGACCACCGGTCTTTCACAGCCTCCCACTGGCTTCCAGAACCTAAGAAGGTTGTTCCCACGTCCCCGGCCGTGCAAAGGTTCGGTAACTGGCTGTGGCCTGTGGCTCTGGGCGGGACGTAGCGGGACAACCCTTTCGTAGCCACGAAAGGGGCGAAAAGCTGACTGCGCAGAGCAGCTGGAGAGGCCCAAGGACTTGGCGGTAGCTTGTGAGTCCTTGAAGCGCTCTAAGGCGTTGTCCGCTTTGTCTCCGAAAAGGCGACGGCCATGTCCATGAGGGTATTCTGGATATCCCCAGAAAAGCCAGTCAATCTCATCTAGGCATAGCGTTGAAGAGCTAGCGACGTAGAAATTGTCCTACCCAGAGAGACAGCAGTATGCAGCCCACAACGGATGATAAACTTGGCCGCATCACTCACGGCGGCAATAGCCTGGTAGAGCACTGTCCGGGCCTCCTGCGGACACTGAGGCCGCAACTGAGTCCCACACAGAGTGGGAATAACGGCCCAATAAACATGCAGTGTTTACCGATCGCAGTCCTAGCTGGCGGAAAATATTCTTTTCAAGATGATCCAGCTTCTTGGATTCCCTTTCCGGTGGAGTGGTAGGGAATGCGTTTTGGAAGTACAGACTAAGACCACCAAGCTCTCAGGGGTGGGCTGTTGGGAAAGGAAAGTGGGGCCGGGCAGTAGCGTCGGGCAATCATCCGTTCCACGGGAGTCCCTGTGTTTGGACTGGACCAGGTGCCCAAAATAACGTCAGCAAGGGCCTCGTTGAACGGGAGCAGAGGTTCCGAAGAGCTCGCCGCCGGCTGAAGCACCTCCGTCAGGGGGTTAGTCCTGACTGCCACTGTAGGGAGTTTGAGGTTGAGAGTCTCGGCTGCCCCATGCAACACCACTGCGTATGGCGCTCCCTCCTCCGTAGCCACGGTAGGAGGAGACAACATGCCAAGGTGAGTGGTGGTGTCAAGACCACTGGCATCCCCCAGTTCCTCTCTCCAGTCCTGCTCCGATTCTAGCTGATTAGTCAAGAGGGTCACCTGACCCCTCCCAGTCCTCCTCCTCATCCTCTGGGGGCCAATCTGGCTGAAAAGGGACCCCAGGAGTGAACAGGGGCACAAAAACCCCACTCGGTGCCAGATCCGGTGTCGGGTGACGCCTGCCCGGCTCCGAGTCCACATCAGGATCGAGGCCAGGGGGCCGACCGCAGTCGAATGCGGTAATGGTGCCTGAGGAGGCGGCGCCAGTGGAGGGGTAATCAGATCAACCAGCGGCGATCCAAATCCAGGCCTGGATCCAAGTGGGGGGGGGGCCTGAGGTGCCGGGCCGTCTGAGGAGAAGGCCTACGCCCCCCAACCGAGTCCGCGAGGCCCGAAGGTGCGCCAGAGGGTTTGGGACGCCCAAATATGGCATGCATTGCCTCGTACAACGTGCGACCGGGACCTCGAACGGCGCAGAGCCGACTGCCGGCGCTCAAGCAGCTTTCGGGACCGCTCCAGCAAAGCCTGCTTCGCCATCGACCGGCAGTCGGAGCACGACTTGGGGTCGTGGTCGCGCTCCAGGCAAAAGAGGCACACGCGGTGCGGATCTGTTACCGACAGTCAGTTACAGGAACCGCATGCCTTGAAGTCGGGCATCCCTCGTGCACCAGGAGTCGAATAACTCAATAAAGAAGTCTACAAAAGTTGAGAAAAAAGTCAGTCAAAAAGTGACTGGAGGTACCGCTCTCTCCGGATCTGCGCTGGCTGGCGCGGAAAAAGAAAGAACTGATGTCTGCGCATGAGGGCGGCGACTAAGTAGCTACTGCGACGCCATCCTGGCGACAACACCAACGACAAACGCGGATCCTACCGACGCCACCTTCCGACGTGCAGAGGTACTGCTGACGAAAAACTTTCTGGATCCAGTCTGACGCCTGGCGGTAATTCTAAGGTAAGGAAGCTATAACTAACGTGTTTCTTTCAGATATAACTAGACAAACAAGTTCTTTACCTCCAGTAATGTTGTTTCTGGTGGGTACTGTAGCTACATGCAGATACCCCCCCCCTTGTGAATATCCCAAGGCGCCACACTGGTTCTGGAGTTTTTTCTCAGCAATTCCCATGCGCAACTGTAGGTAGTGTTGTGCGGTTCCACACAGACTCTGTCCCAGATGGGAAATTACGCTGGTGCCACATATAGCCACTACCCCAACGTCCTGGCATCAGTTTCTTTCTTGACGCTGTCAAAAGCAGAGCCAATACTGATCAGAGTAAACAGTCTGCAGATCTCTAATTTGTTCTCTTTTTTGAAGGACATAAGGAAAAAATTCCACAGAACAGGGAAGTGGGTGTGTCAGTGAGGAATCTGCAGTTAGATAGAGCATCTACGAGAGAAAATTGTTACTTACTTGGGTAACGCTCTTTCTGGTACAGTAGCTGCAAATTCCTTATCTTATGATTATTCCAGAAGTGTCTGACTGTATTCGGGAACATTTCAGCAGTACTTCAGCATGCCGTCAAGGGTTGCTGTGAGCTATGCACTGATGCAGTTCTACTCCGGAACTGACGTGCAAAGCCTATAGGGGCGAATACTGAAGCCACTTGCGTTCACGGCTGTTTGCGCCCCCAGAAGCAGAGCCCGAACAGTAAATTGGTTGTGACTATTGTGCAGATTACTAAATTAATGGGATAGAATCTAGTCACAGAATGGGGAGGAAGGGAGGGTCAGTGAGGAATATGCGGCTAGTTAGTCTCTATCAGAAAGAGTATTATCAAAGGTAAGTAACAAAATGGTTACTTACCAGTAGGAGTTGTTTTGCAGCTTGAAAAGTTTTCTGGATTCACACGCTGTGCATTATTGCGCCATCTAGTGGTTGGGTCCGGAATAGTCATTTTTTGTTGTTTTTAGGTCTTGCCTGAGCCAGCGCATGTGCTGCTCTGCGAGATATTTAGTTAGGGCTTTTAAAAGTCCTACCACAGCTCTTTGAGTGGTATGCTGCGTGCGGTTACGCGCACAGGCACGAGCAGAGGAGCCATCTGGCTTTCCTCTCTCTCCTGCGTGCGCGCCTCGCTCTGCCTCTCTGCACCCTTACAGAGCGCCTCGCTCCGCCCCTCCTCCACCACAGACCGCGTCCTCGCGATCACTTTCACGGCCACGTTACTTTTACGGCCGCGCGGCCAATGCTTGTTTTATGTGAGCGCTGTGAGAAGTCATGCAACATACCAGTTTTCGCACATAAAATGTGTCGCTGAGAGACATACGTTACGCAAACCAATCTTGCCAGGGTCTCACAAGACTTTCTAGTTTATTTACATTGAGCGCGATGTGCGCGCTTTCACTTTCAAATATGTGGGGACAATTGCGACCGCTTGTTGGGACCAGGCAGTGGCGTGTGCCGAGCGCGCTGCCAGAGGAGTCGCCTGCCAACTCTCACTCCCAGGAAACTCACTGCAGCTCGATAGACGTGGCCTGTTACTCACCGGGCTGCCTAGATCTGACACACCGCTCCTAGTTGCGGGCCATGCCAGGCACCCATGGGGAGAAAGGTGCCTCAGGCCTCGGAGCAGTGCATCCCATCACTCGCTCCTTTAGGGGGCAGCCATTACCAGCCTCAGGTAAGGCGGCGGAATGAAGAGGGACCAGGCTCATTCTGCGGCCCTGCCAGTAACAGAACAAGTACCCGTAGGAGGCCAGTGGTTCTCAGCAGGTTCCTTTCAACCAGTCCCTGTTCTTAGCTTGACCTTCGGAGACATACATCTTGTTTGTTTTCTTTTCCCTGCACCAGTATCTCCATGTTTCCAACAGAGACGCCAGATTGGGAGGCAGGACCCGGCGCTTTCCACTGCAGCCTCTGTTTTCCGCTGCCGGAAAATCCGGTTCAGTATAGTGGCTATTTTGTTTTTTACTCATTTCAAGGGCACTATAGTGGGAAGTGCACCCGGTGTCCCTGCTCTCTGTGCAGTCATGTTTCCTCTGGCTAGAAGTGCTCTCTCGCTGTCTGGTAAAGACGGGTGACATTCCGTGAAACGCGTTCGCTTTGGTGCTTGAAGTACACACTGTCTCTGTTAATCTGTCTTTTCCAACACGCTTGATAAGCTTTCTGGTTTTGCTTCTGTCAGTGCAGCCTCACTCTCCGTGCTCTTAGTGTCAGAGTATTCTTTATGCAAATACGTTAATGGGAGAGTATAATTTGCATATCTGCAGTTTTTAAATGTTGGGTAACAAGTATTGTTTAATTTGCGTACTAATGCTATAGTCCAAAGGTTAACTTGCTTTTTGTATAGAGCTAGTTGGTGCCAGACCACTGACCAATGTAATAAACATGCGTACAATCCCTTGCTGCACCAGCCCCACCGCTTGTAAACCTCTTCTGACATTTCTGATCTGCCTTTGTTCCCAAAAGATTAATTCTACGATATAGTGATACTGAAAGGGCCTTCTATCCTGCATCTGTTAAAACCTGTAATGTCCTTTGCATGTCAGAGGTAAGTTGTGCCCTTAAGCATGAAGTTCACCTTACTAACGAAAAATGCAGGGTTTGTTAACTATCACTCCAAGTCCTTAAGTGCACCCAGGCAGGCTCCTGATTTCTATTTTTTATTTTTATTTATTTATTTCTTTATTTCGGCCAATTTGGACATAAAAGACAGATATACAGTTAAAAAATAAACATTCATAGCAGCACACATAGCAACAGATAATTAAAAAGGTAATGTTAAAAATGATTTTTACAATTTCCATTTAAGATATATTTCATTTTGACAGCATATTGTAAACATATACACGGGTCCTGCTCAGAGTACCTGACCATGTTTCTTACGAGTGATGTAAACAGAGTAGAGGAACCTACATATGCTAAATACAATGTACTGTGTTGAATTACTTTTCATGACCCTGTAAGCTGTAGAACAGGATCTGGTTCCTAGAAGGTTACACATTGGTTTTAGCCATTTCTTTCTAGCGTTCACGTACGCACTACATATAAAGAACATATGAACCTCATTCTCCATACAGACATTGGAACACATAGGACAACACCCGCTTTTAACATTCAATTCTCCCAGTCTTTTCTGTGACCATCGATCTGTATTGTGGTTCAGCATAAGTATCCCATACCTAAACTTTAAGTAGAGGGACTTTGCGATAGGTGGCTCTATCTCGTCCAAGAATGATTCAAAATGAAACTCATCCTTGAATGATAGAAAATCCTGAACTGCGGACCCAACTCTACTTCCATCCACTAGTTTGTCACTCATATGAGCCCAGAAGGCTCGCTTGACTATTAATTTAGAAGAGATCGACAAGTTTTCAGGCGTCTCCCACATTGAGTAAAGACCCAGAAGGGTAAACCATTTTTTGATATGCACAAACCACTGGATAGAATTAAAAGAATCAAGATTCAACAGTTCTTGTAGACCATTTCTATATTCTACCAATTCTGGGGTGGTCCATAACCTAACCCAAAATATTAGTGGTCTTAGAATGGCAAAATAATCTGTTCTTCTAAAATTCAGGTCGAGTTGAAGGGGTATTAAAGGTGTGCTATTTGGGACCCTTACAATGGCACGCATACATTTATTGTCCAGGCTCTTAAAACTATCTTTTGCCCACGGTCCCCATATCTCTGCTCCGTATAACACAGCAGATTGAATTTTGAATTTAAAAAGTTCTAAGACAGGGGTTACACTTTTACTTGTGCTGGCATTCAGTTTGCATATAATCGGTTTAACATTGTGGGCATACGATATCTTACTTTTCTCAATTTGGGCCTTCCAACTTAATTTCGAATCAAGTGCAACACCCAGATAAGAAAAGTTTTCCACAGTACCTAATTTCTGACTATTCAAGGTCAAGAACCCTCTGTCTGGTTTACTGGGATTTAATGACATACATTTAGTTTTATCTGCATTAATTTCCAAACCCTTTGTCATGCAGTAACAGCTGAAAGAGTTAAGGAGTGCCTGGAGTCCCTTCTTAGTCTGAGATATGAGAATGGTGTCATCTGCGAAGAGCAACGCAGGCACCCTTTCTCCATTAAGCTGCGGGGAATCATTAGTGCAACCATTCAGATAATCAGGGACATCATTAACAAACAGAGAGAACAAGGTAGGGGCCAAAACACACCCCTGGCGAACCCCGCGTTCAATAGGAATGTTTCGCGTCAGCTCACCATTTGGACCCCACCTAATGTTTGCAAAGTTGCCAGTGTGCAACTCAACTATTTGAGCCAGGAGGCATCCTGGTAGACCCACTTCACTTAATGTTTTCCAGAGCAAGCTGCGCAGGACCAGATCGAATGCAGCTCTCAGGTCAACGAAAGCTACATAAAGGTGACCTTTCCTAATATGCACGTACTTCCAGATCAAACAACAGAATCGAAATATTTGGTCTATAGTGCTGGTCTTACTCCTAAATCCTGCTTGGAATTTGGAGATTATATTGGAATCGTCCAGCCAGTCGTTGATCCGAAATAACAGGTGTTTGGCATATAGTTTTTGCAGCGTGTCCATAAGACTAATTGGTCTGTAATTAGAGGGTGTCAGTCTGTTCCCCTTTTTAAAGATTAACACAACTTCCGCTGCACGCCAACTATCTGGAAAGCAACAGTTTGTAGACAAAACATTAA
The DNA here is from genome assembly GCF_964261635.1 of Lissotriton helveticus. Classification (NCBI taxonomy): domain Eukaryota; kingdom Metazoa; phylum Chordata; class Amphibia; order Caudata; family Salamandridae; genus Lissotriton; species Lissotriton helveticus. Next base: position 1,586,312,643 of record NC_136061.1, on the reverse strand, counting down.
ACAAGCGGTTCACATAAGGGGCCCAGACTCCTACATTGTGTTTATATAGGTCCCCCGGTATTTTATCTGGGCCTGGTGCTTTAGTGTTTTTTAGTTCATTAATTGCCCTTACTGTTTCCTCCAGTGTAAAATTAAGGGGTTCAATAGGAGGGGGAGACCATATACTCCTGTTGTTATCACCATCGTATTGTTTGTAGAGAGATGTGAAATGGGTCACCCAAGTCATTTCATCCAGAAACGTGTCTTTCACAGCTCTGCCTGCGTGCCCCTCATTTGCCACCAGCCTCCAGAATCCAACATTATCATTGATTTTTGCAGCAGCTAACATTTCAGCCCAGATCGACTCCTCCCACAGTTTTTTTGATGTTCTTTGGACGCGTTTGTATTCCTCCCTTGCAAGTTTAACTTCTTCTTTTGACTTACTTTTAATAGCAAGCAATAAGTTTCTCTTAGCAATCCTACATGAGTGGTCATACCATAATTTTCCATGACTGGCCACTCTTATGTTTTGTTGTTTTTTCCTTGGCATTTTTGACAGATATGTTTTTAATTCACTAAAGAAAGCATTGTGGAGTTCAATAAAATGATCAAAATGTACAGGTAAAAAGGTTTGGTCAGCTATGTGTGCAAACGTCTGCTCAAAGAGAGAATACACCGACGCTAGAGCCTTGCCATCTGCCAAAATGCGGGGCCATTTTACTGCGCGTCGATTGTTATTTATGTGAACATCCTCACACATTCTTCCGTGGGTGTTCATAGTTGGTGAGGTGATAGTGTCACTAAACATATGCACATCGATGTAAAGTTCCAAAGGATAGTGATCACTTTCCCCCCTACTTGTCACTTTTAAGTCAATCAAAAAATACCAGATACTAAGTGAAACAAGTATGAAATCTAGATTACTGTTAGCTTTGGGAAAAGTTGGTTGTTTTAGCAAATCCGAAGGGAGGCGGCCGTTGCATGCTCTTAGACCATGATCTGCAGTTAGCCTTAGTAGTTGGCCGGCCAAAGTAGAATACTTGACGATTTTTGGAGTTTCAAGCTGGGGAATTTTGTACACTTGATCCTCATCTTCAAAAACATCATTGATGCCTGGAACAGGTTCGAAATTACAATTTAGATCTCCTCCCAAAATAACCGGAATGTCTCCAACTACATTTTTCAAAAAGAGATCCAATGCTTCCAAAGTAGGTGAGACCTTAGAATGACCAATTGGTCTATTGTATACATTAATGATGTAGCATTCGTTTCCATTAGGAGGAGTAACCTTTAGGGCCAAGATGTCAGGAGTGCCTGTATCAATAAATTCAACCCTCATGACCAGGGTAATTTTAAGCCAAATGATCAGACCCCCTGATGGTCTTCCTCTATCAGACTGGACTGCCTCAGTTCCATAGGTTTTGTATCCGACTCGGTGTGGAACTTCAGTCGCCCATGTTTCTTGCAGAAAACAAATATCACTGGTGTCAATATAGTCTGCCCAGTCGGGGTCCTTTAAGTTCTTGGCAACCCCAGCGATGTTCCATGATAGAATAAGCAAGCGAGATGTTGGGCTCTGGTCATCAAAGGCTGACATGATTACCGGTTGATTGAGTGCACTGCCTAACTGAGAGTTGGCCATTTCTTTCTCTACCTGTTTTGCCATTTCTCTAGCTACAGTATGAGATCCCCCATCCAGACTGCCCATATCTAGGGTATAGCATACTTTGTCAACTGGTAGAGACAGTTCCCTATTGTAGTGATTTGGCATTATCCTACACATCCTATCCTCAACATCCTTATTGTCATCAGACATTCGTCGGTCTATTCTGGGATGAGAATTGTCATTACCAAGATTACAAAAGGTGTCATATAACCTAGAAATACAATCTGGCATAGTTCCAAGTCAGTCGACGGCATCTAAACAACTGTATCTATTGAAAGTGGGGATGCCAGACCACATATTTTGGTCAACCTGTCTAGCCAAGTTAGGTGCGTAACCATGATACTGATTTAACAAAATTCCAATTGGAGCCATATTGAATGGGCCTTGGTGGAGGGTAAAAAAACGATAGAGGTCTTGCTTCAATGGATGGTGTTGCTCCATATGATTTCCATTTGCAGATCTGATCAGCACTATGGGGTTCCTCAAAAGATATAACAATACAATCACCCATAATTGATTTGGCCATGGGACCTACCCACGGTACTCTCCGAACCATAAGGATATTGCTTTTCATGTGGTTCGGAATGGGTTTATTTGTATTTAACCAATATATCACTTTGTTTTTTAGGGATTGAAAGTTCTCTTCATATTGGCTTTCTAGTTCGGGCACCCCTGTGAGAACAGCTACAAATGGGCTGGCATCAGGTGGTAGGTCTATAAACCCTCCTTTAAAGTTATTATACGTATGGCTAGATTGGTGGTTTATCTTGTTAGTAATATTTGCAAAGGATCTGTCAGACAAGAGTTTATTACTTGCCGGAGTGATATGAGGGTAGGCAGAAGGATTTAGTAGGGGTTTCTTTAGGGCCTTTGCACTCTGGATAGAGGAATGGGTAGTGGCAGCATTTGGCAGTTGAGATGTATTACTTTGGCCATGGCTTTTCTGCGAGGGTTTATTAGTGGTGTTTACAGATGTAGAAGTTGTGGGAAGTGAATATGATTTGTCAGTAGTGTTTATTGATTGTTTAGTGTTTATGTGTTTTACTATTCCCTCCTTTTGTTCCTGTTCATTAGTTGGATTTTTATTCGTTGGAAGTACAGGAGCAGGGGCTGGAGCTTGCTTAGGGACTATAGGTACATCAGTACAATTAAGGCTCAAGCTTGATAAGGTGATGACACTTTTCTCTACCTCAAGCAACTGGTTCTCAATACCAGTTAGCCTGACTTCTAGCGGTCTAAGTAGTCTCTTAAGTGTCTCCCACACCAAGTTTAAAAATTCTTCCCTTCCCCCTTCTTGTTCTGTCTTATCTAAAGAGACTCTTTGGCCCCTCGTGAACGGAATGGACAGCCATTGTAATCGAATTTTGCTCATCTATGCTGTCATTAATACTTTCTACAGATAAAGGCGCTTCCTCAGATATAGTATTGTCAATAATTACACTAGGCACGTTTGGAAGACCCCCCATAATGTTCTGGCTAAGTGCTACCTTTGCCTTTTTTCTAGCATAGGCAGTTAAGTATTTGCGTTTTCTCTTGTGCTTTAATGGCGCCTTATCGGGCACCTTGCTTTTGTTAGACTCTATTTCAACCAGTACTTTAGGGTTCTCCTCATTTATGGTACCCTCAATACTCCCTATCGTGGAATCCAAGGGAGGAGGGCTTTCGGGTTCAGCACTAACGGAGGGCCCAACAAAATCATAAATAATAGGGGGGGTTGTTTCCTTAGCAATAGAATGAACCTCAGCCAGAGTGATGATTGGCATGGGTCCAGTAGTGCGCTCGGGGGTTTTTGAGTTAGCAATACTACCTAAGGAAGATTTTTTCTTAAGCGCAAGCTCGGTAGAGAGCCTCCTAGCACACTCTAGTTCTAGTGATACTTTGTGCTGGAGTTTGGTTATTTCGTTGTCAATTGAAAGGCTAGTCCTAGTGATGAAATCATCTAAGGTGCCTGTAGGCTTTTTTGAGGTCTTAGTAGATTTACTCCTAGTTTCACGGACAGACATTGTGTGGGCAATATAAGAAGCAAATCAAAGCAGGGAACCCAACTATATCGTTCACATAGAAAAGCCAAGAGGGAAGGCCCGGTCCGGTCTTAATCGGTCTAAAACGGCCCTGTCTTTGCCCAGTCTTAGCCCGGGCTGCGTCCCGCGCTGCGGGAGTAGGATGTTGTTATGAAGCCTCAGGAGGGCGGGGGGCGGGCCAGCAGGGAGAGCGGACCGGAAGCTCTCCGTCGGTCTGGCGGGGACTTCTGGGAATTGAAGTCCCCGCACGCTCGCAGCCCCGCTGCAGCCACACGCCCGGTGCCGCTTTGCCTCCTTACCGCCTTAATGCTCCTCAAGGACGTCAGATGTGATCCCCGCCTCAACACAGGCGAAGGGGCACCCGCGAAGCGGGTGCGCCGAGTTGTAAAAAGGTGAGCCGCTTTAACTCTCTGGCTGTAGCTCGCTGGCAGTGCGATATTCCTCCGTTGTGTATGCAGGCAATTAAACAAGGTGTCCCACTCGTTTGGCAAGCAAACTGCTGTTATGAAGCCTCAGGAGGGCGGGGGGCGGGCCAGCAGGGAGAGCGGACCGGAAGCTCTCCGTCGGTCTGGCAGGGACTTCTGGGAATTGAAGTCCCCGCACGCTCGCAGCCCCGCTGCAGCCACATGCCCGGTGCCGCTTTGCCTCCTTACCGCCTTAATGCTCCTCAAGGACGTCAGATGTGATCCCCGCCTCAACACAGGCGAAGGGCGAAGGGGCACCCGCGAAGCGGGTGCGCCGAGTTGTAAAAAGGTGAGCCGCTTTAACTCTCTGGCTGTAGCTCGCTGGCAGTGCGATATTCCTCCGTTGTGTATGCAGGCAATTAAACAAGGTGTCCTCTATTTGTAAACATTTGAGAACAGTTTGTTACTAATTTGGCTAGTTCTGATGTGGCCACCGTGAAGATGTAATCACTGATATCATAGCAATAGATAATGCATTTCTGCCATGTGTAACCACTCCTTATCTCTGTTGCTTCCCCTATTTTTTTATTTTTTAAGTTTTTTATTGAAATCCAGGAGTTCACATAGCGGGACTTAAGTTAAAAAAAGAATAGGAATATGCTACTTACCAGTATGCATCTGTTCTTGGCATGTAGGGCTGCTGACATTCATATCTGTGCATAGATCGCCGCCTAGTGCTGGGTCCGGATGATTGCACTTTGTTGTCTTGGAAGAGTCTTCGAAGTTTCACGAGATAGGCGACTCCTACCCTGGACTACAGTGCGCATGGGCATCTTCTCCATCATCAGATTGTTTTTCGCCATTGTGGCAGAGATGGAGATAGGAAAGTAAGAGATGGCCATGCTAAAGATAATGCTGCAGTTTGAAAAAGAGTTTTGAGGACAGACTGGCCTACAGCAGCTTGCTGTTTTGCTCGGACGTCTACACAGTAGTGTTTTGTGAAAGTGTGTATGGTGGTCCATGTGGCTGCCTTACAGAGGTCTTCAAGAGGAATATTTCCTAGGAAAGCCATGGTTGCCCCCATTTTCCTTGTAGAGTGTGCTCTTGAGGGGACGGTTAAAGTGCGTTTTGCCTTTTGATAGCATATTTGAATGCATTTAACTATCCATCTGGCTATTCCTGACTTTGAAATAGGATTTCCTTTGTGTTGTGGTGAAAAAGCAACAAATTGTTTTGTCTTTCTAAATGATTTAGTTCTGTCTACGTAATAAAGTAGAGCTCTTTTTACATCCCCCCCTCCCCAGCGCCTTGAAACCCTCCGGGTGAGTAGTGTGCTATATAAATGCTTGATTGATTGATTGATTGACATCTAATGTGTGTAGGGCTCTTTCAGCTACTGACTGTGGATTTTGAAAGAATACTGGCAGTTCTATTGATTGATTGGGAAATTGGATACAACCTTAGGCATGAACTTTGGGTTGGTTCTAAGAACCACCCTGTTGGCATGTACCTGCATGAAAGGTTCTTGAATTGTTAGTGCTTGTAATTCGCTCACTCTTCTGAGTGAGGTAATGGCAACTAAGAATGAAACCTTCCACGTTAAGAATTGTAGTTCGCATAAATGTAGAGGTTCGAAAGGAGGGCCCATAAGTCTGGTAAGTACTATATTTAGATTTCAGACTGGGGAAGGAGGGTGTCTTGGAGGGATCACCCTTTTAAAACCCTCCATGAAGGCTTTGATTGCTGGTACTCTAAACAGTGAAAGGTTTTGCCTGTTTTGAAGGTATGCTGCTATAGCAGCGAGGTGTTGTCGTATAGAAGAGTATGATAAGTTACATCTTTGTAGATGCAGCAGGTAACAATGTTTTGTATGGAAGCGTCTAATGGGTTGATTTGGTTATTGTTGCAGTAAATAACAAATCTTTTCCATTTAGATGCATAGCATGCTCGTGTGGTTGATCGTCTTGCCTCCCTAATGATGTTCATGCAATCTGGGGGCAAGTTAAGGTACTAAACACACAGCGGAGCAGACCAGGTCTATAGATGGTGTGTGACTATACCAGTACTGTGATACAGTTGGATGCATGTATGAACCAATGATGTTAATGAATGCGAAACACATAATGTTGTTACAAACATAAGCTCGAACAATTTCCATCAGCCCACCCTTCCGGTGGAGTTTACGTCATGTGGAAATTGTTAATCATTCCATAACGCGTCCGACCTTGTAGTGCCGGTGCGGGAATGGCTAGCAGTAATCTAGCTATGATGTTTATCCTAGACTAGTGTAAATAAAGTGCAGTGCTCAAATAATAATAACAACAATTAAAATTGACTACACATATCCTGAAAAATATTGGAACAGAAATCTATGTGTCAGAGGTTAAAAACACGCTGAGTGGTAAGACCACCCTGTAGCGCTATGCACAATGGTCGACATGTTTCAGCCAAAAAGGGGCATTGCCCCGGCTTTCTTCAGGACCTTATAACATGAGATAGCTACTGCAGATATACATGATATATTAAATAAGAATAACAGTAAATGTACTTGAAGAAGGTACATATCTACCAGGAGCCTGGAACGCTTAGTTAGCCCACTGGAGGGAGAGAAGCATATCTTCTTCCCAGCTTTGTGTGGGTGAAGACCTCACCTCACCCGGCGACCGCTCGGGAGTATGAGGCCCCGCTCTATCCGTCGGTGCCCCGGATTCACTTCCGCTTGGTTTTAATCATTTAAACGGGCTTCTTTCCATCGACGGTCGGCTCACGTGGCGTCTAAAAGGCCCAACGGCCCGCGTCGACAACCGAGAGGAGATGGAAAGCTGGATCGAGTAGAGAGGTACCGAACGAGAACAATACCGTCGAAGTCGAAGGCCTTTTGGCCTTTAGAAACGTTTTGTTTTCGATTCCGAAGTTGGAGTTTTGGAGTTGGCATCCGAACCCAATGGCGGAAAAAAACAATCTGAGGATGGAGAAGATGCCCATGCGCACTGTAGTCCAGGGGAGGAGTCACCTATCTCGTGATACTTCGAAGACTCTTCCAAGACAACAAAGTGCAATCATCCGGACCCAACACTAGGCGGCGATCTATGCACAGATATGAATTCAGCAGCCCACATGCCTCGAACACATCACAAGGCAAAAGAAGAAAAGAAAAACAGCACTACATATCTAAGAGTAACACGTCAGTCCAGTATAGTCATAACCTATAGTGTGCAGGGCTAATCACATCTGGGCATGTTACAACTGCTACTATCTGACACACAAAAATACAGAAATTAAAGCAGTAAAGAAAGCATAATGAAACCAAAAAGTGGCACCTTTATACCTCCATATAATTCATAACTGCCCCCCAGATCCGACGACCTAGTTTCATTTTCCGTATGCCTTTCATGGTATAAAGGCTGTATTCCATGTTAAAGATTGATACAAATCTTGCCCTCCATACCTCAAAAGATGGGGGGTCCTTTTGTAGCCACATTGATGCAATACAGAGCCTAGCAACGGCAGTGGCAAGATAAATCAAATATACATATTGCATGGGTAAAATATCCACTGTCTATTCCTTTTCGACCCCCAACAAAACCTGAGTGGCAGATAATCGTATAGGTGCACCCAGAATCTCAGCTAGAAATGTCTCTATATGTCCGATAAGTGCATGCAGAAGTAGAAGACATGTACAATATCAGCAGCTTCAGTCCCACAATGAAAACACTTGCCCCCATTAACACAACCCCACTTAGATATTTTGGCTGGTGTGTAATATAAATTAAAAATAGTCTTATAGTGTTGGGCATAAAGATTTGCCGACATGAATAATCGCCCCGCCAACTCAATGGAGGTCTCCAATTGTATGCCCTGGCGCCCCAGTCGATTATCCCATTTATGATTTTGGGCTTCCAAATCGTTATCCAATGTACCCAACATTCAAGTATAAAGTGTGCCGATCCGTGCACTTTTCCTAACTGCCTCAACAAGAGGATTAACTTGAATTTTCCATCGGGCTTTTAAAAAGTAATCGCGAATTTGTAAATCTTTGAAAAAATCAGCCCGTGGCAAATGAAATCGATCCCTTAACTGATCGAAAGACTTCATGTCATCTACTAAAAATAAATCACCAACTGTACACACCCCTTTATCCCTGCATTTGCACACCACCCGGTCGCAAAACAGTGATGGGAAAAGAGTGGTTGTCGTTAATGGCGTGCGCCAAGATACCTTCTCCACCCCATACTTTCTTTTGACCGCTGTCCATACTTTGTAAGCAGCAATAACAACCTTGAACCGAGTGCGCTTGTAGTGGCTCCAATCCACATTAATAGACAGTCGATTTTTGGCATCACTGCCTAGCAGCATTTGATGCATAGAAGGGGATTCAGCCCTAGTAGTTGGTTCAACGCCAGTCAAAAGTATGTTCATATGCTGTATCATACATGCATAATAGTACAACGTGAAATCTGGAACGGCCCAACCCCCTTGTTCCCTAGGTAGCACCATATACCACATCGCTTTGCCCTGAGCCCATACAAATCTGGCACATATCGATTGTAGCAGAGCAAGATTAACGCGTGAGATCTCTAAAGGCACTGTTCTAAAAAAATATAATATTTTCAGCAGGATCCGCATTTTAAGAACGTTACATCTTCCCACCATAGTCAGATGGAGGCACTCGCAGCGATCCAATTGTTTACGAGTCTCCGATACCAACCGCCCCCAATTCGACTCAACCATAGCCCTCAGACAGACCCGGATCCTAAACCCCAAATAACCCACATCCTGCACTACCCTTTGATCAGCGAATGCGTGTATATTAGTACATAGAATTTGTGTCTTTGTTGAATTCAATTTATAACTTAGTTGTTACTACTGAGTGAATAATGTAGGCACGGCGCACAGCTTCGGGTTTGTAGAAGGAGTTGAGTTGAATGTTATAACTGAAAGATTAAATGAAGATCAAGGTGCTCCGGCAGGTGACGCAACTGTCCTACTGCATCAAGATTGTTGAAAGGTTGAGTGCACTACTGGGGTGTAGGTGCATCCCTGTTTACGGGCACACTTATGTGGGTTCGTTGTCAAGGCACAACTGACGGAGTTAGTTGTTACTACTGCCACGTCATCGTCATCGGCATAAGCGAGGATGTGAAATTGATCTTGCTGCAGCCTGACTGAAGTTATCCTAGGGCTATCTTCTAACATTTTTAAAAAAGGGTCAATATATAGAGAAAACAGTAATGGGGAACAAGGACATCCTTGCCTTGTACCACGTGTGATTAAAAACGGCTTAGACTCAAGACCCATTATACAGATCCTAGCGACTGGTTTGCGGTATAATGTTTGTAAAGCAGAAAGAAATTGCTGTTTAAACCCACGTCGCCGCATCACAGCCCACAGAACCCCCCATGAAACGCGATCAAAAGCCTTCTCGGCATCTAATAAAATAAGGCTAAACGCTTCCCTTCTAAAATTAGCATAGTCCAAAAGTATTATCACTCTATTGAAATGGTTTGTCGTTCCCCGCTTAGGGATAAAACCGTGTTGTCGAGTTGATACCAGTGGTGTTATAACTTCCGCAAGTCTAGTCGCTAGGATTTTCGAATATATTTTACCATCTGCGTTCAAAAGAGAAATGGGGCGGTATGAGGCCGGGATCTCAGGAGGCTTATCTTTTTTTCCCAAATACGATGATGCTGGCCTCATCCCAAGTTGCCGGAGATGAGTCAGCCTGAGCTTGTCTAAATGTCGCCACCATGACCTCCTGCAGGACACCAAAATAAGTTTTGTAAACCTCCAGCGGTAGTTTATCTGGCCCTGCAGCCTTTCCATGTGCTAGCTCATTTATGGCTCTTTCAAATTCTCCCCTAGTTATAGGGGCCTCCAACTTCTCTGCCTCCAAATCATCCAAATTCTGCTCACAAAAACGCTGTAACAGAGGCTCAGACTTTTGCTGGTCATATTCTACTCCATTGTACAATGCTTCATAAAAGTCTTTAAACACCTCTAGTATCCCAGCCTCAGTTTCCACACAATTCCCCCTTTGATCGCAAATTGAACTAATTCTCTGAGCCGCTTCCTTAGCTCTCACCTTTTGTGCCAGACAACGACCACTTGCCTCCCCATATTCATAATTCAGTTGTTGATTCACGAAATATTTTTTAGCTGCTTCTTGGCTCCAATGGAGGTTTACTTTGGTCTTCCACCTGGCGACTTCTGTTGCGAAATCTCCAATATTTAAACCACCATGTATAGCCAACATAAGCTTTTCTTCTGCATACCTCAACGCATGATACAACTCCTGTAAAATACTCCTAAGTTGCTTTTGCCTGTACAAACCATAGCTAAGAGCTACCCCCATAAATGCAGCTTTAAAAGCATCCCAAACAAATCCTGCAGCTGTACTACCACGATTAATCCGAAAAAAGGCTACCATCCATTCATTCATATGAACAACAAACTTTTCGTCTAAGAATAATTTCCTGTCAAAAGAAAAGCCACGTGGCTTAAATACTATTCGAGTACTAGCCAAAGTCAATACAAGAGGGCCATGGTCTGAAGTAATCCATGGGTACACTTGAATTTAGGCATCCTTCTAAAGATGAACCGGAGCAAAAAAATAATCCAACCTCACGAGTTTTTGATGTGGACATGAAAAAAAGGTGTACCCCGGGTCCTCTCCCCTCAAAGTAGCCCAGACATTGACCAAGCCATGCGCTTCAGCAAAAGATTGAAGAGCCTTGTATACTTTTGTTTTTCTGCCAGTATACCTGCAGTTCAAATTTCCTACAAAGTTAGGTGCAAGATGAATATTAAAGTCACCGCAAACTATAAGTGGAGTTGGCCATAGCGCCAACTCAACATTAAGCGACTCTAAAACTAATGTCTCATCAAGGTTTGAGCCGAAAATGGAACATATTGTAAAATTTTACATCCCACAAATACATTCAACTATGGCCCATCTTCCATGTTTATCAGTTAGTGTTCTGCCTGTACTGACAATCTGTTTTTTTCGCCAAGATTGCAACCCCCCTTGATGTAATTGATTGTTCAGTACATGTCAAAACCTTATACCCTAACTCCGCTAGCACTTTTCTCTCAGCCCATGCTATATGGGTCTCTTGGAGACAAATTAAATCACACTGAAGCATCTGCAGCTCACTCGCCACCCGCTGCCTTTTATTAAGGTGGTGCAAGCCCCTAACATTCAAAGAGCCGAGTCTAATACCTGTAGCCATCATCTACACTCCATACTTTTTGCCCCTGTGTCATAGGCCCCTGTTGCTGAAAAATTGAAAAAGTGTACTCATGGATTATTTTTCTTTTTCTCCCCAAACCCCTTCCACCCCTCATCCCACCCACCCACACCCAGACCGTGTCCCCCACCCAAAACGAGGCGTAAGGACCATGTCCTCAGTGATGGGGAGTGTTTGTGGACTGCCCCTCCCGCAACCCTCACCGTGACCCACCCGTCACAAAGCAATTCGTCCCTGGTGCCAAAACCTTTACAGTTGCCTACTAACTATATATATTAACTACAGCACCTTGTGTTTCATATTCCCTCCAGATAAAAACTGGCGTGCAGTATATTATACAACTAAATGCACAAGTTACTACTTGTGTAACGATATATCTGTAAGAGACATTAGTTAGTGATAGATTCCTTACCTTAGAATATGCCCAGGCGTCAGACTGGATCCGGAAATTTTTGCGTAGCAATACCCCTGCGCGTCGGCAGGCATCGTCCGCGGCTCCACGTCCATCGTCGGCGTCGTTAGCGCCGGTCTGACGTCGGAGAACTTAGACGCCGCCCTCGCGCGCTGACGTCAGTTCTGATACACAGCTTTTCCGCGCCAGATACGCAGAGCCATGATAGAACCAACACTGGTGCCATGAAACTAGGGTCCTGAAAGGGGATGACCTTAACCCTAGATATCGGTTCGCAGAACGGGGAGGATGGGTGGGTCGGTAAGGAATCTATCACTAACTAATGTCTCTTACAGATATATCGTTACACAAGTAGTAACTTGTGCATCTGAAAGAGACACGTTAGTGATGGATTCCTTACCTTAGAATAGATACCCCAGCAATACCAACCCCGGTGGTGGGTCTGCGAACCAATAATGACACCAGAAAGTCCTGGAGGACGGAACGCCCAAAGAAGCCATCCCTCCGGACTTGGCTGTCCAGGCAGTAGTGTCTCGCAAACGTGTGCAGCGAGGCCCACGTAGCTGCCTAACAAATGTCCTGCAAGGGCACTCCTCGGCCTAAGGCAGTCGTAGTCGCATTGGCCCGAGTGGAATGAGCCCCCAGCCCAACAGGGGGTTCCTTCTTAGCCAAGGAGTAACACGCCTGGATGCACAAGATGATCCACCGAGAGATGGTCCGCTTGTGCACCGCCCGTCCTTTCTTGGCGCCCGTAACCAACAAAGAGTTGGTCATCCACACGGAACTGGCGTGTGCGGTCTAGATAGACTGACAGCGCACGTTTTTTGGGTCCAGACGATGGAGCCGCTCTTCCTCTTTAGAGGGATGCGGAGGCGGAAAAAAGGTGGGCAAGGTGATGGACTACCCGATGTGGAAGGCTGTGACTACCTTGGGCAGGAAAGAGGGTCTCGTCCGCAACACAACCTTGTCCGGATGGACAGAAAGGAAAGGAGGTTTGGAAGAAAGAGCCTGGAGCTCACTCACTCTCCTGGCAGAGGTGATGGCAACCAGGAAAGCAGTCTTTAGAGTGAGAAGACGGAGAGGACAGTTATGAAGTGGCTCAAAGGGAGCACACATCAGAAAGGTAAGTACAAGGTTCAAGTCCCTCTGAGGCATCACGAATGGAACAGGAGGGAACATGTGTGTGATGCCCTTCAAAAACCTATTTACAATTGGAGACTTGAACAAGGCTGGCTGATCAGGTAGCCTTAAGAAGGCGGAAAGGGCAGAAAGGTAGCCCTTGATAGTGCCCAGAGCAGAGCCCTGCTGGGCAAGAGAAAGAAGGAAGAGGAGAACCTCAGAAAGGGGTGCAGAGAGAGGATCCACAGCCTTTGCTGTACAACAATACCACAAATCTGTTCCACCTGCAGGCATATACCGACTTTGTGGAGGGACGCCTGGCTGCCAGAATGACATTACAGACTTCAGGAGGCAAGTCAAATGGCCTCAACTGTCGCCGCTCAATCTCCAAGTTTGTAGGTGGAGACTGGACAGGTTTGGGTGGAGGACCGTCCCCTGCTGCTGCGACAGAAGGTCCTCCCGAAGAGGCAGACGAATTGGGGGATCGACAGACATGCTGAGTAGCTCTGGATACCAATACCTTCGTGCCCAGTCCGGAGCCACAAGGATAACCTGGGCCCGGTCGCGCCTGATCTTCTCCAGCACTCTGGGCAGAAGTGGTATAGGCGGAAAGGCGTACATAAGACCGCAACTCCACTCGCGACGAAAATCATCTCCGAGCGAGTGCCGCCTTGGAAATTCCAACGCGCAGAACTGATGACATTGCGCGTTCTCTTCTGTGGTGAATAGATCTAACCAAGGCTCTCCCCACCGCGGAAAGAGGCCTTGCGCCACGTTCGAGTTCAGACGCCATTCGTGATCCATCATGCACCGACGGCTGAGTTCGTCCGCACTGGCGTTCAGAGAACCTGCCAGGTGTTGAACCACACCCTGATGTTCCAGCCACTGCCAGAGGCGCAGAGCCTCCTCGCATAGGGTCCACGACCCCACCCTGCCCTGTTTGTTGCAGTACCACATGGCGTTGGTGTTGTCCGTGAACACCTGCACTACACTCCCCCGGACAGAGGAGAGGAATGCCTTCAGTGCAGCTCCAGAAGGTTGATGTGGAGCCGGGACTGCGCCGGAGACCAGACGCCTCTGATCTCCGCCTCTCCCATGTGGCCCCCCCAGCCCTGGAGGGACACGTCCGTCACAACTACGTGCATCAGTTGGGGTAGGGAGAGGGATCTGCCGCTGACCCAATCGCGGTCCGTGAGCCACCACTGCAACAGTCTTGCAGTGCCCTCCGAGGTCAAGACATGGTCGGACAAGTTGCCCTGATGCTGGGCCCACTGAAACTTCAGGTCCCACTGCAGAGCCCGCATCCGCCACCGGAGTGATGCACCAGAAGGATGCAGGAGGCCATCAGCCCCAGAAGCCGCAGCGTCAAACTGACCGAGACTCGGGATAAAGGCTGAAAGATTGGAATCAGAGCCTGAATATCCCGAACCCGCTGTTCGGGAGGATAAACCCGAAACTGCGCTGAATCGAGAACCGCTCCGATGAAGAGGGGCTTCTGAGAGAGACACAGGTGTGACTTCGGCACATTGATGGAGAACCCCGGCAGGTGCAGGAGGTCGGCCGTAGTCTGGAGGTGGCTGACGACTGTCTGGGGCGAGCCCGCCTTCAACAACCAGTCGTCGAGGTAGGGGAAGACTGAAACCCCTAACCTGCGCAGATGAGCTGCGACCACCGCCATTACTTTCGTGAACACCCGTGGGGCGCTGGTAAGGCCGAAGGGGAGCACGGTAAACTGAAAGTGCTCGTGGCCTACCGTGAACCGCAGGTAACGCCGGTGGGCCGGCAGGACGGGGATGTGGAAATAAGCGTCCTGCAAGTCCAACGCTACCATCCAGTCTCCAGGGTCTAAGGCAGCTAAGACCTGAGCCAAGGTCAGCATTTTGAACTTCTCCTTCCGGAGGAAGCTGTTGACGTTCCGTAGGTCCAAGATAGGGCGTAGGCCCCCTTTGCCCTTCTTGGGTACCAGAAAGTAGTGGGAGTAACAACCACACCCTACTTCTGGCCCCGGAACGCGCTCGATGGCCCCCTTGGCCAAGAGGGCCGACACTTCCTCTTGCAGAAGTTGCAAGTGATCCCCTGACATGCAGTGGTACTGCGGTAGCATGGCTGGAAGGGTCGCCTCGAAGGGGATGGAGTAGCCCCTTCGGACGATTAGCAGCACCCACCTGTCCGACGTGACAGTGCGCCAGTGGAAGAGGTGAGGGCGGACCCTGCCTCCCACTGGCGTCACATGGGCCTGAAAGCACGGACTAGGAAGGTTTTGAGGCGGGTGCTGCAGGGGAAGGTGTGGACTGGCCTCGCCGTTGTCCCCGACCGCCGGTTTCCACGGCTGCAACCGCGCTGTGTAGAAGTCTGCGGCGCGTGGCTGGCAGCACGTGTGGGAGCGCCCCTTCCGGGGCCATGAAAGGAGAGAAAAGCACCCGACTGCTGGCGTTGGACCGAGAGGCCCAAGGACTTGGCCTTAGCCCTGGAGTCCTTAAAATGCTCAAGCGCATGGTCTGCTTTGTCGCCAAAGAGGCGACGGCCATCAAACGGCATGTCCAAGAGGGTGGCCTGGACATCGGCCGAAAAGTTGGCGGACCTCAACAAGGCGTGGCGTCAAACCGCCACCGTCGTTGCCATCGCTCTGCCCAGTGAGTCCGTGGTATCCAGCCCACACCGGATGTAGTAGCGCGCTGCATCCCGACCCTCCGCAAGGTCTTCGGCGAGTTTAGCCCGGACCTACTCCGAGCATTGTGGCAGCATGTCCGCGACCGTGTCCCACAGGATATGGGTGTAGCGGCCCGAAGAGGCATGCGGTATTGACAGACCGCAGTCCCAAACTCAGGGACGATAACACCTTCTTTCCCAATTGCTCGTACATCTTTGATTCCCGATCGGGCGAAGCCGTCGGGAATGCGGTCTAGGAAGTGGAGGCCTGGATGACCAGGCTCTCGGGGGTGGGATGGGTGGACAAAAAGCAAGGGTCGCCCAGGGCCGGGCGGTATCGTCTGGCCACGTTCCTATCCACAGGCTGACCTGTAGTGGGCTTGGACCAAGTGCCCAGAAGAACGTCACACAGGGCCTCATTAAACGGCAGCAGAGGCTCATTGGAGCATGCCTGCAGTTTAAGGACCTCAGTGAGGAGGTTAGTCCTCATGGCCGCAACGGAGAGCGTCAGGCCCAAGGCCTTGGCTGCCCGCGTCAACACTACACTGTAGGCAGCCCCCTCCTCCGTAGCCACGGTGGGAGGGGAGACAAATCCAGTGTCTGGCGAAATGTCAATACCACTGGCCTCCCCAAGCTCATATGTCCAGTCCGGTTGAGACTGGCACTCCTGTGCCAGAGGGTCCATAGACCCCTCCCAATCACCCTCATCACCCATCTCCTGAAGTTCATGGTCAACGGATGGGGTCAGTTCGTGGAAATAGAAATCTCCAAACGACGTTGAGAGCGGCGCCAAGCGGCGCCGGAACAGAATCGAGGGGAGGATTGGGGACGGCGCCGACAAGCGGCGCCGGGGGTGACACCCGCTGGGCCGGCGCCGGCGAGGTCGTGAGGTCGACCGGCGACGACCCAGATCTGGAACCAGATCCAGTGAGGGCATGCGGTGCCGGGACCGAAGTCGCCGGCGGCGCCGGGGCCGAGGCACCTGGCGGCGTCGGAGCCGAAGCACCCGACCCGCCAGGCCCTCCAGCCGGGGCCGTTGGGCCCGAAGGCGCCACGGAACCCGGCTGAGGAGGGAGGGACCACATGGCCTTGAGGTACCGCTCGACCTCCTCCGGCGTTGCATTGTGCCCAGGGACCTGCAGGTGTGGGGCAGGATGCGGCGCCTGCGACTCCGTCGGAGCCGCGTGGGTGGTGTCACCCGAACACCCGGCCGCATCGTGCGAGCGTCGGGGTGGGTTGGAGGAACGATGATGTCGCTCCGACCTCTCATGCCTCTTACCTGAGGAAGATCCCGACGACCGATGCCGACTCCCGGAGCTACGAGGACTCCGACCCCGCGACCGGTCCTTCGACCTCCTGTGGGACCGGGACCTGGAACGGCGCGGGACCGCTCCCGCCTAGCCTTCGACGTCAGGGCCCGGCAGTCGGGGCAGGTGCGGTCGAGGCCTAGACACTGAAGGCACCGGCGATGGGGGTCAGTAACCGACATCAGTCGGTCGCACCTGGAGCAAGGTTTGAATCCAGGCATCCCTACCGGCACCGTAGGAGTCGAGAGACTCGAGAAAGAGATGATCAAAAAGATCAAAAAGTTTAGTCAAAAAGTGACTAAGGGGTAGAGCTCCTCCGGATCTGCGCTAGCTGGCGCGGAAAAAAGAAGAACTGACGTCAGCGCG
The DNA here is from genome assembly GCF_964261635.1 of Lissotriton helveticus. NCBI lineage: Eukaryota > Metazoa > Chordata > Amphibia > Caudata > Salamandridae > Lissotriton > Lissotriton helveticus. The sequence continues at coordinate 1,586,295,473 of NC_136061.1, read as the reverse complement.
CGAGGGCGGCGTCTAAGTACTCTGACGACGTCAGACCGGCGCTAACGACGCCGACGACGGACGCGGAGCCGCTGACGACGCCTGCCGGCGCGCAGGGGTATAGCTACGCAAAATTTTCCGGATCCAGTCTGACGCCTGGGGATATTTTAAGGTAAGGAATCTATCACTAACGTGTCTCTTTCAGATAAATAATACACACCACTGTATATCCTAATATTGTAAACGTATTAGCAATGTACTGAAGGAGCAGAAAAAAAAACCAGCATATTAACCGGACGACAAAAGAATTCTAACTTATACTTATGCTGATGCTTACAAGTTTACCATTATCTTCAGATATTCTTGTGCAGCTATCTCTTATGTGAAAAATGTAGTTTTCCCTCATGGATCACTTTTAACTTATCGGGATTTAGCAAAAAGGCCTGCCCTCCTTTAGCCTGAAAAGCTGATATTAACTGTCGCAATCTCCACCTTTGCCGCACTGTAGCAAGGCAAAAATCGGGGCGCACAAAAAATGCGCACCCATTACCCGACCGGCGCTTATCTGGCCAAGCAAGATCATATAATTGCTCACGCAACAAATAATTGTTCAAACAAATTGAAATCGCACGAGGCTGCACATTTCCCCCAGACCCACCCGTTCTCGCACGTATAACAAAGGAGAATCTATGTGCCCTGATAACCTCAGTCTCCCAGTTCCAGTCTTTTAAATCAGGGAAGGCCTCCTTAAACATTTCCACAACAAATTGTCTCACATCCAGCCCCTCCCACTTTTCAGGCACCCCCAAAATACGGAGGTAATTACGTCTTGATCTATTTTCCATATCTGTGAGCTTCCAATCATTGTCCACTCTAGTCTTTTGTAGATCTGTGATGGACGACTTTTGTTTTACCAATGAGTTTTCTACTCCGTAAATACGTTCTTCCACCTCCACGACCCTTGTGGTTATTTCAGCGCAGGACTTTGCAATGCGACGAACCGTGTTTTGTAATTGGCGCACTACCCCCTGTGTACGTAGGCCTTCTGCCTTTGTCTCCTACCTGTGGGCCATTATGACTTAATAGATTGTGTTCAGCGTTACCTCACCACAGACCTCACCAGGGTTACCAACATCAGTTTCTGACTGGGCAGCCTGTGCGATAGGTGTATCGTCCCAGATAGGCTGGACTAGAGGGATCTTCATCACGTGATCCCCATATTCTTGCATTTTCCTCACGGTCTCTTGGTTTGCGGATTGCTTAAACAGGAATCATCTTCCCCTAAATGTGATTCAATTTTATTCCCCCAGTCTCCGACTGCGCTCTAGTTATCATTGTCGTTGTCGTTATCATTATCATTCTCTGAAACAGTTGAAAGGTCCGACATAGAATAAAATTTTCCACCTGACCCAGCAGAGTCCGCATCATTCATCTTTTCCGGCACAATAGGGCCATTATTAGCCATATCTAACCCATCTGATGGAGCAGTACCCACAGTTAATGGCCCCCGTATTGCTTAGTGTGATATTAGCTGTCACGTCCTCTGTAGCAACACCACTCACTGCCATCTGTAAAACAGGGACATTATTTCCCGTAGAGCCATTAAATGTCAAATGTCTATTCTGAGGTGGATTTACTTGAGCTACTTGGACCCCCACTGCCTTGCCGCTAAATACCGATTTTCTTTTAAAATAGCGGGTGTGAGAAGTTGGCCTGATATATGATGCTCACAAGTTCTAGTGATCACCTTGTATCAGTCCAAACAACCCTTATGGTGATTGGTTGTAAGTCAACCTTATAGACCAGCTATCCTAATGGTAGCATGGACAAAGTAGTCTTAGGATAAACTCTTTTGGCATGTGAAGCCAGCTGTTTTACCACATATAACCCCATTGAATACCAGATGAAAGGACACCACACAGGTTGTTATGAAAATAAACAATATATTTATTAATAACAAAAACCTCTGAACTCTTTATGAGATCAGAGGGCTAAGCACATAACAATACTCTTCAGAAAAATACAATAGTCGCACAAATTACAATTGTGCCCTAGGGGCACGACAAACCATATACTAAGTAAATGGGTTAAGGAAATCGATAGAGGAAATGGAGCTGCCCAGAGGCTGTAGGATCGCTGGGACTACACTACCTTAACCTTAGGTAAGTAGCAGGAGGCCCACGGGACGCGTGTGCAGAGTGTGAACTCACACGCGAGATGCGGAACAAAGTCAATGGGCAGAACAAATTACGAAAAGGTAAGTAAAAGACAGTTCCTACTAGTTACGACTAAAACAACAGGATACCTGGACACTAGGAGAGTCAATCTACCCATGAGCACCGAAATGCTCTTGTTACCTCACCCACGGGCTGCGGGTGCATAGGTGTCAAAGTGTGTCGGGTGTCCGCGTCGAAGTCTATGGAGCCTTGAAGAAAGATGCTGCAGGCGACCATGAGGAAGATGTCCGGAGCGATCCACGGGTGGATCGAGGAAGATGAAGACTTGAAAGCAGAGGGGACAATGTTCAAAGTCACTAGCCAGTGACCGGTGTGGAACCAGGAAGGAACCAGATGTTGTCGTCGCGATCAGGTGAAGAGTGGACCCTTGACTCTGCAGCCACGTGGACCAGGAGGTGTCTTCGACGACCAGGATGGAGGCACGAGCTGTCCCACGCAGATTCTCGCTGTCGGCGGTGTCTGTTCCGGATTCGGCGTCAACAGGCCTTGGCAAAGGCAACCCACGCGGTGAGTGGAAAAGGCGTCTGGTGCGGACCAGGAGGGTCCGGGGTGCTCCTCTTTTGGAAGGGAGCAAGGGCCAGTCTGGAGCAACCAGACCAGCAGTGTAGATTTTGTGGATCGTCGTCTAGGAGGTCACTAGCCAGCCGGCAAGTGACCAGACAACAAGTCGAGCAGCAACCAAGCAAAAGGGCCCCACGCAGATTTCGTGGATGCTCGAGGGCTGATCTTCGATGCAGGAGCTGCTCGGGGCTTCTCAATCCCCAAAGCACTTGCTTGAGGATGCCTCTGAAGTCGTGCTGGAAGCGAAGTGCAGCTTCTTCAAGATGGCTGGTCCCACATGTCTCGTCGCACCCACGGGTCTCAGCTGTGCTGCAGATGTGGGTAGAGGTCGGAGAGGTCTGGGAATCCGGATCTCGTCGGGCTCTGAGGTCTAGTTCCAGCAGGAAGGACGACAAAGTGAACCGCTAGGACGCTTGATGGTGCCTGCAGTTGCAGGGTGGACACTCCTTGCCCACAAGGGAGATTCTTCAGTCTTCTGTGGAGCAGAACATCGAAGTCCAGAGTTTCTTCTTGTAAAGTTGTTCAGGATAATCTAATTTGGAATGGGACCAGCTCCTACCTTAATTCTCCTAAAGGGGGCTGTACTAGTGACTAGGTCCCTCCCATGGGTGGGACCAGGAAGGGGGTGGTTACACCCCCAATCCTTTGTCCGGTTTCGCACCAGAGCTGGGGCTGGAGTGCCCCAGCAACTGGTTTGAACCGGGGTATGCACAGGGACACCTTGTGTGCCCCAGGCATGTCTCATTCATTTCAGGCCTGTCCTACCTAATACACAAAATCCTGTCTGGGGTGGTGCTAGCACCTCCCAAGGCAGGAAACCCTTTGTCCAGGCCTCCCTCGCTGGAAGGACTCCCAGCAGCAGGAGGTCAGACTTGTGTCTGTGGTGGCAGCATTCATTTTGTGATGCTGAGGCTCTGTTTAACTTTAACCGGGGTTCACAGTTGCATACATGTCGTGTCCCTATAAAAGGGTGGAATGCTACCCCCGTCGCCAGAACTGGCGAGGGGGTAGTATTCCAATTCGTATGACACCTTACTCAACATGTTTTGATAATGCTATACCAAAGTTAGCAATAACCGCGAGGATTATAATGCACTTAAGAGTATATGGTATAGCGTTATCATGGAACAGCTATAAGGACTTGGTTCCGCAAGCTGCAGACAGGCTCAGCTCATGCTAGAGCACCATCTCACATAATTCCAAGCACTCTGCTTTCAGGATTGATAAGGCCTGCCATAGGAGTGACTGATAGCAGTATATGTGTCCATTTTGGGTTAGATATAGGTATACTATATCTATAGCAAAGGGTGATTACACCACCTTGCCCCAGCTGTCTTACCAGCCAGTTGTGTCTGTTTAGATGGCCAGCCAGGGGGGGCATAATACATGCTGCAGCCCCTGGTAGGCCTTGGGCACACCTATGCCCTGGGTACCTAAGGTACACTGTACAGGGACTGATAAGGTGACCCAGTACCAATTGGTAAATGCACCTATAGTACATGTGTGTCAATTTAGAGAGAGAACAGCTAGGCTGTGGGTCTGATTAGCAGGCCCACAGCCAGGGAAAGTCGTAAACCAGTGAAGCAAAAAGCAAAAATCTGGGGTGACCATAGGATTGCAGACCCTACTCTCCTACAGCGGGCACTATACGATCCTTTTTGGAAATGTCTTGTTGCCCATTCTTGGCTTCTTGCAGAGATCCATTCTCTAATCCTGAAGCGCCAGGGTCGATGTTCCCAACTGTGCCCGCCGACTCCACAACCTGCGCCACAGGTCCCCGCCTATTCTATACATCGCTATCACAACGAGCAGGTGTCACTCTGGTCACATTTGAATTTGAATTTGGGACGACCTTAGGAGTACCTCCCCCCGCTGGTAGAACCCTCCGAAGTCACAGAGGATGAAGTGGCCGCCACAGCTCAGCGGGTTTTTTTCCCCTCTACCTTTTGGAGCCATTTTCCAACTCCAGCTCCAATCCAGAATCACAAGACAGGCGCTCCACTCCGAGCCTTTGAAGCTGTGGCTGCAAACTCCCGATCGGTCACCGCTCAGCTCCGCTCCGCTTACTCCACAACTCCTCCTCCACCTCCACCACTCCGCCAAACAAACTGCCGAAGACGTTGCAACTTCAGCGCTGCGCTGAGCCACTCCACCAGAGTCCACACAGAAGTCGATCCCCACGAGATGGGCTTCGTAAATCACCCGCAATCCCAGCAGCTACAGAGACTCAGCAAACAGTGATCAGCAACCGCTCATGGATGGGTGAGAACGGCCACAGGTAAGAGGTTAGGGTGGAGCAGTCCACAGGCTACTCACACAGCCACCGCAGCGGCCGCCATCTTGCCTACGTTGCTTCCCCTATTTAATGGTAGTTTTTGTAGCGACACCTGAAGGATGGAAGACTGAGTCAAGTGTTTAACTCGCTGAGACATCTTGCTTCACACTACTTATGGTTGAAGGAACAATGCCATTGCGACCCATCATTTTAGATTCTGCAACTATAGAAGCTAATCAATTTAGCACGCAAACTAGCCTTAAACCAATGTTTCTAAAAAACCAAATATGGGATATTTCTCAGAGGGTTTTATACCCACATTGCGTCTGAGATAGCTCAGTTTGGCAAATTAATGAGCATCATATTTAATAGATTTAAATCTTTTAATAAACATTAATTTAGCTAAGCATCAACATATCTATCCATCTGAAGCAGAAGTCCGAAGAGGAAGTGCACTTTAATAGACACTGTTAACATCTGAATATTCCATGAATATCAATTCCTGAATATTCAATTGCAAACATGTTTATGAGTTGAGGAATTTGACACAGACACAGTGACCTCAAACAAGACCTTAGTTTAAGAGACCATGGTTTATTTTAATGAACTGTGAGCCTCTATTTTTTTAGTCTTATGGGATTCTTTGCTCTCTTTATTTTAGTATCCATATTTTACTAATGTTACTAGTGTTTGGCCATGCAACAGCTGATGTTGTTGCACCAATGATATTGTGCAGCATAACTAAATACTTAGAAGGTCCAAAAAGCGAGACCTATTGGCTATGCCAAGCTTGTTTTTTGTGTTGTGGGCATCGTCAACCACCATTTGGTGCTGGGTCCATCCCCTGCGTGCTGTCAGACGGCGCTCCGGAGGTCGTTGGGCGTAGTAGCCACCTTTGGATTCTTTTTTCTGTGTTTCAGTCTTATAGTCTTTCAGATGGTACTTTAGTGAATTGTTAACTATAGTTCCCTACCTGCTTTTATTCCTTGTAGGGGAGGCTGGGTGGGTCGCATGTGAATCCAGAAAACTCTTCAAGCTGCAAAACTACACCTACTGGTAAGTAACCATTTTGTTTTGCAGCGTGAATCCTTTTCTGGATTCACATGCTGTTCAGATGCACACTGGTAAGTAGCATTTTCCGTTCGAGGCATATGAGCTGCAGATTACACACTGTGCATAGATTGTATAGCAGTACCCACACCTAGCGGCGACCACCAGTATCTGTTGTAGTAGTTTGAAACAGAGTTTTTAGTACAGCCTGGCCCACAGTGGCTTGTTGTTTAGTTTGCACATCTACACAATAATGTTTTGTGAATGTGTGCGGTGTAGACCATGTAGCTGCTTTGCATACATCATCTAGGGGAATGTTCCCTAAGAATGCCATTGAAGCCCCTATTTTCCTTGTAGAATGGGCTTTTGGAGGAATTGTTAACGTACGTTTGGTGTTCTGGTAACATATTTGTATGCATTTAACTATCCACCTAGCTATACCTGATTTTGATATGGGGTTGCCTTTATGTGGTGGTGAAAAAGACACAAAAAGTTGTTTAGTTGTACGAAAATTTTGTGTCCTTTCGATGTACTACAGTAATACTATTTTGAGAGCTCTTTCTGCGACTGTTTGTGGCTGCACGAAAAAAAGGGCAGCTCAACAGATTGATTTAGATGAAATGGTGAAATGACTTTTGGAAGGAATTTAGGATTAGTGCGTAGAACCACTTTGTTATGATGCATTTGCAAAAAGGGTTCTTGAATGGTAAATGCTTGTAGTTCACAGACTCTTCTGAGAGAAGTAATAGCTACTAAGAAAGCTACTTTCCAAGTTAGGAATTGCAATTCACATTTATGTAACGGTTCAAAGGGAGGTCCCATTAACCGTGTAAGAATAATGTTTAAGTTCCACACAGGTGAAGGTGGCGTTCTGGGAGGGATTATTCTTTTGAGCCCTTCCATGAAAGCTTTTATAGCAGGTACTCTAAACAGAGATAGATGTTATCTATTTTGTAAATATGCTGCAATGGCAGCAAGGTGTAGTCTGATAGACGTGTAAAATAAATTACACTTTTGAAGGTGTAATAGGTATCCTATGATGTGTTGAATAGACATGTCTAAGGTATTTATTTGGTTGTTTTGGCAGTATATGACAAAGCGTTTCCACTTAGCAGCATAACATGCTCTAGTAGTGGGACGTCTAGCTTCTTTAATAATGTTCATGCATTCTGGAGGAAGGTTGAGGTAACCAAACTATGACTCAGGAGCCAGATCGCTAGGTTGAGCTGAGCTGGGTCCGGGTGTCTGATCTCTCCATGGTTCTGTGTTAATAGGCGTGGAGATAGGTTTAGTTTTTAGTGTGGTACTACAGACATCTGCAACAGCGTGGTGTACCACGGTTGTCTGGCCCAAGTTGGAGCGACTAGAAAGAGCGTCAGGGAATGTTGTTGTAGTTTGCGTACCACTAACGGAAGTAGTGGGAGAGGAGGAAAAGCGTACGCAAATAGTTTTGACCAGTTCATCCATATTGCATTGACTTTGGACAATGGGTGTGGGTATCTGGCGGCAAAGCTTGAGCATTTTGCGTTTACGTGGGTGGCAAAGAGGTCTATCTGAGGTTGTCCCCACATTTGAAAGAATGGATGAAGAACTTGCGGATGAAGTTCCCACTTGTGGATCTGCTGTGTTTGTCGACTTAGCAGATCTGCGATAGTGTTTTGTACTCCTGGGACGTGTTGGGCTAAGAGGAAGATCTTTAGTGGTATAGCCAATCTCCATATCTGCTTTGCTAACAGAGAGCTGCAGAGAGTGTGTCCCCCCTTGTTTGTTTATGTAGTACATAGCTGTCATATTGTCCGTGCGGACTAAGACAGCTTTGCCTGAGACTTGAGTTTGAAATGCTTTTAGGGTTAGAAACACAGCTAGCATCTCTAAGTGGTTGATGTGGAGTAGCTTTTGTTGCGTTGTCCACCTGCTTTGCATGGTGTGATCCAGTAGATGAGCTTCGCAGCCGGAGAGCGATGCGTCCGCTGTGATGACTATTTGAGGAACTGGCTCTAGAAACGGTCGCCCTTTGGAAAGGTTTTTGGTGTTCCACCATTGCAGAGAACGATGAGTCCGACCGTCTACCAACACTAGGTCTGTTAATTGACCTTGAGCCTGGTTCCATTGGCGTGCTAGGCACTCTTGAAGTGGACACATTTGCAGTCTTGTGTGAGGAACTACAAATATGCAAGATGCCATCATCCCTATGACCTGCATGAACACTCGAGCTGGTAGCGAGTGTTGCAGTTTGAATTTTGTCAGGAGAGTTTTTACACTTGTTATCCTGGCTGGAGAGGGATAAGCTAGTGTTAGTTGGGTGTTTATTGTAGCGCCGAGATACTGTTGTATGTGCGAGGGTTGCAGATGCGATATGGTGTGGATTACTGAGAATCCCAAGTCGTGAAGCATTTGAATAGTAGCATGAGTGTGTTGCACACACTGGCTGTATGAGCTGGCTTTAATGAGCCAGTCGTCTAGATATGTGAAGAGATGAATATGTTGTCTTCTTAAGTGTGCTGCTACTACTGCTAGGCATTTGGTAAACACCTTTGGCGCTGTTGTGACTCCAAATGGGAGCACTTTGAACTGGTAGTGCTGCCCGTCTAGCACAAATCTAAGATATTTTCTGTGCGCTGTGTGGATGGGAATATGGAAGTAGGCGTTCTTGAGATCTAGAGTGACGTAGCCGTTTAGTACCAGCAATGGAAGGACTTGTTGGAGTGTGACCATATGAAAATGATCCAACTGTATGTAAATGTTTAGAGGTCTGAGGTCTAGGATGGGTCTTAGAGATCCGTCCTTCTTTGGTATTAGGAAATATAGGGAGTATACTCTGTTGTTTTTCTGATGCTCTGGAACTACTTCTATTGCATTTTTCTGCAGGAGGGATTTTACCTCCTGTCTGAGCAGTGTAAATGTTCCTGTGACATTGGACGCTGCTTGGGTGGTATGTTTGGGGGGTAGATGTTAGTTCCGGACAATAACCTGATTGAATTATTTGGAGCACACACCTGTCTGATGTGATGTTTTCCCAGGCTGGCAGGTATTGTTGGAGTCTTCCCCCGACAAGAGTGGAATGGGAAGGGGGAAGGGGAAGGGAGTCATTGGGCAGGGGTAGAGGCGGAGCGAGAGTTGTTATTTTTACCTCTGCCTTTGTTATTGTTACCCCTGTAACCACCCCTTTGGTAGCCCTTGCTGTAAGTGGACTGTGTAGGGGCTTTGTACGAGGTAGAAGCTGTGTCTGAAGTATATCCCCTGGTGGCACCTCGATAGGATGAGCGATGAAATGAACGTCTGGGAGCCTGCGATTGCAGGGCTCCCATAGATTTGGCAGTGTCTGTATCCTTTTTCATTTTCTCTAGTGATACATCTACGTTGGGTTCAAATAGGTGTTGCTTATCAAAGGGTTGATTAAGAATGGTACTTTGTACTTCAGGTTTGAACCCTGATATATGTAGCCAGGCGTGTATGCGTAGTAAAACGCTGGTGTTAACTGCCCTAGAGGCAGTATCTTCTGCATCAAGTGCACACCAAATAGAGGTGTTTGTGATGTTTTTCCCCTCTTGGATAAGCTTGTTTGCTCTATCCTTGTACCTGTCAGGGAGATGCCTCATTAATGAATCTAGCTCATCATAATGTGCCCCGTCATATCTGGCTAATAATGCCTGTGTATTGGCGATACGCCACATGTTTGCTGCTTGAGACGCTGTTCTTTTCCCTGATGCGTCAAAGTAGCTTAGATTTCTTATCAGGTGGTGCAGCCTCACCTGATGTTTGTGAGTTTGCTCTCTTGCGTGCATTGGAAACTACAAGTGAGTCTAGTGGTACTGGACCTTTAATATATGCTGGGTCTGAGGGGGCAGCTTTATATTTTTTCTCTATACGAGGGTTAATGAACGGAGTTCTGACTGGGTCCTTGAAGACTTCAGGGGCATGCTTGATTACTCCTTTAAGCATCGGTAAAATGGATGAGGACCTTTGTGGATTATCAAATGTATCCATTAGGAAGTCTTCCTCAACAGGGTCTGTATGTATGTCTACACCATGATATTGTGCAGCCCTGTGAAATATTTCATTAAACCCTACAGTGTCTTCTGGTGGGGAAGGCCTTGAGGGGTATAAGTCATCCTGAGGGACATTTGGGACAGCTGGGGTGGTATAATCATCCCACGGGTCAGGGGATCCTGTAGGCGTGGCTGGATCAGGTATGTTTCCCCCCCCCCCCATATCATCAGAGCTATCATCCCTGTTGAGATCGTCTGGTATATTAGAGGATGCTGGGGAATGCTGTGGTATGGGAGGATGTGGTGATGGTACAGGTGAAAGAGAAGGGGAAGGCAGTCTTAGGGGAGAGGTAGCCATGTCCTTCTTCTTTGAATGCAGAGCTGGATCTGGTGTGTCCAGTGGTCGCTTTTTTGAAGCCAAAATTAAGTGTCCAGTGGTTGGTAGCCATGTCCTTCTTCTTTGAATGCAGAGCTGGATCTGGTGTGTCCAGTGGTCGCTTTTTTGAAGCCAAAATTAAGTGTCCAGTGGTTGGATCTTTAGCTAGAGTCTTTTGAGCAGGGTCTGGATATGGTAAATCCTCTGCGGGAGGTTGATCTTTTGGTGTGGAGGAAGGCTTGGCCACCGAAATGGCTTGTTTTGGTTTCTTGACAATGTCTTTCACTGGGGAAGCAGCAGTCTTTTTCGGATACGAAGCTTTTTTCGGTTCAGAGGATTTTTTCGGTTCCGGTATGGTTTTTGGATCCGATGTTTTTTCGGATCCGATGGTTTTTTCGGTTCTGGTGGTTTTTTGGAATCCAAGGCGGGTTTGCTTGGTTCCGACCTGGGTTTCTGTGCCGAAGTAGTAGTGGTATGTTTCGGCGCCGATGGTTTGGATGTAGGTGTAGTCGGTGCCGTTGTCTTTTTCGGTGCTGGTAGATGTGCCCCGGCACAGTGTGAAGGCCGACTCGAGCCCGAGTCTCCTGAAAGCTTAATTGGGTTCTTAGCCGGGCCCGAAGGTGGTCCTAGACATATCTTACAGCACCATTTGGTGTTTCACTTATTGTTTATATATTGAGGAGATTAGTCCAAAACAAAGGAGAAATAATTCTTTAAAAAGCCAGAATTCAATATCAATGTGTCGTACCCAACATCTACTAATCAAAAACCACAACCAATCTTACTTATCAGTCAATGTGTTTCAAATTTATTTACAACATTTGCAACACAGATTCGATGACAAAAGGGGAGGGAGAGAGGGAACTGAACAGACACGCCCGATTGTGTTTGGAAGACGGTTTTCTTCCGTGGCCGGTTTAAAACCTTGCGGTCACACTAAGCAAAGTAGGAACGTTTCGCACCATCCTAACAGGATGCTGGGGCTTTACACAGCACTGCCTCCTTTGATATTGCTCACGTTTGGATAATAGCCTGGAATAACATTGGAAACCGCCCCCCCCCCCTTTTTTGAATGGAATATTCACCATGAGCCAAGTATTGGATGAACACTGGGCACACCACTGACGGGTTGCCCTCACTCATTTATTGTCGGAACGCGACCTTCTTTTCATTATTCATGGTCCATTTTGTTGCTTTCCACCTCCCTCCCTCCCCGGTCAGTCCTGAAGAAGACCCGCAGCAGAGGAGTTAAACTTCCCTTTATTGCGCTAGAGTCGAAACGTCGACGGTTGTATCCCTCTTGTTTTGAGGCTTATACCTTAGTACCCTTGTCCGTGTCCCTTCCTTGTATGACCTATTAATGTATATAATTCTGTATGGGTACGCCTCTTGTTCAACTAGAAGAATTGCAATTTTAGTTGGACATAAATTTTGAATTTGTTCTTTGAACTATTTTTCCCTTTTTAATTCACTTGAGCACCCTCTTTACACTCTTACTGCATTCTGCAGTTCCCTCTCTTCCTCCCCTTTTGTCATCAAATCTATGTTGCAAATGTTGCAAATAAATTTGAAATACATTGACTGATCAGTAAGATTGGTTGTGGTTTTTGATTAGTAGATGTTGGGTATGACACATCTGGCTTTGTAAAGAATTAGTTCTCCTTCTTTGTTTTGGATTAATCTCCTCAATATATAAACAATAAGTGAAACACCAAATGGTGCTGTAAGATATGTCTAGGACCATCTTTGTTGCTTTATACTAATTGACACCCAGGTCCTTTGACTTATTGGGTTAACCCCATTGAATTAATGGGCCCGAAGGTGGGGCAGTAGAAGCAGAGTGACAGTGTGCACCCGAGCCCGAGGGCGAGGGTGTGACCGGGGCCTTCTGTGTCGAGCAATGGTCGGGGTCGACGGTCTTACTTGCGACCTGCTGCGCTGGAGTGATGTCCTCGACCTCGGAATCTTCTGCCTCGGAGCTGCTGTCGACATCGTGTTGTTCTGGAACGTTGACGCCTTCTTCAAAGATGTCGTATGGAATCGGAGCTGAAGATTTTGAGCCATTGTTCTCCTCGCTCTTCGGTCCCGGAAAGTCTTTTTGGAGCGGAAAGAGGCACAAGCTGAACAGTCTTTCGCCTCGTGCTCCGGAGAGAGGCAGAGGTTACACACTTCATGAAGGTCGGTGTGGGGAAACTTCGACCCACATTGAGGACACTTTTTAAATGGCGTCCTTTCCATGAGCTGGAGTCGAGGCCTAGCTAGGCCCGAAGGCTGTCGACGACGACCAGAATCGAGACCCTCGATGTTGAAGAGTAGCATCATCTGGAAAGCGTTCAAAACTGAGTTTTGTAAGTTGGTGAGGATTGCGCGCCGAAGGAAATCGGTTCAAACACGGAGCGCTGAAAACACATCCGAGCCCGGTGGCGGAGAAAAACAATCTGGGAATGAAGCCGATGCCCATGCGCAGTATCATCCAAAGGAGGAGTCACCTATCCTTGACTTCCAAAGACTTTTCTACAACAAAACAAACTGCAAACATCCGGGCCCAACACTAGGTGGACATCTATGCATAGTGTGTAATCTGCAGCTCATATGCCTCGAACATTAACTGTTTCTAAAGACAATGATCCCTAGACAATAATCGAAATCAAGCTGGTAAATATTGACTCCGTCAGTATTATATTCCTCTGTCCAGCTGGACAGGAATTTAATATGTAATCACTATAAATTTAGGTAATACAGAGAAAACAATATAAGTGGGACACAAGCCTGCATCCAACTAAACGAGATAAGACGTACAACATAAAGTAAAGGGTTCAGGCGAAAGGAGTTTGTTTGTGTAGAGCATATGTCAAATAGAACACACAGAATATAAATAAGATACCGTTACAGATTAGACTTGACAATTTGGAAAATATATATCGTGTACAGAGTGTCGACAGCATTTCGATCCCTTAAATAAATGCTGGAATCATCTTCAGGACATTCAGATTAGCATACCTGTATAGAATAGCCTGTGATTGCATGAACCATAAGTAAAAATAAGGAGGGAAGCCGACAAAAAATAGCAGGATTAAAATTTGGACAAGTCGTCCAAAAGTGCCCGTGAGGGTGTCTCAAGTGTAATGTCCGACGTGATGCGCGACATTAATGGAAAGAAAAGTGTGTATGTGGAGCATCCGTGCTACGAATAAATAAGTGAAAAAGAAAAGTAAACATGAAAGGTGAAGTCAGCGATCAAAAGAACAGCGACAGTATGATCTGGCAAATTGTGAGTGGAGCTGTGAAAATAATTCTATCGGGAGCCGTGATGTGTAACAGAAAGGGCAGAAAAAGCGTAGGAAATTGGAGAGGCGCAGAAAAATTTAATTACCTATATAATGACAAAATAGTCCAGTAGGTAAATGCCCTGGTAACGGAGCGTGGCTGCTACGTTAATAAGAGAACATAGTGCAATGAGCACTATTGCGGTTCTGGAACGGGAAATGGTAAAGCTGAAGTACTTAAAATGACAGTCAGGTGCGCTTTCTATGGGTGAGGGAATCAGACTTACCTTTCCTGATTGGGATGAGGTGCTGTGGACACCAACAACATTTCCAACAAAGTCTTGCAACATTGGCATTTACACTTCCTAGTCCATTAACATTAGTATCTACTCTGTATTGGCATGTCAACTCAGCACTGACTGGATTATTGACATCAGTAAAAATGTATCACAAGTTTCCTGAAATGAGGCAGTCATGGACCATGGGTACTCACAAACATTTTCCAAGGGGCAAATAAGTTTGGTCTTTGATGTGACATGGGGCTGCTTTGATGCCAGCGTGGTGGCGGTTGGGAAGGGAGAGTTGGCGGAAAGGTGGGTTTACATAACGCGAAGCATAATCGTACAATGTGAACCAGAAGACCTGGGATTAATCCCGGCTTCCCCTAATGTATCAAATTGTGTGATCCTAGGCAATTGTTTTTATTTTAGTGTACTTCCTATTTCTTCATTATTACAAATAAGAGGAATTCGAAATAAATGATTTAAGGATGTGCACTGTATTAAACATTTTCCTGTGTCTGATTTAATAAACTATAATGTTGTTCATTTATAATAGGAACCTTGGTCACCCAAAGTGTGCACATAACTCCTGATTTGTCTCTTTAGTTCACCATTGGCATTATTGTCAGGATGGAGGGAAAAATTACTGTTTATAAATTAATGTGTGAAAACTATCACTTTTAAATAATACTTCTCAATGCACTTGACATAATCTGATAAACTAAGGTGAAAAGGTTCGGCTTGTTAATTAAATACACTCTTTGAATTTAGAAGAGACTATCATATTTTTACACTTTTGCTAATAACATCTTAAAAAATGAAGATGTTCTCAAAGTTGAGCAGTGCAGAACTCCCTAGTTACATCCTTTCCGTAACACAAATTAATTTTTAAATAAATACCTGCCTGTGTATTTAGCATATTTTTATTGTTAGTGCTGAGACGAGTAAAGAGCAGCCCAGGGCTGCTGCTGAACAGGGGGCCCCAAGCACTATTTTGAGTATCAGTGTCATAGACAGTCCTGTTACATCAGAAACAATTGTCTAATAGTGTTGTGAAAACTAGACTTGCTGTGAGCTTTTGTCAGGGTATCAGTGTACAGCCCTTAAATACCCCTCAACATTAATACTCAGTATTTCGTGGTCTTTTGACACAAACAAAAAGCCTTGCTCGTCAGTGTACAACATATCTACTTGCAATCCTATACCAATTTGTGCCTTCAAAACTCACTTTCCAATTCTTCAATGGCATTACTGACCACTTCAAGCTCTTCTTGGAATATTTGTACAGAGATAGCAATGTCCCCCTCCACTGATATCTTTTGATATCCATGATGAACACTTCACCCATATCCAACATGGCATCAGTGACCATTATTTCCTCCTCCTTCCAAAACTTCGCTTGTTCTCCAAATGCTGAGCCCAGTGGCCCTTTTTTATATGAAACAAGTGTTCATGCTGTACTTTACTGGAAACATTGTTGCGTTCTATGTGTCCAATTGACAATCCTATTTTAGGAACTAACTAGTTTTACTTCAACACCTATAGCACTGAGAGAATATTAACACCATCATCAGTCTGAAAATATTAAGACTCCATACAAGTAGTCTGGCCAAAGCACCAGAAGACTTCAATAAAGATGCAACTGATAGAGATTTAAAATATATGAATATTGTTAAACATAAAATTAGATACCTTCACCAGCCCTGCTTCCGGCCCATCTCGATCAAAGGTATGTCGGGCCTTGACAATAGAGAGGATCACGCCCTGCATAGCTGGACTTAACATCACCTACCACAAAGGAATAAAGAAACAAAGGGAGAGAAAAAGGCAGAAAAAAGCTGCAGTGAGGAAAGAGAGAAGAAAAGAACACAAAGAAACAAAAACAAAGAAGACGCTGTTTCAAAGACTGCTGAAAACAGGATGAATGAAATTAAATTGCAATCGTCAGGTTAGTAATTACAGTGCTTTGGACCATTTAAAGGAAGTAAAAACAAAAAAAAGTAAACATGGAGAGTAAAAGGGGGCATACGTTTGGATCCCCAAAACTTCCAAAAGATCTTTCAATGCACAACACCTTATAATGGGAGATGCTTTTGACAATAATTTAGATATTATGCATACTGTCTCAATTCATATCTGCTAAGCAAAAAAAGAGGTGCAGCCTTTGGTCTTCTGCCTCCAAACAGCATGAAATGTGTACGTCATGACAGTAGAAGCTGCCCTGTCCAACTAAATAAACACAAGGCTTATAAAATAGTTGAAACCATTGCTTAAGCACTCATATCCGATTGTTCCCATTTTGAAGGCAGCATTGTTAGAAGGCTTACTATGAGCAATTCTAGTTAACGGCAAAATATTCTTCATATTACTGGGTCCGTGAACTTTTATATCCAATACTGGGCACATTATCATGGCTGTTATCCAACTCACACCCACAGGTGCTAATAAGAAGCAAAACGTTATGAAATAGCACACTATCAAAGAAGAAAAATAAAATGTGGCTCAACATTATTTTCAACTGCTGCTCAGGCATCTACTCGGTCACTAACAGATTAAAGATAGTCAAGTAACAGTCAGGAACTGAGTGGCCCAGACAGCTGTAGAAAACACCAGTAGCTATGTCGCATATCAAAGGCCACATACATTGAGATCAATTAAGGAGCTTCCAGAAGACCACTGAGCTTGGGCAGAGAAAAATTTAGATCACAGTAATACCATGGGAAAACCCACACATCATTTGCAATAATGAAATTCAGCAGTATGTCTAACAACCACCTTTATAGTTAAACCTTTGAATAAGAGTTTGCACCCTAATTCCACCACAATTTGGAATATAGCATATAGATAGGGTTTTACACAGCCTTGCGTTTGATCTACACAAAAACCCGCAGCTTATACAGAAACTCTGTTAAAATATGTCAAGGTTATAAAACGGGAGACCTAATATAACTGGGCATTACAATTCCATGTACGAAACTTGGTGACAAACCACAAGACTCCGATTACAACATAGAAAGACAGCAGCAAATGACATCTACAAACAGGATGCGAAACAATTTCCAAGAGTGAAGCTCCTCCCTCCACTTGCACGTAAAGTGCTACTTGCACCATTTCCATTGGGAAGTGTTAGGAGTGCCATGTATGTTCACCAAAGCAACATATTCCTCTTACAGTTAACAAGAATAGAAAAAAAGAGTCCTATGCTTGGTGATGTACCTCCTCATTATATCCATCGGCATCAGATCTAACCAGAATCTTTCCCACACTGGGAATATCCACCTCAGAGACCTGGGAGCTGGGCTGAGGGTCTCCATGTGAGCTGCTAGACTTGTGCTCCATTCCTGACTGAACTGCATGCTTGCATTCAGGCTGCCCAGCCTCCTTGGGATCTGCCTCGGGTGGCTGCAGCGGCACAAAGGAACAACAATTAGAAGAAAGAGGAAGAAGGTGGATAAAGTTTTTGAAGGAAGAAAAGGCTGGTAAACAGATAAGAGTGTGGCAATGCAGAATGTTCACACCACTCCACCCACATTCTTGTTTTGGTTTATAATGTGAATGTGAAAAAGTGCAATAACGCTCAATGCCTGTACTCAGTCAGAATAGGTTAAGATTCTGGTACCCCTTTGCGTTTGTTTGGGACAAACAAGAACTCACCCTAGTGTCATGGACTTCTTACTACCTAATGAGAATATAGTCACTTAGCGGACGAATGAAGAAAAACAGCAAAACTGATTCAAGCAGATTACTGCCATTTTACACATTGGCCAAATGACACCAATCCTATAGGTTTGCAGGGTTTACAGAACTTTAGTATGCAAAATGAAAGCTTTGTTGGTGCGGTTATCATTTGGGTTCTTGTTTTGCACTTTATCATTTTTAATTATATAAGCATAAGACAGTGGAAACCACAGTCAATTAATGCAATAACAAAACTACGTCCCACAATATAAACCAATAGTTAGCTTCAAGACTTATCTGCCCATGAAATACTGTTAATTTAAACTTTGCAATTGTCATAGCATACCAACAGGCACAACACCAGGCCTTCTGTTCCAGTTCCATATATTTCCATGTACGGAGCTCGCAGCAAATAAAGATATGCAATATTCAAGAACCCAGACACATTACGGAGTCTGAACACATGAAGTCATTATATTGCTGTTAAGTGGTTTGCAGGAGTTACGCAGAATGTTTAAATGAGGCTCAGTGGTCAAAAACCTGCACGCGAGCGTTCAGTGCTCACTGAAACATCTATAGCCTTTCCACGAGTGCGGTTGTGGGACACATAGCAATGTCATTAAAAATAGAAATAATACACAGATCTTAATCAACTCAAAAAATCTTTACAACCTAATCCACACAGAAAATAGAAAATGTACAACATATTAGCTGCAGGCTTTTAAAAAGTTCTCATTTCTAGACGTTCAATCAACAGATCTTTGAATAAAAGCTAGGCTTACATTTTTTTTTAATTATTAGAAATAAGTATCCCTTTTGCAGACTTTGGGTCGCTGGGGTTTATAGTGCGTTTATAGTTAAGTATGTAAATATTCACCCTATTAGAAAACAATAATGTAATTATTGAACAGCAATATTTGTAGCTCCACACAAAATAACATCTTCGTTCTTAAAGCACTATAAACGACACAATTACTCCTTGTAACAATCCTATGTTTTTGCCAACGCCTTTGGGAGGGACAGAAGACGACATACACTCAAATCATAATTTTTCTCTGATGCATATTTCTATTACATTGGCTGGTATTTCATTGATATATTCAAAAACCAGATGCCCCATCATCTAAGAAAATAACTAAGTCACCCTGCATGTCTAATAACCTACAAAACTGGAGTCTGTCTAACCTACACCACTGCAGTATGAGCGAGCAAGTGTACTTGAAATACAGGCAGAAAACAGAGCAGCTTATTCTTAAAACACACTGGGTTTAAAAGAAACTGCCTCAGTAAAATGATTCTCTCGTAAAACAGCATGAAGGAACACCTCAGGGAGCACGTTCCTACTCAAGGTAGAAGAATGCCATGTACACTTCTGTCTACCTCATACACTACATTATCGGTGGGACCGTTTTTTTAAAGCTATAATGGACTCACAGTAAATGTGTGTCACACAATTGTGATGGAGCCTGAACTCTCAAACCCTTTAAACCCACATAGAAAAGAGGCTACTCTTTAAGATTATGCTATTCATACATTCTCAATTTATCAAAACGGATTGTAAATGTTGTCAACAACTAGGAATAGAAAATAAAAAAAGGGAAACAAAGCAGTTGGACGGACAAAAATCAGGCATCAGATGTGGAACATACCACTATTGGTCAGGTGACTGGGTATGTGTTGAAGAACTTGGTTGCTGCAACGTATATATGCAGTAGATTGGTTCAATTTTTCAAAGAGTTAGATTTTTGATCGGGGAATTGCAGCTAATGCAATACTAAACAAAGACTGGTCTTGAAACAGTAGGACTGCTGCTTAAAACAACAGTGCTAGCACCCTTTCAGAAATAAATGATACATTTAGCTGGTTGGGTGTTTCCCTTTCTGGATTTCTGTAAAATGTATTTTCAGGGATTCAGCAGGACACAGATTTTCTGTGACCTCTTCTTTATTTGTATAAAAAAGTCTGATATTCTGTATTTTTTGGTGAAGAACTGATGTTTACCCTTCAATGAAGATATAAAATACACTTTCTACTCTGAGCGAGGTGGAATCACCGCATTCATTTGTAGTTGCATGGGCCTTATCTGAATGTGTTGAGGAGTGTCCCGTTTATTGATCCGTTTTCTAATTTTGAACTATACTTTTTTGATGTATCTGATTACAAGTTCATGACCCTCATACAAGTCTTAAGTACTCGAGGTATGCTTTTCTAATATAGAAATTACAATCCCACTTCAAATGCTTTCCAGTTCATAATTGTCACCACTTGGAGAAGTACAGTTAACCACATGACTACCCTTGTAGATTTTATATTAGACTGCACCTCATGATAATTATTCAATTCTAGAGAAGTCAGTGAGGCGATTAAAAAGTGTTGCTGACTGCAAATAATATATTTAGTATACGCTCTGTCTTGTAATCGGGGACAAGAGCCCTTGACAATTAAAGTTTGAAGAACTGGTTATCTAACTGATAAAACAAAATTGTCAGATCACCCAACAATATGAGGTGAGGAGCAATTGTGGACTCATATGGGGGGACCGTTGCCTCTGAGGTCGCAACACAGTAACAAATACCTGGTGATAGAAAGAACAAGACAATGACAAGCACTGGCAAAGCAAATGCGCCAGGTGTTAGCTGCCAGCCTTCTGGCTTTGTCAATGCTACTTTTCTTTTTTCATGGTTTTTGTGAAAAGTTATCATTGGGGTAGGTGCCAAGCCATCATCAAACTAAAACAAATTGGCTAAAAGCACACATTGCCATAGTTGACCCTTGAACAGTTCGAACCTACCGTATTTTCCGGCATATAAGACGACTAGGCGTATAAGACGACCCCCTACTTTTCTTGTTAAAATATAGGGTTTGGGCTATACTCGCCGTATAAGACTACCCCTCTTCCAACGCACACCTGTTATCAGAGTGCGCCCGCACGGGCCTGGCAGCGGCCGATGTGCGCTATTCATTACGGCACCGGAGTGACTGGCCAGTGAGTAGCTGTAATAACCTTGCCTACATCCTGGGGTGTAACTCAGACTGCGCTCAGGTGCAGCGCTGAAACTGGGATACGATAATTCATTACGGCGCCTGTCCCTGAAGTTACAGCACGCCCTGTACCAGCATATTTATTTAGGTACGGTATTTATTTACCGGTATTTATTTTACAGTATGCGTTTTTATATAGCGCAGACTTTACCCGAAGGTGTCAGAGCCTTTAATCAGAGCAGTATTTATCAGTGAGGCAGCGTCTGTTATCAGAGTTCGCCCGCGCGGGCCTGGCAGCAGCCGATCTGCTCGTCCCCCAACCAGGGAGCCAAGACTCCAGGGCCTGCTCTGCCGTGCTCCACTTCGCAGCCAAAGCCACCCAGGAGGGGCCGCCAGCCCCGACATCCTTTTACTGCGTTTGCCCAGGACTATGGGCTGTGCATAACTTTGCTTCTGCGATTCACAGCAGTAATTGCCAGTGTCTCCCACAGTCTCAGAAGCACCATGGGCGTCACTCAGCACACCAAGTCTGCCTCACTCCTCTCACCGCTTATGGCGCAGCAGTTCAGAGCACTGTAGTACCTTCTGCAGGGGCCGTCTTCAGTAGCAACTGACCCCTGCCATCGATCTATGGGCGCAGCTCCACACAACGTTAAGTTGCATGATTCGACACCCGGCGTATAAGACGACCACCGACTTTCAAGAAGATTTTCATGGGTTAAAAAGTCGTCTTATACGCCGGAAAATACGGTACTATGTCCAAGGATTTCCACCTAGTGAAAGGGCAGAATGCTATAATTCACAGAGAAGTTAGCGGATGGCTGAAGTGAGCCGACCCTTTGCTTCATATTGTAGTGGGCAGAAGAAAAAGTTGAATGGCAATACCAGACCAATAGTTGAAGAGGGTTGGCTAAAAGCCCCTATACGTAATTATATTAAACAATCATTTTAATAATATAAAAAAAGGTATTTGCTAACATCAGACCTAAAAAAACTGAGTGTCTTCTGTGTCCAAAACCAAGCACAGATGAGAGCTCACCAGGTCTCTAGCCATGACACTCTGTAATGTCTGCAACTTAATATATATTGGCCTGCCCAAAACCTATTGGCTAGCTTCAAGGAGACGTGACAATCTTAACGAATCATGACACCACATGAACACAGCTTTTAAAAGTAGTCCACTGAGTTTATGGGCAAGTTTTCCTTTCCTTATATGCTGTGCTAGCATTGCTGTAGGCTTCTGATATATTTGTTAAGGAGTATTTACAATGCTACAAAATACAAATAAAGCTCTGTTAAAGAGAACTTTACAAGGGAGCCCATCTTTGACTGTAAATAAATAATGTTAAGTGTCCATTGCTCTGTGAAGCAAGAGCCCAGTATACATGCAGATGACGGGACATTGCGGAAGCACCATTCAGGAAACGGATCAGGCAATGGTCTCTCCTCCCATTCGTGTAGGTACAAAAAAAAGGTGGGGAAATCTCCCCCTACCTGAAGGGTCGAGAGGTTTCTTAGTCGAAGTATGCCCTCCCTAGGCAGAATTGTAACCACAACAAATATCCCAATGAACCAGCGTGTGGTCAGTGGAACCGATTATCTAACTGTACAAAAAAAGGGGGGACTCTCTAGTGAAAGGTTGCACCTAACTCAACCTGAATGGGAGGAAGGAAAACACTCTTGGTTTAATTACCCTCACACACCCAAGTGGTGTCATGCTTCATCATCGGGTCACCAGAGCCCTAAACGGCGGGGTGGGCAGTGTTGGGAGCTCTTTGGATAAATGAAGACCTGGGGGATTTAAAGATTAAAAGACCTCAGGCATACCCCTGGTTTCCCTTTATTCTTGGGTCTGTCAGGGTTATTAAAAAATCTTAAAAACGGGTCCGTAGGAGTGTTATGGTCTTAAAACCCTAGTGCCGACATGTTTCTTCAGGGCAAAGGATACCCCCCCTGGGAACTACAAGGATGGGAGTCCCTATCCTATCAATGAAGCGAGGGGCGAGTAGCTGCGCCTCGTGTGCATGTAACAGATAACTTATCTGTTATGTATGATCCTTCATCTGTGAACATAAACAAAGGACAAAGACATACAACACACAACACAAAAATAGCATCATTACAGTATTACTGTTGTGCTTTTTACCATTTAGGTGCGTAGTAGAGACCAGACATATTTGCATGCCACAATCATGTGCAAGTTCATGCCAACAGTCTCATCCCCTTTTGTGCCACTCATCTCTTTATCTGCAACACACTAATTCTATGTGACAGGTTATCGTGTAGTGGCGATTTTATTCGCATGCTAACACTATCTGTGTGTTAGTATGTGTACATTTCAGAGTGCCTACACCATGTGCCAGTCTCTTGGAACAGCTAACCACATTTATCCTTCCAACTGTGTACATTAAAAGTGATAATGACTCGACGTATATTCAAGATTCACAAATCTACTCCATGTATTCTTAGTCATTCATTCAATTCCTTACCCTTCTTGGGGAGGCTAAGCGCTTCACACAGGACCGGTAGGATACTGTGGGTGGTCCTGATGCAATCACTGTGGTCAAGTCAGTTTTTTTTAAAAAGAAATTAGAAGAGGAGAACAAGTAGACACCTCAGTACTATAGATATGGAAGAAGTCAATCCTACTACTCACCTCTTCAACTGGACCAACCAAATGTGTCTGTGCGCAGCGCATAGTACTTACTTCGGTTCAAGATCTCACCCCACTCCTCATACCAAATTGGTACCGGTCCTCGGTTTGTGCGTAGAGCCTCCGGGGATCGGTGTTTAAATATTGAAAGGCAGCGCAGGAAGAGTTACCGGTAAAAAGCAATACGCCCACATTCTGGCAGCAGCAAATGACGCGATACGTCGGTAATATGCTTGGGATTTGTGGTTTCTAGCGTGATATTGTAGTTCTGTGTCCCGCAAGGGCAACAGTATGTATTTGTGTACCGCTGCACCATTCATGTTAGATCTTGCAGCCACGAAGCATTGGCCTCACTGTGTGGCAAAGATCAAGGTCGGATAAAATAGGGCTATATTAATGTAAGACTGCGAAGACTGGAAATGGAATCATGGGATCTGTAGTTCCTCAAGGGAATTAGAAACCCGACTAAAATTAGATAGTGTATGCGTCTACCCCCATTAGTCAGATGTTCAGTATAAGCAGACCACACCTTCCCCGCTACTATATTCTCCATCAATCCATGTGAGCAATTGTAAGCACAATTGGATGAGGACATTTTTCTGTTATTATTCGTTCCAACAATGGTCTAAAAGTGACTTTATTCCTCAATATATCAATTAAAGGAGGTCAGATTTCTCTCATTTGTTTAGTTGACTCCAAGGAATGGAGTCATTCAAGCCACTCTCATGAGTCTTTAAACGGTACACCCAGCGTTGCTCTCGGTCCAGGAGTTTCTTCTGCAGGTTGCCAATGCCTTTTACTTTTTCTATCACTGTCCATCTTATATCTGTGTCTTTATGTTGTTTCTCTTTAAAGTGTGCTGTAAGTTTAGTTGCTATTATAGCAAGTCTGATTGTGCTCCTATGTTCGCTGATACGGATTTTGACCTTTCGGCTTGTCATGCCCACATAGGTCAGGTTGCATGGGCACTTGATACGGTAGATCACTGAATCCGATTTGCAATTCGTGTGGGGCCTTTGTTCCCACGGTTAGTGTAGGCCTAAATCAAGGCTTTTAGTGTGTTCAGTGAATTGGCATACCACACATGTTCCACAAGGATAATGTCCTGTGACTGAGGGGTTGTTCCACAATGTCAATTGGTTGCTATCTTTAGGTTTATATGTGTCTGTGTGGACCAATGTGTCTTTCAAGCGTTTATTTCTTCTGAATGAGAACATAGGTTTTTCATAAGTGAGTTTATTAGATGTGAGTATAGGCTATTTCTTGATAATTATTTTTTTCACATCATTAGAAGAAGAGTTATACGTTGTAACACATTTATTCTGGTTGTGTCTTCTTATGGGTTTCAAGTAGGGCCTCTCTCGGGGTACTGCGTGCTCTCTTCTTTGCTTTTTCAATAATCATAACACAGTACTCTTTTTGTTTCAGTTTATCTGTGAGGATACATGCCCCTTTTTTATAATCTTGGAGGTCAGAACAATTTCTCCGTATTCGTAAAAATTGGCCAACCAGAAGATTCTCCCTGAGGGCACGTGGGTGTGTACTGTCAAACTTTAACAGGCTGTTCCTGTCAGTGGGTTTAGTATACAGGGAGCTAACCAGTGTACCATCACTTGCTGTTAGATTGATGTCCAAAAAACAAATCTTCTCTCTGTTCATATTCATGGTGAAGCTCCCATTCAACAGAGACAGGAACCTCTAAGTATCAGCTAAGTACCAAGCCTAAACCTCAGAATTCTTATCAAGACATCTGAAGGAATAGCAAAAACACCTGCTATTCAAAGAACAGTTCCAAACTCAGCTGTTCATATAATACAGTAGTATTGACTACAGCAACTATCTACAGAAGCCAAACAATGGATGAAAGGGAGCTCATTGCTTCTGTTAGATAGATTTGAAATCCCTCAACCAACTGTTTGCACTTCCGTTTTTTCCTGCTTACTATACAAGTCACATCTTTGGAGGCTCCTAACCCTCATTTGTGGAATTTCCATCACCCATTTTTCGTTAATCAGCATTTGCTTAGCGGTTTGGTTAAGAATGCTTTGAAGTGGTTAGTAAGTTAGTATTTTATAAACTTCCAGGTTAATAAAGTGCACCCTTCTTCCATTGCAGATCAATAACTTTTTTTATTTTTAAACATATATATGTGTATCGTTCTTTAGCACAATACTCATTTTTGACATAACTGGACTAGAAAACTATATAGAATCCTACGGGAGCTCTTTCTTTTAGGGGAGTTAAATACACACAAGACTAGGCATTTGTAGCAGCTGAGCGTAGGTGACCCAGCAGTTACACACAAACACAATACATTAGTGTTAGGGCGGGGCTGATTTTCATAATGTAAAAAGATGGTGTGTAGGTACAAGGACACAAAAGAAATAGTTGCACTTATCAAGCAAGCAGTAGTTCAAACATTTTATAACATTTTAATTTTTTATGCTAAATATCTGTTTTTCGAAAATTACAATGTGGTGCCATATTGGCTAAAGTGTCGATATGACACATAAAAGGTGCTCAGCTTCACTTACAAGCATTCAGCCTTTTCAACTCAAATGCCAGTAGAAGTCTGAAACTGCAATGACACATCTGCCAGCATTTTCTTTTCTCATAGTTTAAGCACAATGCTAATGTTCGATTCCCCGCCCAACACATCTAGATGCTCTTAGCCCAGTAATTATTCCCTTCAATGCTGCTTCTGAACAGACAACAAGCAATGAAGGAAAATTTCGGAGGTTCATTTAAATGAAACGTTTTGCTAAGGAACAAAGTCTTCAATGTCTGTTCAATTAACATTGCAACAGGCTATGAGAAAGCATAGTGCAGTATAAAATAGGGAAGGGTGAAGACATAAAAAGAGACAATGCACAAAAGTTCAAAACCCGCATTTTACCTCCTCTAATGCGGTTTGCACACCATTCTTCTCAAACGATTCGGCCACATTTGCAATTGCCTGGGCTGTTTGCTCCTTGGCGAAGGTGGCATGATCAGAAGATAGGGATCGCTCTTGATGACAAGGGGTGAAAGATGATTCTGTGGACAAAACGTAAAGTATTAGGTTTAGATTCAGTGAACAATATAGCCCAAACAGCATGGATGTGCAGCGTAGTGTTAAGAATATTGGAATATGTAGAAACGTGTGCCTCAACCCAGTTACACATATTAAACCTTTTAAGTAATTCTTATTAGCAAGACTCCAACATAGGCCTTTACTCTGAACCACTTATCAATATCTCTGCACCAGTTACTGATGACGTGTGTGGATTAGTATCCAGCCGTCCCATTCCTCAACCATTTGTAACCAGTCTGTCATAGCAAAAATATTAGAAAATAAGAGGATTTTAAAGGAAACAATGAATTCAAGTTTCAGACAAGAAACCAAAAGTATTATAGCATATTTAGCTGAAAACTATCCAGAAAAACTACTCTTGAAAATGCAGCAAAATAAATGTTATCAAAGTGAACACAAGGCCTAATATTTAAGTCAAAGTAATCACGGATCCTCTTCAAGTTAAAACTCTAACCTGGCTTTAAAATCATCTCTGAAGTGGACTGCAACTTTAAACAGGTAATGAAAACAGTGGCCTCAACACTATCTTAGATTCAAACTTTAATATTAAATCAAACACAACTGCAACCCTAAACATTTCCCGTCCCTAACCCTAAGTCAATGATAACATTACCCTAAACATAATTCTAACCTGCAGAGTCAAGAGACACAGAAGGCTCAAATGGAGTGCACATGAAGAAAGTGAAGGCCAAATTGAGGTCACCACTTGATTGACCAAACAAAGCCTTTTACAGCACCAGGCGAATGGCCCGTAACTCCAAAGGTTTGCAACCGGTACACTGAACTCTACCTCTCCTAGGTGATCATCCCAATTCAGCAGCGATTAAAAAGTTAGTTACCTTCAGTAATGAGGTATCTGGTAAAGACATATATTAGTTGTAGATTCCTTAGGTAGAATTTCCCCAAGACGTCAGTCTGAATCTGGAGATTTTTCAACATCGGTAGGTGGCGT
Source organism: Lissotriton helveticus (assembly GCF_964261635.1). Classification (NCBI taxonomy): domain Eukaryota; kingdom Metazoa; phylum Chordata; class Amphibia; order Caudata; family Salamandridae; genus Lissotriton; species Lissotriton helveticus. The sequence continues at coordinate 1,586,268,121 of NC_136061.1, read as the reverse complement.
CGGTCGGCTCCAAGTCCATCGTCGGGATGACGTCGCAGATCCTATATAGATGCCGCCCATGCGCTGACGCGGTACAAAAGGGGGTGGTGATGGACGCAGCATCTGAACCAATCAAACACTCACACCCAGTCAACAGATCTGGGTTTAATCCATCATCGTTCTTTAGCCCACTCTGCCACCCCAGTTCAGACATCGCCATATGCAAATCAATCTGACCCTGAGCCAACTCTGCGGGCCCAAAGATGCACCAGCGGAGCCGGGTTGCCCAAAAATGAGGTAGAGGGCTCATACAACTTTTGACTTTGGGCCGAAGATGCCTGGCTCCCGGAAAAGTGGGGAGGCGTTAAGTCCTCTCAGAAGGAGGCTCCGGGGACAGAGCTTTCGAGCGACGACGCTCAGAGTCCCGCGTCACGTCAGCTGACCAACAGGGTGAAGTCGAAGAATGCCTGTGCTTCTTCCACTTCTTCTTGTGCTTACCTGACCTTCCCGACGACTTGGAATGCGATGAGGAGTGTGAGCTCAGCGAACGTTCACTGGACCGTACTCTCGAACGAGAATGGGAGCGACACTGAGACGAGTGCCAGGTCTCCAAAAACTTTCAGGACAGATCCCGCAAATCTTTCGGATTCATTGGCCAGCACTCGGAGCACGACTTCGGGGCAAGATTGCGCTACAGACACCAGAGGCACATGAGGTGCTGATCCGTCACGTATATTATCCTGTAACAGATTATCCGGTAACAGGAGCCACAGGGCTTGATGCCTGTCCTAACCTGGGAAATCCTTGACACAGCAGGAGTCCAAGACTCAAAAAAGAGGTCGATAAAAAGTAAAAAAGGCTAGCCAAAAAAATGGCCAAGGGGTAGCTCTTTTCAGATATGCGCTTAGGCTGGTGCAGAAAAAAACGGACGTTAACGTGCATGGGCGGCTGCTATATTGGTCCCACAACATCATCCCGGCACCAACGACGGATACGTAGCCAATCGATGCCACCTACTAAGGTGAACGGGTACTGCTGTTGAAAAATCTCCAGATCCAGACTGACACCTGGAGGAAATTCTAAGGTAAGGAATCTACAACTAATAGTTTCTATCAGATGTAGCTATCAACACAGTCCGCTCTGATTGGGCAGCGAGATAAATATGCCACCAGTTTAACTGTGGTCGAGTCGAGCAGCTATCACTGCAGAACTTTTGTACTCTTATCAGACAGCTGGTTGGAATACGACCCGTTCCCCTTGTGCTGGGCCCACTCAGGCTTTAGGTTCTACTGCAGAGCCTTAATCTGCACCTAGCATGGTCAATGATCAAGATGCAGGAGGCCAAGAAGTCCTAAAAACTTCTCAAGAACTCTCAAAGAGACTGAAACATCTAGATCACAGCCCAAATGTCCTGGGCTCGTTGTGACACAGGTAAGGCCTGGAACAGCACAATATGCAGTATGGCCCAGATGGAAGGAAGACTTTATGAGGAGTCAATGAGATGTTGCCACATTCATAGTGAACAACAATTAACTTTGAAAGTTTGCCATGGTCCAACAGTGGTCAACAGTTGACAGTGGCAAAACCACCTTTAACAGGTAGTTGTCAAAGTAGTGAAACTGAATTCCTCAACCTCAGATTATGAGCTGCAATCACCACCATTGCTTTTATGACAACCAGACAGACACTAGTGAGGCTGGAGGGGAGCACAGCAAAATAAAAATGTTCCAGGTCTACCTGTACCTGTAAGTAGGGTCTGTGGGATTGCAGGGTGGGAAAATGAAAGTAAGCCTGGATCCACAGCAGACAAAACCAGGTCTAATGTGAGCATCTAGAATATGTCCTTCTGCAAGAAGGAATTCAAGAGAGCAGAGATCTAAAATAGGCAGAATGTCTCCATCCTCCTCCGGGACGAAGAAATAGAGGCAGTAGCCAGTAGCAGCCACTCTCTACGGAATCCTTTCATTTGCTCCTTTGGCCAAAAGAGCCTGCACCTCTTGATGCAGTATGGACAGGTGCCACTCTGAAAGGTGCTCTGATGTCGACGATATGAAGGACCCACCTATCGGATGTTATACTTTGCTACCCTTGGAGAAAATGTTTTATTTGGTCTCCCACAGGATGGCCATGTGCAACTAAGTGCAAACTAAAGCGGCTTGGAGGCTGATGCCACAGGGTCAAGGGACTAGGATGTTTGCTGACACTGTTGGCCTTGACAGAGTTTCCAATATCCTGGCCCCCAACCTCAAAAGGACTGGGGTGCCTGTGATGGAGGTGGAGGGTCTTGGCATTACAGTATGCCAAACCACTAGAGTACTCTCAAAAGGGGAAAAGTTGCCAAGGGTGCTGCCTTGCCTGAGTAGAAGGGCCTAAGGAACGAGCCATGACCTGATTTTCTTTAAAGCATTCCAACTCTGATTCTGCTTTTTCGCCAAACAGACAAGACCCATCAAGTGGCTTATCTAGAGTCCGGCGAAGTGTTCAACACACTGACCTCCTGTAAGTGCATATATCGATTGTCCTCATCAGAATGTAGTGGGACATCATCATCTCCACTGTCTTTTCCAAAAGCTGTTTCACTATGATCAGTGTCAAAATCAAAATGTTGTTGGGAGCACGGGGATGCAGCTACGAGATAGAGGCATGGTTCTGTCCGAGTCTGAATGATCAGGGGCCGGGTGTGTTGGTACGGGTTTGGGGAGCGACTATGACCAGTGATGAGACATATTTTGCTCAAAGTTAGATCAGAATATTGGGACAAGGCCTTCATCCACTGCTAGTGGGTTTGGGGCTGGTGTTGACACTGAAGAAAGCACTGTAGATGTTAGTGCTGGTTTGGTCCTGAGGTCGCAGTGGAACCCAAGACGGGTCCATGAAGCCCGGACAGTGCAGAGGGTTTACCTGCTGGCAGTATCCCCTGAAGGCTTTTGCAGTACTTCTGGGCCTGAATGTGCACCAGAGGAAGCTGGATAAGTAGTACAGATTTGCAGCATGGTTTCTCTTAAGGCCTCAATCTGTTGCAATGTCGCCGATGGCCTCAAATGTGGGGTGCATTAGGTTAAGTTGTGCAATCTAGTCCTCAGCGGCAGACCTGGGCTGAGAGGAACACTAACATCCTCAGGACTTCTCAGACAGAGTGATGAAACAGGGAGGAACCCTGCTTAGCGTTCCTGTGCTGCCTTTTCTACTTAGCGGAAAACTTGGACTGCAATGAGGACTTGCCCCTGGAACATCCCCAAGAACAGGAATAGGTCTGCACACTCAACCTCAAGCAGGAGTAGGAATTCAGTAACTTTACTGGGCATTCTGTGACATATAGCTTTGCTTTGTGTTCCGGGGGGGACTTAGGTTTCCTTGAACACTGCAAACATTTAGAATTTAAGAGAAAACTCGTCGACAAATGAGAACAAAGTTGGGAATCCGCGTACAGAGGTACAGAAAGGAAATGACATCAGTGTGCAGAGGTAGCGCTTATATGAAGCTCCGTTTGTCACTTCCGGGACGGAATGAAACCAGCGCAGAACCACATGATGCCACCTATTGGTACGCAGGAACAATGTTATTTCAAATCTTCCAGAACCAGTCTGCCACCTGGGGATATTGTAAATGAAAAGATTCTGTAGTTAGAAGTATACATCAGGAAAACAAGTAATTGACAGAGATGCTGTGAAAGAATTGGATTACCTAACCTCCATTCAGAAAAGTCAGTTATTTCTTGCTCTCCAAAACTAATTGTACCTATTTGTTATTATCGAAAGGACACAATTAAATGTAATGATGGTAATCTTTTCAAGTGTAAACTGCTTCATTACTTAACATGTGACTGGCCACAACCAGACATGTGGACCACGAAAAACGACTTAATAGTGTCAATGTATCATTCTGTTCAATACAGAGACCTATAACCTCTGAACTCTGATACTCTACTAAGTTTCCAATGGTCAATTTCACTTATGGAAATGCTGGGAAGTTACAATTGACAGAAAACTACTAATTCGATAGAATAAAAATTCACTGGTATCTAATCCACTGAAATCAGACTTAACTAAAATTTAACAACCTTCACTTGGAGCTGAAGATAATTCCTCGGACTCAGAGGCAGTGGCTGGGGCAATCTGAGGAATCTTGCGGGTCTGCTCCTCTTCCCACTCTTCCACTTCCTGTTCAAACCTCTGATTGTCCTCCTGCACATAACGTTTCAGTCCTGAAGGCAGACCACAGAGGTTGGCCCACCTGTGATTTGTTTCTGCTGCTTCTAGAAAATAATTAATACAATATGTAAAAGTGCCTGGGCAACAGGCCATTGCTTGAACAAAGGACCAAAGCTTTGTTTAATTCAAAATTCTAGAAAGTTGAGTTTCATTACATTTTCATTCATGTTAAGCTGAACCAAAGAATAAAAAAGAAAGTATACATACAAAAATATGTATCAGAACAAAATAGAAAATGTGGTCAAGGGTTGTGTGCCAATTACAGGGAAAATTAAGAGGTGTGTATTTTTCTGCAAAAAAATGGTGTTCCAATTACACCCCACCTTCCCCTATTCTAAGCAGCTGAGGTCACAAACCCACACACCAGGCCCAGATAGAAAACCATCTCAGTGCAAAGTCATCAGCACAATGTAGCAGACCAATACTCTAAATATGTGCATACTTAGAACTACACAATATTTAACAAGCATTGAAAATGCAATAGGTCTCGCCTTTGATTAAGTTACAGTCATTTGCTTTGCTAATGGTATTGTATAGCAAAGCAAATGGCTTTAACTTAATAGAAGGCAAGACATATTGCATTTTAATGCTTGTTCAAACAGGGAACCCTCTGTGAGAGCCGCACTTGAAAGAGAAAGCAGTCCACAGACGTGTGTGAATTCTTGACTACAGGTGGCGGGAAGTTGTGGGTAATAGCGCTGGATGGTTATCTTTTTTTGTGACCTAAAAATGTATGCTAAATAATACTAGTTAGGATCTCGTTGGTATTTGGGGCGTGAGGGTCTTATGTGCACATGCCTGGAAAGCGGCTGGATCTCCTGTGTGACGTCTTCCACCTCCATGCCATTTTTGAGCCAACAGTTATCCCAGTTCTGTTTTGGTTTGGTTTGGTTTGGCATGACGTCACAATAAAATGTTCTTTAATTGCAGGATCCACCGAGAGGGTTCACGAAGTGCCAAGGGTCACACTGAGAGCACACTCCAGGAGAGTCTCAAGTGAACTCGGAGTAATGATAAGAGTGGGGGGAGGGCACCTCGTGCCCCTGGGGTGTCTGAGGGGAGGAGGTGCTTTCTTCACACAATCTCTAGTCTGATAACCTCTCTGAGCGCCTGTTTGGGGGAGGGGAGTCTTTCAGCCTGTGCTTGTTCAGGAAATAACCATCTCTGCAGCTAACAATTTAAAGACCCCGCCCCTACCCCCCCCCCCTCCCTGAATAACCACTTGAAAAGATTGGAACCCCTTCAAACTCAGCGAATGGAAGGGGGGGTCACAGCTATGCCCGGGAGCCGTGACTGCTCGGAGAGGAGCCATTCAGGGACAAGCTACAGGCGTGGCTTTTCTCACTGTAACCCCCAACTGCCCGCCCTCTCATCCAGAGCTAAGAAGCCCCTGGGCAGCTAAGCGCTTTACAAAAACAAACAAATATCCGGGTAAGACACCGACTGGGACTGCATCCAGTCCTCCTGCCCGAGGGGGGCGGGAACTCACTTTGGACATATATAGACCCCGTGGAGGAAAGGTTGGAGGGACGGGGGCTCTACGAACAATAACCGTCTCCTATCACACAATCGTCCGTTTGCGATCCCCCGTGTGGAGTAATTTAGATTCATTTGCTCTTCTTTTCTAAGTTTGCAGCCCTTAGCAAGTGAAGGCGGAGTACACACAAAGTCAAAGTCATTGAGAAAGCCATTAACAATCAGCTCGCCACCTTCCTCAAAACTAACAAATCACTCGACTCCTCACAATCTGGCTTCCGAGCCAAACACAGCACCGAGACCGCCCTCATCGCAGCAACAGACGACATCAGAAAACAACTGGACAACGGAGACACAGTCGCCCTTATCCTCCTTGACCTCTCCGCAGCCTTCGACACAGTCTGCCATAGCACCCTGATACAACGCCTCAGAAACATCGGAATTCAAGGAAAAGCATTGGACTGGATCATTTCGTTCCTCGCTGGAAGAACTCAGAGAGTCCGCCTACCCCCTTTTAAGTCAGAGGCCACCGAAGTCATCTGCGGCGTCCCGCAAGGATCATCACTCAGCCCCACCCTCTTCAATGTCTACATGAGCCCCCTCGCAACCATCGCACGTCAACACAACCTCAACATCATCTCCTACGCTGATGACACTCAGCTGATCCTCTCACTCACCAAAGACCGAACCACCGCCAAAACCAACCTACACGAAGGGATGAAAGAAGTAGCCGAGTGGATGAAGCACAGCCGTCTGAAACTGAACTCGGACAAAACGGAAGTCCTCATCTTAGGTTCATCCCCTTCCGCCTGGGACGACTCTTGGTGGTCAACGGCCCTAGGAAAAGCCCCCATACCGACGGACCACGCACGGAACCTGGGCATCATCCTGGACTCCTCACTCTCGATGACCAGACAAGTCAACGCCGTCTCATCTTCTTGCTTCAACATCCTACGCATGCTCAAAAAAACATTTCACTGGATCCCCACCGAAACAAGAAAAACGGTCACCCACGCACTGGTTACAAGCCGTCTGGACTACGGAAACACCCTTTACGCCGGTTCCACCGCGAAACTACAGAAAAAACTCCAACGCATCCAAAATGCTTCAGCCAGACTCATACTAGACATCCCCCGCACAGACCACATTTCCGCTCACCTGAAAGACCTTCACTGGCTCCCCGTCAACAAGAGAATAACGTTCCGTCTCCTCACCCACGCACACAAAGCCCTATACGAACTTGGACCTGATTGTCTCAACACGCGCCTTTCCTTTTACACCCCCACCCGCCAGCTGCGTTCGTCCAATCAAGCCCTCGCCGCTGTTCCGCGCATCCACAAAGCCACCATGGGAGGAAGATCCTTCTCCTACTTAGCGGCCAAGACCTGGAATTCCCTTCCCATCCACCTCCGCCTTACTCAAAACCACCTAGCCTTCAGAAAACAACTTAAAACATGGATATTCGATAAGTAAACCTCCCCCCCTTCCTCAAGCGCCTTGAGACCCTATGGGTATGGAGTGCGCTATATAAATTCTGACTTGACTTGACTTGACACACACATGGTTTACAATAAAGTGATCTTTAACATATGCAGTTTTGGTGATTGGGGTGTGGCTTTGTGACCTGGTCACAGAAGGGAAGGGTTCCCTGACCACCAGTTGTTCACGTTGAGTCCACTCCCTTCCTGTACATGGGCGGGGGAGGGTCGCTTCCTGTCCATGGGGGCGATGTCCTTCCTGTATATTGAGGGGGGAGCTGCCTTGAATTCTTAGGACTTAAATCATATATCAAATGGCATGTGATGTCCCCCCTCGCACCGCAGGGGCCGTACCCCCAGGGCACGTGCAATCTTGAGTGGTCTGCACAGAGTTTCTGCCACCCTGGGCTATGGTGGCATGTGGGCACTGCGTTTCCCCAATAGCCAGGGGGTGAGTACTTTTAAAGGAGAGGTCATGACCTTCGAAATGAGGTTAGGGCAACAGAGCTGCAATTTTCTCATTCCCTAGCATTCTGGCGTCAAAGTGTGTTTGCAGAAATAGCATAATTAACACTAAATTGATGGGAGGTGGAAGCCTCTCGTGTTTTACGGCTGGGACGTTTGTGTTTCGTCATGACCTTTGCCCCGGTGATCAGGGGTCTATAGCCCCCCCTACCACTCCCACCCTTGGGTAAGGAGACTCCAATGAGGGACTCACGTGCTCAAGCTGTTGCCAGTGTGCAGCGGGGAGAGACTCAAGTGCTCAAGCTGCGGCCCACGCTCACAAAGAAAAAGAAAGAGCGAGTCCCAGCTAATGAAGGAGACAGTATCACGCCGCAAGTGAGAGATCCAATCCGCTGGGCATGGATAAAAGGAGACAGGGCGGCAACAAGCAGCGATTGACATGCCTTCGGTGCAATAATTGCACTCCCTTTGGCATAATTTGTGACACCCAACGACACGCACAATCAAAAATAAAGGCGGAGATGGGACAGGGCTCTGGAATCATATCGATTCCAAGAAGCCTCGTATGACGAGAGCAGTGCATGCACTGCTTACGTCAGGCCGAGACCTAAAAATGACAACTGTAAAGTTAGCCCCTTCTTATCAAGTAACTAATTCAATATGAACTCTTATATACAGTTTTTCTTTTTTAAGTATGTTTGGGGGAAATGCATCCATGCCAGTGAACAGCAAAGGCAGATTAAAAAGCCCTCATAAAGCTTCAGTGAAAGTCCTTGAAACCAAAAAAATAAAATTTGAAGTACTTTTTTTTGCACGTGCCCTCTATGGTAAATGTATGGGTTAGACTAGACAACAACAAAACAGCGGAAAATGGGTCATTTTTATTTTACTTAAATACACACTAAAATATATAAATTCTGTCATCCAACTACTTGAACCACATGAGATTTTCAGATATTTTGAGGCTTTATCCATGTAATGCGAACTAAGCATTTACCTGCACTGTTGTGAGGCATTTGGTCATTGACATAAATCAGGCAGTATGCACTGGCGTTCTTCAGTCCCCCAAAGGAGTCACGTGCCAACTCTTCCCAACTCGACTCAGTCACGGAAATATCATTGTACTTTAGCCAGGTCCGGTTAGTGTGGCTGTAAACATAAGCCCAGTAGTGCCCTGCGTTAGCCTGGCCTTCGTGGACTAGGACAGCATGCAGGCGATATGGAACCTGGGGACATTGGTGATGAGAAAGAAAACAAAAGAGTTTTTTGTGGTCTGTTGCAAGAAAGACGTGCTCTCAACATGTCCTCCAACAAAACCAAAAAAAAGTCATACTTTTTACAACTTTATTCATGGGATATAATTCCATAAAATATGAGGATCAAACTACTGAACTCACCTGCTAAAGGAAAACAGACAGTCAATGCATTTGTACAAAGTAAAAAGGAAGACACTTGAGATACTGCTTGCATTTACTACATTTTATAATGTACTTGATAAATGCAGCTCTAGTAACATATTAGCGAGAATAATACGTGTCCTCAGCAGGAAATCTCATTAGATCGACTAGTAACGTTTTGTCTATTAAACAAAACTTGCTGAGAGTGAAAGAGAACAATGTTGTGTAGATACGAAAACAGGCCCTTTTGGATCTAATCATGTTATTGTTTTTATTGCCGCCGCTGCCGCTGTCCCATGCTCCTATCACTTCTAAATGGATACATGCCAGTGTTGAGGTTTTAGCCAAAACAACTCTCCATGCATATATTTTTCCGTGCCTACTTACATTGTTACCGACTTCCAATGTCAGTGTGCTGTAGGCTAGCAACATCCTTAGCCTAACATCAGGGCCACAGGATTTATGTGGTAGGAGGACAAAATTATGCAGCAGGAATGACACAATTATGAAGAATGATGCAGCTGATTTTGTCGTAGTCTTACTTCATTAATTTTTCATTTCACCCATGTTAACACGGTCTTATCAAAGGGTTCATCTTATTAGTACCACTTTAACACCCAAGTCCAGCAATAAGCTGCTGGAAGGTGACCAGTCAACCTATGCAAACAGGTTTCCACTCCACTGCAGCATATGCCACCACATCTTTAACAACTTTTGATTTGTTTGAGATAAAAACAGGGTTTTTTTGTTAAAATATACTAATTATGCAGTAGATTATGGTTTTTGTGGCAAATGTGGCAGATCAATAATTATACGGCAAACACTGCAGCAGCAGCAGAATCGCAAAATTCCAGGGGTCTTGCCTACATTCATACATTGACATCATTCAACCCCAGATCTTTGTGCAGCATCTGAGATTCAAAACCAGAAGGATAGAACCTGTTCAAATAAGTGAAGGAAGAACCAAGCCGGAGTGTTATAACAGTAGTAATACAGATGGTTTCCCTTCCGCCTTTCCACTACTTGCCTGGGATTTCTTATTGACCGCTTTTTGTGAATCAGCAGTCATAAGAAAAAAAAAAGTACGAATATGCACGCTCTAAGGCAGGGCTCTAGCTTGCTTCACTGTGCAAAATCAAGGCCATCTAGTTTCCTTTCCCTTCTTCATCCGTATTGCAAGGCATTTTTGCCTTAGATTTTCACTGTAAACATATATACGTGTCTCTCTAGCTTCGTGTGTTGGCTATGTATCCTGCTGCACAAGTTACTTACCTTTGGTAACGATATATCTGTAAGAAACAGTAGTTAGTATTAGATTCCTTACCTTAGAATATCCCCAGGCGTCAGAATGGATCCGGAAACGTTTGCGTAGCAGTACCCCTGCGCGTCGGTAGGTCGTCGGCGCACTTAGACGCCGCCCTCGCGCACTGACGTCAGTTCTTATACAAAGCTTTTCCGCGCCAGAAATGCAGAGCCATGATAAAAACCAACACTGGTGCCATGAAACTAGGGCCCTGAAAGGGGATGACCTTAACCCTAGATATCGGTTTGCAGAACGGGGAGGATGGGTGGGGCGGTAAGGAATCTAATACTAACTACTGTTTCTTACAGATATATCGTTACCGAAGGTAAGTAACTTGTGCATCTGAAAGAAACAAGTTAGTATTAGTTTCCTTACCTTAGAATAGATACCCCAGCAATACCAACCCTGGTGGTGGGTCTACGAACCAATAATCACACCAGAAAGTCCTGGAGGACGGAACGGCCAAAGAAGCCATCCCTCCGGACTTGGCTGTTCAGGCAGTAGTGTCTTGCGAACGTGTGCAGCGAGACCCACGTAGCTGCCTGACAGATGTCCTGCAACGGGACTTCCCAGCCCAGGGCAGTTGTAGCCGCCGTGGCCCGAGTGGAATGGGCCCTCAGCCCAACAGGAGGCTCCTTCTTAGCCAGAGAGTAGCATTCCTTGATACACAAGACGACCCACCGAGAGATGGTTCGTTTGTGTACCGCCCGTCCCTTCTTAGCGCCCACGTAACAAACAAAGAGTTGGTCATCCACCCGGAACTGGCGTGTGCGATCCAAATAGAAAGAGGGCGCACGTTTTGGGTCCAGACGGTGGAGCCGCTCTTCCTCTTTAGAGGGATGCGGAGGCGGAAAGAAGGAGGGCAAGGAGATGGACTGCCCGATGTGGAAGGCCGTGACTACCTTGAGCAGGAAAGAGGGTCTTGTCCGCAACACAACCTTGTCCGGATGGACAGAAAGGAAGGGAGGCTTGGAGGAAAGAGCCTGGAGCTCACTCACTCTCCTGGCAGAGGTGATAGCAACCAGGAAAGCAGTCTTACGGGTAAGAAGGAGAGGACAGTTATGAAGCGGCTCGAAGGGAGCGCACATCAGAAAAGTAAGTACAAGGTTCAAGTCCCACTGAGGCATCACGAAAGGAACAGGGGGGAACATATGAGTGATGCCCTTTAAGAACCTATTAACAACCGAGGACTTGAACAAAGGCTGATCAGGTAGCCTTAAGAAGGCGGAAAGGGCAGAAAGGTAGCCCTTGATAGTGCCCAGAGCAGAGCCCTGCTGGGCCAGAGAAAGAAGGAAGAAGAGAACCTCAGAAAGAGGGGCAGAAAGGGGATCCACAGCCTTTGCTGTGCACCATGCCACAAACGTGTTCCACCTGCAGGCGTATACCGACTTTGTGGAGGGACGCCTGGCTGCCAGAATCACATAAACTTCAGGAGGCAAGTCAAATGGCCTCAACTGTCGCCGCTCAATCTCCAAGCATGGAGGTGGAGACTGGACAGGTTCGGGTGGAGGACCGTCCCCTGCTGCTGCGACAGAAGGTCTTCCTGAAGAGGCAGACGAATCGGGGGATCGACAGACATACTGAGTAGCTCGGGATACCAGTATCTTCGTGCCAGGTCCGGAGCCACAAGGATGACTTGGGCCCGGTCGCGCCTGAACTTCTTCAGCACTCTGGGCAGAAGTGGTATAGGCGGAAAGGCGTACAATAGACCGCAACTCCACTCGCGACGAAAAGCGTCTCCGAGCGAGTGCCGCCTTGGAAATTCCAATTCGCAGAACTGATGACATTGCGCGTTCTCTTCTGTGGCGAATAGATCTAACCAAGGCTCTCCCCACTGCTGAAAGAGGCCTTGCGCCACGTCCGAGTTCAGACGCCATTCGTGATCCATCATGCACCGACGGCTGAGTTCGTCCGCCCTGGCGTTCAGAGAACCTGCCAGGTGTTGAACCACCAGGGTCACGCCCTGATATTCCAGCCACTGCCAGAGGCGCAGAGCCTCCTGGCAAAGGGTCCACGACCCCACCCCGCCCTGTTTGTTGCAGTACCACATGGCGGTGTTGTTGTCCGTGAACACCTGCACTACACTCCCCCGGACAGAGGGGAGGAATACCTTCAGTGCGAGACAAATCGCCCTCAGCTCCAAAAGGTTGATATGGAGCCAGGACTCCGCCGGAGACCAGAGGCCTCTGATCTCCGCCTCTCCCATGTGGCCTCCCCAGCCCTGGAGGGACGCGTCCGTCACAACTAGGTGGTCCGGTTGGGGAAGGGAGAGGGATCTGCCGCTGACCCAGTCGTGGTCAGTAAGCCACCACTGCAGCTGTCTCGCAGTGCCCTCTGAGATCAGGACATGGTCGGATAGGTTGCCCTGATGCTGGGCCTACTGAAACTTCAGGTCCCACTGCAGCGCCCGCATCCACCACCGGGCGTGATGCACCAGAAGGATGCAGTAGGCCATCAGCCCCAGAAGCCGCAGCGTCAACCTGACCAAGACCCGGGACAAAGGCTGAAAGAGTGGAATCAGAGCCTGAATGTCCCGAACCCGCTGTTCGGGAGGATAAACCCGAAACTGCGCCGAGTCGAGAACCGCTCCGATGAAGAGGAGCTTCTGAGGGGGGCACAGGTGTGACTTCGGCACATTGATGGAAAACCCCAGCAGGTGCAGGAGGTCCGCCGTCGTCTGGAGGTGGCTGACGACTGTTTGGGGCGAGCCCGCCTTCAACAACCAGTCGTCGAGGTAGGGGAAGACTGAAACCCCTAACCTGCGCAGATGAGCTGCGACCACCGCCATCACCTTCGTGAACACCCGTGGGGCGCTGGTACTGAAAATGCTCCTGGCCTACCCTGAACCGCAGGTAACGCCGGTGGGCCGGCAGGACTGGGATGTGGAAATAAGCGTCCTGCAAGTCCAACGCTACTATCCAGTCTCCTGGGTCCAGGGCCGCTAAGACCTGAGCCAGTGTCAGCATTTTGAACTTCTCCTTCCGGAGGAAGCCGTTGACGTTCCGTAGGTCCAAGATAGGGTGTAGACCCCCTTTGCCCTTCTTGGGTACCAGAAAGTAGAGGGAGTAGCAACCACACCCTACTTCTGGCCAAGGAACGCGCTCGATGGCCCCCTTGGCCAAGAGGGCCGTAACTTCCTCCTGCAGAAGTCGCAAATGATCCCCCGATACGCGGTGGTATTGCGGTGGCATGGCTGGAGGGTCGCCTCGAAGGGGAGGGAGTAGCCCCTTCGGACGATTTGCAGCACCCACCTGTCCGATGTGACAGTGCGCCAGTGGAAGAGGTGATGGCGAACCCTGCCCCCCACTGGCGTCACATGGGCCTGAAACCATGGACTAGGAGGGTTTTGAGGCGGATGCTGCGGGGGAAGGTGTGGACTGACCTCGCCGTTGTCCCCACCCGCCTCCACGGCGGTTTCCACGGCCGCCACCTCGTTGGATGTTAGTCTGTGGTGCGTGGCTGGCAGCACGTGTGGGTGCGCCCCTTCCTTGGCCACGAAAGGAGCAAAAGGCACCAGATTGCTGGCGCGGGGCCGAGAGGCCCAAGGACCTGGCCGTAGCCCTGGAGTCCTTAAAGCGCTCAAGCGCATGGTCTGCCTTGTCGCCAAAAAGGCGACGGCCATCAAACAGCATGTCCATGAGAGTATTCTGGACATCAGCTGAGAAGTTAGCGGACCTCAACCAGTCGTGGCGACGAATCGCCACCGTCGTTGCCATCGCTCTGCCCAGTGAGTCGGTGGTATCCAGTCCACACCGGATAGAATATCGTGCTGCTTCCCGGGCTTCCACAAGGGCCTGGCCGAGTTTAGCCCGTACCTCCAACGGGCATTCTGGCAGCCCTTCCGCGACCGTGTCCCACAGAGAGTGGGTGTAGCGGCCCAAGAGGCATGCGCTGTTGGAAGACCGCAGTCCCAGACTCAGGGAGGAGAATATCTTTTTGCCATACTGCTCATACCTCTTGGATTCCCTGTCAGGCGGAGCCGACGGGAATGCGGACTGGCAATTTGAAGCCTGGATGACCAGGCTCTCGGGGGTGGGGCGGGTGGACAGGTAACATGGGTCGCCCGGGGCCGGGCGGTGGCGTCTGGCCACGTTCCTTTCTACAGGCGGACCTGTAGCGGGCCTGGACCAAGTTCCCAAAAGAACGTCGGTCAAGGCCTCCTTAAACGGCAGCAGAGGCTCAGCCGAGCATGACTGCGGTTTAAGGACCTCAGTGAGGAGGTTAGTCCTCACGGCCGCGACGGGGAGCTCAAGGGCCAAGGCCTTGGCCGCCCGCGTTAACACCACACTGTAGGTTGCCCCCTCCTCCGTAGCCACGGTAGGGGGTGAGACAAAACCAGTGTCTGGGCGAGGTGTCCAGACCACTGGCATCTCCAAGTCCACCTGTGTCAGAGGGTCCTCAGACCCCTCCCAATACTCCTCATCACCCATCTCCTGATACTCAGGGTTGGCAATGGATGGGGCCGGTTCGTTTAAGTAGAACTCTCCAAACGGCATCGAGAGCGGATCGAGGGAGGTATCGGGGACGGCAATGGATGGGCCGGTTCGTTTAAGGAGAACTCTCTAAACGGCGTCGAGAGCGGATCGAGGGAGGTATCGGGGACGGCGACGCCCGAAGACAGCGCCGGAGGTGACACCTGTGGGACCGGCGCCGGTGAGGTCGTCAGGTCAACCGGCGACGACTCGGATCCAGAAGCGGATCCAGTGGGGCTCTGCGGCACTGAGCCCGAAGGCGCTGGCGGCGTTGGGGCCGAAGCACCCGACCCGCTAGGGCCCCCAGACGGGTCCGCTGGGCCCGAAGGCGTCGCGGAGCCCGCAGAAGGAGTGAGGGACCTCATGGCCATGAGGAAGCGCTCGATCTCCTCCGGCGTCGCGTGCTGCCCAGGGACCGGAGGGTATGGGGCAAGCCGCGACGCCCGCGACTCCAACGGAGCCGTGTGGGCTGTGTCACCCGAACCCCCGGCCGCGTCGTGCGAGCGTCGGGGGGAGTCGGAAGAGCGATGACGTCTCTTCGACTTCTTGTGCTTACCTGACGACTTCGAACCTGAGGAGTGATGTCGACTCCCGGAGCTATGATGGCTCCGACCCCGCGACTGGTCCCTCGACCTCCGTCCGGACCGGGACCTCTCAGGGCGCGGGGCCCACTGCCGGAGTTCGAGCCGCTTGCGGGACCGCTCCCGCCTAGCTTTCGAAGTCAGGGCCCGGCAGTCGGAGCAGGTCTTGTCGTCGTGATCGACGCCGAGACAGTGTAGACACCGGCGGTGAGGGTCGGTGACCGACATCAGTCGGTCGCAGTCGGAGCAGGATTTGAAACCTGGCATCCCTACCGGCACCGTTCAGAGTCGAAGACTCGAAAAATGATCAAAAGAGATCTCAAAAAGCTTAGTCAAAAAATTACTAAGGTACCACCTTTTTCCAGATCTGCGCTTGCTGGCGTGGAAAAAAGAAGAATTGACGTCAGCACGCGGAGGCGGCGTCTAAGTACTCTGACGACGTCATCACGGCGCCCACGACGCGAACGATGGACGCGGAGCCGCAGACGACGCCTACCGACGCGCAAGGGTACTGCTACGCAAAAATTTCCGGATCCAGTCTGACGTCTGGGGATATTCTAAGGTAAGGAATCTAATACGAACCTGTTTCTTTCAGATTGCTGGCGCGGGGCCAAGAGGCCCAAAGACTTGGCCGTAGCACTGGAGTCCTTAAAGCGCTCAAGCGCATGGTCTGCCTTGTCGCCAAAGATGCGACGGCCATCAAACGGCATGTCCATAAGAGTGTTTTGGACATCAGCCGAGAAGTTGGCGGACCTCAACCAAGCGTGGCGACGAATCGCCACCGTCGTTGCCATCGCTCTGCCTAGTGAGTCCGTGGTATCCAGCCCACACCGGATGGAGTACCGTGCCGCATCCCGACCATCTGCAAGGGCTTGGGCGAGTTTACTCCGGACATTGTGGCAGCACTTCCGCAACCGTGTCCCACAGAGAGTGGGTGTAGCGGCCCAAGAGGCATGCGGTGTTGACTGACCGCAATCCTAAACTCAGGGAGGAGAATACCTTTTTCCCGTATTGCTCAACACCTCTTGGATTCCCGATCGGGGGAGCCGTCGGGAATGCAGTCTGGGAGTTAGAGGCCTGGATGACCAGACTCTCGGGAATGGGGTGGATGGACAGGAAGGAAGGGTCGCCAGGAGCCGGGCGGTGGCGTCTGGCCACGTTCCTATCTACAGGCTGACCTGTAGCGGGCCTGGACCAAGTGCCCAGAAGAACGTCAGAGAAGGCCTCATTAAACGGCAGCAGAGGCTCGGCCGAGCTTGCCTGCGGTTTAAGGAGCTCAGTGAGGAGGTTAGTCCTCACGGCCGCGACAGGGAGTTCCAGGCCCAAGGCATTGGCTGCCCGCGTCAACACCACACTATAGGCAGCCCCCTCCTCCGTAGCCACGGTAGGAGGGGAGACAAAACCAGTGTCTGGTGAGGTGTCTAGACCACTGGCCTCCCCTAGCTCACCTGTCCAGTCAGGCACTCCCGTGCCAGAGGGTCCTCAGACCCCTCCCAATCCCCCTCTCTACCCATCTCCTGAGACTCAGGACCAAAGGATGGGGCCGGGTCATAGAAGTAGAAATCTCCTAGCGGCGTCGGATACGGCACAGATCCCGAATCGAGGGAGGGATCGGGGACGGCGACACCCTGGGGGCCGGCAAGGTCGTGAGGTCGACCGGCGGCGACCCGGATCTGGAACCAGATCCTGTGGGGGCCTGCGGTGCCGGGACCGAAGTAACCGGCGGCGTCGGGACCGAAGCACCCGACGGCTCCCAGTCGGGGCAGCTGGGCCCGAAGGCGCCGCGGAGCCCGACGGAGGAGTGAGCGACCTTATGGCGGTGAGGAAGGCCTCGATCTCCTCCGGCGTCGCGTTCTGCCCAGGGACCGACGGGTATGAAGCCGGCCGCGACACCCGTGGCTCAGGCGGAGCCGCGAGGGCGGTGTCGCCCGAACCCCCAGCCGCGTAACGTGAGCGTCCGGGGGAGTCGGAAGAGCGATGACGTCTCATTGACTTCTTGTGCTTACCTGAGGACTTCGAGCCCGAAGACGACTCCCGGAGCTATGGTAGCTCCGACCCTGCGACCGGTCCCTCAACCTCCTCGCGGACCGGGACCTTGAGCGACACGGGGCCGACTGCCGGAGCTCGAGTCGCTTGCGGGACCGCTCCCGTCTAGCCTTAGACGTCAGGGCTCGGCAGTCGGAGCAGGCCTTGTCATCGTGGTCGAGGCCCAGGCAATGAAGACACCGGCGATGGGGGTCGGTAACCGACATCAGTCGGTCGCAGTGGGCGCAGG
Source organism: Lissotriton helveticus (assembly GCF_964261635.1). Taxonomy (NCBI): domain Eukaryota; kingdom Metazoa; phylum Chordata; class Amphibia; order Caudata; family Salamandridae; genus Lissotriton; species Lissotriton helveticus. The sequence goes on along the minus strand of NC_136061.1, from coordinate 1,586,250,484 downwards.
GTTTGAACCCGAGCATCCCTACCGGCACCGTCGGAGTCGTTAGACTTTGAAAACTAATCAAAAATGATCGAAAAAGTTTTGTCAAAAATTGACTAAGGGTACCACTTTTTCCGGACCGGCGCTTGCTGGCGTGGAAAAAAGAAGAACTGACGTCAGCGCGCGAGGGCGGCGTCTAAGTACTCCGGGGACGTCATCTCGGCGCCAACTATGCCGACGACGGACGAGGAGCCGCAGACGACGCCTACCGACGCGCAGGGGTACTGCTATGCAAATATTTCCGGATCCAGTCTGAAGCCTAGGGAGATTCTAAGGTAAGGAATCTAATACTAACCTGTTTCTTTCAGATATTATGTACGGTGCTCCACGGCCGCCTGGAGCTATATTTGCACTTTATAAAGGCCCACAATACTACAACTCTTAAAAGCAAAACTACAAGTGCCAAAAGAAAGAAAACATTCAGCCAGAAAAACTCATGATGGAAGGTACAACACACAACAGTTACCGTTCTACCACTGAACATTTTCTGTGCACACCTATCACTTCCTTTTAACTATACAAACACAAAACTCGACGGTGCAGAATTCTCTCCAGCAAATTGGTTCTTTGCCACTCATTTTCTTTTACTTATAGTCTTGAAATGCTCACTTATCCCTCAATGCACCCTATGTGTTTTTACTTTGGGGCGCTCACACGGTCTTCAGTGCTCTCAACTGTTGTCGTCGGGGCGTGGCCGAGCGAGCTGCGAAATGGCCGCTTAGACGCGAGCTCCGCCGGCTGCTTCTGAAATCCTGTATAAAATCCTGCTATTTCGCCTTGTGTGCTCTCCTACCTGGTGCGGACGGACAGCCGTGAGGCCGAGACAGACTCGACTGCAGATTCGGCGTTGCAGGCCACCGGACACATCCTTTGCACAGCCTCGCTGTTCCCGCAGAGCGAGACGCCAGGCGGCCCTGGAGACCTCCGTGGGAACGTGACGCTACCTGAGGCCGCGGCGTGAGAGGCCTGACGAGCTGACGGGCGGGGCGGCCCGCGGACTCTACCGGCGGCAGCACCTCCACCGGAGCGGAGCAATCCCGCCACCTCCTACACCTCCTCCTCGGCTGCGGGGCGCGGTGAGTGCTTGCGGCGTCTTCATTGCGAGGGCGGACCCCATCGGACCTACATCTCGACATTGGGGGCCACCATCTTGAGCTGGGCTGGCGCGGCGCTGCTGTGCTTGCTGCAGCCCGGGCCGGCCAGGACATACCCAGGTGCGTGCTAATGACATTCGGCCCCATCCCGGTACCCTTCGGGGTGGTAGACCTGCTGACAACGCGAGCGCCCCCACATTGGGGTTAACTGCGGGAGTGAGCGGCCATTACGTGGTGGGGGTGCACTTCCTGGCCTACTGGGGTGCTGCGGAGAAGCCTCTGGGGGGCTACTGCGGGGGTGCTTACTGGCCTCCTGGGCCCATTCGCCACTCCACACCCTTACATTACCTGGCGCTGTCAATTCACTTACTGTGGAACTGCAGTCTGCGCCACGTGTGCCGGAAAGATCGTGCTGGCTGACCCTTTGCTGCTGGCCCTGGCCCGACTACCCACACACCCAGAACTTGTGAGACCAGTGCCCTAACTTCAGTTCAGTGCTCCTACACGGAACGGGTGACGTTTAAGTCGGTGTATCTCGCCTGCGGCCCTTGTGCGTTGGTCCGTTACGCATAGATAATGGGAAAAGGAGATCCCGATTCCTCGCCAACCCCGGCTCACGTTCGAGCAGCAGAAAAAGACGGCTAAACAGGCGGATCAAGAGGCTGCGGTGGCCGGGGGACACAATACAGACCCTCCCCAGGACATTGACGTGCCTGCATTGCTGTTGGAGGTGAGGGCAAGCCTAAAAGGCATTGACGCAAAACTTGACAATATGGCCGCCCAACTAGAAGGGGTAAGGGCGCAAATGGCCACTCATGAGACGCGCATTGATGTGCTTGAGAATAGAAACACAGAATGTTGTGAATTCCAGCAAGAAACTAAGACACATATCAGCAATCTGGAGAAAAAAATTGAAACTCTCAGCGCCAAAGCGGATGATCTCGAGGCGAGGTCCAGGAGATGCAACGTTCGCATCACGGGCATCCCGGAGACGACGTCGATGGGTACAATGGAATCCTTTGTGACTGACCTATTGCATGAACTCTTCGATCCAAATCTGTCCCCTGTATTCACTGTAGAAAGGGCCCACAGGACACTGGGGAAAAAGCCACCTCTCGGGACCCCACCTAGACCGATTCTGGCCAAACTGTTAAATTATCAAGACAGGGACACCGTGTTGCTGCTGGCGAGAGAAAAAGGGAAAATATCGCACAAGGGAAATGTCATATCCTTCTTCCCTGACTTCACGCCCTTGGTCCAAGCGGCTCGCAAAGAATTTCTATCTGCCAAACGGATTCTACTCCAAGCACAAATCCCCTACTCCCTTATGTACCCTGCAAAACTGAAGGTGGTACACGATGGCACGACGCATCACTTTCTGGACGCAGGCTCTGCTTTGAAGTTTGCAAAACACATAAGTAAACCCAGGTCGGGAAGGAGGGCGGATACTGGGACTGAATCTCTGAGCCAGCTAAGTGACAATGATTGAAAGTCGAGATGGTGAAGTCCAGTTATGGTGATCTACTGCAGCCTAACTGGCAGTCTGTATACCTCGGTGCTCACAGTCTCTAGCGAAATCACCTGTTATTGTTTCTCCTGTTTTTGTTCACTATACCTGACTGTACGCATCTAAAAAGGCGGAAGCGCACTGTTTATTTCTTCCTTATCACATTTGCCGAAATAGCTTACTGTGAGAAGTTGGCCTGATGTGCAGTGCTCACTATTCTAGTGATCACTATATATCAGTCCAAACAACCCTTATTGATGATTGGTTGTAAGTCAACCTTATAGACCAGCTATCCTAGTAGCATGGATACGAGCAGTCTAAGGCTAAGACTCTAGAGGGCGTGTTAAGCCAGCTGTTTTACCATCACATTACCCCTTGAACACCCAGTGAAAGGACACCACACAAGTGTTATGAAAATAAACAGTGTATTTATTAGAATCACAACAACCCTGTACTCTTTATGAGGACAGGGTGCTAGGCACACAACAAAACTCTTACGAAAATACTTAAGTTAGCACAGTATATACAAATGCCCGAGGGGCACGAAAAACCATATACTCTAAAAGTGGAATGCGAAATTACTAGCAGGTAAGTACAGTACTAATAGGCTTTGGAATCGCTAGGACTTGGCTAGGGAATCGTTAGATTACTTCTAGGAGACCTAGGGGACTCGGGTGCAGAGTGTGCACTCTCACGCGGGATGCGGGACAAAGTCTATGGAAGCTAGTAAAGTTAAAGTTAGTGTTCACGGGCGAACCCGACCTGGTAGGGAGAAAACGACAGTGGATCCTGACCCTTGGATAGTGAGGCTATGCTGGGGCACCGAAATGCCGAAGTTACCTAGCCCAGGGGCTGCAGCTGCATAGGTCTCAAAAGACGTCGGGAATCCTCGTTGCCGGACCAGGAGCCTGGAAGAAAGATGCTGGCAGGCGACCAGTGAAGATAGTTCGAGTTGATCCAAGCCTGGATCTGGAAGATGGATGACACCTGAAAGCAGAGGGGACCAAGTTCGTGACTACTAGCCAGTAGTCAGTGGGCACCAGGAGGGCACCGGATGGTAGTCACCTCGACTAGGTGAGTGGGCGACGCTGGCTCTGCAGATCTCACGGACCAGGAGGCGTTGTCGGCGACCAGGATGGAGAGGCGAGCTGTCCCACGATGGATGAAGCTGTCGGCGTCAAAGTTACCCAGGATTGGGCAACAAGCCTTGGCTAATTCAAGCCCACGCGGTGGACTCAAAATGGCGTCTTGAGTGGACCAGGAGGGTCCGGGGTGCTCCTCTTCGGAAAGGGAGCAAGGGCCAGTCTGGAGCAACCAGACCAGCAGCAGTGATGTCGTCGGGCGTCGTTCGGAAGGCCACAAGCCAGCGGGCTAGTAGCCAAACAACGCGGTGAGCAGCAAAAAGCAGAAGGGCCCCACGCCGATCGTGGAGATGCTGGGGGGCTACTCTTCAGTGCTGGAGCTGCTCAGGGTCGGGGCTTCTCGGACCCCAAAGCACTCACCAGGAAATTACTCGGCGGGCTTGCTGTGCAGAAGTCGTGCAGTCTTGGCAATAGTCGGTCCCTTGAGGTCTCGTCGCACTCACGGTTCTCAGCTTGGCTGTAGAGGTGAGTAGAGGTCGGAGGTGCCAGGGAAGCCGGGTCTTGTCGAGCTGGGCAGTCGGATTCCGGAGGAAGGACGTGCAGCAGACCGCAGTGTTCTTGATGGTGCCTGCGGATGAAGGGTGACTACTCCTTAGCCACAAGGGAGAATCTTGAAGAAGGAAATCTTGAAGTCCTTTCGTAGAAAGTCGTGTCTTGATTCCAAAGATGATCTAATTTGGAAGGGGGCCTGCTCCTACCTTTATCTGGGAAAAGGGGGCTGGCACGCGACTAAGTCCTGCCGTATGGGTGGGACCAGGAGGGGGGTGGTTACACCCCTCTCCTTTGGCGGGCTTTCCCCAGGCCAGGGGCTGGAGTGCCCCTGGAACTGGTTTCAGCCGGCCTATGCACAGTGAGCGCCGGGGTGCCACTGGCAGTCACCTTCCTCTGTAGCCCTGCCTACCTGGAATACACAAAACCCTGTCTGGGACGGTGCTGGCACCGCCCCCGGCAGGAAACCCTTTGTCCTTGCCTCCTGCTCTGGGAGGACTCCCAGCAGCAGGAGGCAGACTTGTGTCTCGGTGGCAGCATCCATTTTGTGGATGCTAAGGCTCTGTTTGACTTTAACCGGGTTTACAGGTTACATACATGTCGTGTCCCTCTAGAAGGGTGGAATGCTAACCCCGTCGCCAGAATTGGCGAGGGGTTAGTATTCCAATTCGTATGACACCTTACTCGACAGGTTTTGATAAAGCGATACCAGAGTTGGCATATAACCGCGAGGATTATAATGCACTTAAGAGTATATGGTATGCGATATCATGGAAACGGCTAAGGGATAGATCCCGAAAGCCGCAGACAGGCTCAGCTCATGCCAGAGCACCATCTCACACGATTCCAAGCACTCTGCCTTCAGGATTGTCAAGGCCTGCCATAGGAGTGACTGATAGGAGATCTGTGTGTCCATTTTAGGGTTAGATATAGGTATACTATATCTAAAGCAAAGGGTGATTACACCACCTTGCCCCAGCTGTCATGCAGCCAGTTGTGTCAGATTTGGATGGCCAGCCAGGGGTGGCATAATACATGCTGCAGCCCCTGGTAGGCCCTGGGTACACCTATGCCCTGGGTACCTAAGGTACACTGTACAGGGACTGATAAGGTGACTCAGTATCCAATTAGATATGTACCTAAGGTACATGGAATCCATTTTACAGAGAGAGCAGTAGGCCCGGGGTCCTGAATAGCAGGGCCCCAGGTCAACTAAGTCAGAAAACCAGCAAAACACCAGGCAAAAAGTTGGGGGCAACCATAGTCAGGGATCTACCTTCCAACATAACCCCCCCCCAAACGAAAGGAGATAAGGCTAGCCTTGCCAGGTAAGCCTATATTGCCTGAGTGGCCATATAAGGAAGTACCAGCACTGGCATGGTTACCCCCTATCTCATGGTCCACTAAGCAATCCCTCACCCTAAGGGTGTCTGAGGGTCTCCACCATAGGGAATCTCTACCTGTGGTGTGTTTTGGCCAAGTAAAAGGCTGGTGCTGAAATGGAGTACTGAAGTGAGGCTCCACTAATTTTGGGCACAGCTTCCTCCAATCACTATCCACCATAAAGGCCTTTCTTTCCAAGACCGAGTTGTTTTGGGCTCTCAGGGTCAACCTCTGGCTACCTACAGCTGGAGGTTGGGTCCCTCTGTTTGGCTTACTGGAGGGACAGGTCAGGTCTGGGGCCCTCAGGTCCCAAGTTTGGCTGTGCCCAACAGTGTCCATCTGGGGGAGGTCCCTAACTAAATTTAAGGGGGATCCCTCAGGAGTTTGTTTTCTTTTCACTTGGCTAGGACTACTAGCTTCAGTGCCCTTAATCTGCTGATTGGGGGGTTCTTTTGGACAGGGGGCCCTTTGGGGTCCAACACTGGCCTCCCTGACCTCTACAGCCCTGGGCTGACTGAGGCAGGGTAGAGAGGGGCAGGTTACCTGCTCCAGACTGGGTCCCACCTTGGAAGGGTCCACTGACATCAGGGGTTCTGCCAGGCTAGGCCTGACTACCTCTGTGGCAGTTTCTTCACAAGGGGTCAGATCAGTTCCCTGAGGAGGCTGATCCTTTCCTAGAGTCTGGTGGGAGGGAGATTTCTCTTCCTCCTCAATACTCTCTGTCTGAGTGGAGTGATCCATAGTTTCAGGCTTCACAACACTATTATCTGTCTGAGTTTGAGCTGTGGCCATCACTACTCCACCAGCCTTTTCAGGAGGGGGCTCAGTTTGGGTGTGGGCTGTTACCATTACAGCCTTGACAACCTGTTCTGGGAAGGGAGTTGTCTGAGATTGGGTTGTGACTGGCACAACCCTCCTGACCTGTTCAGGGAGGGCATCTTGGACTGGGGCTGTGGCTAACACTGCCCCACTAACCTTACCATGGGGGTTCACCATTCTAGAATGGGTTTCTTGCTCTACCTCAGCCCAGGCTGAGGTCTCTAAATCATTCCCCAGTAGGCAATCTACAGGCAAGTTGGATGACACTGCCACTCTCTTGGGGCCAGTGACACTCCCCCAGCTGAGATTTACTACTGCCATGGGATGAGTTTTCTTCACTCCATCAATGTTTACCACCTGGTATGTGGCACCAGGTAAAAGTTGCCTTGAGGGGACTAGACTCTCAGTCACCATGGTGATGCTAGCCCCTGTATCTCTATAGGCCTCAACTTTCATTCCATTGATGAGGGGCTCCTGTCTGTACTTGCCCAAAGTGTTGGGACAAGTTGTGAAGTTGGCAAACCCCATGCCAGTCTAACAGACAAGAGTATCTGAGTTTGGGGACCTGGTTAGGCCAGAGTCCCCAGGAACTCCCAAAGTAAATGCACCCAAATTCTTGGGGGCACTCCCACCACCTGGGGGATTACTACTAGTAGTAACAGGAGGTTTGGGAATGTTACTTGGGGGTATGTTCTCCTTATTGTTATTCTTTGGGCAACTGCTGTCAGTTTTCAAATGACCCACCTGTTTACAGGGATAACAATAAGGTTTCTTCTGGTTATTAGAAGGATTCTGGGACCCACCCCCCTCAGAGGATTTTTGGGGCCCTGATGTGGTTTGATCTGGAGATTTATTCCCACCCTTCTCTTGAGGCTTGGTTGATTCCTTTTTTTGGTCACCACCTTGGTTTTTAGGCCTAATCCTGGTTCTGACCCACTTGTCTGCCCTCTTACCCAATTCTTGGGGAGAGGTCAGATCAGAGTCTACCAGGTGCTGGTGTAATAACTGGTTCTGACAATTATTTAAGACTTGCTCTCTCATAATAAGATTATACAATCCTGTGAAGTCAGTAACCTTGCTACCCAGTAGCCAGCCTTCCAAAGCCTTAGTGGCACAATCAACAAAGTCAGACCAGTCCTGAGACTGAGTTTTCTGGGTGTCTCTGAACAGCAACCTGTACTGCTCAGTGGTTAAGCCAAACCCATCAACCAGTGCATTTTTCAGGACCTGGTAATCATTAGCATCCTCCACTCTTGTAGTGAGGAGCTTATCTCTACCTTTACCATCAAAGGAGAGCCACAGTATAGCTGCCCACTGACTCTGGGGAATGCACTGCACAGTGCAGGCCCTCTCCAAAGCAGCCATCCATTTCTGGATGTCATCCCCTTGTTTAAAGGGGGGCACTATCTTAGTCAGGTGTTTAGTATCTAAACCCTTCTCTCTATCTCTTGGGAGATTGCTGCCACCAGTGGGAACTAGCCCACTCATCTGCTGCTCTCTAGCAAAAGCAAGCTTTTCTTTGGCCAGGGCAAGTTCTTCCCTTTCAATCCTCAGAGCAGCCTGTCTCATTCTAGCTTCATGCTCTATTCTCTGAGGGGAAGTCACTCTCCTCTGTGGGGAGTTCCTCCTCCTCTGGGAAGAGGCATTAGAGTGCAGAGATCTATTGGAGTCCCTAGAAAGAGATCTATATCTCCTAACTCCAAGGTTAGGCCCACTTCGGGTTAGTACTGGGGGTCCCCCAGATCCTAGCCCAAGTAAGTCTAAGTTGGCCCTGGTTAGCCTTCTGACTACCTCAAGACCTTTGTCTACCTCATCCCCAGAGAGTTCCTCCTGATCCTCCTCTCCCTCAACTGCTGTGGCAGTGTTGGGGAGGTCTGGATCTCCAGAGGTTCCCTCCAAGGCTGGCATGTTCTCATGTAACTGAGAAATCTTTCTGGCATCATATGTCTCTAAGAGACCTATCAGAAAGGGAATGGTGGGGTTAGGCCCCTGCTTCAGTTTCCTGGAGGTACAGACTTGTCTCATCTCCTGGAAACTGAGAGCTGCATATCTTGAAGTGACCTGTGGAGGGTCAACACTGACCAGGGGAGTCTCGGTAGATTCTCCCTGGGTAGACATGCTTTTCTAGTGAGGTGTAAGTGGTGCACTTACCTACACTATATGTTTGCCCACTGATCCCTTGCTAGAGTTGTAGTTTAGGGTGTGCTAGGCCCTAGGAGCTACAACAGCTGGTTCAGTAGAACTCAGAGTATTCTAAGCTAAGTTATATGTACCTTTAGTACTTATGTGATCTTTCACAAGATATTCTTAGGATATGTGTGGTAAAACAACAGCAAGCTCAAATCCCAACGCTGCTCACCAATGTGAGAAGTTGGCCTGATGTGCAGTGCTCACTATTCTAGTGATCACTATATATCAGTCCAAACAACCCTTATTGATGATTGGTTGTAAGTCAACCTTATAGACCAGCTATCCTAGTAGCATGGATACGAGCAGTCTAAGGCTAAGACTCTAGAGGGCGTGTTAAGCCAGCTGTTTTACCATCACATTACCCCTTGAACACCCAGTGAAAGGACACCACACAAGTGTTATGAAAATAAACAGTGTATTTATTAGAATCACAACAACCCTGTACTCTTTATGAGGACAGGGTGCTAGGCACACAACAAAACTCTTACGAAAATACTTAAGTTAGCACAGAATATACAAATGCCCGAGGGGCACGAAAAACCATATACTCTAAAAGTGGAATGCGAAATTACTAGCAGGTAAGTACAGTACTAATAGGCTTTGGAATCGCTAGGACTTGGCTAGGGAATCGTTAGATTACTTCTAGGAGACCTAGGGGACTCGGGTGCAGAGTGTGCACTCTCACGCGGGATGCGGGACAAAGTCTATGGAAGCTAGTAAAGTTAAAGTTAGTGTTCACGGGCGAACCCGACCTGGTAGGGAGAAAACGACAGTGGATCCTGACCCTTGGATAGTGAGGCTATGCTGGGGCACCGAAATGCCGAAGTTACCTAGCCCAGGGGCTGCAGCTGCATAGGTCTCAAAAGACGTCGGGAATCCTCGTTGCCGGACCAGGAGCCTGGAAGAAAGATGCTGGCAGGCGACCAGTGAAGATAGTTCGAGTTGATCCAAGCCTGGATCTGGAAGATGGATGACACCTGAAAGCAGAGGGGACCAAGTTCGTGACTACTAGCCAGTAGTCAGTGGGCACCAGGAGGGCACCGGATAGTAGTCACCTCGACTAGGTGAGTGGGCGACGCTGGCTCTGCAGATCTCACGGACCAGGAGGCGTTGTCGGCGACCAGGATGGAGAGGCGAGCTGTCCCACGATGGATGAAGCTGTCGGCGTCGAAGTTACCCAGGATTGGGCAACAAGCCTTGGCTAATTCAAGCCCACGCGGTGGACTCAAAATGGCATCCATCTTGAGTGGACCAGGAGGGTCCGGGGTGCTCCTCTTCGGAAAGGGAGCAAGGGCCAGTCTGGAGCAACCAGACCAGCAGCAGTGATGTCGTCGGGCGTCGTTCGGAAGGCCACAAGCCAGCGGGCTAGTAGCCAAACAACGCGGTGAGCAGCAAAAAGCAGAAGGGCCCCACGCCGATCGTGGAGATGCTGGGGGGCTACTCTTTAGTGCTGGAGCTGCTCAGGGTCGGGGCTTCTCGGACCCCAAAGCACTCACCAGGAAATTACTCGGCGGGCTTGCTGTGCAGAAGTCGTGCAGTCTTGGCAATAGTCGGTCCCTTGAGGTCTCGTCGCACTCACGGTTCTCAGCTTGGCTGTAGAGGTGAGTAGAGGTCGGAGGTGCCAGGGAAGCCGGGTCTTGTCGAGCTGGGCAGTCGGATTCCGGAGGAAGGACGTGCAGCAGACCGCAGTGTTCTTGATGGTGCCTGCGGATGCAGGGTGACTACTCCTTAGCCACAAGGGAGAATCTTGAAGAAGGAAATCTTGAAGTCCTTTCGTAGAAAGTCGTGTCTTGATTCCAAAGATGATCTAATTTGGAAGGGGGCCTGCTCCTACCTTTATCTGGGAAAAGGGGGCTGGCACGCGACTAAGTCCTGCCCTATGGGTGGGACCAGGAGGGGGGTGGTTACACCCCTCTCCTTTGGCGGGCTTTCCCCAGGCCAGGGGCTGGAGTGCCCCTGGAACTGGTTTCAGCCGGCCTATGCACAGTGAGCACCGGGGTGCCACTGGCAGTCACTTTCCTCTGTAGCCCTGCCTACCTGGAATACACAAAACCCTGTCTGGGACGGTGCTGGCACCGCCCCTGGCAGGAAACCCTTTGTCCTTGCCTCCTGCTCTGGGAGGACTCCCAGCAGCAGGAGGGCAGACTTGTGTCTCGGTGGCAGCATCCATTTTGTGGATGCTAAGGCTCTGTTTGACTTTAACCGGGTTTACAGGTTACATACATGTCGTGTCCCTCTAGAAGGGTGGAATGCTAACCCCGTCGCCAGAATTGGCGAGGGGTTAGTATTCCAATTCGTATGACACCTTACTCGACATGTTTTGATAAAGCGATACCAGAGTTGGCATATAACCGCGAGGATTATAATGCACTTAAGAGTATATGGTATGCGATATCATGGAAACGGCTAAGGGATAGATCCCGAAAGCCGCAGACAGGCTCAGCTCATGCCAGAGCACCATCTCACACGATTCCAAGCACTCTGCCTTCAGGATTGTCAAGGCCTGCCATAGGAGTGACTGATAGGAGATCTGTGTGTCCATTTTAGGGTTAGATATAGGTATACTATATCTAAAGCAAAGGGTGATTACACCACCTTGCCCCAGCTGTCGTGCAGCCAGTTGTGTCAGATTTGGATGGCCAGCCAGGGGTGGCATAATACATGCTGCAGCCCCTGGTAGGCCCTGGGTACACCTATGCCCTGGGTACCTAAGGTACACTGTACAGGGACTGATAAGGTGACTCAGTATCCAATTAGATATGTACCTAAGGTACATGGAATCCATTTTACAGAGAGAGCAGTAGGCCTGGGGTCCTGAATAGCAGGGCCCCAGGTCAACTAAGTCAGAAAACCAGCAAAACACCAGGCAAAAAGTTGGGGGCAACCATAGTCAGGGATCTACCTTCCTACACTTACTAATTGCAGCCACCCTGTGTGAACGGGGGTGTATGCTCGGGATGCCATGCCCCCGAGGGGTGTCTCCCACTATGTTGTTGTTTTCTTGTTTTGCGCCTGCTGGGTACTTAGACCCGGCGCGCTAGGGGTGGTAATGACACAACCTGTTTGGGGGGTTGATGTGGGTGGAGGGTGGGGTTGGGTTGGGAGTTCTTTGGTGTACTATTGGGCACATCGCAATGACCAAATGCTGATGTTGTTCAGAATGAAGGTGGCGGGTCGGGTGGCGGGTAGATGCATACCAGATCAGCGTCCCAGATGGAGGTGACCAGGCTCCTTACCTGGAACATTAGGGGCCTAAGCGACCACAGAAAATCCAGACTTATGCATAGCTACCTCTCCAGACACAACATAGATATCTGTTTCCTACAGGAAACACATATAAATTCATCTTGCTCCCCGCGACTTAAACAATCCCGGTGGGGAATGTCATACTCAGCCATTTACTCTAATTATGCTAGAGGGGTGGCCATCCTGCTGCGTCGTGGCATGGACTGGAGGACATCATCGGTGGTGCTTGACGAGGCTGGGAGATATGTGATTTTACATGGGGTCCTACTGGGCAAAGAGGTGGTACTGGTTGCTGTGTATGGCCCGAATGTGGATGACCCGGAATTTTTCAGGGTGATCTGGGCTAAGATTGACATCACAGGCTGCTCCACTGTCATCTGGGGGGGTGACTTTAATGTTGTACTGGACGAGTCAATGAACAGGCAGGGAGCCCCGAGACCCATGCACCCCAATGCTCGTCAGGCCTTGTCGGATATCATGTGTGAAGGTATGTTGTTGGATGTGTGGAGGGCTAGAAATGTGAGTGCTAGGGTGGGCACTTGTATATCTGCACACCATGCGGCCTGGTCCAGACTGGATTTCTGGTTAGTATCAGCGGATGTCGCTACCTGGTCCTCACATGTGGACATACTGGCCAGGTCCCTGTCAGACCATTCCCCATGCTTACTTGAACTAAAAATCCCAGGTAATCAATGCGGCGCCTTTTCCTGGCGCCTCCCCCCAGATGCATTCCTTGATGCAGCTTTCACTGAAGAAATCCGACAGGACATTATAGAGTACTTTGATGCAAACACTGGTACAGTGAAAACAGACGCTATGCTTTGGGATGCGTTCAAAGTTGTTATTCGGGGACAGTGCATCGCACGCAGGGCGGGGGTTCTGAGGGCAATCAGGGGCACGTTACAGCGGCTCGAGGGAGAACTGCAGCTCTTGGAGCGCGACTGCTGTGCGTCTCCTGCACCCACACTGGCTGGTCAGATTAAAGGCAAACTGCTGGAATACAATGATGAAGCGCAGCGTGAACTCAAATTTCTGGGGAAACATGCAGAGGCCCGCAGATACGGGGAGGGGGACAGACCAAGCCGCACGCTTGCTAGACTGATTCGCCCCATCCAAATGCCTACGAGGGTACACACTATCATTTATCGCACAGGGAGGGCACTGACAGATCAGCGGGAGATACTACAGACCTTTACTGAATACTATGCCACACTGTACAAATCCACCCACACATCCTCGGACGATACACTTGAAGCTTTTCTGGAGTCCATAGCGCTAGTATGGTTCAATAACGCACACAGACAGTACATGGACCGGCCAGTGACGGTGAAGGAGATCGTCGCCACCATCAAAGCGCTACCCCAAAACAAGGCACCTGGCCCGGACGGGCTCACGACCGCCTTCTATAAAACATACGCAGAGGAACTGGCCCCCCGCCTGCACGCAGTTTTTGTGGAGGCTCAGGAGGTAGGAATACTGCCAGAATCGATGAGGGAGGCTATGATAGTAACGCTACTCAAACCCGACAAAGACGATAAATACATGGACTCATACCGCCCCTTGTCACTTATAAATGTAGACGTCAAGATCTACGCTAAAATTATAGCTGACCGTCTTCAGCCACTGTTACCCTACGTGGCTCTGCCGGATCAGTCGGACTTTATACCGGGGCGCTCCACCACGCATAATTTAAGAACTATCTTCTCCGCGCTGCACTAGCTCCACCCTGACACCCAGGCTGCGGTGGTGTTCCTGGATGCGACCAAGGCCTTTGACTCTCTGGAGTGGTCCTTCCTTTTTACCATTTTAGCAAGAATGGGCTTCAGCCCCCTCTTCATAAACCTAATTCGATTACTATACACCGCCCCCAGAGCTAGACTACGACTGAATGGTATGATCTCTGAGTCTTTTCCGATCTCCAGGGGAACCAGGCAAGGATGTCCACTATCCCCCCTCCTATTTGCCATCGCCATGGAGCCGCTGGCGGCTCGGATTCGCCAACACCACACGGCGAGGGGAATTGCCTTTAGTTCGCGCAGCCTCCTAATCTCGTTGTACGCGGATGATGTCACCCTGTACATAAACAAACCGACTGAAAACCTAAACCCACTACTCCGTGAGTTTGTTAAATTTGGCGGCCTCTCCGGAGTCACCATAAACTGGTCTAAATCAGTCATATTCCCGCTCACTGATAACACCGCAGAGGTACACTCAGATTACCCCCTCCGGTGGGAAGCGGATGAAGTAAAATACCTGGGGGTCTGGGTGAGCAGGAACATGCAGGAGATCTGGAACCTAAACTTTGGTAGGGCGGTTGCGTGGCTGGAGGGCAGGGTGGCGATCTGGTCCAAACTTCCTCTCTCCCTGGCGGGCAGAATCGCACTGGCGAAAATGATCGTCTTGCCCAAATTCCTTTATCTTTTTGCTAACGTACCGATTCCCCTGACACAACACTTTTTCACGCGCTTGCGTTCCAACCTACTTGCGCTTGCTTGGGCGGAAGGCCAGGCCAGGATCTCTTGGGCGCTGTTGACGCTTCCGCTGCGACAGGGTGGGCTAGGCGCACCAGACATGCATTTATATGCGCTTTGTGCACAGGCCCAATACTTGCACTTCTGGATCTACCCCACACCTTACCAGCCGCATGTCGCGGTGGAGACGGACATGGTCTCTCCACTCCCACTCGCTGTAGCACTCTATTACAAAGCACCGAGGCCTTCACTAGATGACACGAAAGACATGCGCCGCTGGTCTTGAAGGGAACTACTGAGGCGCTCCTCTCTTCCCTTGCTGTATGCACCTGCGATGCCCCTCAGACACAACCCCATGATCCACTGCTTAGAATCCAATAGTGGTGATGTCTCCCTTGCTGGTGCCGTCCTGCGCACATTCTCAGACTTATAACCGGACGGCAGGTTTCTGGAGATACCCCCGGAGACACCGGAGAGCCCTATGACATTTACTGACAAATTCACGTACCACAAACTGAAGGCTGCATGTAGGGCGTTGGGAGACTCTTTTCCAGAGGAACCGCCGCAGCTGGCTGCTCTACAGACTATACTTGCCAGGGCGTCCCGCAAAAAGCTTGTGACCAGGCTCTATAACTCAATGCAAGAACAATCCCCCTTGAGCTGGTACCCAGATCGCAACAATTGTGGGGAGAGGACCTTGGGGAGCCGCTGACAGATGAGCAATGGGCATTCTGTTGTGGGCAACTGTTGGCATTATCCCCTAACTATAAGCTTCGGCTGGTGCACTTTAAATTCCTGCACAGATACTACCGCACTCCTACTTCCCTCCACCGTATGGGCCTCAGGGACGACGACAGGTGCTGGAAGTGTGGGGCGGAGGGGGCTTCCTTCTTACATGTAGCTTGGCAATGCCCGGCGCTTTCCGAATACTGGATCGAAGTGTTCGGAGCAATAAACCAGATTCTAGGGAGGGATGACGCCCCGTCTCCACTGCTGGGCATCCTGGGTTGGGTGGTGGACACGGCACCCACGAACCGTAAACTTCATGCGCTCCTGCTGCTATACGCGAAGAGGCGGGTGGCAGTCACATGGGGCCGTAAGTCCAAACCTAGACTGAAAGACTGGCTGTCTGATGTGACATATGGCCATGCTCAGTTGGGGTCATACTGGGAGCTAATGCCTGCCGCTGCACGCCCAAGGGACATCTGGGAACCCTTTTTGCGATGGTCGCAGCCTCCGTCTGGGACGCCCCCGGACAGCCCGGCGGGGCACAGTTGACCTGCTGCGTAGTCCTCCGGCCTGTTTTACTGTTACTGTCTGTCCCACTCGCGGACACGGTGGCGGAGATGGCTACCGTATTAATTAGCGCCAGCCCGCTACCACTAGATTTGCACACTGTAACTAGGCCCCCGCCCACATGGTCATCACTGCTGGGGCGCTGCTTGCCCGTTACCTCGACCAAGCCTTGGAATAATGATTTGCCTCTTTGTTTTTCTACATGCATTCTGATGTACCTGTTTTCTAATCAGCTGCCCTAAATGTACACCTATGTTAAAGTTTGAACTGTTACCAAAAATGAAAATGTCCGCTCCTATTATGGTTTATCAACGGAAAGCATTGTAAGACCTGTTTGTGCTTGACTGCACGTTGTGCATGTTTCTTTATGATGTAACTGCAGCTTTCTTGCTCTGCCTGTTCTCAATAAAAACATTTAAAAAAAAAAAACTGTTGTCGTCTGCAGGCCCATCTACTGCCCTCAATGTGGGGAAAGAGAGGTCAGGCAAATAATCAGTATTTTTCCTCAGGGACAGACTGGCATTTTATTCCCCTGGCATTTCATCCGTGGGCTGGAACCCTTGGTGCCTGGTTTTGAAATCCTAGTCTGCCAGTGGTGTCCCTGTCACTTTGCCCAGATCCGATATTAACTGCATAGTGGCATCAAAAGAGAAAGAAAGAGACGGGGACAGGAGAGAGGAAGCGAAAAGAGATTAGAGCAGGACAGAGTAGGAACATATGAATGGAAAGAAAGCAACAGCGAAAATACACAGAGAGGGAGCCTTGTTTGAGAATTTATTCCAGGGCTGATTTTGGTTCCACAGTCTGGCTCTGATTTTTCTGTTACAACCACCTTCAGAAACTACTTGCACAATTTTGTCTTGCAAAAAAAAAAAAAGTGAACTTCAGAATAAATTCACCAAGTACCAGACAAAAGATAATGAAGCAGCAGAGCGCCAAAAAACCTATGACTGGTTAATCATTTTTAAGTACTTTCATTCCTATTTTCATTACAAATTTAGTAAACACAATCCTATACATTTGCTATACAAATATGGACTGAGTGATACAACACTAGAAAATAAACAAATAGTTTAAATTTTAAATAAACGGGATCTTCAAAGCTTAAACCTCATTAGAGAGCAAAAAGTAAAACTATCAAAACATGACTTCTTGATCTGCCGTTATAAATTTGAACATATGGTTTTTAAATAAAAAATTGCCAACCTCACAAAATTCAGGTGGCAAAAAGAAAAACAATCGATCAAAAATTGCATTTAAGAAAAGGAAAACAGGAAAAAAAACTACATTTTATTCAAAGTAGAGTTCACCTGAAAAAAAAGCTTGCTGGAAAAAAATTTGCTGCAAAATATTTTGGGGAAGAAATTCTTAAAATATTTGCAAAAACCATCACTACAATAATATTTTGGTCCAACTCAGTCAAAATCACAATCTATCCACTCCATTGTTTGTCCATGTTTAAGGATATTCTCCCTGGATAAAAATGAAACTTTTCTATACATATATATAGCTATACAAGATTAACCATTTCAGTTAGTTTTGAAGGGTATTTTGTAGCACAGCCAAACTACACAGAAAACACAGTTCATGAAAACGCAAAATATAAAATCTTAATTTTTTAAATCCCTCTCAGAACAGCCAACATTATCCCACAGTATCAGTCTAGAAGGCAACGTCTTGTAAGTGCAGTAAATTGAGGCGTTACTAGTGGCAGTATTTGTCACTGAGCAATTTGCATAACAATAAATATCTATGTCTTAAAGAATTCCGTTTTCTTGCAAGATTGTATCTTTTTACTGGGGCGTTTTTTACATTAATTTTTTGAAAAGGGAAGGATAATTAAACTCCATGATCCATCAGTAAGTAGCACATAGTCACCAGTTCCATCTATTGAGAGGATATTGATCTCTTCGAGAATAAAACTGCATTTCAGCCATTATCTCTATATATGGCCATTTTATGGCTCGATCACCTGCTTGCACAGCTTTCGATATTTCGTATAGATATTTATTTATTTTAATCTCTAAGAGGTTAGTTCATCTTTCAAATGAATCACTCTTGATATGTATAGGAGGAGATGTTTAGGTCTCAACATTCTTCTGAATTATTTTTTGTATTTACTCTTGAATTGCAGATTTACATGAGGAAATATTACACCTTTTGAGCTGTAACACTTTCCTTTAGTGCCCATTTTTAAGTATATGTCTGTCTTTATTAGGGAATTCGACTTCTCACATTACCAAAGTAAGCATTTAAAGAGGGGTTAAATCACTTACTAAACTATGCATCACATTAATGTGAGCTCAAGCAGATGGAGCCCAACCAGCAGCCTCACATCACAGGATGGTGTAAATTCAAGAAGAAAAGATGTATAGATGAAGACATATTTTAAGTTTTCATCTTTATTGTAATTCATCAGGTCAGACATTATTGCAGTCTAGCCACTTCAACATAACATATAGACTCCTCTTTTCAGATGTATAAGGACAAAATCTCTGCCCGCACAGTCAACAGTTTTTTTTTAATATTTACAAAAATGTTGCAAATCTACCAAATTGATTCACTAGCAAAAATCATGGTGCTGTAATCCCAGTTTTTCTATTAACTCGCAGCAAAACCTAGATATCTCATTAATTCTGGTGAGAGTGATTTTCAGGACTTGATGTGTGCAAAACAGCAAGCTTCCCTTAAAACTCTGGTTGTACTTGACAAATGGAAAAGCGTAGTGGTCACCCCTATCTCAAAAAGCAATCTCTGTACCCAGATTCCTCTAATAAATAATGGCCAACTTCACTGTTACGGTATGTGCGGTCATTGGTTAACTGCATGACTTTAAAGTTAGTAGGGGGCTTCTTGACACCATCCGAGCAGAATTTAGACCATGCTGCTATGCAGAGCTGGTGTCCTTTAAACCTGGATGACCTTCAATAGGAACGTGGATGAAGTTGGTTTGCCACTCTAGTATTTGTTGGTAGCATTCCACATGACTGGCAGCCATTTCCTGCTTGAGAAACTCTGTGACATCGATTTCCAAGAGTTTTTTCCTGGAGTAATGCAGAGCTTACCTCTCAGACACATTTGTTTGGTAGTGCTGCCATTTTTCACTCATGACTGGGCCATCTCAGCCAGGTTGTTCCCCATGGTTCTATTTTGTCATACATGTTTTATTGTAGGAAGCTGGGTTTCTGTTGCTGTAACCCCCCCCCACCTTGTGCCAGACTACTGATGCACCTTGACTTCATGTGCCCTGGGTCCCTGCTAATCAGGTTCCCAGGGCCTGTGTTCTTTCCCAGAGCTGTACCCTGTACCCCCAATTGAAACCTTTCTGGCCACGATTCAGTCCCTTGTAAAAGGTACCATGGGTGCCAAGAGCACTGTGGCAAGGGAAGGCCTCTAAGGGCTGCAGTACTTCTTGTGCCACCCTTCGAGGCCCTGTACCTTTACACACACACACACACACACACACTGCTATTTGCAGGCTGCATGTTTTGGTGCAGAACAAAGTGAAGTGTCAACATCCATGTCTGCCATGCCAACAACCCACTGCCCTGGCACAGGTCAGCCCCCCCACTAGCAGGGTGCACTACACCAGTGGTGAGGGTACAGGTGCATGAGCCCTGTACCCCTACAGTGCCTAGACCAAGTCTTAGACATTGTAAGTGCAGTAATTCCATTAATAGTATATGGTGCCGGGTGTTTGTCATTATGAACTCCACAGCAGCATAATGGCTTTACTGAAAACGGGGAAGTTCGGTATCAAACATCTCAGCACATTAAACCCACAGTGATGCCGGTGTGGGATTTAAAAAAAAAAAAAAAGTTTTATTTATAACATTTTCAGGTAAAAAATGACAGGTAAATTTCATTCAGGAGCACATAGTAGAGAATGCATAGCAGCAATGCATGACAACAATATGGCAAACAGGTAAACCTCAAGTTCATACAGTATGAGGATAATTACATTAACCACATTTGAGAAGGCAGTAAAGAACAAGTTACTTACCTTCGGTAACGCTTTTTCTGGTAGATACAATATCTGCCTGTGGATTCCTCACCTTGTGAATATCCCCTTGCATCAGCAACATTCGGAAATTCTTTTCGTAGCCTCGCGCCGACGTGGACGTCATAGAGACACGGCATCGCACGCGACTCCGCTGACGTCACCGACGCCTATAATAGGCCCACGCTGGCGTGATGACATCAGTTCCGCCCTTTTTTCCGTGCCATCGAGGCACACGGACGGACCAATGACAGTAGATATATACAAAGTATACACAGTACACAATAGTCAAGGCAAACACACACAGTGTAGAGCAAATGCAGGAAAGCAATTGAAACATTTCCTTGACAACAAAATAAATACACATTACATTACAGTAACTCTGGCATAGAAGAGTGGACAACGGGGAGGCGGGTGTGTCAGTGAGGAATCCACAGGCAGATATTGTATCTACCAGAAAAAGCGTTACCGAAGATAAGTAACTTGTTCTTCTGATAGATACATCTGCCGTGTGGATTCCTCACCTTGTGAATAGAGTCCCACAGCACTCCCCACTCCCGGAGGAGGGGGTCCACTCTTCTAGACCAGGAAATCCTGGAGAACAGAGCGCGCAAAGCGGCTGTCCCTCCTCACCTCGGTATCCAAGCAGTAATGCTTCGCGAAAGTGTGGAGGGAAGACCAAGTCGCGGCCCTGCAAATATCCTCTACAGGAACACCTCTAGCCAATGCAGAGGTTGACGACTTAGCCCTTGTAGAATGAGCCCTTATACCCTCTGGAGGTTCCTTACCGGCCAAAGAGTAGCAGATCTTAATACACAATACGATCCATCTTGACAAGGTTCTCTTGTGGACAGCTCTTCTTTTCTTGCAGCCAGTAAACCCAATGAAGAGCTGATCCTCCAAACGACAGTCTTTAGTCCTGTCCAAGTAAAAAGACACCACCCTCTTAGGGTCCAGACGGTGTAACCTCTCCTCCTCCTTGGAAGGATGTGGGGGAGGATAAAAGGTAGGGAGGGTAATGGATTGACCAAGGTGGAAAGGAGAAACCACCTTAGGAAGAAAAGCAGCCCTGGTCCTAAGAACCATTCGATCAGCATGAATGGTCAAGAAAGGGGGCTTGGAACTAAGAGCCTGAAGCTCACTTACCCTCCTTGCCGAGGTTATTGCAACGAGGAAAACCGTTTTGAAAGTCAGAAGCCTCATAGGACATTTGTGAAGAGGCTCAAAAGGAGCACCCATCAAAAATGTCAATACAAGATTTAAGTCCCACTGAGGCACAATAAAAGGAGAAGGAGGGAACTTATTTGTGAGGCCCTTCAAAAACCTTAAAACTACAGGAGATTTAAAAAGAGAAGGCTGGTCAGGCAAACAGAGAAAAGCCGACAGCGCAGAAAGATAGCCCTTCACTGTGGCAACAGCAAGCCCTTGCCGAGCCAAAGAAAGGGCAAAATGGAGAACATCAGACAAATGGGCTCTCAAGGGGTATATAGACTTTTCCCCACACCACGTGACAAATTTCGACCATCTATAAGAATAGATAGACTTAGTGGAGTCACGCCTGGCAGACAAGATGACATCCACAACGTCAGGTGGGAGGGAAAAGGAATTCAGGTTGCCCCGTTCAATCTCCAGGCATGAAGGTGTAATGTCTGGAGGTGGGGGTGGGGGTGTAGAACCTGCCCCTCCATCTGAGAGAGGAGGTCTGCCCTGAAAGGGAGACGGAGCGGCGGGTGAGAGGAGAGGTGGAGAAGATCTGTACACCCCACCCTTCTTGGCCAGTCCGGGGCGACCAATATGACTTGGGCCCGGTCTTGGCGAATCTTCCTCAGAACCCGAGGAATCAAAGGTATGGGAGGAAACGCGTAAAGGAGTCGATCTCCCCAACTCAACTGAAACGCGTCCCCTAAAGCTCCTTGCAACGGATACTGGAGACTGCAGAATGACGGGCAGTGAGCATTCTCGCGAGTGGCGAACAGGTCCACCCGAGGAGTCCCCCACATCTGAAAGATGTCGTGAACCACCTCCGGGTGAAGCCTCCACTCGTGGTCGGCGGAGAACTGCCGACTGAGACTGTCTGCACGAATGTTCAGAACCCCGGCCAGATAATTCGCCATCCGACAAATCTGATGGTCCTGAACCCAGGACCAGAAACGCAGAGCCTCTCTGCAGAGACACTGCGACCCCACTCCTCCCTGTTTGTTGATGTACCACATCGCGGTCATGGTGTCCGTCAGGACCTGGACAGATTGACCGCGAAGGGAAGGGAGGAAGGCCTTGAGCGTCAAACGAATCGCCCGCAATTCCAGAAGGTTGATGTGAAACAACCTTTCCTCTGGAGACCAAAGACCCTTGACCTCCAGATCTCCATGAGCACCCCACCCTAGAGTGGACGCATCCGTTATCACTGTGGCCACCGATGGAGGTAGTTGGAAAGGCTTCCCTTGAGACAGATTGCCTTCCACGCTCCACCAAGATAGATCTGCCGCAGCTTCTCTGGAGATCCTCACTGACTCCCTGAGATCTCCGTTGTGTTGATACCACTGTCTGCGGAGGCACCACTGGAGCGCCCTCATGTGCCAGCGTGCATGGTTGACCAACAGAATGCATGAAGCCATCAGACCGAGCAGGCGAAGGACCTTCAGGACTGGAACGACCGCTCCACTGTAAAATAAAGGAATCATTTCCTGTATGTCGCGAATCCTTTGAGCAGGAGGGAATGCGCAACATACAGTTGTGTCCAGTACAGCACCAATGAACAGGTTGCGCTGGGAGGGCACCAGGTGAGACTTGGGTACATTTATCGAAAAACCCAACCTGTACAACAACTGGGTTGTCTCTTGCAGATGTTGGAGCACTTTCTCTGACGACTCCGCTTTGATCAGCCAGTCATCCAAATATGGAAACACCGGGATCCCTGATCTTCTGAGATGTGCTGCCACCACCGCCATCACCTTGGTGAAGACTCGAGGCGCAGTAGTAAGTCCAAACGGAAGGACCGCAAACTGATAGTGCTGCGATCCCACCGTAAAACGGAGATACCTCCTGTGCGACTTCAGGATTGGGATGTGAAAGTACGCATCCTGTAAGTCTAGTGACACCATCCAGTCTTCTACTAGCAGCGCTTGAAGAACCTGAGCAAGGGTGAGCATCTTGAATTTCTCCTGCTTCAGAAAGAGATTCAAGACCCTGAGATCCAGGATCGGACGAAGTCTGCCATCCTTCTTGGGAATCAGGAAATACCGGGAGTAGCATCCCTGACCCCTTTCCTGCTCTGGGACCACCTCTATCGCACCCTTTTTTAACAGAGTTTGCACTTCCTCCTGTAGAAGCAACAGGTGTTCCTCGGTGCAAAAACCTTGACAAGGCGGGTAATTGGGAGGGAATTCCCGAAAGGGAAGGGCATACCCATTTTCTACAAGATTGAGAACCCAAAGATCTGATGTAACCGATTCCCAATCCTGTAAAAATGGGTAAGCCGACCCCCCACCGGACCCACATGATCCTGAATGGCGGATCTAGGACTGCTTTTCTTGGGCAGGAGGGTTGGAGGAAGTGGAGGAGGAAGAGGCTTGACGCCCACGAGGACGTGCTCTCTGCTTTCCTCTGTACGATCTGTATAAGGAATTCTGTTGCTGCTGTTGTTGCTGCTGCTGTTGCTGACCTTGACGGTAATTCCGAAAGGAAGAGCGACCAAAACCCCTGAATCTTTTGCTGGTCGAAGAGCCTCTCATTTGAAGACCTAAGGACTTAGCAGTAGCCCTACTGTCCTTAAATCTCTCAAGGGCCGCATCAGCCTTCTTCCCAAAGAGGCCAGACCCATCAAAAGGAAGATCCAATAAAGTTGTCTGAACATCCGCCGAAAAGTCAGAGGATTTTAACCAGGCAGATCTTCTAGTAGCAACAGCAGTGCCCATGATGCGCGCCACAGAGTCCGCAGTGTCCAGACCACTTTGAATAACCTGGCGAGCTGCTGCCTGTGCGTCTGAAATCACTTCCTCAAAGTCCTTTCTGTTGGCATCAGGAACCTTAGGAGTAAGAACACGCAAATAATCCATAAGGGCATGCATATACCTCCCCATCAGACAAGTGGCATTTATTGACTTTAATGCCATACTAGCAGAAGAGAAGGTCTTTTTTGCAACCTGATCTTGTTTCTTTGCCTCCTTTTCACATGGAACCTGGGGAAAAGCACTAACATTCTTCTTAGAACATGCAGCCTGAATGACTAAGCTCTCAGGTGAAGGGTGAGAGGTCAAAAAGGCAGGATCCTCAGGAGCAACCCTGTATCTCCTGGCTACACTCTTAGAAACAGCAGGTGCTGGCAAAGGTTTCTTCCAAACCTCTAAAATGGGTTCCGTCAAGGCATCATTAAATGGAAGTAGAGGTTCCACTACTGAATTTGGAGAATGTAAAACCTCAGTTAAAATATTGGACTTAAATTCCGCAGTAGGCAAAGTCAATTTAAGGAGATCAGCAGCCTTCCTCACAACTAAATGATAAGGTTGAACATCCTTAGAAGGCGTACTAGAGCCCGAGGGTAACTCCCACTCTGGAGAGAAATCAAGGCTTCCTGTGTCAGCTAACTCCTCAAAGCAATCCTCATCCAATTCACCTTCTTCTACATCAGAATGTGAATCCAAGAATCTCCGTTCTTCCAAAAGGCGTTGAGCCTCCCTTCTGGATCTCTCCTTCACACATTTTGCAACCGGATCCAACAACGGCTCCGACGGATTCGGTATCGACGTCGGTATCGAACTCGATGGCTCAGAGAGATGCTCTCGAGGACGACTTGGAGCAGGCGACGTCGGAATCGGCGTCGACGGCCTCGGTGGAGCCGGAAACTGCCAAGGCGGCGTCGGAGCTGGCATATAAGGCATAAACGGAGCCGGAGGATAGGAGTGAGGAACTCCTAAACTGAAAGCCAGAGGACCCATGGGACCCGAAGGTGCACCAGAGGGGTACCACGCCCTTGAAAAGACGCCATACATAGCGTTCAGAAACGCAGATGGGTCCTGGCCTGGGGTTGGAAAGAGTGGCTGAAAACCCTCAGGCTGGCCTCGTGGAGTGCTCGGATTCGGCTCTACGATAGGCGCGGAATCCACAACCTCCTGAACCTCTTCCTCTTCTCGGGCCGGGGACGGCGCCGGAGACGGATTCGGAGATGGATTCGGAACCGGAGTCGGAGACCGCACCCGCACCCGCGACTCCGAAGGCGAGGCCTCACCTTCAGGTTGCGGTTCAGAGACATCAAGAGTAACCACCTTCGAACGTACCTTCTTCGGTGACTTCGACTTCGATCCCGACTCCTTACCGGAACGATGTCGGGACTCATGTCTCCTCTTCTTATGCTTCTTCTTCGACCTCGAAGCATGATCCGAATTCGACTTCGAGGAAGAATCTTCACGAGATCTAGACCTCGACTTCGTCCTCGACCTCGCCCTTCGAGAACGAGATCTCGACGATTTCTCCTTACCAGCCTTCAGTCTTGCCATCAGGAGTTTTGCTTCTCTTTCTCTAAGAGCCTTCGGATTCATCTTCAGACACGAAGAGCAGTCATCAACATCATGGTCAGAACTTAAACACCAGATGCAGTCATCGTGAGGGTCGGTAATAGACATCATTTTACCGCATTCCCTACAGGGCTTGAAGCCGGTCTTCTTCGAAGACATTGTCGAAGAAAATGGAAACAGAGAAGCAGATAAATGAAACATAAAGGCAACAAAGTATCAGTTGGCTACTGAGATTCCCGATAACCGTTAGCGTCAACGACGCGGAAAAAAGGGAACTGATGTCATCACGCCTATTATAGGCGTCGGTGACGTCAGCGGAGTCGCGTGCGATGCCGTGTCTCTATGACGTCCAAGTCCACGTCGGCGCGAGGCTACGAAAAGAATTTTCGAATGTTGCTGACGCAAGGGGATATTCACAAGGTGAGGAATCCACACGGCAGATGTATCTATCAGAACAAGGATATTAGTCACTGGACAAAAGAGCCAGTACATACTCATTGAACGGTCCCAAAAAATCCTGAGGTCTGGAGGCTTGCGGCAATTCCTCCCCATAGCATACCATTTGGTCACGACTATAGGCAACATCTTTCAATCACTGCGTCAGCTGGGGCGATGGTCTACCATCCCAATGACTGAACACTCTGCGTTGCGCCAGTAACAGGGCCATCGCAACCAGCTTCCGATTTGGGGCCTTGAGCTTCAACACATTTCCTAACAGACAGACCGTCATATCGCAGGGTACAGGCTCACCAACCATCTCCCCCAGAGCCTCTGTAACTTTGACTCAAAAGTCCGATACCTTTGGACAATTCCATGCAAGATGACAGAAATCAGCTCCCTCCAACCCACAGCGTCTGCAACAGGACGATATCCTAAGCCCATACTTATGTAGCTGCAAAGGCGTATAATACATTTGATGTAGATACTTATAATGTATTAATCGCAGATTGCCATTGGCTGCATAGACACCTGTCAGCTTACAGCAGGATTCCCAGTCATCGTCTGTGAGCGGTTGTGGTAACAGCATTCAATCTACACATAGACCCTAATGCGACTTTTGTCTCATCGCCTTGTGAAGCATTGTATAGTTTGGTACCCAATTTAGTTCGAAGGGGTGAGGAACACAGTAATTGTAACGCTGTCAGGGCAGGATGCTCAGCAGGAAATCCAGGGTATAATGCCCTAATCGCAGCTCGCAAACGACTGTAAATGAATGTTGCCATTGCAGGCTTAGTATTCCCCCCCATAAACGACTGTATACTGATAAACTGACCAGCATCATAAACATCCCCCATATTGCGTATCCCAGCCGCATGTAATACTGCGAGAGCGCCGGGTTCCCTAGTCACTGAGATCCCGTCATGATGCAGCAGGGGCATGGATGGTGCATATAACGGCAATCTCCCAGCACGCCTCCCAAGCTCCCTCCAGGCCTGCGCTGTACACTGTACCGTGTATTTCGCCTTTCTCAAAGACGGACGTATTGTTAACAATCATCGATTGCAATGGTACCGGCCGCACTGCCCCAGCTTCAACCGCGACATGCGGTGTATAGGGAGGTGCACTTTGCCAAAAAAAGGCATACTGTGCTAATGCACACAAATAATACAGATGATTGTCAGGTACCTTAAAGCCACCACTCTCATAAGGGCGCGTGAGGACATCCCAACCAATACGTGGCTTCTCTCCCTACAGACCAGATTTATCAATAATCCGCAAAGCGTGTTAAAGAAATGAGACTTCAGCACTATGGGTATAGTATGAAAGTAGTAAAAAAATTTGGGCAGGACTACCATTTTAAGCAAAGCAACGCCGAACGACGAAGTTTAAGGTAGGCGTATCCAGCGAGCGACTGGCTCCTCTAACTGAGTAATCGCCATACCAGAGTTTTCGCTGACAACACATTGTGGATCTCTATGTATTCACACACCCAAATATTTAACAGGCTCGTCACTCCACACTAACAGGAATTCGAGCGCAAATCGCTGTGTGGCCGGTGTCAGAGAAAACAGTACAGTCTTATCCCAGTTGATCCCTAAACCGGAATGCCATTCAAATCTCAGGTATTCCCTGATGAGCTGGTCCAAGTAAACTGCTGGCTCCTGTACATATAAAACCATATGGTCAGCGTACATAGACACCGCTAATGGTCTCTGGCGAAAGCACAACGTAGCCTTGGCATGCCGCTGCCGCAATATACAAGCCAATGGCTCCTGTACAATAGCAAAAAGTATAGGCGACAGCGGACATCCCTGCCGCGTCCCACGCCTAATTGGGAAGGATTCAGATGTCCTACCATTCACCCTTACTCTAGCCACAGGTTGTTCATAGAGTAAGTTAATCAAATTGGTGTAAATATAGGGGACACCCATACGATGTAGTAGCGCAATCATATACTGCCAGGAGATCGAATCAAAAGCTTTAGCGGCGTCCAGAGGACCGCCGCAGCCGGCAAGGTGGGCTCTAGGAGATGCAGGACAGCAAAGAGCGTACGTAAGTTGTGGGCCGTGGAGCGCAATGGGACAAAACCCGACTGATCCGGCAAGACCATGACGGGCAACAACAGTTGCAACCTTGTGGCCAGGACCTTTGCCAGTATTTTGATATCCGTATTCATTAGGGATAAGGGGCAATATGACTCACATTTGTCAGACTCCTTGCCTGGCTTCAATAAAGTGACAATCAAAGCCTCCCGGAGGGTGCCCGGCAACAGTTGTTGCTCATAAGCATCGTCAAACATGGCATGCAGGTGTGGCACCAGCAACTCCGCATACTACTTATAAAGCTCCGCAGGGAGTCCATCCATGCCCGCAGCTTTCCCATTTGGCAAAGCTTTAATCGCATCTTGGATTTCTCCAATCGTGATAGGATGCATTACAATTTTCTGCTGCCCCTTGGAAAGCCACACCAAGGCTATGTCTTCGAGATATTGAGCAATCTCCTCTTCCCCCGCGGTTTGTCTAACTTGAGACATGTTCGTATAATATTGCACAAAGGTAGCAAGGATACCCTCAGCATCACAGAGTCTATAGTCCCCATCCATAATGGCGTGTATCATTCTGTGTTTTGCCCCAGGCCCCTTGATCTTCTCCGCTAATGCTCTGCCAGGACATCCGCCTTCACCATAGTATCTAGCTGCCCAGCGACACGATAAGTGCTTTATTTCTGAGTCTGCAAGGTCATTGTATTCCGTAACTTTCGATCTGATGGAGGCCAGAATCTGAGGATCCAGCGTTGCGTCCTATTTATGCTCAAGAACTAGCAAGTCTTGTTCCAAGCGCTTCATAGACCCCTGTATCGATTTCAGAACTCCAGCCTGCAATCCTATACATACCCCTCGAATAGTAACTTTGAACGCTTCCCACATCGTACCCAAACTATCAACGTAGCCAATATTTTCTTCAAACAATTTGGCAATAGCGTTGCGCACCCCCTCCCGGAATACCTGATCTAGCAGTGCCGTGGCTTGCAGCCTCCACTGAAACAGAGGCAGTATATAAGCGGGGATAAGCGTTTGAATGAGAACTGGGGAGTGATCTAATAGTGTTCTGGGCAGGTGATGGGCTTTAGTGATCAGTGAATTAACCTAGTCTGTAACTAACCAATAGTCCAGCCTAGACCATGAGTGTTGTGTATAGGAATGGCACGTACCCTCCCTCTGCCCAGGATGCCACAGCCTCCAAACATCAATGAGAGACAGCGCTTGCATACCATCCCTAACCACCTGCAAAGCCTTCTTAATTACCGGGTCCACCCTGGGTTGACGATCCATTTTAAGATCTAGGACCACATTGAGATGCCCTCCACAGACAATCGGTGCTAGGGGCAAATGATACATCTTATTCCAGACCGCCTCATAAAAACCAGGGTCATCGATATTAGGACCGTACAAATTAATCAGAGTCAGTGACATGCCACACATTGTCCCTTGCACAATGAGACACCTGCCATCATCATCGATATCCACATGAGTCGCCTGGAAGAGGCAGCCTTCCTTAATCAAGATCATGACGCCTCTTGCAAAGGAGGAATAACTCGAGGCCCACTTAAACTCAGCCCACTGAGTGGCTACCTTCTCAGCCTTCTATTTAGTCAGATGGGTCTCTTGCAGAAACGCCACTTGTACATTATGCCTATCCAAGTAGGCATGCACCTGTCTCGTTTTCTTTGGACTATTGAGGCCCCTGGTGTTCCACGTTATCCATGTAAGTTTGCCTAACTCAGCTACTAGTCACATTAAGTTCAATCATCATATCCCACTGTAATGTTGCATGCTGTCTGTATACATCGTTCTGCTTGGCATAGTGCACTCTGTACCACATAACAATACATATGAACAAACCCTTTTTCAGTCCCCCCACCCACACAGGCTTTCCAATCATGCCCCGCCGCCCCATCAGAAGAAACACAACAAAACAGCCAGTGTAGGATTTAATAAAAAATGCACTCAGAGGGCATCTTAGAGATGCCCCCTGAAAAACATCCAGCCTCTGGTGGGATCCGTGACTGGTACACACCAGCCTGTCACACAAGACATGTTTCTGGACCCCTGGGGTGGGAGATTTTGCTCCCTGAGCCCAGAAACAAAACCTTTCCTTCCTGGGCAGAGGTAGTCACACCTTCCCCAGGCCAGGAAGAGCCAACTGTGACAGGGGAGCTTGAAAGACCTTGTCGCCTTCGTAACCCGACCCCCGCCTCTACTGCTATCAGGAGCAGGCCCCCTTCCTGTCTCCCCTCCTTTTCGGTGGGAAGACAGGCAGGACAAATTAGCACAGCCCAGAAGGTGTGCTCACCTCTGCCAGCCCCACCACTCTGGTGGGGGAGGTGAGGTGAAACCCACTCCTCAGTGCCCACCATCTTGCAGATGCATTAGGGATTGAGCCCACTACCCCACGTGGAGAGAGCACACCAAGGGTGTAGTCACCCTAAGGTCAGTAGCCCATTGGCTACTGACCTCGAGACCCCTGAAACGCCCCCTAAATACAGTATATAGGGGGCAGCCCTGAACCAAGAAGACAGATTCCCGCAACCTAAGCACAAGAAAGATGAAAGAATACATCCAGCAGATGGAGACTGCAAAGAAGAACTGACTTGGCCACAGCCCTACGGGCATGTCTGCAGTTTCCAGAGATCCTGCTAAAAATGTCAACTTGTCGTGCAGCCAGCAACCTCCAAAAACCCTGGGAGTACTGACTGCCTTCAACAAAGTCTGGATCTTCCGTGAACAGTAGCTCTGCTCAAAAGAATAACAAAGAAAGACTCAGAGCCTGCTGAGGACAAAGAAACTGGACGCCTGGAACCACCACTGCAACCGATGCCTATGGCCGAATCCAGGTTGCTCACCGGTCCTAGCAAGGTCCCACATCGCTACAGAGTCCCAGTCCACCGTGGGGTGTCCCCTCCAGGATTCGCCGACGTCGCCTGCAGCCTCTGCACAGAGATCCCACCCCCCAACCACAAGTGGCCCGGTAAGGTGAAATCCAACCTCAAAAGACACCCCTGCATTCAGCCGCCCTGGAGAATAGTACCAAAGGTGCACCTACATCCCAGAGTCCTCCAACGTACCTGCACAGCTGTTGATTTTTCCCGGAAGTCTTCCTGGACCGTGCCCATTGAAAACAGGGCACCCGAAGCCAAAACAGCACCCAGCACCCCCTTTGCCGCTGTGGGTGCACCTTATGTACTAAACTGGATCTCCATTTGCCCTGAGCTTAAGTCCAGGAGCTTTGATTGTGAGCAGCCACCAATTGGAGGCCGCCTATCCCCCACAGGATAACATTGGGCCTCAGCACTCTGCTCCTGCCCGCCCTAGTGCCGCTGAGGGTGTTCTGAGTGTGCATCCTCGACCCTGGGGGAACACAGATTCTAACCCCACAATACCACCTCCCACAAATAACTACTTCCATGTAAACTGATATCTCCATTTTCTCCCATAGGATTGCATGGACTGCTTTTCTTGAAAATAGTTGTGTGTGGAGTTGGTTTGTATGAAAACTTTGAAAACTGCAAATATACTAAATGTGAATTACTTACCTTTTGTCTAGGAAATGTCTCAGTGTGATATCTAGGCGTATCACACTGATTAGCAAAAGTAATCTAAAAAGTAATCTGCACAGTAATCTGTAAAGTAACTGAAAAGTAATTTCGAACTGTTGCCTTAGCTGTAAATCAACCAACAGCATTTGAACCTGTATTCACTGAATATTCTTTTTCAAAGTATTATTTCACTTACCAGCAGTAGGCATGCCTTGGTTCTAAAAATAAAATAACTAAAAAGTACTTGTGTACAAACAAATTGACCAGAGTTCAGTCTTTAACCCCTTGCGTGCTGTGGACGGCCCCAGCCATCACGCGTCACGGAGGGTGCGTGCTAACGACGGCCGGGGAACATCAAACCCTGCCCAGCGCGTAAATTCGGCCAGCGCGCAAGGGGTTAAGTGCGTGGTATCATTTGCTGCCTGACTGTGTACAACAAATGCTCAACACTACCCTCTGATAAAGCCTTACTGCTCACCCACTTTACCACAATTGGAGAGTAAGGTGCTATCTACTTTTACCCCTGCGTACCTTTGGGTTCCACTGGAACACTATACCTCATTTTGGTATAGTATATACAGAGCCAGCTTCCTACCCTTCTCTGTGCAATGAGCATTAGATCCAACATGTATGAGGATGACAACTAATTGATGTTTGTTCTATCCAAAGCGGAGGTGGAAAGAAGGATCAATCTACTGTGCTTGCTTCCTGGTTGGCAACATGCTCTTGTGAGTATCTATGAGCTTGCTAAAGTTAAATGCTTCCACAAGTGAGGTCATTTAGAAATCTCCACAGATCACACCATGGAGTTATAGGCCTGACCCGAAACCAAGTGTACCAAATCCATTGCAGCCAAAAACAGTGCGCAAACCGGGTTTGATCTTGGTCTCTAAGTTAACACTGAAAGCTCAGGCCTATGCAGAAACGAACTTTTTTCAAAGACACGTAACCGAAAACTCCCATTTATGAGCCCTCTTGGTACATGTGATTGTAGTAAATGTCATTATCCAGTCAAAGCTTGACTACGATTTCTGCATTTGTTTGGCAGTTCATGAA
This sequence comes from Lissotriton helveticus, assembly GCF_964261635.1. NCBI lineage: Eukaryota > Metazoa > Chordata > Amphibia > Caudata > Salamandridae > Lissotriton > Lissotriton helveticus. The sequence goes on along the minus strand of NC_136061.1, from coordinate 1,586,218,209 downwards.
CCTTTTTTCAATAGCTTACAACATGTCCAAAATGCAGCAGTCGGTCCATATCCTCTGATGTGGTTGATTCTTGATGGTGGTCTCCCTTGGCCTCCTAGGGACATGACACTGCTGCATTACTCGTTCCAGGTACAGCACTTTAGAACCAATTTCATGGCTTTGAGGTGCTTTGGAGAAAAGGGAGGAAAGGATGACTAAGTTCAATCGGGAACTCAGGACTCCAACACCATAAACACTAATCAGGGCTCAGGCACAGAGTGCCTGGAGGCACCAGCTTTGCTTTCGGAGTGGAGCAGTCCATGAAGCATAAGCTGGATCCATACCATGCTAGCCTCTCATGCAGTCAGCTGGGTACCCTAGGGTGGGCACCACAAGTTGTGGGATTCTCCTTCAGAATCAAGGACTGCCAGGTCTCCGATCAGCTGTGCCTCTGAGCGAAAATGGCCGCGTAGCTGAGAGGCTTTGTTCTACCTAGCCTGTACGAGACGAATCCCTTCAATTAATCAGCAATAATTGTTTCTGAAACTTTCACCAACTGCTTTGGAACCTCCAAGGGGCGACCCGGTCGTAGAACGGACGAAATCGAGCGAAGGAAACCGGAGATCGGCCCGAATCTGTACTGAGCAGAGCCAACAATGCCGCAGCTGAAGAGGGGCGCTGCAAGATCTAAGGCAGCGGCGAACGTCCGAAAGCCGTGATTGCTGGGACGGACCCCCGGAAACCTAGCCAACATCTGCAACAGGATCCAATGATGCGGCTGTGTACTGCCCAAGCCCTGCTAAGAGGTACGGTGAGGGCGAGTGATATCTGTACAAGACGCCTGACCCCAATATGGATAACATATGGCGAGCCTTGCCAGCAGGGAGGACACGGAGCGGTTGAGCAGGGGTCCTACCTTTTTGTCTGGGGTATGAGAGATACAAACTGATTCTCTACCCTTTTTAATTACATGCAAGGGCTACGGAGCAGTACCTAGTCTGGTGATCTCATTTGCCTGACTCTAGGATTGTGCCTAGGAAGCAATAATCTATTCCATTTTGGGCCCAGACTTTCAGTTAAGTGTAACAGCAACGTATGGGGAAAGATGGTGAAAAAACAGTTATCATATAGGTCCGTAACCCTGACGCTAACCTATGGCCGAGGCTACGGGTGGCTCTGCCTGTGTGGACACCGGCTTTCATTGCAGGAAAGGCTATAGGAATCAAGCAAAGTCTCCCCACTGCTAATTCTTTCAACCGAAGAGATACTTGGCTCGTCCTCAACCCGATTTTAAAACCCATCTCATCTGACCAGGAGTGTCAAAAGAAAGACAAACAAAGGAATACCAAAATATCCACCTAATTTACTGCACAGAGCTCTGAAGGGAGCTGCAATCACACAAGAATCGCACAAGAACGATCAAGGTCCCCCTTACTGAGCAAAGGGGGCTCCTAGAGAAGACCTGAACAACAATAAAGGGGAAAGGAGAAGCTAACTGACCCACCCCGTTTTATAACTTAAGCCGATCAACCAGGATACCCAGCACGCCGACACAGTGACGCAGTGACACAACACCACCACAACACCATGGAGAACCACAAAGCTGCCAAAAAGCCATAGGAGAAGCCCACCGAGACCGCCGGATAGGTGCAGGGCCAACCCCAACGCTAGTCAACAAAGACAATAGAGCACACCCACACTCGAAATCATTCTGGGGGAAAGTAATACAGGAACCCTACCCTTAGTCACACACACGAGACACCAAAATGGCTGAAAGGGAAATGCGGACCCAACTAAAGAAGAGCAAGAACGAACCAGGGTCTGCTATCTCGCCGAGCTATGGGGGAGATTGACTTTGGGCTCCCTCCTTTGACTTTCACCAACCCAGCCGGACTTCGGGCTAACGCGCCCGCGTCTCTCCTGACCTTACCTTCCCCCTCCCCCCAACCCTCCCCCCTCTCCGCTCCTACTCTTTCCAGTCTCTGTCCTCTGCCCTCACATGCCCTTGCCCTTTGTCCCCACCCTGTTTTTTTTTGTGAACCTCTTCCCTCGCCGCTTGAGACTGATCTATTTTGTCTGATGCCAGATGGAGCTACCTGGTTTAGCTATAGGGGAGATGGGCCGTGGATTCCCTCCTTGGTCATCACCTACCCAGTCGGTCTTTAGACAGACTTCCTTTCGTATCTACGGTTGTCCTTCCCTTATCCTCACTCTCTCTCTTCCCCTACGCCCCACTACTTTCTGTCTCCTTTCTCGCCTCCCCTAATGTATTGCTGACTGTTTGATTTAATGTTTACTTGTTGTTCTTTTTCTGGTATATTGTTAAACCACATTGTTGCACTTCCTTTCGTCTCCTGTCGTCTCCTCCCACATCCTCCCTCTACTTATGTCTCTCCTTCCCTCCTCTCTCAATGTATTGAGACCGAACTATTTTGTCTGATGCCCGATGGTGCTACCTGGTTTAGCTATAGGGGAGATGGGCCGTGGATTCCCTCCTTGGTCGTCACCTACCCAGTCGGTCTTTAGACAGACTTCCTTTCGCCTCTACGGTTGTCTCTTCCCTTATCCTCACTTTCCCTCCTCGCCCCGCCCCACACTTTCTCTCTCCTTTCTCTCCTCCCCTAATTGTATTGCTGATTGTTTGATATAATGTTTACTTGTCGATATTCTTCTGGTATATTGTTGAACCACATTGTTGCACTTCCTTTTGTCTCTCCTGTCGTCTCCTCCCGCATCCTCCCTCTATTTATGTCTCTCCTTCCCTCCTCTCTCAATGTATTGAGACCGAACTATTTTGTCTGATGCCCGATGGAGCTACTTGGTTTAGCTATAGGGGAGATGGGCAGTGGATTCCCTCCTTGGTCGTCACCTACCCAGTCGGTCTTTAGGCAGACTTCTTTTCGTCTCTCCTTATTGTCTCTTCCATAGCTCCTATCCTCTCTCCCCTGAATCTCTCCCCTTGCCTGCTACTCTGCCTACCCCCCTGTCGTTTGTGCCCTTTGACTAAGCACTCCTTCTTCCCTTGTTGGGGAAAGATCCAATATTTATACTCTGGAGTCTCAGCGAACCTGCTGAGTGAGTCCACTGTGCCAAGGGAGCCACTCACACTTGAGGTATGGTACGGCACCCCTTGCCAAAGCACTCCCTCTCCCCTTTTTGGGGAAGGATCCAGTATGTAGGCCTTGGAGTCTCAGAGACCCCTCTGAGAGAGTCCACTGCGTAAAGGGTGGCTCTCGCAATAGAGATAGGGAAGGGATACCACTTCCCCTGGGATCACAGCTTACTGGACTTTGGACGTTGTCTTGACTCGTCTACCGGTTTGTGTCCCCGTCACCCTTCCCCTACTCTCCCTGTGCTGTGTCTCTCACCCTCCCCTCCTCTTTCCCGCCTTCATTATCGGTCTACTTCCCCTACTCCAACCCCCTCCCCTGAATCTCTCACCTTGCCTTCTTTTCCCCTTACGTATTTGTGCTTTTGTTTATCTCGACCTTACAAGTAACTATGTTGCCATGCTCTAAGAACTGTGTAACCTTTGTAACGATGTAACCATGATCCGATGCTCATGTAAAGCGCTCTGATACCTCCGGGTCTAGCCAGCGCTATATAAAACTTTTAAAATAAATAAAAATAAAAAATGCCAACGACAATCTCTTCTTCATTCAGGCAAGCCATTTGAGCAGACTTTGGCATGGGCCACAGCTGGGATGACAGCGGGAGCCACTCAAGCATGCTTCTGAAGTGCTGTGGTTTCCTCAAATAAGTCCGTGAGGAGCTGCCAGGCTTGAGGACCAGTCATGCTAGCTGTGAGTCTCTGGTGGGTGTACCACAGCTACAAAGTCCACAATCTGTGCCCACACCAGCAGTGAGCTCCTTCTGTAGCATCAGTTTGCTCCTTCCCTCTCGCTCAGGATGAACTTGTCAGATTTCTAGGTTAAGACAGGAAGATCTTCCACCAGATCAGACAGCAGGTGATATCTATTCACCTCTGAAAAGCTGATAAAGTAGTCCTCAGGATACTCTGTGGAGCATCCTCTCTCCTTGGTAAGAGAGAAATTGGAACTCATGCAAAATTTGTGTCCCCAGTTCTAACTCTTATGCGGGAATGGCAGACAGAGTATGTGCATGGTCAATCTGTCATTTCAGAACTGGTTTGGGTCAATTTCCTTTTCCAGTTACCTATTCAGATAGTCTTCCAAACTCAGCCTTTGTCTTGAGTGATGCTCTTCACAGCAGGGTTGCCTCCTGGCTGAAGCACCCACAACAGAGGCACAAACATGTGTCAGCAGTTTGGACAGGCTATCAACAGTCACACGTGACAGTGATCAGGAAGAAAGACAAAAGGTTTGCCCCTTTTAAAGGACCCTTCGTACACCAACAACAGGATCTGGAGTCCACACTTGAAATGAAATGAAAAATTATATTTATATAGCGCCAAACTACCCGGAGGCCTCGCAGCGCTTCCCTTCAAACATTTCAAACATACCATTCATCAAATGTCAGTTTCAGAAAACTAATCAGCAGGCCACTGTGCCAAAAAGAACTAATGACATTTCTACAGTAGGTTTTCTTTCCCCACTTCAGTTGCTTGGTTCGGTCCTTCGAGTCTATCGAATGCCAGCAATACACTTCCAATGTCTCAGAAAGCATGGTCACCTCAAACATACGTCACCTCAATCTTGTAATCTTGTGCCTGTAAGCAGGCCTGGGGTTCCCTAAATGGAACCCCCAGGCCTATGTAACTATGGTTCATGCAATCTGTAAAAAGCTTGTAGTACACTACAAGCATTCTTCCAAGTGCTCGTCATCTCGGGCCAGCTTTCTGGCCACACTGTTGGCAGCGGTTGGGCATGCAATGCGCATGGGAAGACTGTATGCCATGCTGGGAACATTCCTATCCCGAAAGAACTCCAGACAGTTTGGCTAGTGATGTGTACAACACTTAAGGAAATGCGTGCATTCAAATTATACACTATTTTTAAATGTCTACCTATGTAACTCAGAATCCAAACGGATGAGTTGTGAGGGTATTTCTTTCCCAGTTACACCACAGCTGATGTGATGTTTACCCTGTTTCCACAGTCGGTGCTATGTGAAGTTTGGTATTTTCAGGTTTAACTGCTTTTTTGTGCAACTCCCTGTCAGTTGAATAATATTCAGGTAAGAAATTCGAAATTATTATAATGACATTCAAGTAGTAAAATTACATCTGGTGCTTCTTATACTGAATTTATTTGTTTCTGTATACACTAAAAACGACATTCACATTATATTGAGAAGGGGAGATTTACTTGGTAGAAGCAGTAATAAGGTTGCAATGTATGGTTTGCAATATGCTTCCTCATCTACAAAGATAGGGATATTTACGAGGCTGAAGGAATACTGAGATCATGCCATTCATGGTTTATATTGAGTGCTTCCCAGACACCTTCCTTCACTTCCCTATACAATGAAGGCTCATCCGGTACTATTCTACTGTACATACTGATTAGTGGGTAATCTCTCCAAACACATTATGATTGGTTGAAAGGCAGTGTAATATTTATTGCAAATTTCACAAGTTTCCTACCTGGGCAAGTTCTGGATCTGTGTATATCTGCTCAATGGATTGGTTAGTTTCAGCAATACACTTTTTTAGATCTGTGAACAAGAAAATATGTTAGATATGCAGCACAAACACACATAACACAACGGGAAAGAAAGTGTTTACAAAACCTTAATGATGAGGGAATGTATTTACAACAGGATGGAAGGATTCTCATGCACTGTCAAGAGTGTGGGCATTATGAGGGAGTATGCAGTCCATTTGCAATCTGACCTTCTATGTCTTGTTCCACCTCTGCCCTCCACCGCTTCAGGCAGGCTTCAATATTCTGGAGCTCATCTACTGTGACCGTTCGAGGAGCAGGATGTTCAGATGCCTCAAGAGCTGTCCTGTGGAAGTCATGTGGGTGGTGTGGGGGATGATGCGGAGGCGAAACGCTTGCTGTAGAGGGATTCACAGGAGATAACAAGTGATCCTCAGTGTTCAGGCTTTGCGATGCTTCTGAAGGACTAAACCAAAACAGGTGTTCATTTCTGATGCATTCTTGAAATGGTGTGCAAACAGAATATACTTTGCACGCTTGATGCTATCCATTTTGAAATACTACATTATTAATTGACTATCAACTGGTTTATTTCAGAGCACATTTTCCACAGCGGTGTAATCAAAGAATTGTTTATAGTTGTTGAGGTGTCTCTACTACGAAGCATCTACTCAGGATCGCGCAGGCCCATAGGGCAATCTGACAGTGCCCGAAGGGCCGGTCTAAAATGTCTATGTGTGGGCTTATATTTCGCTGTTTGTAGGCCTGTTTTTACTGTTGGTTTCCCTAATATTACCAAAAACATTGCCTGCAGCAAGCACAAATGCATGTAATCTGCCATATCGAAGAAAACAACTGTATAGAGTGTTTTTACAAATTCAAAGTGGCCCAATTGCAAATATGTGCCACTTTTTTAGCTATGTGATTTGCTAAGGAGGGTCTACTTTTATTTTGGTGCCATGTCACACATTTTCTGCCCCATCCGACCCTGCTACTCCTACATGAATGGCACGGATTGAATTTCAACATTTTTACCCTATATGCCTTTGGACTTTTAGCGATATGTTTTTGCAGTGTTTATAATTTATTTAAAAAAATTAAAATGCTGCAATTGTTAAACCCAGGTAAGGAGAGATTAAATTGAGTGTAAGGACACTTCTATATTGAGAACTATAACCAGACCTTATGCAGTAGTTCTTTTTTACTATCTGTATGCTATACTCAGTGTGAAGAAGCAATGCCAAATATATAAAACAAATATATACTTTGCATATATTCAGAATGCAATAAGCCACTAATTATCATTGTTGAGTTTTAGGAGGTGCCATGATTCATTCACAAAAAGTGAAGACTCGAGTGGGCCTTGAAACGAACATCCCAAACATAGTGATAAATAGTATTCTAAACTAGACGTCTCTGCGTATTGAGTTCATACCATTCTGCTTTTTATGCATAGAACTTACAAACAAAGGTATTTAATAAGAACTAGAATACATGGGTTTAAAACTATGCAATGAGAAACATCACATTATATAGGCCCTGTTGCTTTCCTCTGTAAAATGATTATAACAATCGCGTAAGGCAGTAAATTGTGATTTCTGAATGTAAGTTAGGTTGAGCTACAGCTATTTTACCTTTTCACCGTAGTCATAAATGTGCAAGTCGGCTTCCAATACAACAATTGATTCGAAACAAATTCCTTAGCGAGCCACATTTATTTTGCTGTACGCTTCTACTTTGTATGTCAAGGGCATAACATGTAGGTGCTTAAACAACATCTAATATTTTTTTGCAAGGATTCCAGTTGAAGAGCAGAGCCCACCTGGGCGTGGATTTGCCTTAAAACAATTTCTGATTAGTTCATACACTACTTTCAAAAACAGCAACTTCACTAAAGAAAAGTATTAAGCCTTGGAAAGCTTCAAACTTGCTGAAAATTCTCTTGATACCACTAGATAGTGAGGCTTTACCTAAATAATTTAGGATCACTGACAAAAGCTGAAGTGTGCGATGGAAGTGCTCGAAAGAGGGATAGGATATGTTGTGCAACACAAAGGTATCGAAAAATCAGAAACTGTCCACCACAGTCATTAACGAATGGAGGAAAAATACAAACTTTCTACTTGCATCTCTGTTTGTCCAGGCACACAGCAGAGCTCGCAAGAAATTTCTATCAAAACTCATCATTAATTTTTTTGGCATAATAAATACACAATTAAATTGCTCCCTCCACCCACATTTTTTTTAGATTGAAATGAGATAGTCAAATCAGTGCTGGACGTACGTAAAACTAGTTTCAACCATTACTACAACCCACCCTCAGAGAGGAGTTGCACTATTCTAAAGGACGGTCCCATCATAGTTAACAAAAGGCAAAGTTAGAAGGCTGTTTTTTTCCCTTTTTCTCTTGTTTTCTTATGCTGCTCAGCTCCCCAGTCAATATCTCGCTGTGACCCCACCACAGTGTAGTAATACCGATATAACAATACCTGAATGGTAAAGCACCTTCACCCCGCATCCGTGACCACGCGTGCTGTCACAACGCGGTCGTTATAAACACCGCGTTGTGACAACGCATACCATTACTCCGCAAGTCATTACAAATTTTAAATCCAACACCTTGCCTAAATTCCGCACAGACTGGAGTTGGACTAGTACATTTTAATATTCCAATATCCAGCGCCCCCTCTCCGCAAGTCGTTTAAACGACTTGCGGAGTAATGGTATGCGTTGTCACAACGCGGTCATTATGACCGCGTTGTGACAGCATGAGGGATAATGGTATGCGGAGTGAAGAGGCATATTCTACCCGAATGGGTTCCTTATTACATTGCATTTCTACTTATTTTTTGCTTAAAATGTTTGTTTTTGAGATGTTGCTCTTTATAGGGGATTGCCCTCACGAAAAAAAACTTTTGTCATTTGGTGTGACACTTTTCGGCAAAATTAGTGGGGGAAAACTTATGTCTTCCATTCAACTGATTTCAATTTATTTTGGCACCACACATTAAAACTGAATGGGATTAGAGAAATGCTAATGGGAAAACACAAAGTGGTTTCTCTGACTTACGAGTTACTTACCTTTGGTAACTATGTATCTGGTAGAGACGATTCTAGCCGCAGATTCCTTAACATAGAATTATCCCCAGGTGTGAGACTGGATCCGGAAAATGTTTGCCACAGCATCTCTGCGCGCCGGGGGGCGGTACCACGTGACTGCGCCCTGATGTCGTCCACAGGCGTGATGTCAGCAAGGTCACATTATCCCCACCCCAGCGCGCTGGTGTTGGTTTTCTTCTGAGAACTTTTCCGCGCCACGATGCGGAGCCATCAGAAACAAAAACTGTGAGAATATAGGAACAGTGTGCGAAACAATTAGGAACAGAAAGGGAAGGGAAGGGACGAATGGGGAGGAACAACACCATCCGAAGGAGTGCCAAACACCATAGCACCAAAAGTCATAGAACGAAAAAGAAGAGCACAGCGACTGCCCAGCCACCCTGCAAGCAAATAGGACAGCCTCCCTAGGGCAGAAAGCATGTGAAAAATGTCACAGCAGACGCAGAGGTCTGCAACCACAGTCCATAAGCAGGGAAGGACAAGAAGTCCAGGACAAAAGAGTACTGACAATTTACCCCAAGACAACACCAGCAAGGAGAAGGTATCCCCTGTACAGAATTAAGGACCGAGGCACAGCCAAGAGGCCCCAACTCAGAGGAGTCAGAAAGCTCAAGCAATGAAACAGAAGAAGGGCACAAGTAGGTTCCACACTGGGATACCAGTCTGTAGGGACGCAGAAGTACCCAGTAAATCACCAACCAGTCAACAGAAAGGAAGGAGTGGATCAACCAACAAGCGAAGCATCCCACTAGGGAGGAAGTGAAAGAAGACACTCGCAGTAGACAAAAACCACCCAGAGGTGGGCGAGTGCCGAAGACCAAGCTAAAGGTCCTCGCAGAACGGGGAGGAAGGGCGGGTCATGAAGGAATCTGCGGCTAGAATCATCTCTACCAGATACATCATTACCGAAGGTAAGTAACTTGTACATCTGATAGAGACAACTAGCAGCAGATTCCTTAACGTAGAATAGATACCCTTTCCATACCCAGAAGGGAGGAAGATCTGCGAGAGAGTGTACCAGAAGGAAGAACACAGGGCCCCAGCAGGGGATGTGTAACGGGGACAAGAAGGGCGGCCCAGCCATCACCAAGCACAAGGAGCAAGGACAAGGCGAAGGGAGACCAGAACACCCCAAGCCCAGCCAAGGTACCAAGACATCCGCCAGAAAGCCCCGAAGGGACACACAACCGCAGATGAGTACCGAGGAAGAAAGAATCACCCCAAGACTCCAAGGAGAAGGGGTAGAAACGGAGGCAAAGCCCTCCAACGGGAAACACACACACATACACACACACACAGTGAAGGGAACCGCTGCACCGGCCACAGCCTTGAGTCAACGGACAAGGCAGAAACGACTCCACAGTCAAGAAAAGGCAGGCGTGAGAAGAAATACGTAGTATTACAAGGCTCCAGCAGAACAAGAGGTAGAAGTACAAGGGCCCACACCAAGGTTCCCGGTCGTGGACCAGAAAAGAGCATGCGGGCGCAGCCATGAACTGGCAAGCACCACGAGCTGAACACCACAATTAGGCAAAGCTCAAAACGAAGGCAAAGGCCGGGTAAATCCAGCACAACCCCCTAAGGGGAGACTGTGCCAGACAGAAACCGATCCACGAAAAAAAGTGGGACCAACCGGAAGACACAGGCGGGCCAAGCCGTCAACCAGAACACAGGAAAGTAACCCCCCTGTAACACCAGACAGAGGACCAAGCTGAAACACTAGACAAAAAGGTGGAGATACCACAGCACAACGCTGCAGACAGCATGCCAAAGCCAGCCTAGCGATGCAGCGGATACCCAGGATGACAGAACCTGGAGCAGCGCAAGCTACGCCCAGGTAAGGATTAAAGAAACCGCACCAGCGGAATACAGCAATGCTAGGAAAGGCGAGGAGCACGCAAGAGAGCCCACACCGATCCAGCATAGGACAGAGCTACACAATAGCTACCAGTACCCCACTTAGGGTATGACATGTCCCAAAGAAAACATGGGAACCACTCTTAGGGAAAGAATCCCGCATCAGGGGACAAGAACATAAGAACCTGCGGATAGAACCACAGCCGGCTTATCAAGCAGCCAACAAAAAATGCACACATACCAAAAGGGCTGGACCAGCAGCCAACAGAAGAGAGGGCCAATCACGGAACCCCTAAGACACAAGACCGACAACGGCCAATCAAAACACCAGATTCCAGGAAGCAGGTGGGATAACGCCTCCCATCAAGCCCCAGAGGACCAACAAGCCAGCCTACGGAGAGGGAGGAGGACGGAGTCCCGCAAGGAGAAATTGAATGGCAGAGTCTCCATGAGTGTTAAACAAAAGGACCCCATCAAAGGGAAGGTCAACCAAACGCTCCCTAACATTCTCAGGAAAGACAGCATCCCGCAGCTAAGCTCAGCGACGGAGAGCCACAGAACTGGCCATAGCACAGCCGAGAGCATCAGCAACATCCAAGGCCGCGCGGAGAATAAACGCAGCCAACTCCCGACCATCCAACACATGGTGCCGCAGATCAGCGTGGACACCCTCATGGGAGACATGAGAAAGAAGGGACTCCACAGAATCCCACAGACTGGAGGTAGCTCTAGCCAAGACACAGTTGAGTGTTGAGCGCCTGCAAAGCAGAACTGGAAGAAGTAAAGATGTTACGCCCCCATGACTGCCAACCAACGGGCCTCCAGAGACAGAGGAAACAACACCACGAGCAAGCACGGAAAAGCAGTCCGCAGAAGAGAGCCCTAAGTAGAAGGGTGGAAGGAAAGGCAGAATGCGCTGTGCGGAGCAGGACAGTGGTGATTCCGGGGCGACTGAGGCACCGGATTACCCGTGGAAGGATGCCCTCAAGACCTCAGAAGATAATTGTGGAGCGATGCTTCGAAAGGAAGGAAGAGTTCCTGTCCACCAGAGCCCTGGTGGAGAACTTCCAAGAGATTATCTGCAGAGAATGGGGCGACGGGTTCACCCATCCGCAAAATGCCTGCGGCCGTAGAAATAGCCCGAACAAAGGCAGTACCGGCCTCCGTGGGGCGCCGCAGGGGGGAGAGCAACTCCTCGGTGTGCGACAGCTGAAAACTGAGCCGTCTGTCCCTAAGTCCAGCTAGAGGAGGAAGAGGCCAGCCCCTGAATGGTGGTGGATCCACAGATGAGTGGGGGACCTGAGGGACTCCCGGGGAACGTGGGACCTGTGGGACACCCGGGGAACGTGAGGAAGCCAGTGGAGGGTCCAACTGCGAGTTGCGGAAAAGAGGGTCGGAGGATTGAGGCTGCGGGGACGGCGAAGAGCCCTTCCTAGAAGACGCCGGTGAAAAAGCACAAAGCTGCGTCCCGTCTCCGGAGAGAAAGAGACCAGAAGATGACCAACCTTCGGGGAGGAGGGACTCTCCGGAAACGAGTCAAGGACCCGACGCCGGCGTGGAACCGTGGAGTCCGCCACAGGAGCCGGCTCAACGTCAATCGGTGCCGGAGGTGACAGTTGCAGCGCCGAGTCGACCTCCAGTACCACGTGCTCCCTGGGAGAAAGGGGCAGGGTCAGAGCCAGTTTGGCTAGGGAACAGCGCCAAAAAGGCACCAGCTCTACTTCACAGGGGGCAGCCGCCCGCACAGAGGGCCAAGAGGGACTCGGAAAAGCACTCCAGGCCCCGGCCTCCACCCGCGGCACCACCGGAGCCGGGGAGGAAGGCCTTCGGCGCCAAACCGGCGACCTCCTGTGACACCACAGGGAGCCCCGTGGGGATTTGCGGCGAGGCAAGTGCGCCAGGTGCCGACAATGGGAGCCCTAAGAACTACACCTCGGTAACACCACCCTCCTCCAACCTGCAGCTGAAACCTTCGGCGCCTGGGCCGAAGCCGCCAGCGACTCTGCGGAAGGCCCCGCACGAGGCAAGGGATGCGCTGACATCTCAGGAGGTGGAGGCGGGCCAAAGAAGCCTTCAGAGCGGCAGTGTAGGCTGTCACTTGGACCTTAGTCGCCCCAACGCCAGGAAAAGGCAGGTAGGGAGGCAACAGGCGAGGGCACACGTCCTGAAGAGAGCCCGCGCCCTCTGACGAAGGAGGACAGGGCCTCGGAGACAAACTGCAGGACCTACCAGTCGGTGAGCGACGACCCTGGAACCGTGGTGAGGGGCGATGTCGCAGTCAGAATCGGCGGCTCCTGGCTTCCGAGGTTGGGTCGGACGCTGAGATGACACCGACCTGGAGAAATGGAATAGCATCAATTTCATCCGGCGCTCTCGTCGTGACTTAGGTTTGAGGTGCTGACAGGCGTCGCAGTCTGTCAAGTCATGGTGCTCGCCCAAACACCACATACAAATCAGGTGAGGGTCCGTCGCCGACATCGGACGTGCACAGGATGTACACGTCTTGAAGCCCAAAGGCATTCACACACTGTTCATCACGCGAAAGCGTGAAAAAAGAAAGCCTGAAAACAGGTCAAGACACAATCCGGATCCGCGTTGCATGCAGAAAAGAGAAAAAACTGACGTTGGCGCTCCGCGGTGGGGCTTATAACTTGCTGACGTCACGCCCGCGCCGACGTCAGGGCGGAGTCACGTGGTACCGCCCCCCAGCGCGCAGATATGCTGTGGCAAAAAAATTCCGGATCCAGTCTCACGCCTGGGGATAATTCCACGTTAAGGAATCTGCGGCTAGTAGTCTCTATCAGATCTTGAGAATTAAATATATTTCCATTGTTACCTGTGTGAAAAAACTTAGCCCAAGTTCAAATCACTAAACCAGAAAGAAATTATTAGGGATAATAAGGACAAAATAATGAACATCTACCCCCATACTAGGAGTCAAGCCGGCAATTTCTGAATGTTTTATGGCATTCAAAATATAGAGTTCACGAAAAGGTCCAATTGTATAAAATTGACCCCATGTCAGGAGACTAATATTAACCAGGAAAGTTAAGAGTACTAGAATATGAAATAATATTTTTATAAGTTTCAAACACTGACGCAGAAATAGTTTCCACATTCTGCTTCCCCTCTTTCTCACGAACCGAAAAAGTACAACTGTCTCACTCCTGTGATTGCACACACAATAGAAGATTCAACAAATACATCTCATAACGAAATCAACTTTCATTTAAAATTAAAACAAACAAAAAAAAAAGTGTTTGATTTTATTTATTTACCCATGTATTTCACTGATTGTAACAGGGGGAAGTGGCTCCTCTGTGGAAGGTGTTGCAGTGGATTGGGAGCTTTGACCACTACATATCACGGTCAATGGGGTACAAGCAAATTCAAGGGCATACTGCAGCACATCGGACAAAGGGTATCGAATTGGACCAGAACCAAAATTCAAGTACCTAAGGGATGAAACAATTCAAAGTTTCAGACTTATTAATGGCAACAAATATTCTGAAAATGCTGAGAAAAATTGGATTATTATAACAGGGGCCGTCAGAAATTACATTCCCATCTTTTGCCATCGATGCGTAATTGATTGGCTGGAAGAAGAATGAGAATAGTGAATCTTGATAATAAGAGTGTACTTTATGAGCATTAAAGGGTGATTGATCATCTCACGTTCAGCCTATGCACATTAGACGAGTACAGACGGAGGTGCATCAGGATCACCAGGAAATATCATAAAAAACTGTAAACCGTTTGTCACATTGCAATCTCCATTCAGTAAAAGGAAAAAAAACACAAGTTAAGGCAAAAATTCCATCGGGCTAAACCATCCAAAGGCAGTTATTTTCAAGGAGAACAAGTAAACACAGCTATAAAATGTAATAGTGCTTCATTGCATTTTATAACTACCTTTTTTGCAGATTACAGCAATGTTTATGAGGTCACTGTGCTGTCAGCTAAAGAGACACTCTCAAAGTGTGAAAGAACAGCAACAGACAGGAAGAAGCTCTTCAGTGAGCATCACATCTCAAACACAAACCAATGCTAACAAGCATGGACAGAAAAATATTTGATAACTAGGATTCTTCATCCTAAATGCGTTTCTGTCAAAACAGTTCAAAGAATTACCACATTGTGGTTTCAGAACCTAGCGCAGAAAAGTCCCAAGGGCTCCATTTGATGTAACCTCTCAAAAAGTATGAAACAATTAGAAATACTGAAATATAAAGATGCTGCATGCTTGGACAGTTATCTAAATAAGTAAAGTAACAGTGCAACAGCAACTATTAGTAACTCCGACCCCGTCCCATATTTTTTGTTACATACAGGATTGGGAAGGGGAGAATCTTTCCCAAGTCATGGCTTTTAATGTCACTACTCCTGAGATAATGTATTTTGTTATAGTTGATTAGAGAACAGATTTGTTTTATTCACATAATCTTCTTCTGTGCATACAGTTAGAGATACAAGATTAGCCATGTCCTTTTGAAACATGCAATATATTAGTATGTGTTAACAATACTCTGAGTATTTAAGGTATTGTATTGCCTGGTCCTATTATCATCTATTCAAACGTATAAAGTTCGAAGTCCTAGTCTATGTGTTCTAAGACTGTCTCAAATACTGTTCTCGCTACATGAATGAATCTGAGACTATCTGAAATCTTTTCTCACTCCCTGAATACATTTGGCTAGAAACAAGTGAAATTTGGACTTCTTTTCTGAACATAAGACAAGTATTTGAGAACTTAATGCTAGCTGTACAATGTAAACCCTTTATAGAGAACTAGAGTTTTCAATATTTTGCAGCGGTCCATAATGAAAGCACAATCCATTGAATTATCTTATTTTCTACCAAGAATCTTATTAAAACACAACTTCTAGTCAGTGAAAGCTAGCCATTTCTTGATCAGAAGAGCATTAGGTTTATTCCGAATAGCATCTTGGCACTAGAAGAGCAATTAAATACTCACTTGATTAATACAGAATTAATGACACCACTGAACTAAGGAAACTTTGGCCAAAGAATAAACAGATAATGATCTCCATTCTAAAGGTGAGTTGACCAACTGTAATCATAAAGGGATGATGTTGAAAAGTTTTTGACTGAAAAACTATGCACCCCCCCCCCCCATTCTGGGTTTATGTTATAAGAGGGGTCTTTAGCAACAACGTGAAGTGGAATATAAAAGTCTAGATGTCGTCTATACTAACCGGGTAGACCTGGGGCTGAGCCAATAAACAGATTATTTATATAAGGTACAACTGTCCACGGTCACAAAAAAGGAGCAGGAGGCACTGGGCTCTCCAATCACCAAGGATGACATTCTTAGGGCTATCGGGCGCCTTAAACCGGCAAACAGCCCGGGGTCGGACAGACTGCTGGCAGAGTTTTATAAGAGTTTTGCGCCGCTCTTAGTGGATGGACTACTTGTAGTCTATAATGAGATGTTGTAGAATGGCTTCTGCCCGCCCACTAGGAGTGAAGCACTAGTGGCTATGATTCCCAAAAAAGACAAAGACCCTGATATGCCTAGCTCCTATAGGCCTATCTCCTTGTTGAATATA
Source organism: Lissotriton helveticus (assembly GCF_964261635.1). NCBI lineage: Eukaryota > Metazoa > Chordata > Amphibia > Caudata > Salamandridae > Lissotriton > Lissotriton helveticus. Next base: position 1,586,202,098 of record NC_136061.1, on the reverse strand, counting down.
CATGTCAAGATACTGAGTGGTATTATGGTTAACCGCCTCCTCCCCTATATGAAACGTTTGATTCACACAGACCAGGCGGGGTTTATCCCTGGACAGAATACTACCTATAATTTACAAAGGCTGGCACATGTCTGGCATGCTCCTGCTTAGCGGACTCCGATACTGTGCTGGTATTCCTTGATATTGAGCAGGCATTCGACTCTGTGGAGTGGCCTTACATGTGGCAGGTCTTGAGGGGCATGGGGTTGGAGAGCAGTACATTAAATGGGCACAATTACTTTATGCAGCTCCAACGGCCAGAGTGAGAATGGGCAGGACCGTGTCGAGACAGATAAAACTACGCAGACGAACAAGGCAGGGGGTGCCCGCTTTCGCCCCTACTTTTCACGATAGCCTTAGTACCATTGGCGGTTCGAATACGGGCAGTCATGGACCCTTGGGGGATACAACTAGGTAACACCAACCATGTAATTTCATTATATGCAGACAATACGCTGTTGTTTCTGCGTCAGGCGGGACCATCCATCCCGGTGTTCCTACGTAAACTCGGGCAATTTGGGGACATCTCGGGGATGCGAATTAAATGCAGTAAATAGAGTGTGATACCGTTGGGTGGGACGGCCGCCTGTCAACCAGCTGTACGACCGACTATAAACCTCCCGTGGGCTGCTGAAGGGGAACGATATCTGGGAATACGCCTGGCTTCTTTTGCGGACTGCTTTTATGCAGCCAATATGGGCAGTGTTCTTGAAGGCCTACGGGGCTCAGTCCGTTTCTGGGCTGATTTACCCCTATCACTTATGGGACGAATAGCAATTGTTAAAATGACTATACTCCCAAGATGTCTGTATCTCCTACAACATTGTTTTTATGTGATACAGAGATCGTGTTTTATCACCTTGGATAACCTCATTGGCACACTCTTTTGGGAGAAAAAGTGAAGGAGAGTCCGATTAGTAACATTACAAAAGACGTGGGAGGGTGGTGGCTTAAAAGTCCCACGGCTAGACATGTACTATATGGCGTCTCAATTACAATATGCGGTTCACTGGTTTGATGACAACGATAACTGGGAGAAACATCTGCTGGCCGGAACGTATAGGGGAGAGTCATGACTGCATTATTGATGATGGGCTCTTTGGCCCCTAATAGGTATCCCTATATAGTACGACATGTGGCAACTGTCTGGGAGCAGGCGTTACGCAGGATAGTCCGACATGCCCCATATCCCCCCGAATTGCCTTTATGGGCGGTTCGTCCATTTGCAGCAATAGCGGACTCTATGTCGTTTAGTCGCTGGAGGGAGGGGGGCTGTCTACTGATGGGAGATCTATAATGGAATGGCCGTTTCGTGACCAAGACAAGGCACAAACCGAATTTGATCTAGGTCCGGGCCAATTTTTGCAATATGCCAAAATATCGAGGGTTGGCGTGAGCTCTGGCAGGCTTTTCCGGATGAGCCACCTGTTACTAATATCCTTAAAACTATGCTAGAAATGGTCCAGGGGGGGGGGGGGGGGAGAGTGATATTCTTATATAGAGCCTTAAGAGCGGATCTTCCGGGTGAGTTGCTGCGCTTTCAGCAGAACTGGAATGCTGTACTGGACGTGCCCCTGAAGGAGGCAGAATAGCGGAAGTTGCATGGGGTGGTAGGTAAAGTTAGCACGAATGCACGCTTTAAATTACTTCATTACAATGTCATACACCAGGTGTATTTCACCCCGCATACATTGCACGTAATATTCCTCTGCCCGGGAGGACTGCTGTCCAAGATGTCATGCTTAGGGGGCGGAATTCATTCATATGCTCTAGACTTGCCCTACATTGCAGTTTTAATGGAAGGAAGTATTAGGCAGATTGGGAAGAGCCACAGGCTGGACTATCGCGCAGGATATTAGGACGGTATTACTGGGCCTACTGCCAACTCTTAAAAATAAAAAAATAAGCAGGCGATTTGTAAACCTGGTACTACTGTTAATCAAAAGACGGGTGGTGATTGCCTGGATGCAACCAAGACCCCTGAAGCATTCTGACTGGGTACGGGGATATAAGTGAGTGGGCAACGGCGGAGCTGGTCCGGATAGGACTTGTAAGACAGGACGAGAAAGCAGAGGACAATAGGTTGGCATGGGCATCTATGATTTCGGAGCTGCAGGGAGATCAGAATCACCACAAACAAGACTCTTAAGATAGGGATGATACGCATGAGGGTGACTAATGGGAACCCGAATAGAGACACCCCAACACCTGAATAACGAATGCCTTATGCTAATCTAATGGTAGTCACAAACAAAGACTGAAATGGTATGGATCGGTAGGAAGGGGGGGGGGTTATTGGATGTTGTTTAATTTGTCTTAATGTTGATTAAATGCTATGGGCTGTTACAGACACTACTGCTAGGAGCACACTTGGTTGGGTGATGCCAGCGGGATGCCATTGGTGATCCGACGCGCGCATTTGTATAAATGCAGATTCCAAAGCTGTGTATTATAGCAAGCGATGTACACATTGTGCAGAATGTATTGTACTTACGGTTGAAGTTGCTAAGAATAATATATATATATTTTTTAAAGTCTAGATGTCCAATACAGGGATAAACTATAATACAAAACAAGTGAAAGCCTGTGATCACTAGGGAACTGGGGTGTCAATAAAAATTTAAAAAAAGAACAACGGTCCCTAATACCATCAAAATTTCATGAAAATCAGTCATTCTTTCATGATTCAATAATTGTATATATTCACAAATGTTCATCAAACAATAAATCACAATGTACAGTGAGGTGCAAAAGTGTCTGTGCTCGCAAGGGTGACACACTCATGTGATATACAGAAATAGGTGTGTACCACAATGCTTTCTTAATAGATGACCCAAAGACCAGAGTCAACTGATTTCCAACTCTCCCAGATAACCTATCAAACCCAGCAACAATGCATTCATCATTATAGTTGGTTCTGGGTGGGGTAGTGAGAGGGGTCTGCCAGCAGTCCTATTGTGGGCGAGCAGCCACAACTACAGTTATTTTGCAGACTTCTCCAACAACTGGATGTAATCTCACAAGTTACCCTGGTGCTGTGCCCACTGAGACTTCAGATTCCACTGCACAGCTCACATGTGCCAACTGAAGTGATTCAAAGCAGGATGCAGGAGGACAAGAGGCCAGAAGCCTCAAAGCAGCTCTCACTGAGACCAAGGTCAAAGCTGAAACATCAGAATCATAGCTCTAATTTCCTGGACTCGTTGAGGTGAGGAATAGGCTTGGAAGAGCCCCATTTCCAGGATGGCTTCAATGAGTTGGGAGCCATTGTGTAGGAGCCATGCGTGACTTCAGGACATAGATGGAAAAGCCCAAAGATGTCAGCAAGTCAGCCATCATCTGGAGATGGTTCACGACCGTCTGAAGCAACCAGTCATCAATGTTTGGAAAGGTTGGTATTCCCAACCTCCACAGATGGGCTGCAACCACCTCAGTCACCTTTGTAAACAACTGATGGGCACAGGTTAAGGCCAAAGGTGAGCACAGTGAACAGAATGTGCTCTAAGCCTACCTGAAACCGCAGATAACATTAGCTAGATTGCTGGACAGGGATATGGAAGTAGGTGTTCTGCAGATCCAACTCCACCACCCAGTCTTGTGGAGCTAGGGCAGACAGAACTTTTGCCAGGGTGAGCATTCTGAACTTGTCCCTCCAGAGAAGAAAGTTCAGAGGGAACAGACTGAGGTTAGGAAGGAGGACTCTGCCCTTTTTTCAGCACCATATCATAATGGGTGTAACAGTAAGTCCAGATCTCTGATGCCAGAATCCTGTGCATCACGTAGCTGCAGGGAGACTGAATGCTGTTGGGTTGATTACCTGTATCTAACTAACAATGACTGCAAGGCATGCTGTTGTTGAGGTACGTTGGTGTGGTCTCTGCTGCTATTTATTTATTTGAGTTCTATATAACGCTGGCTAGACCCGGAGGTATCAGCGCGCTTAACATGAGGAGAGTTACATAGGTTACAAGTTACACATTGTTACATTAGGTACATCAATAAGTTACATCCGTTGGTACACGGCGTATAGAAGGGTAAGGGTGTAATGTAAAAGGGGGACGGGGAGGGGGATTAAGCGGAGAATAGGCACAAGGATAAACAAAGCCAGCAGGGGGAGAGCGATTCAAGGGTGAGAGGAAAGGAATAGGGGAGGCAAGCAAATAACGAAGGAGGGAAGAAGTGGGGGAGGAGACACAGCGAGGAGAGAAGGAAGCAACTGTGTCTGATGTCCAGCTGGGTGGGAGACGGCTCCCCGCGGTAAAGGGATCATTCCCAGTCTTCCATTTTGTGCGATTCCCTTGTCGCGGTGGACTCTCTCAGCGGGGACGCTGAGACTCCAGGGCATAGATGCTGGATCCCTCCCCAACAAGGGGAGAGGAGTGCTTTGGTCCCAGGTACACTTAGAAGAATGGAGGAAAAGGAGGGGGAGGGGGTAGAAAAGCAAGCGTGAACACAGTGTCCAACTTCTGGCAGGGTAGGAGACGGTCCCAGTGGTAAGGGGATCAATCACAGTCCTCCACTATGTCCTATCCCCTGATGACGCCAAAAAAATGGCTGGGGTAACTGCCATACAGGTGGGACTGGACCCTGTATGACAAGAGGTCTTCTGGGTGGTGTTGAAGTATGGGTCACACATCCGGAGGATGTGACAAAAAGCGTAAGGAGTAACAATGTTAAAAAATGTGGAGCACCGATTGGTCGGGTGTGAAGCTCCCGGGGTGAAGGAGCTTGATCTTAATAACGGGTATACGTGAGCTGCCGGATGACAATATAAAGGAGTTTTACAGCAGCTGCAGGAGGGAGGTTTGGTAGCATGCTGCCCCTAGAGGCCAAGACTCTGGAGGCTTGATCCCCTGCCTCTACTGCAAAAGGACTGAGAGACCTGCTGATGCCAAGGATAATCCAATCGAACTGTTAGTAAAATGACATTTATTGTTTATGTTGATAATACTCAGTTCTTCAAAGCATTTCTACTTGTATGCACATATGGTTACAGCTTAAAAATAGCCCAAGGCCTGCGTGGCAACAGAAGGGACAAAACATATGTTAGCTGCTCCTTCCAAAACCAAGCGAGATTACAAGTCCCCTATCGTGGAGTAAAAAGCTACACAATAGCAGTTGATTATTGTCTATTATTGTTCATTTCCAGTGCTTCCAACCTTACTGCTGAGCCAAGATGGTCATACCGCAAACAATATGCCTATGGTTAAAATAACATTTGTGGCTGTGTTAACTGCCGTACAGGTGGGGCTATACCCCTGGCCAAGAGTGCTTGAACTTCTCCTCAGTGTATGGACAGGGGTCTACTGGGTGGTGCTGAGATATGGGTGGCATATCTGTGGGATGTGACAAAAAGTGTAGGGAGTGACCATGACATAATCTGAATCACCGATTGATCAAATCTGACGCTCCTCCACCCAGTGAGGTAAAAAGTGCTAGGTCTTCCTACCGGGTGTTTGTGAGCCACCTGAAGACGATATAAAGGATTTTGCAGCAACTGCAGGAGGGAGGTTTGGGTAGCATGCTGCCCCTAGGTGGATAGATTCGGGTGGCTTGATCCTATGCCTGTACCGCAAAAGGACTGAGAGGCATGCTGTTGCTGAGGATAATCCAATTGAGCTATTAGTAAACTGTCATTTACTGTTTGTTATGGTGATTACACTCAGTTCCTCAAAGTTTTTCTACATGTTTTCACATATGTTTATAGTCTAGAAAATCCACAGGCCTGCAATTCAACAGAGGGGGCAAAACATGTGTTAGCTGCTCCTTCCAAAACCAAGCGAAATTACAAGTCACTTATCACGGAGTAAAAAGCTACAAAATACCGGTTGATTATGGTCTACTACCGTTCAGTTCCAGTCCTTCCAACCTTACTGAGGTGCCAAGATGTTCATACCACAGTATATGTCCCTATGGTTAGAAGAACATTTGTATCTTGCATATCTATCCTGAAGCTACAAAGTAAATAGTACTGATGGAGCAAGGATTCAAGAAACTAAACTTGCTCAGAGCAAGTCATTAACTTCAATAATACGTATCAGACATCGACACATGGGGGAAAAGCTTTACGCATGCTTAATTAATATGGAATAAAATTCAACGCAACTAAAAGCCGCTTTAAAACGGAAAAACGCTTTGCGCATGTGAAAATCAGAATAACTTAGAAAAACATGTGACTAACCCGCTTGAGAGTGAAAAACTCTCACACATGCGCAGGAATAGCTAATATGTGGTCTTGAGGAGCCACATGCCCGGCATATGTTTGTTTGAACTAAAAGCAAAGCTGCTATTAATAATGCTTTTGCTCAAGAGAATAATAATAACACAGGATAGAGTAGAAGTGGGTGGTTAACAGTGAGAACTATATATTTGATAAATTAACATCGGTTTACGATTCCTTTATTGATAATGCACATTTGGGCCTGCCATCGTGCATGAACGAGAGAAAATGGCGCTTGATGAAATGGGAGCCGCGCATGCTCAGTGGATTCGCAATATGACCCGATGACAGCAAGAGCTGAATGACTACCAAAGAGCAAGGACAGATGACGTGATTAAACGGAGATTAGAATCCCTTGTCAATGGAGTAGGTATAAAATGTTAAAATATTGCAACAATGCATGTATGAGAATTAAAAGTAATGAATGAGCTAAGGGTAAGGGTTTGCAGGACAATTAGAATATTAATAAAAATGAATATATCAGCATGGTGTGATGAAAACTCCCCTGGCCCCATCCAATCATATTCAGTGTTTCTTCAATATTTGCAACTTTTGAGGGTGGGACATGTAGAAATAAAGACTATAACTAGAGTGACTTAAGTTAGCAAGGTAGACATCTATGCTGAGGAGAGAGGCGAGAGCTGCTAGAAGAAAAGAAGAGAAGCGCAGACTGGGAAGATTCATGATTCAAATGACAACTTGATTAGATTTGAAGATTCCGGAAGAACATCGAGGAGGGAGCGAGTGTAAAAGAGGGATGCGCCCTGGTGCGTCGGGTTTATAGACAAGTCTAGTAAGTATCTGTCCTGTCCTGATCTTATCCTAAAGACTTTGTCTCCTGTTCCTAATTCAGGGGACTCCCACCAGTCCTTTGGCCAGAGGGGTGGTTTTCAGTATTTCCTTAAGTAATTATCATTTTGGCTCAAATGTGCACATTTCTTTGCGAATATATTCTATCCATATGCCTTTTGTCTCTACATCTATCCATTCTTTTGCATTTTGATTTGTTGAATTAATTTTGTGTTAATGAATGTTCTTACTAAATGATTTTTTTTTTCTTCCATGATGAGAATGATGGTGCTTACACTGTAAATCTGTAAATGAACGTTCAAATTTATGCCTGAAATCTTAGATAAAGCTTATGAATCTTACCCCAAGTCTGTGGTTATTTCACTGAGGACTGAGTATTAGTTAAATGGTTGTTAATATCACCATCAACTAACTCAACTAATTATCCATCGACCAGAGTAAAGAGTGTTGATTCGTGAAGATTAGTTAGGTATGACCTGGCAATAACCGCCGGAGTCAAAGTTTATGATTTTCTACCATTTCAAGATTAGTCACTTCTTATTCTCAACTAATCTTTCACTGATCAAAATGTTGTTTCCTCTGATCAATGGACCATTAGTTGAACTAGTTGGTGGTGAAATTACATAAAATAATCTTCTTACATTTATAAAATGACCACAGAGTCTGGAAATATTTTGAATCTTTATCTAAATTAATTTCATGTGAACCACTTACAAAGTACAGTACAGTCTCCGTCACTCATAGGAAGGAAGATTCAATTTATCAATCATCAAACACATACTTTATACCTTGCAATGACTTATGCTCAGAAAGGAGAGGATAGAAAGAGAAGAACATTTGCACATACACAGAAATAATAATTACCTAGGATGGTGTGAAAACCAACCCCGTGGCCAAGGAGTTAGGAAGGGTCCCCCGGGAAAGGTCAGGTGACAAAGATTTCAGGACAGGATAAATGACCTCTCTATAACACCGATGCTTGCGTAGCACCCCTCTCTGACACTCTTCCTCCTCGAGATTCTTCCACAAACTTTTTATTTTTTTTTATTTTTATTTTAACGAACTTTATTGTCACCAAGTCATTTCTACACAGCTACAGGCCTACAACCCGGAGGCCGGCCGCAGGTATACTCAGGAGCAGTAAATAATGGCAAACACATAAGACACAGCCATAGAACAGACAGCCCTGAGGTCCAGCGGCAATGCAGTTATCACACAGTGAATACCCCTAAGTAGGGCTCCGAGAAGTAGGAGAATCCCCACAGATGCAGAAGAGAAAATCCCCTCTCCTTCAGACCCCCCTTCCGGACTAGGATGTACAAGTCTTTATAAATCAAGTAAGCTCTGCCTCAGTAACAATTGAAACAACCAACTCCTACCCCCCCCCACCCTATTGCCACAGCCGAAGCCATTCCTGTAAGTTATGTAGCCTATACGTGTTCCTGACGTCTCAGCATCCTGGGCCATGGGGCCATGCCACTAGAGCCCGCTAGTCCTCCCCAGACACATCCGTTTAAGAAGGGAGTCACCCCCCAGCCGCAGGAGGGCCCGCCCCAACCCTAGTCCCAGAAGATGCTACTAGGCTCCTTCCTGTCATAGTGCAGTCTCCGAGTCCACCATTGTGTCACCTTCCGCCTCCCCAGAGTCTCTCTCTGCGCTCCTCGTATTTAAGTATGTCCTATACAACCCCCAAAAATTCTTAGGTCGGGAGGTCGGAGGGAGCAGTTCACTATATTGTTCTGATTGTGTGCAGCAATAAATCATATCGTGCGCCCATCTTTTAGTGGTTGGGCGTGGACCTCTCATCCAGTGGAAAGCCACCACTCGCCTGGCCATTAACATTCCCATATCCGCCAGACGTCGCAACCCCGTCGGGAGACGTTTTGAGTATCCCAGTAGTGCCAACGCCGGGTCCGGACGAATCGCTAACTCCAGCACCGCACTCATCTCCTTAAATATGTCGTCCCAGTATTCTGTATAGCTGGGCATTGCCACACCAGATGCAAAAAATCCGCCACCGGCGCGCGGCATCTCTCACACTCCGCCGTTTGTCGAAGGCCATATCTAGGTAACCGCTCCGGAGTGTAAAACTCTCTGCAGGATTTTAAAATGAATAAGTCTGTGCCTCCCGTTTAGGGAGATCGTTTTGGTGTTCCCGCAGCAGTACTGCCACATGGTATCATCTATAGTGATGTGCAGATCGCGCTGCCACTCATCCCTGGCTTTCATGAGGTTCTGTTTCCTGTACATAATTGCCTTCCTGTACAGTATCGTAACCAGCTTATGAGGCTCCGCCGACTTTATAGTATGTGTGAGTTCTGGGACTTCAGGCGGCTCGGTGAGATCGGGGCCCAATAGGCTCAGCAGGGCTCCCCGTACTCTGTGGAAGTGAAAGCACGTTAGCAAGGAGACAGCGCCATTGCCAGAAGTTATCTGCTCCCATGTCTTCACCCTTCCCTCCAGAAACAAGTCGCCTAACTTAACCATACCCAGCATTTTCAGGGCTTGTATGACTCCCTTGTCTCTCAAAGGCGGAAGCCATAACCCCGACTCCGGCGGCATGTCTGGGGAGTACAGAATTTCGCAGTTCCGCGCTCGAGTTAGGAAGTGCCAGGCATGGTTCGTGGCAGTCAAAGAGTCCAGAGCTCCCGTTCTACGGTCGACCGGGAGGCACACCGTGGCGGGGAGAGTGAGGGGAGCTGCAAACAGACGCTCCAGGCGGACGTGCGGGATATTGGCCTCACCGTGGATCCAAGTATGTAGGTGCGAAGCCTGCGCCACCCTGTAGTATAATTCCAAGTCTGGCGCGTTCAGTCCACCCATCTCGTACGGGAGAGTTAAGGTATTCCATTTCACCCTTGGTTGCTTACCTCTCCATGCCAGTTTAATCATGAGTTGTGTGACCGCCTTAAAAAAATGTTTAGATAGGACCACCGGGAGCGCACTGAACAGAAACAAGAATCGCGGTAACACTACCATTTTCATAATGGCTATGCAGCCCATGAGAGAGAGCGGCAATCCACACCACTTGTCCATGTCGTCTTCTAATCTGCTATAGGCCACCCCGTAATTTTCTCAGATTAAAATTTCCGGGTCTGTGTGCAGTTGTATCCCCAGATAACGTACCGGCTCCTGGGACCACTGCAACGGATACTCCGCAGCAAAGGGTCGGGTAACTGGGGTCAGCGGAAAGGCCACCGACTTTGCCCAGTTTATCCTCAGGCCAGAGAGAGCGCCGAAGCGCACCACTTCCCGTAGCACCGAAGACAAGTTATTCTCCGGGTCCCGAACATATAGCAGGGTGTCATCTGCATAAGTAGAAATTATGATCTTATGGGCTGGGAAACTAATACCCTCATGCCAATGATACTCTCGTAGTGCGCAAGCCAGCGGCTCCGCCACCAGCGCATATAACAATGGGGACAAGGGGCACCCCTGTCTGGTCCCTCTACCGATAGGAAAAGGATCCGTCTCCAGGTCCCCCACTCGCAGTCTCGCCGATGGGTCGTGGTATAAGGCTCCGATCATTTGAAGGAAGGGCTCGCCCAGACCCATGCGCCGCAGCACTCTAACCATAAAGGGCCACTCAACCGAGTCGAAAGCCTTCTCCATATCGAGAAATACAGCTATAGCCTTCACATCTTGCTTCACGTGCTGAACCACACCGAGGACCGTCCTAACATTATACGTGAGGTTCCTATGGGGGATAAATCCCGCCTGTTCCGGGGCAACCAATTCAGGCGTCAGAAGAACAAGCCTCGTAGCGAGCACCTTTGCGTACAATTTCGCGTCAACATTCATGAGCGAAAGTGGTCTGTACGAACCACATTCGTCGTGAGGTTTACCTGGCTTAAGTATAGTTACCAGTAATGCCTCCCGCATCGAAGGTGGCATACTGCCCTCCACGCATATGTCGTCGAAGAGCGCCGAGAGATGTGGGATCAATTTGTTCTGGAACGCTTTATAGAAGGACACCGTAAGTCCATCAGCACCCGGAGCGCCGCCAGAGCGCATGGTCGCCAAGGCCTCCACTATCTCCTCCCTGTCAAAAGGCTGCATAAGGAATTCCCGTTGTGCATTCGAGAGCATAGGTAGTGTAATATGCTCTAGGTAATCCGCAATGTCATCATCTAGGTCACCTCCCTTAGCCGCATACAGGTCCGCGTAAAAAGCCTTGAACCGATCAGCTATCTCAGCGCTTTCAGTAGCCAACTGGCCATCAGCCGTTTTTATCTCCGTAATCTGGGTCCTCCCTCTAGTACCTTTCAGAATTCTGGCTAGCAGAGAGCCGGGGCGGTCCCCCTCACCATACGTTCTGGCAACTGCGTATTTCCCCATATGTTGTACCTCCCTATCTGCCTCCTCATGGTATTCAGTAAGCAGTTTTTTGATTTCCTCAAGATCCTCTGTGTTTGGGCTGACGCGCTGCCTCTGCTCAAGAGCGTCTAACTGCTGCTCTAATAGCTTCAGTCGACCTCTGATTGATTTAAGAACACTAGAGTGTTTGGACATAGCCATGCCCCGAATATACACTTTGAAGGCCTCCCAAAGTGTCTGATAACTATCCACCGAGCCCACATTAGTATCAAAGAAGACATCAATGTCCTCCGCAAGCTCCCCTCTGTACTTCTCGTCAAGGAGTACATAGGGAGGGAAGCGCCACGTGAACGGCGGTATGATTCTAGCTGGCAAGTGCAGCTCCAACAACACCGGGGAGTGGTCCGAGAGGGTGCGCGGCAATACTGTGCAAGACTTAATCAGGCCCAATATTTCCGGGGTCGCCATCCAGTAGTCGATCCTAGTATGTATATCGTGAAATGCCGAGTAGTGTGTGTACCCACCCCTTTCAGCGTGTCTATAGCGCCACACATCCTCCAGATCTAACGTGAGGAGTTCCCTTCCCAACGCCTGCGCAGCTGCTGACGGTTTACGTGGGGGCCCTGCAGATCTATCAAGTGCAGGATCTAGTACAAGGTTGAAATCACCCCCCCAGATCATGCGTTCCACGAACTTCTTCTAAGTAATTTAATTTAGGATAGCTGGTTCTGCATTCGATTCTTCATCAGCATCTCTCGTCACTCCGACAGCATCCCAAGCTCTGCAGCATTCAGCAAATCTCTAACTAAAGACTACCTCAACTATACTCTTCGATATTCATGTACCACCCATTAATGTTTCAATATGGTTTAAAAAATGCTAACTCTGATTGGAAAGGCAAGGAGGGAAGATCATCACACCATGCTTATTTTCCATCTTAGTCTATCAGTCTATTGTTCATAAATCCAACCTCTTAATTTTTATTCACATTTTTTTATTCACACCCTTATTCGCATCTTATTAGAAACAAATGATAACATTTCCATGCATTTCTATTCATTCAAGAGTCTTTGGTGCTAGTTCCCAGGGTATGTATCTTTTGTGTCCTTGGATGGCGCTCAAGTGTCTCGTCACTATTCCGGCTCAATTTCACTAGGCATGCGCAGAGGTCAGGTGGTTAACAGACTCTGGACTCATACTAAAGGCCCAAAATACGTACTAATAAAAGAGTGAAAAAGACAAATGTTAATTTAAAAAGATAAATGGTTTCACTGTATACCACCTATTTCTTCTCCTATCCCATTTCATTTATTAATGCTTTCCCCACATTAGCATTAGTAAAATAGCTTGTGTTAGTTTCAGCAAAGCAGATGCCAAGCATGTGAGCTTCCAAGCCGCAATGGTAATCGCGTCTGCTCATGCGCAAGAAATTCCCTCCAAGCAACAACTCGTCAAACTGCGTAGATGCAGCTGACGCATGCGCAATAAAGATTTCCCGTTAGCAGCCATTTTAGAATTTTGCTTGAGTTACTTATTAGTAAACACGTAGGCAAGCTTCTCTGTCTTTTATGTCCAATGTGGGTGTATTAGTTTTACACAATACGTAATTAATACACTATTAAAAGTTAAATGAGAGGATTGCTTCTGAGCAAGTTTCTTTTCTACGAGTCCTTGCTCCATCAATCCCCTCTCTGATGGCATTTTTAAGCCATCACAAAAATCACCCATCCCAATCAGATGCCAGCTTTAGCATATCTGAATTTCTTTCCCTTTTTCAATCTTGTTTTCATCTTTACTCTTTAAATCTTTCATTCTTTCATATAATTTTCCCTTCATTTCTTATAGCTGTATCTCTTCATATTTTCTTTTCTTTCCCTTTCCATTTACTTCATATTTCCTTCCTCTACCTTTGTTTCTGCAACATTTACACCATATCATTATCGTTTACAAGATTAACAAACCAAGTCCCTATTGAGGAAATACTCTTTGTTAGTCTCTCCAGTGGTTTAAATTTTTCTTGGAAGTTTTGTAATATTCCTAATATATCCTCTAATTTCTTTACTTTTATCAGGTATGTAAGTGCAACAATATTGCACTTTAAATATTTGATAGACTCTGCCTTCTTTTGCCAATAGTATATCAAGCGCAAGTTGTTTTTGCAAAACCATAGACCTAATTGCAACCATTTCTGTATTAATCATTAAGAAATCTCCAGCAGTATCAGTCGAAAGACGATCAATCAACTACTGTTGACAATTGACAGATTCTATGTGAATTTAGAACGACTCCCACTGAAGGTATCAATGCATTAAATAGGTCACCTATTTTTTCTGAAAACTAGCTCTCTTTCTTTGTGTTACTTCATTAGTGTTTTCATTGCTTTCAGTGATTCTCTAGTTCCATCTTTTAGTCCCCATCCTCCCAAAATCAGGATGCTATGTTCACATTCACTGCAACCAATAAATACATTGTTATAGTCTGTCTTTAATCTATGGAGGTGGGTTTTCCCTGTCTTTAGAAAGTCTAGGGACATTGCAGCATGCGCTTTGACAGCTGTATAAATTCCCTCTTTATCAGCCCCTGGTGGTATATACGTTTTCTACTCAGCAGCTTTTCTTTGGAAATCCTGTCTCCTTTCTTAAACTAAATTCAAAAACACTTTCTCTTCTTCGCGTAATGAGCATGTTGGGTTATTTTTATGTGCCTTCACTATATCTATTGACTTCATTGTTAAGAAAAACTCACCAATAAATTGTGCGTCTGGACAACTAAACACTGGATTCATATTCTTTCAAATAGGAATTTCTGAAAATACTACATCTAGATTTGAATAATATTGGAGTTTTCCTGTTCTATAAAATAAACTTGACAGTATTGTACATGAAATACCATATGGTAAAGGCAATTGATGGTATGTGACTTCTGCTACTGAAGTTGGTAATTTCATACAAACATAATCACTAATCTCCATTGTGCCTACATACTGAAACAACAACTTTGTAAATACATTTAAAGATGTGTCATTATCTGTTACTGTGTGATGTAAATCTACCTCATCTGTTGCGTCTAATTCTACTTAATCTCCTTTAATGGTAGCTGTCTTTTCATTAGTGTCTGTGTCATTCTTTTTGTCTGTTATCATCAGATAAGGAACTGCTATTGTTAGAAATAGCCATACTAGGATTACTAATTGGATACTACATATGCAAGCCCTACAGCATTTCTTTATACATCTTAAATTTGGTCTTTCAGCAACCCCGTCTTTAGCCGTTTTGACCTAAGAAGATTCCTCTTCTTTAGTTATGAATACGAATATTTAGTACTTCAAAGAGGCCTCACTTCCCCTTCATCAATCTGTTCTGCATTTACTTCTTCATCTGTCTCTTCATTTAAATCTAGATTCTCAAATTCTTCTAGTATCACATAGGTCTATTCAGCACCCTTGAACTTATTGTATAAGACTTTCAGTCTTGGACTTCTTCGAATGTTTTTCGTAATTGACTGTTCAGACAGAGTATGACTGGTAACCTCATTCACTTGTTCCTGGTCTTCATTTGCTTTTCTCAAATGATATTTTAGCCTTTTGATTCCACCTGGCCAATTATCACCTTTTCTGACCCTTTTAATTTGTACTGCACTTTCACCTTTGTCTTTCTCAAGAGCTCTTTTATTCTCGTTATGTTGAGGCACAATCTGATTTTTCTTTTTCTCAGAGTCACTCGCTATCTGTCCTTGTTCAGGTCTTGTTATTGTGGCTTCTCCTGCACGAACTTGTTTTTCTTCCACTAACTGTTCCTGTTCGGGTATTCTTTCAGACTGTTATTCTTCCACCCAAACATGTTCTTCTTCTCCTAACTGGTCCTGTTCAGATCTTACTACAATTGGTTCTTCTGCTGCCTGAACGTGTTCTTCTATACCGGTATGTCCCTGCTCAGGTCTTTTGGTTGACCTGTTTACCCGAGTATGTTCTTTTGTCACTGTCTGGTCCTGCTCAGGGTCTCCAGTAGCTTTGTTCACTTTTGCTTGAGTGTGTTCTTCTACACCTATCTGATCCTCACTAGGTTCTTGCCTTTCTAATCTTGTTCTATATCTTGTTTTAATAACCATCTCAGGTATGTTGACCACTGGTATCCAGTCCTCCTGACTTGTGCTCGGTTGTTCTTTGTCAGCCCCTTCAGAATCAGTTCCTCTAGATTCTTTGACTCTAAAACCTTCAGCAGCCTCAACTGTTCTTGTCAGTTGTGGTCTTTTTTCATCAGGGGTGGAACCCTTTTCGTGTGGCTTGCATGGATCCAATTGGGCAAACCTGCACACTTCACTGCTGTAGTAGGGACCAGTATGATTAGCCGTGGATCATCCCACCTGGGTGCTAGGCACGACTTTCTGGTGTGCTTCTTCACTACCACCTAGTCTCCAGGATTCAAATCATGCGCCTGAGCTGGCTTCCTGGCAATTGTGTCCTCTCCAACCTGGTGAGAGACAGAATGCACTAGGTCAGCCAATTCTTGCAATAGTCCAATACCAGATCATCAGTTATATTCAGTAATTTATGTCCTGGTATAAATGCTTGTCTCATTGCCCTTCCCATAAGAATTTCAAGGGGACTAAATCCTGTGCTTCTGTCAGGAATACTTCTGAGTCCCATCAATACAAGAGGTAATGCATCTGGCCAACTCAGTGATGTGGATGCACACACATTTGCCAGTCTTGACTTGATTGTGACATTCAATTGCTCTACCACTCCAGAAGCCTCTGGGTGGCATGCACAGTGCAGTTTCTGTTCAATTTTGAATGCTTCACAGATTAATCGAATTATTTCATTATTAAAATGAGGTCCTTTATCTGATCCCAAAGTTACTGGAAAACCAAAACGTGGAATTAGCTCTCTCAACAACAATTTGACAACTGTTATGCAGTCATGTTTCTTAGTTGGGTATGCTTCCACCCATCGTGAAAACAAACACACAATGACAAGGATGTACTTCATTCCCCTGCATGGTGGTAACTCTATAAAGTCATGCTGTAATCTTATGAATGGTCCTTCTGCCTTTCTGATTGTTCCCCAACTGACCACTGTCTTCCTGACTAGAATTTTTTTTTGGCATACTAAACATCTCTGGCAAAGACTCTCTGCGGCTACCCTAAACCTTGGGTTACACCAATCTTGTTTAAATAGTCTGATCATAGCATCCCTGCCTACATGAGTGTCTCCATGATACATTCTTGCCATTTGAGAGAGCAAGCAGTCTGGCATGACTGGTCTTCCATCAGGGCACAGCCACACGTCAGATTCTGCCCTTCTTTCACAACCTGATTTCATCAAATTTTCTTTTTCACTCACTTCCACTTCATCCAGCAACTGTCTCGCCTCATCCCATGTTTTCGAAAGCTGAGAATAGCATAAACTGGCAGCTGATTCCACTTGTTTCAATTTTCTTGTTTAATTACATATTATTTCTTGCACAGTATTGAGCAACCTGGTCAGCGTATCGATTACCAGCCGCTACATAGTCATCTCCTGACTGGTGAGCAGCACACTTGACCACTGCTATTTCTTTTGGCAATTGTATTGCTCCAACAGTTCTTTCACAAATTCTCCATTTCGAATAGGGGATCCTGAAGAATTCAGAAATCCCTTCAGCATCCAAAGCTGGCCAAAGTCATGTATAAACCCGTAACCATATTGACTATCAGTAAATATGGTAACTTTCCAATTTTTCCTAATTTTGCATGTTTTTATTAAAGCGATCAATTTAGCTACTTGTGCAGACTGGACTCCCGGGAAACAGGATGCTTCAATGATCCCAGATAATTTGCAAACAGCTGCACTCAGCCCTCCGCCTTCAAGTCTTAAACAAGAGCCATCAACAAATAATTCATGGTCTGGCTCTTTCAGAGATTCTTCCTGTATGTCGGGGCAGGGCTTAGTACAAATTTCAGTTACATTTAAGCAATCACGGTCTACTTCGTCTTTCACTTCTTCACAACGTGAGTCTGGTAATAGAGTTGCAGGGTTCACCATAGTACACCTGATTACTGTCACATTTTTTGGTCCCAGAATGATTCTTTCAAACTTAGTCATCTGACTAGGAGTAAGATGCTGTGTTGGAGTTCTTGTTAACAGAATCTCAACTGAATGTGGAACATAAACTTTCACTAGATGTCCCATCACAATTGACTCACTTTGTTCTAGACTCATACAGGGAGCTGCTACTGCTTTTAAGCAGCCAAGTAATGCTGAAGCCACAGGATCCAAAGTAGCAGAAAAATATGCGACGGGAAGTCGGCTTAATCCATGTCTTTGGGTTAGGACTGAAAGCGCACAACCTTCTCTTTCACAACAGAACAGTGCAAATTCTTTAGAATAATCAGGCATTCCTAAAGCAGGGGTCTCGCATAGACAATTTCGCAATTTTACAAATGCTTCAACACTTTCATCATCCCAAACTATTGAATTCTTCACTCTTTTCTGTGTCATCTGGATCAATGGTTTCGCTAGTAAGGAAAAACCTACAATCCATTGTCGACAATACCCCACTACTCCGAGAAACGTTTTGCTCTCTCTTTGTGTTTGTGGTGTCTGCATTTGCTTGATTGTTTTAATTCTCTGAGGGGTCACTTTCCTCACTCCCCTTTCTATTTGATGACCCAAGTATTTGACTACTGTCTGGCAAAATTGTAATTTTTCCGGACACACTTTGTGTCGTCCTTCAGCCAAATGATTCAGTAATGCAATGGAATTAGTAACACAATCTTCTCTGGATTTCGATGCCACAAGTAAGTCATCGATATATTGCACTAAAACTGAATTTCTGGGCATAACTAACTTCTCTAAACACTTTTTCAGTATTTGATTAAAAATGTAGAGACTTTCAATATACCCTTGAGGAACTCGGTTCCATGCCAAGATACGATCTTCAAATTTAAACGAAAAAAAGATACAGGCTGTCTGGATGTATGGGAATTGAAAAAAAGGATTGGCACAAATCATTTACGGCATCACAGGACAACAAGGCACTACAATTCTATTATTTTTTCTCAAATCCTGCACTATCCTGTACTTTCCACTAGGTTTTCTTTTGTCATATTATAGACGAATTACACGGACTACTCATTATTTCTTTTAAAATGCCCTGTTTAATCATATGGTCAATTTCTAAAGCCACTCCTGCTTTCACTTCTGGACTCATTTTGTATTGTCTTGTGTTGGGGTAAACTGACCCTTCTTTCACTGTCACTTTCACTGGGTCCACGTTTGCAATTAGCCCTATTTCTTTTCCTGTGAAATCCCATACTTCTGGATTCACAGTTGTTTTCAGCTCTTCTGGTAAGTCATCTTTTGCCATCAAAGAATACATTTAATCTATTTCTTGCCTTGTTTAGCTAACATTATCTTATATACAATATCTTCATCAGGGGTTTAAAGAGCAACACCATCTGATGTGCAATAAATTGTGCAATTCATTTTGCATAGTAAATCTCTTCCCAATAAATTCACTGGACTAGAATAGCAGACCATGAATCTATGCATGTCTTTAACATTTCCAATATGTACCTCCATAGGTTCTGTAATTGGGGTTCTAATCTGTTTATTCGACTACTTGGATTGCTTCTCCCGAGAGGGGTAGGTCTGGGATGTCTGTTGTTCTCACAGTAGAACGGGTAGCACCAGTATCCAACCGAAAAGTGATATCATTGCCTTCCACTTTCCCATCAAAAAATGGACCTGACTGATCTACCGGCAAGGATGCGCCAAGTACGCACTCCTCTTCCTCCCCCCCCTCAGGCACCGGCATTGCTCATCTTCACTTTCATTGTTATTCAGTAAAAGTTATTGTGAAATCACAGAATTTTTCTTACCACTTCCTCCTTGAAATCCGGCGTCCGCACTGTACATAAGCTGATTCACAAAATTTGGCAAAGAGGCAGGTGACACCTGACACTGCTGATTAAATACCTGCTGTGACTGATTCATAAGCACCTCAGTCTGAGTCTGTGGATTTAAATTTTGGGTTGGCCCATCATTATTCTGAATATTCTTGCACTCGTTTTTCCAACGTCCAAGTTTTCCGCACCCATGACACGGAAACTTCTTCTTTGCATCCTCGCTATTCATTCGTCCTCTTCATTTACCACCATTCACCACATGATCACTCTGACTCTGTTCTTCCAAATGACCATCTGCCTGACTAATTAATTTAATCTCCTCTTCGTCTGCCAATTTCACTTATGCCCACATCATTTTCTCTTAACTTTTTATGTCTTGCCTCAATATCGTCCCCACAATATTTTGCATATTTTAGAATGTCATCAATGTGCTTTCCCTGCCAACACAACATGTGCTGTTGAATCTTCTGACTAATTTCTGGCTTCAAACCGTACACAAACCGATACAAAAAATGACCCATATTCTTATCTCCAATGTTTTCAAAGCCACTATACTGTTTAAACACTTGCAGTAATTGTTCATAATACGCATGAACAGACTCATTCGGCTCTTGGGCTGTTCTATCTATCTTTACCCAATCTGTTTATTTAGGAGGAATTTTCCCTTTCAGGAAAGTAATTACTTGGTGATATTTCTTCACCACATTATCTGAGGGGGCTCCTGTTTTTGCATCTCTTGGATACTCTCCACTTGTCCAATAAACTGTGATCTTACATTATGTCCATAAATCAGCAGGTACCACTATATCAAACAGTCCATCCAAGTCTTTCAATAAAACCTTCGAAACCTTCACAAACCTCTCAACCTGTTTGTACCATTCAACTGGTTTCTCTCACAATTTAGGACAAAAATCATTTGTAAATGAAAAAAGATCTTGTCGACTCCATGGAACATGAACATATACACCACCAGGTACCTCTCTCATAGAACACAATCTTTCTACTTTTCCTGGCTCTTTCAACATATATGCAGTAGATGCTTCTTTCGCCTGTGCTTCCTCCTTCTGCCTTGTCCACCTTACTCTCCACTTGTCAATGTCTGCCCACTTCTGCAAAATATTCATCAACTCATTAACCTGTAAATTCTTTCCCGACACATTCAAGTTTTCTAAATCTTTGTCCGTAAACTCCACTCAAGATGGTTTCTGTAGCACTTTTGATCTCCCTATCTCTATTCCCATCTCAGAGATCAGTTCTGTCAATTTCTCATGAAATAATGTTGCATTCCTGGTTATACTCCTGCAAATAAACAACAACTCTTCCTCATTGTAAGTGTTTAATCTTTCTATCCCCACATTTCCAGCTATCATCTCTTCCAATTCTACTTTCAGTTTGTAAATATCTAATATCTAATATCTTAGGGGGTGTACTCTGTTTTTCTATTCCCTGTGTCCATCTCTCCAAATCTTCTGGAGTTACTGCTGTTGAATGTCTAGCCCTAGAGGATATCACTGATCTTCCTTCTTTTGCACTACTGGGTATAACTCTTTTTGGGGTTTCACTTACTGAGTCTCTTTTCGGTAGATCCATTAATAAAGTCACTGAATCGCACTCGCTGGCTTGATCGCCTGTTATCACAAGTACTTTTCTGGGATTACTTAAGGGAGCGGTTAGAGCTGGTGGTTTAGGGCAATTTATTTTGTCTACATACAATGGAACAACAGGAACTATAGTTACTGGTATTGCCAATACTTCAGGGTTCAAATTTAATCGACCTATCTTCTGTATTAATTCCTCTCTATTTAACGTTTCTTTTTCCCTATCTTGAAGTACCCTATTAACTGATCATGTAAAATTTGTGGAATCAAGTGTGTTCCTAGTACTGTTGCACTTGGGGTGATTCTACTTGGCCCTTCTTGGTACGGTGGATGGTTTTTAGTTAAAATGTCCCCTAGCAACTCATCATCTGATTTACCATATCCTGTCGCATTCATGTGTTTCAATTTTTCTTTACACTTACTCCCTGACTGTTCCTCAGCCATTAACACTGGGTATAAACCTTCTGATTCCATTGCTTTTCTCCATTGCTTCATCAGACCTTCATGCGACTCCCGCAAGTACCTAGGAAAATGACCCATATATCTCCCACCTCATACTGCGTTAACCTAGGTCTCAGATCTAAATCATTCATCCGCAGCCTCAAATTCTGCAAAATTCTCCCATTAAATGTACCATCCTCGAGCATTTCTGTCCGGACGACTTACACCAAAAGGCAAATGTGAATGAAGCATACACATTTTCGTCAACCAATCCAAAAACAGCTTTCACTCAATCATCCAATCAGATTGCGGCTCACAATCGTGGTCTAACCAATGCCAGTGCAGCATTTTCGATGTCGTCAGTTCTGCTCCTAACTACTGACCTTTCCTTTACAATTTGAGTCAGTCACACACCTGCTGTTTCAACTTATCCCAGCGCGGCTCTCTGTGACGTCAGTGCAACACCGGCAACTGAGCCTCCCTTCACAAGGTAATACAAAAACGTATTTCTTTTACTCTTCTTTAACTGGAATCCGTTAGTAACAACGTTAAAACATTCGCTATTCTGCCTGTTCCACTAAACAAAAGATAGATTTCAACTTATTCTGGAGACTCAGAATTGCTCCCCTATCACTGTGAGTAAAAACCTCTGTTCACCCTTCGTTCAAGTTCAAGAGAACCTGTTACTCCTTCAGTGTTACCCTTTCTAGGTGATATAAGACCAAAGTTTCATCAGTGAACTCTTACTTTCACTCACGCTCAACTTTTATACAAAATAGTCCCTATTTTAACACTGCCAGCCCTGCATAGCTTCTCAGTGCTATTCTAACAGACGAGTAATCTCACTGCAGTATGGCTTCTATCACCACCCACTAAATATTCCCCCGGGCAATTTTTCCGGACAACATAAAACGGGACACTATCTCTTTTGTTAAACATAAATCAACAATCAATAGTCAGCACTTATCACCAAACTAGGCAATAATAACCATCCACTGCTACCAGAAAACTGATCCAGGGGCTCGCCAGCAATAGGTACTCCAATACCATATATTTACCTGGGTCCAAAAACACACCTACACACACACTCAGCCTGGCAATAACCGCTGGATTAAAAGTTTATGATTTTCTACCATTTCAAGATGAGTCACTTCTTATTCTCAACTAATCTTTCACTGATCAGAAAGTTCTTTCCTCTGCTCAATGGACCATTAGTTGAACCAGCTGATGGTGAAATGACATAAAATAATATTTTTTTAATTAATTTTTTTTAATTAATTTTCATAAAGCCGAATAATGTGTACAAGAAAGGCATCAGAGTACAACTATATAAACTAGAACCATCAACATCTCGTGGCGGCAATGCATTCATAGACTGGATAGATTCCAATCACATTGGTATAGTTACATATAACATTCGGTACATGTAATTACAAAAAATTATGTTCACAGGGATGCATTGTCGGGGGCATCTGGCTGTGCAACAGAACGCAAATATATCAATAGAGGCTCCCAGATGTCATTTGGCCTGGAGGACGACGGTAGCTGCTCCGCATAAAGCACTAGATTTTCTCTGCAGTAGACCAAGTCCCTGAGCCACTGCTCTGCTGAAGGACTCTGCGTGATATCCCACACCATCGCCACCCGTCTTTTTGCAATAAGCAGTGCCACCCTCGCCAGTCTGCCCCTGACACCCTTCAGGAAAGGGACTAGGCCCAATAAGTATATCTGCGAGGAACACTGCAAGTCGATCCCAATTATCTTAGACAATTTGGCAACCACATCGGCCCATATTGCCAACACTTGCCTGCAGGCCCAAGCTAGATGCAAAAAATCTGCCCCCAAGGCCACACACAGTTTGCAAGAGTCAGTGTCCCGGAACCCATATTTAAAAAGTTTGTGCGGTGTATAATTAAGCTGATGTAGGTATTTAAAAAATTTATGATTCACAGATTCCCATTAGAGGCGAGGGTGCTAGTCAGATGGCAGCAATGTTCCCATTCTTTCTGCGTGAGCTGTGGGTCAAGATATTCATTCCATTTGTTCAGGCTCCTATTGGATGGGGGTATCCTATCCTCTCTAGCGGCATGGTAGAGTTTAGTGACAAGCTTATTTCGGATAGGGCTTATAAGTAGTGTGTGTAATGCAAGCGTCGTTGGCGGTTCCGCAGGAAACGTGGGGTAATGGGCTTGCAGCGCTTTTTTCAGCCTGTGAAACAAAAAAAATGAAGAGTGGTGTTTTGTTTTGTATATAGTCAGTGTGGTCAGTGGTCAAAATCGTGCCATTTGGATAGAGGTCTTGTAACTTGTCTATTCCCACCAGTGCCATTGCGCGCAAGGCTCCCTCCTCGTGTGTTACCGATATGTCAGAGTGGTAAGCAAGAGGCAGCAGCGGGGAGTAGAGCAGTAACTTTCCGGCATCACGGCCCAACCCCTGCCAGGCTGCAATGGTTGAGTTAGTAGTGTTAATTGCATCTCTGGGCGTAGTCCTTTGTTCATCTGTTAATATGGAGCTCAACTGGATGGGATGTGATTCCCAGTGTTCTACTGCTACATGCGGGGAAAAATCGTGAGACGTGACCTAAAAGTGTGCGCAAACATAATAGAGATAAATATCGGGCACATTAAAGCCCCCGCGCTTGTAGACGAGAGTGAGAGTCCTCCAGCCCACCCGAGCCTACCGGCTACCCCAGATCAGTCGGAGAACAGGGAGAGTACAGTTTAAAAAAAAAAGTCTGGTGAGTGGGATCGGTATGTTACTGAAAAGATATAAAAACTGAGAAAGTACTACCATTTTTAGGTCGAGCCTAGAGCAGCGCATGCGCTGCTTGCTCGACCTTTAGTTAAGTGGGATTTCAAAGTGCTACCCACGGCTGGCCTAAAGCTTGGGTTCACGCGGGCGTGAACGTGCACAGCTGTTAGCTTTCAGCGTGAATACTTGAACTTTTGGCACTGCTGCGCGTGCACCACTCACGTGTTTGCTGGCACGCGCGCATGCACTCCCCCACCCCTCCCACTGGTTTACTTTACTTCTTGCGACTTCCAACTTAACCTTAAACCAAGACCCACCCCTAGCAGTTTCCGGTCCTCGCTTGCTCTCTGAAGGCTCCTATCTTCAGTGCTCGATATATTGAGGCCAGGCCATGTGTGTTGGTAGGCGGCACCAATACCTCCTTCACATTTCTGATTCTGTGAGTCTCTGGCATTGAGTGGTAATGGAGTTGCTTTACCAAATTCTGTTTGCTGTGTTGGAATGCCACGACATCAAGCTCAAGAAGCTGTCTTGGTTATACATGCCCGCCGCCATGACTGTATATGCGCTGGTTGTTGTGTTCTACCTACTTCCTTATCACCAGGGGTAAGTGCAGTAAATACCACTACATTGGGCAAACAATACTCAAAAGCACTGCACACTTGTCAGGAGGTTGCTAAAGAGGCGTATGACAGACTTTGACATGAATCTCACTCACTGTGTACAAAGTGACGAGCTGTAACCCATAGCACAGGGGGAACGCCATCTCAATCCCTCGTATTTAGTTTTTTGGGGATTTTTTAATTAGTGTGAACTTGCACAGGTAGATTATGTATGTTTCTCCAACTCTGGACTCGGCTCACGCTCCTCAAGCCCAAAGGCCCTGCTTGCGCTGCTGATAATGAGCTACAGCTGTTGGCAAGCGCTGGCCAGCTGTGTATATTTTGCATAATGAGCGGCTCATTCGGGGAACAGAGGCAGTCATCCACACATATCGACAGTGGAAGCAGTACTAAAATATTCCCGGGTTGGAATCCTTCCTGTGCGCTAGCGTGGAAGAAGGACTGCAGGCAAGCAGTATGGCGGAGGGGGATTCTTGGGCTGTTGATCTGGGAGCAGTGGGCTCCGTGAGGCAGGAAACAGGCAGGCAGTAGCCTCACATAAGGAGCAGGTAGATTATGTGATTTGTCCAATCACAGGGTTTTGAGCCGAAACCAGGACTCAAACCTCAATCCAAAGTTCCAAAGTCTGCAGCTCTGGCAGGCAATGTGGACAGAATTGCCAAATCTCATCATATCTACATGGCTCACCTCCTGCTTTCCTCTTACAAGTCATTGTTAATAGGTATATTAATGATAAAATGTAGATTCTACCAAATTAATACAATTCTCTTAATGCTCTAGGTTTCAAATTCAGGTTCAGGACTGAAAAAATGGGGCACTACCGACAAGGGTATATCTAGCCAACGTGGGTAATCTTCAACCCCATTCCTCAGGATATGGCTTGGACTGCTAGCCAACGTGGGTAATCTTCAACCCCATTCCTCAGGATATGGCTTGGACTGCTAGGAACCTCGTGTCCCATCTTAAAATTAAGGTTATTTTCACTGGAAAATCCACTGTTTGTCACTGCACAGCTGATCTGATTATGAAGGTTTTTGTGCCTAACATTCTTATTTTCGAATCTGTAACTCATTAAGTGTTCACCAAAGCACCTGAGTCTTTAAATGTTATATATTGTACAACCAAAGTCAACCAATACCAAAACTATAACTTTGATTTCTGTTACCAATAAATCTCACTGTGCCTCAAATTCAAATATTCTCTAAAGTGTTTCCACAGTAAACACTCACCTGGAGACCACCGATTTTAATCACACTCAACTTTTAATTTTGTTGTTGCCTAAAAGCCTGGCATAGACAAGCATTGGCATAGCCAATAGGTTTCGCCTTTTGGGCCTCATAAGTATTTAGTTATGTAGCACAATATCCTTAGTGCAACAACATTAACTGTTGCATGGCTAAACACTTATAAGGTACCAAAGGCGAGACTAATTGCCTATGCCAATGCTTGTTTTCAGTGCAATGCGGTCTGCAAGAGAAAGCGGGAGTTTCACCCATCTGTCCACCTGCTGTTCGAACACCGTAGTAGCAGCTCCATAGTTCTCTCGGATAACTATATCTGGATCCTGGTGGACCCATACCCCTAAGTATTTAACCGACTCTGCTGCCCATACAAGGGGGAATTCAGGTTTGTGCAGCAGTGTACACACCGTCAGTGGCATCACCACGAATTTAGTTCAATTAATATGTAGCCAAGCAAAGCAAATATTTTCAAGCAGAACCTGCGCCAGATAAATGCAGGCTTGCGGATAAAAAGCAGCATATTATCCGCATATAGAGATGAAAACCGGCCGATGTACAAATTTGAGAGCCGCATATTTGTGACATTGCCTAATAAGGCAAGCCAGCGGTTCCAGCATCAGGGCAAACAAAAGCAGCGAAAGGGGGCACCCCTGTCTGGTCCCTTTGGTGATTTGTATAGGCTCTGAAGTGTAGCCCCCCCACCCGGACTCGCGCCGTGGGGGTCTGTATACAGTAGCCGCACCCAATTAACAAAGAGTGGGGAAAAACCCATCCGCTGTAACACATAAAAAAAGATAACCCCACTCCATTGAGTCAAACGCCTTGGCAGCGTCAAGCATGACAGCCGTCGCTGGTAGTTCGGGATCCATGGTTTGAAACATAGCAAACAGTGTGCGCAAGTTATGGGAGGTGGACCGCGCGGAATGAAGCCAGACTGTTCTGGCAGTACCAGATTCTGCATGTGCAGCTGGAGTGAAGTGGCCAAAATCTTCACCAGGATTTTTGCGTCCGTGTTTATGAGCGACAGCGGCCGGTACGAATCACAACTAGTGGGCCGTTTATCTTTCTCAAGGAGTGTGATGATTAGCACTTCGCAAAGAGACGGTGGTAGCACACCCAGATGATAAGCCTCAGCATATATTTCTAACAGGTAGGGGGTGAGTTCCTCTGCATAGGTCTTGTAAAAATCGCAGGGGAACCCGTCCGGACCCAGCGCTTTCTTGTTGGGAAGGGTTTTTATTGCCGTTAGGATATCTTCCGCTGTAATCAGCTGGCTGATATATTCTTTCTGGCCATCCGACAGCCATGCAATGGCCACCTGGGACAGGTAAGTATCACGTTCAACAGTATCTGTCTCGCCTTGCGAGGTATACAATTTCGCATATGATTGCCGGAATTGGTCTGTAATATCGGGGGCACTATAATGGTCTCAACCTGTGTCATCTGTAATCTTAGTGATGATATCCTGGCCCATATGTTTTTTTTTATCTTAGTGGCCAAATGATGGCCCGGCATCCCACCCTCCCCGAAGGCGCGAGCTACATGACGTTTAGAGTTGTATCTCATCTCCTCCTCTGCTAGCTGCGCGTGCTCAAGTATAGCGTCCTTAATAGATGCCAGAGTCGTCTCACAGGGCGCAATCTCGTAGTCCAGCTCCAGCCTTGTCAAAATAGCCTCCACCTTAGTTAATTGGCCTCACAGGTCCTTTAAAATGCCAGCTGATGTACCTATGCAGGTGCCTCGAATAGTAGCTTTGAACCCTTCCCAGAGCACCCCTGCGCTATCTACCGAGCCTTTATTGTGCGCAAAATATTGTGTGATGGCCTCACAAATGGTCTCCAGATAGAGAGGGTCCAGCAGCGTGTCAGGCCGGTAGAGCCAGGTAAAGGAGCTTGGAACAGTTTGTGGTATACAGAGGATGAGACAGACAGGACATTGATCGGAAAGTGTGCGCGGCAATCCCTCCACATCCGACACCCAGCTCGCCGCCCCCTCACTCATCAGCCAGTAATCTACATAAAATTATCTTCTTAAATTTATATAAGGACCACAGACTCGGGAAATATTTTAAATCTTTATCTAAATTAATTTCATGTGAACCACTTACAAAGTACAGTACAGGCTCTGTCAGCAGTAGGAAGGAAGATTCAATTTATCAATCATCAAACACATACTTTATACCTTGCAATGACTTGTGCTCAGAAAGGAGAGGATAGAGAGAGAAGAACATCTGCACATACACAGAAATAATAATTACCTAGCATGGTGTGAAAACCAACCCCCTGGCCAAAGGAGCTGGGCAGGGTCCCTCGGGAAAGTTCAGGCGACAAAGACTTCAGGACAGGAATCAGGACAGGATCGATGACCTCTCTAACACCGACGCTTGCGTAGCACCCCTCTCTGACACTCTCTTCCTCCTTGAGATTCTTCCGCGATCTTCTGAGTAAATTAATTTAGGATAGATGGTTCTGCATTTGATTCTTCATCAGCATCTCTCGTCACTCCGACAGCATCCCGAGCCCTGCAGCATTCAGCAAATATCCATCTAACTAAGACTACCTCAATTATACTCTTCGATATTCATGTACCATCCATTAATGTTTCAATATCGTTAAAAAAATACTAACTCTGATTGGACAGGCAAGGAGGGAAGATCATCACACCGTGCTTATTTGTCATCTTAGTCTATCAGTCTATTGTTCATAAATCCAACCCCTTATTTTTATTCAAAATTTTTATTCCAACCCATATTCACATCTTATTAGAAACAAATGTTAAACATGTACATGCATGTCTATTCATTCAGGAGTCTACGATGCTAGTTCCCAGGGTATGTATCTTTTGTGTCCTTGGATGGCGCTCAAGTGTCTCGTCACTCTTCCGGCTCAATTTGACTAGGCATGCGCAGAGGTCAGGTGGTTAACAGACTCTGGCCTCATATGACAGGCCCAAAATACATACTAATAAAAGAGTCAAAAAGACAAATGTTAATTTAAAAAATAAATGGTTTCACTGTATACCACCTATTTCTAATCTAATCCCATCACATTTATTAATGCTTTCCCCGCATAAGCATTAGTAAAATAGCTTGTGTTAGTTTCAGCAAAGCAGATTCCAAGTATGTGAGCTTCCAAGCCGCTATCTTAATAGCGTCTGCTCATGCGCAAGAAATTCCCTCCAAGCGACAGCTCGTCACACTGGGTAGATGCAGCTGACGCATGCGCAATAAAGATTTACCGTTAGCAGCCATTTTAGAATTTCCCTCCAGTTACTTATTAGTAAACACGTAGGCAAGCTTCTCTGTCTTTTATGTTCAATGTGGTGCGTATTAGTTTTACACAATACATAATTAATACACTATTAAAAGTTAAATGAGAGGATTGCTTCCGAGCAAGTCTCTCTTCTAGGAGTCCTTGCTCCATCAGTACCAATGGTACTCAAAGCATGGGTGTTAAAGGGGTCACCAGGTTCTGAAGCAGTGTTTTTGCCAACCTGAGTGACCTAAGTAAACTGATGACAGCAGGTCTACCAGTGCAGACTGCAGCAGCACTGCAAAATGCTCAAACTCAAATTTGCCCTCACCACAGTTGGCAAATACAATGCACTGTTTAATATATGCCAGGATGAATGCCTCCTGAGCCCAGGAGGCAGGGTGCATTATATCAAACGTGTGGACATACATAAGTGCAAGCTTATATGTCCCTTTTATGGCCTCTTCTATTAAAGGGTACTATAAATGATAAGCGGTCCATAGGATAACATCGGCTGACACCTGGGCAAACTCGAGGTCATCAGTTCCATTATGGTACTGCCGAAATATATAATGTTTGGTATCAAAAAACGTTCCTCATCACCCCTGACATGATTCTTGTGTTGAGGAAGATGTGGCATGCACCCAGGTGGCTACCTTAGAGGTTGCCCAACTGGTTGCCCCAGCCTTTCCTCTGCTCTGGCTGCCAGCCAGCAGCTGCTGCCATCAAGACAGAAATCTGACTCCTTGCTAGGAGGTCGAACTCTCCCAGGAGTCAGAAACAATGGCCTGGACGGGAAGGAGGTCACACCTCCCTCCCTGAAAGGATGGCTAGTGAAGTGGCAAGTCAAGTCGTTGAGCTTCAAAGCCTTCACCACTTGTGATGTGCAACTAGGCAGCCTCCCAAAGGAGGAAACGGCCTTCCTCCTGCCCCCAGGCACATCTGCACCCAGGCAGGAGGGAAAATTAGGTATACAGGGGTTGCTGTAGAGTACAGGGTTCTGGATAGAAAAGGTGACCCACACCTTGGATGTTGTTACCTCAGGATCGGATTAGCAGCTGGGGCTAGTAGCCCAATGGCCACTTGCACCCACAACCCTAACGCCCCTTAAATCTAGGATTTAAGGGCTACACCAGAACCTCCGTTCTGATTTGACTTGCAACAAAGGTCAAAGAAGAAACCTGTGTATGGGGCAACAGGATCAGCACAAAACAAAGGAGTTATACAGTGCACCTGTGTCAATCTTCCCTGAACTGCACGACTGCAAGCAGTTTCCCCAGACAAAGGGACCCTTTTAATAGCCAAAGTTAACTACAACCTCCACTGGACGGGAGGCATTAGTACTCTGCACACCGCAGGTAAAAAGAACGTAAAGGAACAAAAGAATCGCTGGCCTGGTAGCTTAGGATTGTGGCATGCTCGTGGGCTGCACAGACCACTCCTGGAATTTATGAATTGGAGTAAGACATGGACTAGTGCCAGCAAGCCGATAGAGTGGTGTACCAGAGCAGAGGTTGCGCCAAAAAATGGAAAAAGGTGTGGGGCAACTGGAGTGCCTACCGTGAGCATGGGGACACCTAGGGGTAGATGTGATGAAGCAGATATAATGAGGATGCCTGTTGCATTGGGGGCAGGGTGCTGGGGATGCGCAGTCGTTATGTACTCTTGATTGCCAATTTGTCGCCATGCTACGATGCTGTATGCCATTCTAATGTACAGCACTCTGCAATGTATCCAATGACCCGTATTTTTACAGCTGCGTTAAAAGCTGCGTTAAAAATTAAAAGATGTTAAAAAAAAAAAAAAAAAGAATCACTGGCCATCAGGCCCTCTGAGGGTTCACCCAAAAGTAGATGGTCCAGTGAATTGTCGGAAACGTAATCCTGACCTCCAGTAAGTTTCGCACAGCTACAGTTTTAGGCAACTACCTTCGGATGTCGAAATAACTTTCTGCTGAGCTTACAGCTGCCAAGGCTTGTTGGTAGCCAGTCCGCTAGTACCAGCCAGCCAGTACCTTCGCTCGATGCTGCACCCCGAGGAAACACTACAAAAACTTTATCCGGTGTTAGCAGTGGCTTTGTTGTCAACCTTTTGCACCCATTTCCTCACCAGTTACGTGTAAGCATTACAATCAGATCCCTCGCGTCTCCCGCTTCAGCACCAAGGACAGTGGGACAACGCTGCACCTGGGCTTCTTGAGACAGGTAATATCAAACTGACTGTCGTGGCTTGGTCCTGGGACTCGCATCACCTGTAGCTTCCTTGGGGTCCACGCAACTCAACCTGCAAGTGACCGATTGTCACTAATGCTTTTTTCCATTGACCACAATGATAGTTATTCAGTACTGTTTTTCACCAATTTCATTTTGTTTCTAAAACCGTTAACTCCTTTAAACTTACCCGCCTAACTTCGTTTTGGTGTCTAAATTTATATGAAGATACTCTGCCTTCGTACAGACCTTAAAAAAAAACAGTAGGTGTGGCAGTCTGCGTCTATATAAACTGAAAAGAAAATGTGACTTAAGATTATCTATGTTGATATCATGCTAATTAATACATTGCATGTTGTACAACTGACTGCTTATCCATTATCAACTGAAGTATTGAGATTAAGTGTAGATTGTGGACAGCAGAACCTCTTGCAATAGATGCCAAAGTGGAGGGCAGACGCTCAAAGTCAGTATTTCAGAATTCCAGGCTCTCCTAGCCCAATCTGGGATCACCAATATCAGTTGTGCTTGGTCTCACCTGACTTTAAGGAACCGTGAGATCAGCAGCAGAGGCAGGAACGTGTGTAGGAGGCCCATATTTCATAAAAGAGAGCATATCTAATAGAGAACCACGAGTGGGAAACTGTAGATTGCAGAAGGGTAGACATTGAGTGTTTTGGGACACAGGAAAGAGGTTTATCAATGGCTCCCCACAGCTTGTGCAGATACCACTTCTAGATGCAGACACCACACATGGTTTGCAAGATTAGTTTGTCTGTTCTGATACCGACAGGTGACAGTCCATGAAGTTTCAGCCATCACCATAACCCCACATCGCTCTGCTTAAGTACCACATTGTGGTTGTGTTGTCCATTAGCACCTGAATCCGACTCGCCTTGAGGGGCAGGTGCCGCTCACAAGGCAGGGTACATGGTATTTCATAGTAGGACATGTAGATATTTAGTGTTAACATGGCTTACAGTAACTAGCGCCCAAAAGTTATTTTTCACTGTGGCAGGCATAGCTGCCCTATGTAGAAAACCAGAACACAGATTAAATATCCTAATTTTGTTTTTAGAGAATTGGACTAGGTAGAAAATGAAATGTAACAGCTACTTGTAATAATTATTAAAAATCCCATTCAATGGTGAAGTCTGATTTTGAATGAATATTAAAGAAAAACAACTTTTAGAAAGTTATACTTTCCCTGCCTAAAGTTCCTGAGGGCTAAACTTGCATTTGCTCTCCCACTTCTTCCAGCCAGTAATTAGAATTTGAAGATGTTTAAAAACTACTCCCAGAGCAGACGAACAAAGGCCTGGGTGTTAGTAAGTCATGTTGTTCCCTTGAAACAATGACCAGTGTTGTTGGGCCCGGAAACTAGATGAACTTCAAAGAGGCCTCTTCTGTCACACACAAAGGTATGTCACAGTGGGCCCCTTTTTGACCTCAAGTGTCAAATCCTGCTGAAGTGTTAAACCCGGTTTGACAGGTCTGCTGGGATTTACATATAACATTGGGGTGCACTTCAAAGGTAGGGAGAGAGGGTACCAAACCAGTATCCAACTGTCTGTTTGATGAAAAAAACGTTTTCACTCTACCAAACCTCAGTTTCAGGGTTAATTTGAGTACAGTGACTACCTCAACCTGGATTTCAGTGTTACACTAGGATCACCATTGTATACTCCCTACCCTCTAGCCCACGTTAAATTTGGCTGAAGACTTTCGTACTCTTGCAAATGCCCAAAGTGGGTATGGATGGCCCCAGGAACCTTTACTCTATTGTTTACGGCATGCTCTGGATTCATTCCCACCCACTATCCCATGCCAGACATAAATGACAAATGTGGCAACCACATGCACCCCTACAGAGTTCTCATGGACCAGTGGAAAATCAAGAAAGGGCTGAACCTGCGGCCTGAGACTCGAGAAGATCCTGGAAGACTGGACCTGCGCTCTTAAAGACAGGACAAAGAGATGACTCCAAGGGTCATAAGGATGACCTATTAAAGCTACAAGGCCACAACAAGATACAAGAGGCCTTTTCCTGAAACTGCCTGGCTGACCAGTGACCTGGATTGGACCCTGAAAGCCTCTAAGTGCCTCCCCTGAGGTCCTAATGGGATTTAGAAGTGTACTTCTCAGGTAGATTTGAAATGCAAGGACTGAAGACAGAAGGTTAAAATGTGTTTAAAGAACAAACCTGGCTGATTTATCTGATCTGTGCTCCATTGCGGTCTGAGTAAAAGTGTGCCTAGGTACAAGTTTACCGCAACCACTGACTATCATTGGCACTTGGTGCTTTCTTGGCACTATTCCTACTTAAAGCTTTAAAGATTCAGAACTCCAGTTTCCCTTATTTAAGATTTGTGATTTTGGTGGCATTTTGTTTATTAAATGTTACTCCATTTTCTTAATTTGGTTTGTAATCTTTATTGTGTCACATTTTAACTTGTATACTGTTATGGTACTGCATACATACTTCACATATTGCCTTAAGTTCTGCCTGCCTTCTCTGTTCTACAGTTACGAAGATGCGAGCTCAGGTTAATGTAATGAATGTGAGGGTTCACTCTGACAAGAGTTGTGACTTTTCTTGAGGTGGGTAGTTACCCATCCCAATTAATAATCCAGTTTCCTACACATCCCATATGTTGGCCAAACTACAGAGAGATTCAGTTGATGGGCCCACATATGCCAACAAAGATGTGGCACCAGAAGGTTGCAAATTTCTACAAGACAACACAGTCTCAGAAACATAAAGACTGGGACAGTACCTCTTGCTTAAAACATCAGTAGCCTGCCCAGAATGTTCTAGAATCTCTGCAGTGGTGAACAACCCTTCAGAGTGACCAATTCCAGAGCAACTAGAATAAAAGATGATCTTTCAGATGGAAGATGAAGGGAGTTGTGCTGTTTTTGTAGTTGTGAGGAACTAAAGCTACCGAGGCATGCTCTCCCTCAACAGCCAGTTGTTGAGGTACATTTGTAGCCCCAAAGTGCGAAGATGTGCTGCGACTACCCGCATGACCTTTGTAAAGACCCAAGAGGTCGATGTCAGCATAAAGGACAGTATGGGTAAATCGGTAGTGGTCTGACCCTATACAAAGAAAGGGTAAATGGTCAAAAAGAGGATAATTTACCATAGGGTACTAAATATTTAGCAGTGATTACAATGCCCCAAAAGATGACTTATAGATTGAATTAAAGGAAACAAATCAATAAAGGATACCACAATAATCAAATTGGATTAAATCAAAACAGGAAAACATAATGTAAGTTTGAGATGTTATCACAAAAAAATTTGATAAATCAACAAGGGGTGCATGACAGCCAAAACAATCATACATTCATGTCCGTCGAAAATATATTATATATTGACTATATATCAATGTCTGACAAGTCCACTTTTTTAATGGAATCAGTCCATTGTACACAGCAGATGATTTATGGAAGTTGCTCCAGGAGTTGATTTTTGAAGAAGTGGAACTACCTTCAATGTTTCGGTCTCTATTTGTGAGCCATACGTGAGACCATTCAACTATGGGTGAATTGTATAGAGCTCTAGTAGAACATCTCAGACTCTAAAGGAGAGCAGGATTAAGAGTTTAATTGTTTATGCAATAATGTGTATTATTCAAATCGTATGTCTGCATTAATTAGCAGGATCGATATGCTAATGCTTCACAATCAATCAGCATTTGGAGAGCACAGCAATGTCACCCCTGTGGGTATCTGGGCGCGAGTCAGAAAGTCAAGTCTTGAGGAAATGGCGGGAAGAGAAAAAAGCAAAACAGGGGGCTGAAAAACGAACGAGAGGAAAAGTCAAAACAGGGGCAGAAAAACAAGCAGAAACGGTAAAACAGATCAGAAGAGAGCAAAACAGAGGGCAGAAAAGGCCAAACAGGAGTCCGAAAAAGAAAAAAAAAAAAAGAAAAGAGGAGGGCAGAAAAAAAAGAAAAAGGCAAAACAGAGGGCAGGAAAAAAGCAGAACACACAAAACGGATCAAGAAAAAGCATATGAGGTACGAACAGAGGGAAGCAGGAAGACCAACAGCAGAGGGTAGCGGACAGCGGGCAAGCTGAACAGGAGAAATGTCGCGAGGGGGCTAGCCCGAAGACCTGCTCAATGGGCTTGCGCTGCGGCCTCCATTAAAATGGGGGGTTCTGGGTGGCAGGAAATGTCGGGAAGAGGGAAACGACAGAAGGAGGGAAACCACAGGAGGAGGGAAGAAACTAATAGAAAAAAGCAAAACAAAGGGCAAAAAAACTAGCAGAAAAGGGTAAAACTGAGGGCAGAAAAGGCAAAACATAGGGCAGAAAAGGCAAAACATAGGGCAGAAAAGGCAAAACAGAGCAGAAATACGAGTAGGAAAGGCAAAATAGAGGGCAGAAAATGAGCAGAAAAGGCAAAAACAGAGGGCAGAAAAACAAGCAGAAAAGGAAAAACAGAGCAAGAAACTAGCAGAGGAGCCCAAACATTTGAAGCAGCTAGGCGGATAGCAGACTGCGGACAAGCCGGACAAGAGAACTGTTCCAGGGGAGCTGGCATGATCACCTCAATAAAATATTGAGATAAATCAATGGCAGAGTAGAACGGTACGAAGGCTCGATGACTGAACATCAGCACACACAAAGCAGAGGTCCTTGCAATAAGCTTGTTGAATCGGTACATGACAGTAGCCATCTGGCATGCCCGGGGACACTACTAACTCCGTGGGATCCAAGGCAAGCAAAACATGAGAAAATGTTGTGATTTTTAACTTTGGCTCTTAGAGGAACGAGATCAATACCCTGAGGTCCAAAATTGGTCTCAGGCCGCACTCCTTCTTGGGACCAGGAAGTATCTGAAATAGCAACACAATCACCTCTTTCCCTTAGTGATGACTTCAGTTGCTCCCTTCATCATCACTTATATGGAGAAAATAGCAGCTTGATTCTCTGACACTTGAGCAGTTGCAGCAAAAATGTGAGAGAGGGTGTATAGAAAAGGAAGAATATGACCTTGCTGAACAAATTAAACGGTCCATTCATCTGCCTTAATCAAGCACCAGTGGGAAGACAGATGTGGATTTCGCCCCCTAATGACCGCAATGGTTGTTGGAAGGGTAGCTAAAGTGGCTTGCTGGTGGTCAAAAATGAGCTGAACTACTGCTGCTTTTGCAGAATTAATCTCCTGTCACTGCCCATAAGACCACAAAAAGGTTGACAGGTTGAGAGGGTAGCCCTTGGAGACAGGCATGGCCTCTTGAGAATCCTCTGAACTTCTGATGCTGCAGATGGAATTTGCAAGTTGGGAAAATTAACCTCATTGAGCGAGCAGTAGTTCTGCTAAGCTTACTGTGTTTAAAAGGCATGTCTTCTTTCTAATTAAACAGTTTAGCCCCATAAAGAACAAGTTACTTACCTTCGGTAACGATATATCTGTAAGAAACAGTAGTTAGTATTAGATTCCTTACCTTAGAATATCCCCAGGCGTCAGTCTGGATCCGAAACTTTTGCGTAGCAGTACCCCTGCGCGTCGGTAGGCGTCGTCTGCAGGCGTCCCCTGCGGCTCCGCGTCGTCGGCGTCATGCGCGGTGAGGACGTCGCTGGAGTATATAGACGCCGCCTCCGCGCGCTGACGTCAGTTCTTTGCACACAGCTTTTCCGCGCCAGAACACGCAGAGCCATGTGAGAACCAACACTGGTGCCATGTGAAACTAGGGCCCTGAAAGGGATGTCCTTAACCCTAGGTATCAGTTCGCAGAACGGGGAGGATGGGTGGGGCGGTAAGGAATCTAATACTAACTACTGTTTCTTACAGATATATCGTTACCGAAGGTAAGTAACTTGTTCATCTGAAAGAAACAGGTTAGTATTAGATTCCTTACCTTAGAATAGATACCCCAGCAATACCAACCCCGGTGGTGGGTCTGCGAACCAATACAATCCTACACCAGAAAATCCTGGAGGACCGAACGGCCAAAGAAGCCGTCCCTCCGGACTTGACTGTCCAGGCAGTAATGCCTCGCAAAGGTGTGCAGCGAGGCCCACGTAGCCGCCTGGCAAATGTCCTGCAAAGGGACTCCCCGGCCCAGGGCAGTAGTAGCCGCCGTGGCCCGAGTGGAATGGGCCCTCAGCCCAACAGGAGGCTCCTTCCGAGCCAAAGAGTAGCATGCTTTGATGCACAGGACGACCCACCGAGAGATGGTTCGTTTCTGTACCGCCCTTCCCTTCTTCTCACCCACGTAGCCAACAAACAGTTGGTCATCCACCCGGAACTGGCGTGTGCGATCCATATAAAATGAAAGCGCACGTTTTGGGTCCAGACGATGGAGCTGCTCTTCATCTTTTGAAGGATGCGGAGGCGGGAAGAAGGAAGGTAAGGTGATGGACTGCCCGATGTGAAAAGCAGAAACTACTTTGGGCAGGAAAGAAGGTCTAGTTCTAAGAACCACCTTGTCAGGATGAACGGACAAGAAAGGAGGTTTCACAGAAAGAGCCTGGAGCTCACTCACTCTCCTGGCAGAGGTGATGGCAACCAGGAAGGCCGTCTTTAAGGTGAGAAGACGGAGAGGACAGGAATGAAGCGGCTCAAAGGGAGCGCACATCAAGAAGGTCAGAACCAGGTTCAAGTCCCACTGAGGCATCACGAACGGAACAGGAGGAAACATGTGCGTGATGCCTTTCAAGAATCTCATTACAATAGGGGACTTGAACAAAGATGGCTGATCAGGTAGCCTTAAGAAGGCGGAAAGGGCAGAAAGGTAGCCCTTGATAGTGCCCAGAGCAGAGCCCTGCTGGGCAAGAGAAAGAAGGAAGAGGAGAACTTCAGAAAGGGGAGCAGAGAGAGGATCCACAGCCTTTGCTGTGCACCATGCCACAAATCTGTTCCACCGGCAGGCGTATACCGACTTTGTGGAGGGACGCCTGGCTGCCAGAATCACATCACAGACTTCAGGAGGCAAGTCAAATGGCCTCAACTGTCGCCGCTCAATCTCCAAGCATGGAGGTGGAGACTGGACAGGTTCGGGTGGAGGACCGTCCCCTGCTGCTGCGACAGAAGGTCCTCCTGAAGGGGCAGGCGGATCGAGGGACCGACTGTCATGCTGAGTAGCTCGGGATACCAGTACCTTCGAGCCCAGTCCGGAGCCACAAGGATAACTTGGGCCCGGTCGCGCCTGATCTTCTTCAGCACTCTGGGCAGAAGTGGTATAGGCGGAAAGGCGTACAATAGACCGCAACTCCACTCGCGCCGAAAGGCGTCGCCGAGCGAGTGCCGTCTTGGAAACTCCAACGTGCAGAACTGATGACATTGCGCGTTCTCTTCTGTGGCGAATAGATCTAACCAAGGCTCTCCCCATTGCAGAAA
This sequence comes from Lissotriton helveticus, assembly GCF_964261635.1. Taxonomy (NCBI): domain Eukaryota; kingdom Metazoa; phylum Chordata; class Amphibia; order Caudata; family Salamandridae; genus Lissotriton; species Lissotriton helveticus. The sequence continues at coordinate 1,586,163,356 of NC_136061.1, read as the reverse complement.
GAGGCCTTTCGCCACGTCCGAGTTCAGACGCCATTCGTGATCCACCGAGCACCGACGGCTGAGTTCGTCCGCCCTGGCGTTCAGAGAACCTGCCAGGTGTTGAACCGTCAGAGTCACGCCCTGACGTTCCAGCCATTGCCAGAGACGCAGGGCCTCCTGGCAAAGGGTCCACGACCTCACCCCGCCCTGCTTGTTGCAGTACCACATGGCGGTGGTGTTGTCCGTGAACACCTGCACTACACTCCCGTTGACAAAGGGGAGGAATGCCTTCAGTGCTAGGCGAATCGCCCGCAGCTCCAACATGTTGATATGGAGCCGGGACTCCGCCGGAGACCAGATGCCTCTGATCTCCGCCTCTCCCAAGTGGCCTCCCCAGCCCTGGAGGGACGCGTCCGTCACAACTACGTGCTCCGGTTGGGGAACGGAGAGGGATCTGCCTCTGACCCAATCGCGGTCCGTAAGCCACCACTGCAACTGTCTCGCAGTGCCCTCCGAGATCAGGACGTGGTCGGATAGGTTGCCCTGATGCTGGGCCCACTGAAACTTCAGGTCCCACTGCAGAGCCCGCATCCGCCACCTGGCGTGATGCACCAGAAGGATGCAGGAGGCCATCAGCCCCAGAAGCCGCAGCGTCAACCTGACCGAGACCCGGGATAACGGCTGAAAGATGGGAATCAAAGCCTGAATATCCCGGACCCGCCGTTCCGGAGGATAAACCCGAAACTGCGCCGAGTCGAGAACCGCTCCGATGAAAAGGAGCTGTTGAGAGGGGCACAGGTGTGATTTCGGCACGTTGATGGAAAAGCCCAGCTCGTGCAGGAGGTCTGCCGTCATCTGGAGGTGGTGGACGACTGTCTGGGGCGAGCCCGCCTTCAACAACCAGTCGTCGAGGTAGGGGAAGACTGAAACCCCTAACCGGCGCAGATGAGCTGCGACCACCGCCATCACTTTCGTGAACACCCGTGGGGCGCTGGTAAGGCCGAATGGGAGCACGATAAACTGAAAGTGCTCGTGGCCTACCGTGAACCGCAGGTAACGCCGGTGGGCCGGCAGGACGGGGATGTGAAAATACGCATCCTGCAAGTCCAACGCTACCATCCAGTCTTGCGGGTCTAGAGCAGCCAAGACCTGAGCCAAAGTCAACATCTTGAACTTCTCCTTCCGGAGGAAGCCGTTGACGTTCCGTAGATCCAAGATAGGACGCAGGCCCCCCTTGTCCTTCTTGGGTACCAGAAAGTAGTGGGAGTAGCAACCACACCCTACTTCTGACCCAGGAACGCGCTCGATGGCCCCCTTGGCCAAGAGGGCCGTAACTTCCTCCTGCAGAAGTGTCAAGTGGTCCCCCGACACACGGTGGTTCTGCGGTGGCATGGCTGGAGGAGTGGTCTCGAAGGGGAGGGAGTAGCCCCTTCGGACGAGCTGCAGCACCCACCTGTCCGAGGTGATAGTGCGCCAGCGGGAGTGGTGATGGCGAACCCTGCCACCCACTGGCGTCACATGGGCCCGAAAGCTCGGACTAGGAGGATTTGGAGGCTGCTGCGGGGGGAGGAGTGGCCTGACCTCGCCGCTGTCCCCGACCGCCACCACGGCGGAATCCACGGCCGCCACCGCGTTGAGAAGTGTTCTGCGGTGCGTGGCTGGCAGCACGTGTGGGACCGCCCCTTCCGTGGCCACGAAAGGAGCGAAACGAACCCGTTTGCTGGCGCTGGGTCGAGAGACCCAAGGACTTGGCTGTGACCCTGGAGTCCTTGAAGCGCTCAAGCGCGTTGTCCGCTTTGTCGCCAAACAGGCGACTGCCATCGAACGGCATGTCCATCAGGGCATTCTGGACATCCGGCAAAAAATTGGCGGATCTCAGCCAGGCGTGGCGACGAATCGCCACCGTCGTGGACATCGCTCTGCCCAGCGAGTCGGTCGTATCAAGACCACACCTGATCGAATACCTCGCCGCATCCCGGCCTTCAACCATAGTCTGGCCGAGCTTGTCCCGTACCTCCTGCGGGCATTGCGGCAGACACTCCGCGACCGTATCCCACAGAGAGTGGGTGTAGCGGCCCAAGAGGCATGCGGTATTGCAAGACCGCAGTCCCGCACTCAGGGACGAGAAGACCTTCTTGCCAAACTGGTCATACCTCTTTGACTCCCGGTCGGGCGGGGCCGACGGGAATGCGGATTGGGATGTGGAGGCCTGGATCACCAGACTCTCAGGGGTGGGATGGGTGGACAGAAACTTAGGGTCGTCCGAACACGGACGGTGGCGCCTGGCAACGTTCCTGTCAACAGGCGAACCTGAAGCGGGCCTGGACCACGTGCCCAACAGAACGTCCGTCAAGGCTTCATTAAACGGCAGCAGAGGCTCCTGTGGGCATGACTGCGGTTTGAATACCTCGGTGAGGATGTTAGGCTTCACATTTGCGACGGGGAGCTCAAGGTTCAAGGCCTTGGCAGCCCTCATCAGCACCACAGAGTAGGCAGCCCCAGCCTCCGACGCCACAGTGGGAGGCGAGACAAAACCAGGGTTAGGTGATTCGTCTAGACCACTGGCATCACCCAAGTCACCTGCCCAGTCCACGTCGTACTGACAGTCGCGTGTCAGAGGGTCCTCAGACCCCTCCCAACCCTCTCCATAATCTTCATCATCTCCGTACTCGGATTCGACGATGTAGACGGGCTCCTCGGGGTCAATGGGCCCCATCGGCGCCGGACTCGGCGTCGGGCGACGCCGGTCCGACTCCGCGTCCGGAACTGGAGAGGAAATGGGGGTGGCGCCGCCCGGAGCCGGCGTCGGAGTCACGGCGCCGCGCGGAGGCGGCACCACGGGTTGCCCCAATGGAATCGACGCCGGAGTTGCCGGGAGACCAGCCGGCGACGACCCTGAAGGGCCTTGCGGCGCCGGGGCCGGAGCCGCCGGCGGCGTCGGGCCGGAGCACCCGACGGCGTCGGTGCAGGAGCACCCGAACCGCTCGGGCCCCCGGACGGGACCACCGGGCCCGCAGGCGCCGTAGGCCCCGTCGGAGGAGACAGCGCCCTCATGGCCATGAGGAACTCCTCTATCTCCTCACGCGACGCGCCTTGCCCAGGGACCGACGGGTATGGAGCAGGCAGCGTCGGTGACCCACGCGGAGCCGCGGGGGTGGGGCCACTCGAACCCCCGGCCGCGTCGGGGGGAGTCGGGGGTGCGATGACGACGCCCCGACTTCTTGTGTCGCTTACCTGAGGAACCGGAGGAGTGGTGACGACTTCCGGAGCGCTCGTGGCGGCTCCGCGACCGTTCTCTCGACCGCTCCCTCGACCTCCGGCCGGACCGGAACCGCTCTCGACGCGGGGCCGACATCCGGAGCTCGAGCAGCTTGCGGGACCGCTCCCGCCTAGCCTTACTCGTCAAGGCCCGGCAGTCGACGCAGGACTCGACGTCGTGGTCCGCGCCCAGGCACCGGAGGCAGAGTCGATGGTGGTCGGTGACCGACATCAGGCGGTCGCACCCGTCACAATTATTAAACCCGGGCATCCTACCGGCACCAAAAAAGTTAGAGTTAGAGTTATCAAAAAACTAGGTCAAAAGACCGGAGTACTGCTCTTCGGATCTGCGCTAACTGGCGCAGAAAAAAGAAGAACTGACGTCAGCGCGCGGAGGCGGCGTCTATATACTCCAGCGACGTCATCACGGCGCACGACGCCGACGACGCGGAGCCGCAGGGGACGCCTGCAGACGACGCCTACCGACGCGCAGGGGTACTGCTACGCAAAAGTTTCCGGATCCAGACTGACGCCTGGGGATATTCTAAGGTAAGGAATCTAATACTAACCTGTTTCTTTCAGATAGGGCATGCACAGAAAATCTGTTAGAGAGCACTGAAGTATGGTGCCCATAGTATGAGCCACAAAACATTTTCTATCTAAGGCAGACCATAACAGATATTTTGCAATTACCTGCCCATTCTGCACTGTAGCGTGAAGGAGATTATTACGTTTTCAGGCAATGTGAATAAAACATCCCCTAGTCTCTGTGATGGTCACACACCACCTTTAGACCTTTTCTGCTCTCTTGTGTATTTGTATAAAGTAGTGGGGAGCGAGCAGACAGGTCGTTAAATATTTCCCCTGACCCTCCACACATCTTTGTTTGTTAATGTGAATAAAACCTCACTTCTGATGTCCTAAAGGAAGAGAGTGTGGTGAACCAGGATACAAACAGCATTGATGGAGCGAAGAACTAGGCAGACTAATGAAAAAATCTTCTTACTCATAGCAGCCGTTCCTTTTGATTTCTTGTTTGGGATGACGTTAGAAAAGACTTTGTGTTGATTTTGATTGTGAAAGCCTGAACTATAATGCTCTCAGTTGTAGGATGTGACAACAGGAATGTTGTCGATCACCTGGTGCACCTCTGTGCCAAGCCACAAGAAGACAATTCATTGGTAAAAATCAAGCCATACCACCATGACAAACTAACTCATGGCTTTGTTAAACAAGAGCAATGGCTCTGAAGGTGGAGGCTGCAACAATTTAGTGGTACACAAGGGGGTGGTGATGGACGGAGCATCTGAACCAATCAAACACTCACACCCAGTCAACAGATCTGGGTTTAATCACCGTTCTTTAGCCCACTCTGCCACGCCAGTTCAGACATGACCATATGCAAATCAGTCTGACCCTGAGCCTCATGTCTGAACTGGGGTGGCAGAGTGGGCTAAAGAACGGTGATGGATTCAATCCAGATCTTTTGACTGGGTGTGAGTGTTTGATTGGTTCAGATGCTCCGTCCATCACCACCCCCTTTTGTACCGCTTTGTTCGCCATAAGTTGGCAGGGTATGCTCAGTCGTGAGTCCCTTGCTCACTTTGCCACTGGATTCAAGCAAGCCTGGCTGAAGACGGCTGAAATGCCAGGAACCGGTCCCAGGAAGCTTGTTTCCGGTCCAGGGAAGGCATGTCTTGGCAGTTCGGGCTGGACTGTTCCCATGAGGCACAGGGTCAGACTGATTTGCATATAGCCATGTCTGAACTGGGGTGGCGAGTGGGCTAAAGAACGGTGATGGAATCAATCCAGATCTTTTGACTGGGTGTGAGTGTTTGATTGGTTCAGATGCTCCGTCCATCACCACCCCCTTTTGTACCGAAAAGATTAGTTGGCAAGTTTTTAGTCTCTGTTGCAAATCAATCCTTATGTGCCACCGCTGCAAAAGATGCACACTTGTCTGTTGAAGGTCTCAAGAAAGAAACCTATTCCGTCTCCGATGGGATATCCATTGAGGTTTTGAATATCAAGATGTAAGCCAGGTTCAGTGAAATGAGAAGGGAGCAAGTGATCTGTCTCTTCATAGTCCTCTTCATTATGCGCAATATGGCAAGGCCTTGGGCACCAGAATCTAAGCAATAAAGAGCCTTCGTCTTCCAGAAATATTGCTGACGAAGCAGGGGCCTGGGGAAACTCTTCCTCAAACTAAGTCTGAGATTAATGGAAAAGAGCTTGCTATATCCAGTTCCAGATCTGAAACAGGCATCAAATTCAATACTGGTCCCGCATTTGTTGGTTGCTTACTGCTGTTGTTGCCGCCGCCATCCATCCAGGAGAGGTACAGGGGGACTTCAAATCCCAGCCCGCCCTAACGGAACCTCACGCAAGCCACAAGCACCAGGAGGCGCTCATAAAGTGGGCTGCGGGCCCCCGCAGCCTGGGTCCCGCATTTGTTGGTTGCTTACTGCTGTTGCTGTCGCCGCCATCCATCCAGGAGAGGTACAGGGGGACTCCAAATCCCAGCCTGCCCCACCGGAACCTCACGCAAGCCACAAGCGCCAGGAGGCGCTCATAAAGTGGGCTGCGGGCCCCCGCAGCGTGGGACGCGGGCGGGCCCATCCAAGCCAGGTTGAGGCAGGGCAGGGCCTGCCCTCTGACATTTACTTCTCAGCTGGCACTTCAAGCTATGCAAGGTACTGTTAGCCATCTTAATAGGCACCCGCCCCGGACTATTTGTTTAACAACTAAGATTCATCATTGTCTTATCAGTATATATATATATATATATATATATATATATATATATATATATATATATATATATATATATATATATATATATCTGCCTACTAAGGCCTAAGTTAAAACCAATATAAGACAGTCAAGACCGTGGTTTTCTTGCTTGTTTGAGATTGCATGAAAACACATCTAGGTTTGTTTCTACTCCTGTTAACAGTGGTTGTATCGTTTTCCTGTATAACTGGTGCCTCTTATTCCTTGTCTAAACCCTCACAATGGGGAAGAGAAAGGCCTTAGAGAACGGGGTGGGGGGGTCTTCGAAGTTAAGCAAAAAGGCAAAGAAGTCAGCCAAATTAATACAGGGTAAACCTGACAAACCTGACACAGTTATGGACCGTATTGTTACTTTAGTTGAAGAATGTGAGGAAATCCTCCTGGCTCCGCAAGGTTTGACTGAAAGCTCCCGAGATGGAACAAGTTTTATATCCCATACTCCCATTACTACCTCATGTAGAAATCCCCCTATTGTCCCAGATATGTTTAAAAAACCCACCCAGAAGGTCCAACAATTAGCTGGCCGAGAAAGTACATCAAGCAACCTCACTCCAGAGTTAGGTGCCTGTTTAAACGAAAGCTGCTCCTCTGACATAATTTGAACAAACAAATTCTCGGCCTTAATGGATATACAGGAGAAATCTCAAGAAGAACAAAGTGCCCACTTGGAGCTAACCAATGATCGTGCCAGCTGTGCTGACACATTTAATAGACCGACTTGTTCATGCACAACTGTGATTAAAGAAGAGCTAGCAGAGCTTAGGGACCAAACCAGGCTACTATCAAACGAGGTCAATCAACTAAAGGGCACAATTGTTTTACTTACCCAGGCCTTACATATTCAACCTAGCTTTAACCTTCTACCCACTGACGCCTCAACTTGTATCCAGGAACACAGGGAATCTACCACTGGAAAGGGAATAATGTAATTATTATGGGTGATTTCAACACTACTTTTGAGCCCCTGGGACCAGTGGATAGCAACCTCAGCGAAGATGAGGATGCCCAGTGGGGCATTCCTCAACTGGAGATACCACCTATCAGAAAATTGACTGAGGCGGCCCTCCAAGTTAAAGCGCTTAGCTTAGAAAAGGGAGTCAGGGCAGCGAACAGTCGCACACCATCCGACCGTTTAGGGACAGATACCTACGAGAGTGGTCTAAGGAGTAGTCGTATTGACTACTTCTTTATTAATATTGAAAACTGGCCTTCCTTAGTAGATATGGAAGTATGTGCAAGGAATGAAAGTGATCATAACCCTCTCTCCCTAAAACTTAAGGTATTAGATTACACAACATCTACTCCTATAGCCGCACAAGTCAAGACAGCAGAGGCGTTTTTAAGTACTGATAAGAGGAGGGTTAGGTGGTCAAGGGTCGTTGAGAATGATAGATCCCTGAGAAAAATGCAAGAAGGTGTCAAGCCCCCTAGCAAGCTTGCAAACATATAGCAGTCAGGGAGAAATACATTCTAACATAACCGCCTTACATGAGACCATGTTTGAGAACATTAGGCGCTTTTTTGTTAAACCCATCAGCACCCCAAAAAGAGCCCCACCTAAACGTAACCATTGGTACAATAAGGATTACAAGGAAGCATATAGGCAGCTAACCTGGGCAATCAGACGTAAAAACATGGCCTTTATAAGAACAGCGAGAAAAACGTACACAGCCACCCAAATGCTTGCTAAAAAGGAATGGGATGAGAAATGGTGGGGTGAACTCTTACAAGCTAGCAAAATGAAAAATATACATTCATTCTGGCAGCTGGTGAAGAAGGGCAGAGGAGGTAATGAGAACACCCTTGATAATCATATTGCCCCTGATCAATGGGTAACCTTCTTCGAGAACCAATTTGCAGTGGGTGAGATCTTTCCCTGTTTTGAAGTTTCCATCCCAAAAACAACAATAACCTTCTCATTAGGGGAGGTGGAAAAGGCCCTGAATGTAGTACCAAAAGGCAGGGCCCCCGGCCCCGATTGCATTCCGGCGGACTTATTTTTACACGACAAAGACAACTGGCTTCTTTACATCTTAACTCTTGCAAACACGATAGCCAGTGGAGCTCCTATACCTGACTCCTGGTGAGGAGCCGAGATTATACCTATTTATAAGAAGGGCAACCGATCAAATCCAAGCAAATATAGGCCATTCAGCCTAATCGATTGTACTCAAAAGATTTTGGCTAGATTGGTCTTGAATAGAATCCAGCTTTGGATAGACGAAAACAATATACTATCCCCTTTTCAAGCAGGTTTTAGGACCCTTGTAAGTACAATTGACCAAGTATTTTACTTTATTTTAACTTATTGGCGTACTTTATTACTAGCGGGTGGAACCATATATGCTGCCTTTATTGACCTTAAAGCAGCCTTCGATTGAGTCCCGAGAAATAGGCTCTGGGCCATATTGAAAGACTTGGGGATGCCCCCTGAGCTCCTTGAGTTAGTAGTTAAGTTACATTCAAATAATTACGCGCAGGTTCGCTGGGGACCTCAAGGCAAAACTACCCCCAAATTTCCAATCCAAAAAGGGGTGCGACAAGGGTGCGTACTGGCCCCCACTGGCCTACCCCAAAGTACGCCATTAACCCCTTTATATCTTGATCTGGGAAGCACCCCATTGGCAGAAGTCCAAAAATTTAGGCCGTTGGAATATTGGAGGAGAATCTGGTCCACTCCAGAACAAGCACACTATGCCACAGCCCTCAAAGACATCAGAGATGCTGATACATCCCATAAGATCAGCTGGTTGCAGCGCTTAAAAATCTCTCTCGTGAATATAGGCATGAGGCACCTGTGGGAAGATCCTATGAATAATATGTTTCCCTCAAAAAAAGTTTATAAAGAAGCGTATTGAACTATGATTAGAGCGGCAAATATGAGCTCCTCTAAAGTATCATCATTAAGTAGTACCTTTTTGGACCACAAGTCGGAACCCGTTTTTGAAGAATACTGGAACATTATAAGCAAGACCAATGACAGGAAACAGTTTTTTTAGTTCCGGATAGGTACCTTACCCATTAAAGCTTTTACTAGTACTTGGCTTAATTCCAAGAATAGCACATGCTCATCTCGCCCGACCGAGGATGAAACAATTCTACACATAATGTTTGTTTGTACCGCATAGAATTCTCCTAGAATTAAATGGCACAAACCTATTTGTATTAATATGGGTACCCGATTGAGTGCCACTGCACTGCGAATATTAAAGACGAGCACCCAGGAGGTAATTGTGATTGCCCTGGCAAAGTTTTTAGGTTGGATGTGGAGAATCCGACGTCAGATGGACAGCAAGTATACTGATACAGTGATATTGTATTTTCTTCTTACAAACGCAGTCTTCTACTTAATATTTCACCACACGACCTTGTATTTTATAATAACTCTACAATCGTTTTTAGTTGGTATAACGTTGCATGGGTCCAGCTTTTTAAACAGAATTTTTTCTAATATAAAAAGTCTTTTAATATAGTAACTAATGTTTGTTAGGCTGCATTGTTTATTCTTTTAGAAATTTAACCTGCTTGTATTGTCTTTTAAAAATTATGAATATCTACTCTTGTTCTGTAAGATTGTAATCATCGGAACCCTTGTTTTATCTATTTGTTATTTATTGTCTTTTATGAATAAATTGTTTGAAATAAAGACTGAATGAACTGAACTGAATACTGGTGACCCTGGAGCCAAGGGCTGTGCCAATGGAGGAAGAACCTAAAGAGTCTGTAGCATTGCAGTGCCATCAATCTCTTGTGCTGAAGGGTGAGTAGGCTGGCTACATTTCGGGTCAGTCAGTGCTGGGGAGAGTGTTTGCCAAAATAAGTCTAACTTGAAGACCGGCAGACCTGTTTAGTTCAAAAGCGCACAAGAGGGATCAAGAACCATTTTTGTAGAGTAATAGCATGGCCTCTTTGAAGGCTGCCATTTTTGCCAGTCTCGACAATGGCACGTGGGAACTCTGATGCAGCCGCTCAAGAGTCGGAATTTAACGGAGTCTGAATACATAGCCAGAGTATTGTTCCTCAAACGCAGACTACGAGACCTCTCCCCAAGCGTCTAGACTTCAAAGGGCTTTGCATATTTCTTTTCTTGTGTTCTCTTCAACTTGTTCTTCGACTTTGATTTGGGCTTGCCCAAATATGGAGAATGAGCTGGGAGAGGCCCCATAACTTGGAGGCGAACCAAGTTGGTATTTTGTCCTCAGTTACCCAACGTTTGGCCTCTGTGATGGCTTTTAGATGCATCAGGGGGCATATGTTGCAGAACATATAGTTTTGCTTTGAGACAAAGTACCAAATACAGACGTCATGCAAGTTTGGGGCTGACATAGGCTTGCTACAAGCCCAGCACAGCTTGAACCCTGCTGTCTTCGGAGGAGGCATCCCTGCACAATGCCAAAAAAGTTTGGGACAAGCTTTGGTAAACAACAGAATTTGTAGTAGTGGAACCATGGATCTCTGTCTAAGGCCTCTAGCCATCCTGTTCAGAGGTAAGATGGAGACCTGAAGGAGGCAACAGAACGCTCCCCTGGTGTACAAGGTGAAGAGTCTGTGCTAAAAATAGCCATCAGAAATAAGAGTTTTCTTTGTTCTGGCCCAAATAGGTTTGCTAAGCAGTTTAGCTAAGGCTAGGCAAATTCATTTGGTTTGTTATTAACCAACTATATTGAGAAGTGAAGATTAAATACAGGACATTTTTACAAAGTATTCTGCTATAGGGCCGTATACTTTCTATAAAATTAACTTCTATTGCTTTACTTTTTTTTCAACAGGGATTTCCTATTATTTTCATAATCAAGTAATCAAGGAAGTTCTACATTTGCACGTTTTATTAATCCAAAATTCCAGCTGCAACCCACTGTGTAGACTTTTTTTAATTTTAACATGCACTGAATATATTCTTGATATCCTCCCCACATTACTATAGATCTCGGTGATCTTGCAGATTGTAGTAGTGATGTAACATTCATCATCGCTCAGCTAAGCCGGAAAAATCTTACACCCAACTCCCTAATGCCACTCAAACGCCTGCCGCTTCTGTGACTTTATTACTATTCAGGTGGTCCATGTAATACTCTTCCAAAATGCTTTATTAGCACTGCAACATTTATCATTGTTGAAAATGCCTCAACATTTTACACTTCAGTTTTAAATGAATTTCGAAAATCCAAGAACTTTGAACAATATCTGCTGTCCAAATTCCAAGATAGTTCATAGTGAAAAACAGATCGCTATAATACAATTTTTCTTAATTCAGTGACTGATAGGGGGCAATGTGAGCTATATAAATTGGCATTAAATACATTTTCAATGTCGGCCCTGACATGCGTAGAATTCAAAAGTAAATGTCAACCAAATACATCAGCAGCATTAACAAGAGATAAAAGTAAGAGGCTCAAAGCGAGTGAGACCTTGAACTGCAAATATCGGCCTCAAGACGCCCATACCTTTTGTGTTTCTGTTGCAGGAATGATACTCTCCCCTTCAGTCTTCTGACCTCCTCCCTTTTTGTTCGGATAAGTTCTTTGTTTCTATACAAGTACCTAGGCATAGAAAATGGAAGACAACTGAAGAACAGTAGCCTGCTCAGTTCACCTGTGTACAACATCTTCTGGATTTCCAGCACCCAATTAAATGACAGACAGACCATGAGAAACAAATGACAACTAAGCAATGTAGAAGGGCATGAAGGAAAACATCCAAATGCACATGAGGAAAAGTTACAGCATATAGCAGGAGTACGAAAAAGAGTGGTGTACAAGAAACCTTCATTCCAGAGCAGACACATGACATGGGCACTGTGTCAGAAAATTGCACTTCGAAATTCTGCGTCTGCAACTTTCAATACAGAAGTTGCTTAAATTTTAAATTACAAAGCGAACATTTGAATATCTAAATATCTAAAGGGGCCACACAGAATCAGGATTTTAAAAGCAACTGCTCCAGTGCACCAGATGGTGTTATCGAATGCCACAATGCAGTGCTTAATTTGGAAAATAATGACCACCATTGCCCAAAGCCCATCTCAGAAGCCCGCGGCTGGCGCTAGTATATGACAGCACGCCGATAGGCAATGTAGTCCGGAATCCACCCAAGGTCAGGGACGGATTGGTAAAGTGGGAACTAGTGCGAAGGGCCAGTATCAGAGTTGCAGCTGTGGCCGCTTTTTTGGCAAGCGTGGTGACTGATTTGGGCTGTGTCTCTGCTGTTCAGATGCCGCAAGTTTCCCAGTGGGGGCCTGAGCGGTCTTTCAAGAGGCAGATGGGCCTCTATTACTTACCTTTTACAAACGGAACAGAGGTGTCCTTCCCAGTCTCTTGCTGGGCTGGCCCATTAATGTATGCAGATTTGGCTGGGGCCTTAGTAGAAGTGGCCTCACTTGTACTCAGGTGTGGCTCACCATTATGAACTTTTCGATGCACGAAGAGTCCTGGCAACATCTGCTTTTTAGGTCGAGCCTTGAGTCAGCGCGCATGCACTGCTCTGTGAGACTTGTAGTGGAGTGTGGAATAGAAGCCCCACCCACTCTCTGCCCATATTTGTCATTGGCTTGTGTCATTGTCCTTCATAAATTGCTGGCTTCTGATTCAAAAATAGGCTTGTTAGTCCCTCCTTAGTACTGCCTTGTCTTCATTTGTAACCTCCCATGGCGACTGGCCCTTTTACTTCGGTTGTTCAACCGTGTGTTATTTAGTCTTATAAGCACTATTTTCTTTATTGAGTTTCTCTTACTGCAGGCATGATGTGCTTTGTGTACATTCAGCGCGCAGTGTGCACTTTCTCTTTTTAAGCAGCCGGGAAGGGACACGGCGGCCACTTCTTTCCAAAACCATATTGCATTAAAAATATTTTTGTTTTCAGTCAATGAGTTAGGGCGGCGGCTGCATAATGAAGCCGTGCAGCTCGTGCACAGAATCTCAATAGCAAGCACCCAGAAGAGAGCACAGCTATAAATAGGGCTCCATCTTTAAAGGTCTCTGTGCTGATCCACCTTCACCTCGGAGAGGTAATTGTGGAAGGATTGTGCTAGACAATGAACGCTCACGATGGACCAGCAGGCATTTGCCCAGAGGAGATAGACTGATGAAATGCAAGTAGTCGACAAATGCATTTCTCCGGAGCTGCATCTTAACTACAGAACATTCTCCCATTCTAGGAATCACCTACGACGATAGTCTTTACTTCTGAACTCAAAAACCTTCTAACCCTACATCTACTGAAACACATATTCTTACTATAAAAATGGTACATTGCGCCGTTGCTTAATTTGTTAAAAAAATAAATTAAAAGAAGATGAAACAAATGCCAGAGCCCTCGTCAGGGGACCACCGTAGCTTGCAAGCCCATTGCCACTGCCCAAGCGCTGCTGACAGTACCTAAACAACTACTAATGATCACACTTGTGATGACAATTCAGACTGTTCAAGGTTACAACCTTACGGCTGACTAGGGCGCGTATCCACAGCTAGAAGAGTTTTGACTCGGACAAGTCTGAAAGGATATATTCCCCTGATGAAGGGCTTGTCCCGAAATGCATTGGGATTCCTACTAAATGCATTTGATCTTTCAGTTGTAGTGTGAGGTTCTAACACTAAGTACAGAAATATGCTTCATAATAAATTAATGATGATCTGCATCTGAACAATATGACTACATAGTGATTAAACCGGTTGCCGCGGCCGCAATTTCGCAGCAGTGCGGCACTTCCGCAAAACGGGCGGGCCGAGTCGGCCGTTGGATGTGCGCAGCACGACGAAGGTAGTGCTCGTGACGACCAACGGCCGACGGCAGCACTTAAGGGGTTAATAATTGGATGAAGTTTACACATATATTAGGATACTAAATACTCAGATCGAAGTGCAATAGTGGGGACATTGTTCTTTTCTAAGATAACGCAATCATTGTGATGTCATTTGCACGCCTTAGATCAGTGGGCGGTACCCACCTGCATCTAACACTTTAAAGAAGTTAGAAGATTCATAGTGAATTAACTTTGAACAAATGTAGGAGTGCGACATTTTCTATTTTGTATTTTCATTGTCTTGCTTTACCATTGTATGTCCATGCCTGTGAAATCAATGTCTGTTTAGACGGACAGCTGAGATGTAACCTGCATAGCCTGATGGCCCATCACCAAGCTGATTGGCTGAGATAGAGCGGTGGGATGAGTGGTCACTGACACCTGAGTAGGGCTATGCCTGGCCACTCGCAATGCTGTCTCTGCCCCCCTCTAGTGTGTCTGTAGCCAAGGAATGGCAAGGCAGGATCTTGTGGACAACAAACTTTCCTTTAAAGTATGCTCACGTCAAAGGCCAAAATGGGTGTAAGTATTGGATCTATAACCCCAAATCTTTAGAATACTTTAAAGAGTATGGACTCTGCCAAGAAGAAGAGCCGAAGAGATGTCAGGAGTAGTACTGTCCCTTTGCTGTGTGTTGCTTTGCCGGGTTGGCCTGCATTTGCTGCTTCTGTCTGTAGGCAGTGACAAATCTGGAATCGCTATCTTGTATCCTGCTTTCCCATGGCTCTCCACAGCTTTGTGTGTGCTTGCCTCCTGTTGGAAGTCTAAGGGCCATCAAAGACTTAATTTGTAGCATCTCTGAGCTCCTCTGCTGGGAGTTCTGACCGGCCAAGTGGTGCCCATTCCAGTTCTGGGCCCTTGGAGGTAGTTCTGCTGCTTCAAGACTGGCAAATCCCTTAATCGCCCTTTCAGCGCTGTTTTCTCCACCACAAGCTTGACATGTGGTTGAAAAACCAACGCACAGCCGTGGTATGGCAGAAATAAAAAATGACGCAGCGTCTGTTTACGGCCTGAAGAACAGCCACAGCCCGAATGCAGAGCACTGTGTCTCCGACGTCAGAGACCTTCGCTCCGACTTCGAAGCAGGCCTTGCTGTACGACTGAAGATATCTAGGCATCACCTATCCGCGGAAGTGGAAATCGATGCATGTGCCCGTTTTGTTGCACCTTGACGCGCCTGGATTTTCGCAAGCATTGCACCTGTGCGCCAAGTTTCCAACGCATCGCCCCACTAAAAGGAGTCAAATCAACATATCACTTCTACTTGCAGTAAGGAATCGACCCAAAACTTCTGCTGCGTGCAGCAGAAATGACACCCCCATTCCCCTGGGACTCAAGAACAGATGCATCACTGAGTTTTCCGACACTTTCCTCCTTTACGGCTGTTCTTCGTCTTGGATTTTGATGCATCAAAGTTACTTTGTGCTAAAATCAATGCATCTATAGCATTCTATGGACAGAATTGCCTAACCTTTCAAAGCACAAGTTACTACTTGTGTAACGATATATCTGTAAGAGACATTAGTTAGTGATAGATTCCTTACCTTAGAATATTCCCCAGGCGTCAGACTGGATCCGGAAAGTTTTCTGCTTAGCAGTAATCCTGCGCGCCGGTAGGTGGCGTCATACCGCTACGCGTCAGTCACTGGTGTCGTACGCGCCAGAATGACGTAACGGAGACTACTTAGGCGCCACCCATGCGCGCTGACCTCAGTTCTGTACACGACTTTACGAGCCGAAAAGCAGAGCTATGCCAGAAACTGACCATTGGTGCATAAAACTAGGGCCCTAAAAGGGGATGACCGTAACCCTAGTAATCGGCTCGCAGAACGGGGAGGATGGGTGGGCCGGTAAGGAATCTATCACTAACTAATGTCTCTTACAGATATATCGTTACACAAGTAGTAACTTGTGCATCTGATAGAGACACAATAGTGATAGATTCCTTCCCTCAGAATAGATACCCTAGCAATACCAACCACGGTGGTGGGTCTGCGAACAAGATTACAGCAAAAAGTCACGGAACACAGAACAGCCAAAGAAGCCGTCTCTCCAGACCTGACAGTCAAGGCAGTAGTGCTTGTTAAACGTGTGCAGAGAGGCCCACGTAGCTACCTGACAAATGTCCTGCAAGGGAACACCGCGTCCCAAGGCAGTACTGGCTGCAGTCGCCCTGGTCGAATGGGCACGCAGCCCCACAGGAGGCTCCTTCTTGGCCAAGAAGTAACATGCTTTGATGCACAAAACAACCCACGGGGAAATGGTTCGTTTGTGCACAGCCCGACCGTTCTTGGCACCCACGTAACCAACAAAGAGTTGATCATCCACCCAGAATTGTTGTGTACGCTGCAGATAGAAAGCAAGCGCACTTTTTGGGGCCAGACGGTGGAGCCTCTACTCCTCCCTGGAAGGAAGCGGAGGAGGAAAGAAGGTGGGCAAAGTGATGGCCTGCCCGATGTGAAAGGGTGTAACAACCTTTGGCAAGAAAGAAGGACAGGTCCTTAACCACATCGATGCTATGCATTTTCCCGTTGTGTGCTGGAAACAACAAAAACACATGTTCCATGACGAGCTGGGCTCGTCATCAGCGTAGCAGGAGGCTACCTCATGACGAGCCCAGCTCGTCATGAGCGTGGAAGGGGTTAAAACCACCTTGTCCGGTTGAACAGAAAGGAAAGGAGGATTGGAAGAAAGAGCCTGGAGCTCACTCACTCTTCTGGCAGAGGTGATAGCAACCAGGAAAGCAGTCTTGTGAGTAAGAAGACGCAAAAAACAGTTATGAAGAGGCTCAAAGGGAGCACACATCAGAAAAGTCAAGACAAGATTCAAGTCCCACTGAGGCCTTATGAAAGGCACGGGAGGGAACGCGTGTGTAATGCCTTTGAGGAAACTGTTAACAACCGGGGAGTTAAAAAGAGAAGAATGACCAGGAAGCCTCAGGAAGGCGGAAACAGCAGAAAGAGAACCTTTGATAGTGCCCAGAGCAGAGCCCTGCTGGGCCAAAGACAGAAGAAACAGAAGAACCTCAGAAAGAGGAGCTGAAAGGGGTTCGACAGCTTTTGCTGTGCACGATGCCACAAATCTGTTCCATCGGCAGGCGTATGCCATTTTAGTGGAGGGACGCCTGGCTGCCAGAATGACATCACAGACTTCGGAAGGAAGTTCGAAAGGTATCAACTGTCGCTGCTCAATCTCCATGGATGGAGGTTGAGGCTGGACAGGTTCGGGTGGAGGCCCGTCCCCTGCTGCTGCGACAGAAGATCCTCCCGAAGAGGCAGACGGATCGGGACATTGGTGCTCATACTGAGTAGCTCGGGAAACCATACTCTTCAAGCCCAGTCCGGAGCCACAAGAATGACTTGGGCTCTGTCGTTTCTGATCTTCTTCAGGACTCTGGGCATAAGTGGTATAGGCGGAAAGGCATACAATAGACCGCAACTCCACTCGCAACGAAAAGCGTCTCCGAGCGAATGCCACCTTGGCAATTCCAACGCACAGAACTGATGACACTGCGCGTTCTCTTCGGTGGCAAATAGATCTAACCAAGGCTCTCCCCACTGCTGAAAGAGACCTTGCGCCACGTCTGAGTTCAGATGCCATTCGTGATCCACCATGCACCGGCGGCTGAGTTAGTCTGCCCTGGCGTTCAGAGAACCTGCCAGGTGTTGAACCACCAAGGTAATGCCATGATGTTCCAGCCATGTCCAGAGGCGCAGAGCCTCCTGACATAGGGTCCAGGACCCCACCCGCCCCGTTTGTTGCAATACCACATGGTGGTGGTGTTGTCCGTGAACACCTGCACTACACTTCCCCGGACAGAGGGAGGTAATGCCTTCAGTGCAAGCTGGATCGCCCGCAGCTCCAGGAGGTTGATATGGAGCCGGGACTCCGTGGGAGACCAGAGGCCTCTGATCTCCGCCTCTCCCATGTGGCCTCCCCATGGATGGACCCAACTGTCGCGCAGCGCCCTCTGAGATCTGGACGTGATCCGACAAGTTGCCCTGATGCGGTGCCCACTGGAACTTCAGGTCCCACTGCAGAGCCCGCATATGCCATCTGGCATGCGTCACTAGCAGGATGCAGGAGGCCATCAGGCCCAGAAGATGGAGGGTCATCCTGACTGAAACCCGGGATAGAGGCTGAAAGAGCGGAATCATAGCCAGAATATCCTGGACTCGCTGCTCGGAAGGATAAACCCGAAACAGTGTCGAATCCAGAACCACTCCGATGAAGGGGAGCTTCTGAGAGGGACTCCAGTGCGACTTCGCCACATTGATGGAGAACCCCCAACAAGTGCAGGAGGTCGGCCGTAGTCTGGAGGTGGGTGATGACTGCCAGGAGCGAGCCCGCCTTAAACAGCCAGTCGTCGAGGTAGGGGAAGACTGACAACCCTGACCTGCGCAGATGAGCTGCGACCACCGCCATTACCTTCGTGAACACCCGAGGGGCACTGGTAAGGCCGAAGGGGAGCACAGCAAACTGAAAATGCTCCTGGCCTACCGTGAACCGCAGGTAGCGCTGGTGGGCCTGCAGGACGGGGATGTGGAAATAGGCGTCCTGCAAGTCCAACGTCACCATCCAGTCTCCTGGGTCCAGAGCAGCCAGGACCTGAGCCAGTGTTAGCATCTCGAACTTCTCCTTCCGGAGGAAGCGATTTACATCCCGGAGGTCCAAGATGGGGCGTAGTCCCCCCTTTCCCTTCTTGGGGACCAGGAAGTAGTGGGAATAACAACCACTCCCTACTTCCTGATCGGGAACGCGCTCGACGGCCCCCTTGGCCAAGAGGGCCGTGACTTCCTGATGGAGAAGAGCCAAATGATCCCCCGACATGCAGTGGTACCGAGGTAGCATGGCCGGAGGGGAGGACAGAAAGGGGAGCGAGTAACCGTGACAGATTATCTGTAGCACCCACTTGTCAGATGTAACTTCGCGCCAGAGGTGGAGGTGGTGGCGAACCCAGCCACCCACTGGCATGGGGTTCTCCCTGAAACTCGGAAGGTTTGGAGGCGGAAGCAGCAGGGGTGGAGGTAGACTGAGCCGCTCGCTGATTACCAGACCCACCCCTGTGGAAGCCACGACCGCGGCCACGCTGGGGCTGGTTCTGCACAGGCTTAGCGAAGGAGCGTGCTTGGGTGCTCCTACCCTGGCCACAAAAGGAACAAAACCCAGACGTGGCAGAGGCCTTCATGGAAAGACCCAAAGACTTGGCCGTGGCGCACAAGTCTTTAAAGCGCTCTAGGGCATTGTCCGCCTTGTCACCAAGCCATCGAAGGGCATGTCCATGAGCGAGCTCTGGACATCGGGTGAGAACCCAGTGGAGCGCAACCAGGCGTGGCGCCGCAGCGCCACAGTCGTGAAAATCACCCTGCCCAATGAATCAGCGGTATCCAAGCCACACCTGATGTCAAACTTCGCCGCATACTTTCCCTCTGCAATCAGCTGGGAAAGGACAGCCTGGACCTCCTCAGAGCACTGAGGCAGAACCTCTGCCACCAAATCCCACACTGCATGGGAGTAACGGCCCAATAAACAGGCGGTATTAACCGATCTCAACCCCAAACTGACTGAGGAGAACAACCTCTTGCCATATTGGTCCAGCCTCTTAGAGTCCATATCCGGCAGAGCAGAGGGAAAGGCACTCTGTTATTTCGAGGCCTGAATGACCAGGCTCTCAGGCGTGGGGTGCGTGATCAAGAAGGCGGGATCACCAGGAGCCGGACGATGGCGCCTAGCGACGTTCCTATCCACCGGTGTCCCCGAGGCCGGCCGCAACCAAGAACCCAAGAGGACTTCAGTTAGGGCCTCATTGAAAGGGAGCAGCGGCTCAGACGACGTAGACCGGGGGTCTCCAACCAGTCGATCGCGAGCTACTGGTAGCCCGCTGACACCCTGTCGGTAGCTCGCGACCTGTCTTTCAATTTAGTATCCTATCGTCGTTGTTTTGTTTATATTTTAGGTATTTTCTGCCCTCTTAATCGTGTTTGCCGTCATAGAAACCTGCTGCTCATGCTGGCTGGTGAAGCCTATCTGGGCGTGGTGAAGTGGCTGACGTAGGCCCAGCATCGGCAGTGTCAGCCTGCCCACGAGAACCACGAGGCCTGACTTATGCTGCTTGCATCGTGCTTTTTCCCTGCCTGACTTGGAGGCCGAAGCGGCAGCCTTGCAAGAACAATTGTCTCTGCATACAGCACTCCAGGAGCTGCAGCACTTCCCACATTAGGCACAACAGGATCAGGTTTGTGGACAAGAGAACCTTTTTTTTCCAAATGCGTGTGTGCAATGCCTTGTTTGTATTTTGGCCTTTTTCAGCCCTCTTAATCGTGTCCGACGTCATATAAACCTGCTGCTGTTGCTGGCTAATGGAGCCTATCTGGGGCGTGGTGAAGTGGCTGACGTAGGCCCAGCATCTGCAGTGTCAGCCTGCCCACGAGAACCGAGGCCTTCCTTATGCTGCCTGCATCGTGCTTTGACCCTGCCTGACTTGGAGGCCGAAGCGGCAACCTTGCAAGCACAATTGTCTCTGCATACAGCACTCCGGGAGCTGCAGCACTTCCCACATGAGGCACAACCGGATCAGGTTTGTGGACAACAGATATTCAACTACTAGGAGTCAAGAGGGGTAAGGAAGACTGGATCGCCCTCCACTCAATCAGACACTAATCAAAAAATGACCCAGTCCTCAAGGCAACGTAGAGGTAAGTCCTGCTATAAACAGTTCTAGATCGTCCAGAGCGCTCTCTAGTTATATCCCTATTCGTAGAGATTATACCACCGTTTCAGGCTGTTGCCAACGTTAAAAATTAAGCCCATCTCTGATAAACAGAAAACCTTTCAACACAATACAGACATTCATTCAAAGGGACAACATTAAGAAAAAGGTGTGAATAGCTAGATGACACCTCACGGGCGCACCACCAATGGGGCCCCTGGTTGGTACTCACCAGGTTAGCCCTGTTCTCATCATCGGTGTCAAATAGCTTAACGCAAAACGTGTCCAAAAACCCAAAGTAAGGAACATAACAGTGAATGGTGCAGTGTACAAACAACATATATGTGACACAAGACTAACCGCATTCAACATATAACATACACTAAACTGCGCAGCAAGATATTACTCATACTTTATTGATATCTTTTTGTTGCATTGCAGTTCAACATGTAATATAAAAGGGTGAAGTATGAATACTACCTATCGCCTCATACTCAACCCGCAGCCGACATGTTTCATTGCCTTAGGTATAATATCAGGCAATTTCTTCAGGGCCAACGTATATTTACGATGTCACTGCCAGCGGTACTGTGCTTTTAGATGCTAGATAAGACAGTTGCTTTCATACCGTTACCGCTCTGGCTCTGTGCAAAGACTCTGACCCCCTTCCGCTCGGTAAGTAGGGTCCCGCCTCCCTTCCTGAGGTGCTCGCGGAGGTCCAGCAGACGGCGTTTCCTCCGGTGTTGAGGTCGGCTGCGGGTTGAGTATGAGGCGATAGGTAGTATTCATACTTCACCCTTTTATATTACATGTTGAACTGCAATGCAACAAAAAGATATCAATAAAGTATGAGTAATACCTTGCTGCGCAGTTTAGTGTATGTTATATGTTGAATGCGGTTAGTCTTGTGTCACATATATGTTGTTTGTACACTGCACCATTCACTGTTATGTTCCTTACTTTGGGTTTTTGGACACGTTTTGCGTTAAGCTATTTGACACCGATGATGAGAACAGGGCTAACCTGGTGAGTACCAACCAGGGGCCCCATTGGTGGTGCGCCCGTGAGGTGTCATCTAGCTATTCACACCTTTTTCTTAATGTTGTCCCTTTGAATGAATGTCTGTATTGTGTTGAAAGGTTTTCTGTTTATCAGAGATGGGCTTAATTTTTAACGTTGGCAACAGCCTGAAACGGTGGTATAATCTCTACGAATAGGGATATAACTAGAGAGCGCTCTGGACGATCTAGAACTGTTTATAGCAGGACTTACCTCTACGTTGCCTTGAGGACTGGGTCATTTTTTGATTAGTGTTGTGGACAACAGAACCTTTTTTTTCCAAATGCGTGTGTGCAGTGCTTTTTTCCTGGCATCTGAAACACGAGCCGTTTCCAATGCTCAGGAATCTTCCATGCCTAAATAAACACTTGAGGTGGGATTATATGATCCAATTCTTCTGGGTAGAATAGATCAAGCACATTGAATATAATGATCAATAACAACTTTAGTTTCAAATCACTAAATATCCTTTGTCAACTTCTAAATGTTTGAAGACAATTTTTCACTAACTGCAATTGTATCTACTACTACAATCTGTCATAGATTGAGCAGTCTGTGCTCGACATCCTTCCAAACGTGGCAATGACTAAGATTACATCATTATGTCATTTGGGAAGTTTCTCTTTTGATAGCCATGACTCCTCGTGTGGAGTAGACCTTGGATAATTTCTATGCTTTGTCTGGTTTAAAATGCGATTGGTATTGTAATTCAGTTGTGGGTGTATAATGCAATGGAAAACTTACAGTGATAGAGTAGTATTCTCTTAAAAATCCATTTGAAACACCGTTTTAATTTCATCATTACATTAAAGCACCATTTCACAGGCATCTTTTATTTTTAAAGAAATAAATGTACCATACACATTAATACTGGCCACAAACAGGAACCAGGAACATCATTTTACGTGTCTATTCACTAAATTTTAATGAAATTATGGGAGAAATGTAAAATTAGGTTCCTGACTCCAGTTTGTGCTCATTAAGAACTTCCATGAGGTACTTTATTTAAAAAAAATCCATGTAAAATGATGCCTTAAATTAATGACATGAAGGGAATTTTTTTAAATGAAGTGTTAATTGTGTGACACAATGAATATACAAGGCTTGACACTTCACTTTGAATGTATCCCATTTAAAAAAGTACCTTACCCCTGCAGAGGCCATATTTTTCTGTTGTAAATGGGGCCAATAAATAACAGCATGAGCCAAGTGAAGGATCTGTGGCCCATTCCTTTCATGAGCAAATACTTGCAAATAATGCAAATAGTGAAACAAAAGTCATACAAAAATATGATGGAGTTTTTTTTTAAATCACTGCGTTTATTTCTTCTACATGCAGGAGCATTTCTTGTGAACATCAGATCATATCACTACATCGAGAGGCATTATTAGAAGTAATAGCTTTTGAACATGAAATGATGGACTCCCACCGTCCATGGTGACAATGCTATATTAATAATAACTAAGTGGCAAGTCATGTGCACCATATATGTGGCATAAGTTATTATTACATGGAGCAAGTGCATAGTCTAGCAGAGGGCATTTTTGTACAGTGCACACCCTGAACTCAGGCATTTCAAGGTCCCGGCATGTGATAATTTAGAAAATGGAGGCATTATGTAATAAAATAATTGTATTGCAGCATTTTTATATAGTCATGTGCTTACTACTCTTATGTAGGACACTGAAGCACTTACCTACATAATCCATGTAGGTAGGCTGTGTGGTTAGAAAGGTGTTATTTTTATTTTGTGATCCTATGTTATGTTAACTTAGTTTTCTATAGCGCCAACTCACCTACAGGTCTCTAGGCGCTCAAGACCAGATAACAAAACCACAGTGAATGAGGACAAGAGAGGCCAACAACCCCACTTATCTAGCTGAGCCGAGTGCCTCCCTAAATAAGAAGGTTTTTAACAGCTTCCTAAAGCACAGGAGATTCGCTTCTTTCCGAAGTGGTTCTGGTAACTTATTCCAAATCTGTGGGACCAGAACCGAAAAGGACCTCCCTCCTTTAGTTTTTAGCTTGTAACGAGGGCAGACCAAGAGCCGAGACTCAGCGGACCTCAAGACTCGCCTAGGGGTGTACACTTCTAGGTGTTCTTTAATATAGGCAGGGGCTTGCCCGTAGATAGCCTTGTGTGCCGTGCACAAGCTCTTAAAACTCCACCCTCTGCTCAATGGGAAGCCAATGTAGCTTGAGCAGTAAAGGAGAGGCGTGAGATCTTCTAGGTAGCTTGAAGATCAAACGTGCCGCATCATTAAGGACCACCTGCAACCTATTAATCAGGGTTTTAGGCAGGCCAAGATAGAGGGCATTCCCATAATCCAGCCTCGAAACGATGGTAGCAGAAACCACCATACGCAGTGCGGAAAAGGAGAGGAGAGGGGTCAGCTTTCGCAGCTGTCTGATCAACCCAGTGCACATCCCTACTACTGAGGAGATCTGGCTGGCCATTGACAGCTTGTTGTCAATCTTGATACCGAGACTTTTTACTTTGTCACACGGTATCGGTGAGGGACCTAATTCCTGGGGCCAGTAAAGGTCGCTCCAGGGTGAGGCTAGGGTGGAAACCACTAAAACCTCAGTTTTTTCCGGATTTATTTTCAGCAGGTTTGCCGTCATCCAACCAGCCGTATGTCTAAGAATGTTCTGAGCACTAATTTGTGCCTGGATCGTGTTGTCAATGCTCAGTAGCAACTGGGTGTCGTCAGCGTAATTAAATACGCGACAACCCATGTTCGCTAGAGAGTCAATCAGGGGTTGGAGGTAGAGGTTGAAAAGTAGTGGGGATAATGCGGAGCCCTGAGGGACTCCGCACTCCAGGATACCCACCTCAGAGATGGCATCCCCTAGTTGAATCCTCTGGGTCCTGCCAGTCAGAAAGGATAGGAGCCATTGATGGACCCGACCCCCTATCCCAAAAGCGGCCAGTCTGTTCAATAACAGGGAATGGCTGACAGTGTCGAACGCCGCCGACAGGTCTAAAAGTATCAGGGCGCTCGGTTTCTTACTGTCAGCCATACCTCTTAGCTCATCCAGCACCGAGAGCATCACCAACTCGGTGCTGTGGTGTGCACGAAACCCCGCCTGGCGCTCCTGGAGTAGGTGGTGTGACTCCAGGAACGAGGAAAGGGACTTCAGCACATGTTGCTCTAGGACCTTGGACAGAAAGGGCAGTTGGGATATCGCCCTATAGTTTTTTTAAATGGCCGGGTCGGCTCCAGGCTTCTTTAACAGAGGCTTGACACGTGCCTCCTTGAGACTCGATGGTAAATAGCCGGTCTCCATTGAACTGTTGAGAAGGAAGATAATATGATCTTCCAAGATAGGACGCGCCAAACGAAAGACTCTCGGGGGACACGGGTCCGCCGGGGAGCCTGACTGTGTTGTTCATAAGCTGCTCAAGACTTAAAGAGTCTATCTCAGGGAGCTTAGAAATATATGCTTCCGAGGAGATTTGAGCTTCCTGTGACGGAAAAGGGCCCTTCAGGGTGCTGTTCTTAATCTCAGAAAGAATAATCTCCAACTTCTCAAGAAAAAAGCTTTGAAAGCTATCGGCAGTTATTGTTGTTTCCATTGTTTCTGGTTTTTTGCTCAGCTCAGTTAAAATTTTCAACGTTTCCTTCTGAGTATTCTCAGCTTGACTTATACAGGTTTCCTAAAAAATTTCTTTTGTTGCCATAATCAGTTTTTTTTTTTTTTGAAAACCTTTATTATATCGTTCAACACAAAATACAGAAGTAGCCCTGCATCGACAGGGGCCGGTCACCACATGTATGCAGAACGTATCAGGAAATCCATTAACACAGCTCTTCAGCCGACAGCCCATGGGTCCGGCAGCGGTAGAGGATAGACGATGTATTGAAAACATTTCGAAATCAAGGATATGCCTAAGGTTTCATTTTATGTTTAACCCCCCCCCCCCCCCAAAAAACAAGATAAAGAAGAAGATACAGGATATCCGGAGCTACACACTGGAGGTATAAAAATGCGGGTAGGCGTTAAAAGGCAGTCATGGATCAAGATAGACCAACAGTAAAAATGCAAGCGCCAGTATGTTCACTAAGGGAGAAGAACAAGGCTACCAATCTATCATCATAGCCACCCACCCCAAACCCCGCCCACTCATATGCTGCAGGATGAAATTGAAAGTATCGCTACCGGACCCTGCGAGAAAAGAAAAGGGGGCCATAGAAAACAACAAAGCAAAATAACAAATCCCCCCCCCACCCTGCACCCCTGCAATGGCTACGGCCTACCCCACTAGCAGCGTGCCTGTCGCCCAGAGGAATACCCTAAAGAAGAGAAAGAGAGAAAGAAGGGGCCATAGAACAAAACAAGTGCAAAATAACAAACCCCCCCACCACCCTGCACCCCTGCAATGGCTACGGCCTAACCCACTAGCAGCGTGCCTGTCGCCCAGAAACGTCCCTAAAAGAGCGAGAGAAGCGGAGGAGGAGAGACAAAAAAAAAACAAAAAAAAAACACACTCCCGGACTCCCTTACCCTCCACCAGACGCGACCACCCGGAAACAAGTGCAAAATAAATGTAGCGAGATGCACAATCAATCCGGGTGAGTACGAAAAAATACCACCCGTCTCCCGCATTGCACAGGTCACAATCCCAGCAGCAGATTAAATTATTTTCCCGTATCCTAAAAAGTCCCACAAGTTAACCCTGGCCAGTACGAATGTCCACTGGAGCACTTATAGCCCAGGCCACTGCAACAATGAGAGAGGTAAAGTTTTCATGAAAGTTCAAGTCAGTATGAGCAAGCCAAATAAAGGCTAAAAGTTCACGATCTCCACAGAGCAAGCGAGGAAAAGCATGGAAGGATGATAAAACTTTCCAATAGTCACAGGTGATCTTGTTAAGGCAGTCAAGTTTGTCCATAGTGATATTCGGCGAGATAGGGTTCAAGCAAGGGACGCTGACAATATCCACGGGCGCGCGATCTGTCTCATAGGAATCAGCAGCGCGAATGGGATCCGACGTCTGCACAGGGACTTCGAAGTTGTATACACGATGTTTCGTTGGTGGCACCGCTGGCTGCGATGATGGCAAAAAACCGCTGTCCGGTCTCCGGCAAAGATCATCCATTGTTACCGACAGTGCCTGGTAGTTGACGATGATCTGTGAGTGGAGCGCTCTAATGGCCGCCATTACGGCGCGCAGCGGTGGTGCATCTGTCGTCCCCTCCATCTCCTCTCGTAAGCAACAGATCAGGATGCAGACCCCGGAGGCCGGCTACTCCGGGGAAGCAGGCAAATCTGGAGCGGACACCAGCCACGGGCGCGCTCACCGCACAATTTTGCACCTTCGCCGCTGGTCGGGGCTCCCGTCCGCACACCCCCGACAAGCTTACTATGTCTCCGGGCATCGGATACAGGGCCGCAGCAAACGATGTGTCACGCCGTGGCGTGTGCGTTGCAGGCAGGATACGAAATCGCCGTTTAAAACAGGTAGATTATGTCCCCGTTCGGGAGACCGGACAAAGCCCAAGGTTGTTCAATTCCAGCCCGGATGGGCTAGAAATCGAGGCCCCGGCTTACACTCCCAGGTAGGCCGAAAATGAACCACGGCGTATCTCCGTCATACGGTGTGATAAAAAGTTCGGGATTGCGCCTTCAGAGTCAGTCACTCCTCATATACACGGGAGGCCGGTTGGAAAACAGGATAACTTGCAGGATATACGAGCAGCTGGCGGAGGTCGGCGGAGCCGGGAGCTTATGCGGCCATCTTGCTTGCTAGTGTAGCTCCTCCCCCATAATCAGTTTTTTATAAGATTTAAGTGAAGATTTATATTCTTCCCGATCTGTCCCATCTTTAGTTTTCCTCCAGGTTCTTTCTAGGAGACGGAGTTTCTTTTTATGTTCCCTCAAGAGCGGGGTGAACCAAGGGGCACCTTTTACTACTCCTTTTACTTTTTGTAGTCTTTCAGGTGCTATCTGGTCGATTGCCTGACTCAGATTCCACGTTATAATCCTGTTCTAAGTCCCCATTTAAGACTAATGATTGAACACAATCAGGAAGACTACTGGTCAAGGATTGGGAGTCCACTTTTGTCCATTGCCGGACTTTTTTCAGTCTTGGAGGTTTTTGGGATAAGTGACTCGCCATAGGGATCTCACAGTTCACCAGATAATGGTCCGACCAGATACAAGGTACGATATCCACAAGGTTTACCTTTGGGTCTAACGTCCAAATAAGATCTAAGGTGTGCCCCTTAACATGAGTAGGGGCATCGACAAGCTGTGTAAAACCCAATGAGGACATGGTATTCTCCAGATATCTAGTTGGCAGGTCTTTCTGAGCTTTATCCCAATGCCTATTAAAATCCCCAGTTACCACGATTTTTTGGTATCTTGTACATAAATCGGACATGATCGGGGAAAATAAGTCATTAAATGCTGAAGTGGAATTTGGGGGGCGGTAGACGGTAAGGATCACTAGGCATGAGTTGTTCAGAGTGATCTTCACGTCAAGTATATCAGCTAATTCTACAGTCTCAGCCGCTATTTTGACAGCTTTTAGGTCTTTTTTAAACAGAATTGCTACCCCCCCGACCCGAACATTATCCGCGCAATTATGCCATACAGCGTCATAGTCATTGGGAAGGGCAGCAATGAACAAGTTACTTACCTTCGGTAACGCTTTTTCTGGTAGATACTATATCTGCCTGTGGATTCCTCACCTTGTGAATACCCCCTTGCGTCAGCAACATTCGGAAATTCTTTTTTCGTAGCCTCGCGCCGACGTGGACTCCTGACGTCATAGAGACACGACCTCGCTCGCGACTCCGCTGACGTCACCGACGCCTATAATAGGCCCACGCCGGCGTGATGACATCAGTTCCGCCCTTTTTTCCGTGCCATCGAGGCACACGGACGGACCAATGACAGTAGAAATATACAAGTATACACAGTACACAGTACTCAAGGCAAAACACACAGTGTTAAGCAAAAGCAGGAAAGCAACTGAAACATTTCCTTGACAATAAAATATATATATATATTACACTACAGTAACTCTGGCATAGAAGAGTGGACAACGGGGAGGCGGGTGGGTCGGTGAGGAATCCACAGGCAGATATAGTATCTACCAGAAAAAGCGTTACCGAAGGTAAGTAACTTGTTCTTCTGATAGATACATCTGCCGTGTGGATTCCTCACCTTGTGAATAGAGTCCCACAGCAGTCCCCACTCCCGGAGGAGGGTGTCCACTCTTCTAAACCAGGAAATCCTGAAGGACAGAGCGCGCAAAATGGCCGTCCCTCCTCACTTCGGAATCCAAGCAGTAATGCTTCGCGAAAGTGTGGAGGGAAGACCAAGTCGCCGCCCTACAAATATCCTCCACAGGCACACCTCTAGCCAATGCTGAGGTTGAAGACTTAGCTCTAGTTGAATGAGCCCTTATACCCTCTGGTGGTTCCTTACCGGCCAAAGAGTAGCAGATCTTTATGCAGAGGACGATCCATCTCGATAAAGTCCTTTTATGGACCGCCCTTCCTTTCTTGCAGCCAGCAAATCCAACGAAGAGCTGGTCTTCCAAGCGAAAGTCCTTGGATCTGTCCAAGTAAAAGGACACCGCCCTCTTAGGGTCCAGACGGTGCAGTCTCTCCTCCTCCTTGGAAGGGTGAGGGGGAGGATAGAAGGTAGGTAGGGTAATGGACTGTCCTAGATGGAAGGGAGTTACCACCTTAGGCAGAAAAGCAGCCCTGGTCCTAAGAACCATTCTATCAACATGAATGGTCAGGAATGGGGGCTTGGAGCTAAGAGCTTGAAACTCACTAACCCTCCTTGCCGAGGTTATTGCCACCAAGAAGACTGTCTTAAGGGTAAGAAGCCTCATGGGACATTTGTGGAGAGGCTCAAAGGGAGCCCCCATCAAAAAGGTCAATACAAGATTTAAATCCCACTGAGGCACAATGAAAGGTGAAGGAGGGAACATATTAGTAAGACCCTTCAAAAACCTTAAGACCACAGGAGACTTAAAAAGAGAGGGCTGGTCAGGCAAGCAGAGAAAAGCCGACAGCGCCGACAGGTAACCCTTTACCGTGGCAACCGCCAGACCCTGCCGCGCCAAAGAAAGAGCAAATTGTAGAACATCAGACAAATGGGCCCTCAAAGGATCAACAGACCTTTCCCCACACCACGTGACAAATTTCGCCCATCTATAAGAATAGATGGACTTAGTGGAGTCACGCCTGGCTGACAAGATGACATCCACAACGTCAGGCGGGAGGGAAAAGGAATTCAGGTTGCCCCGCTCAATCTCCAGGCATGAAGGTGCAATGTCTGGAGGTGGGGGTGTAAAACCTGCCCCTCCATCAGAGAGAGGAGGTCTGCCCTGAGAGGGAGACGGAGCGGCGGGTGAGAGGAGAGGTGGAGTAGATCTGTATACCACACCCTTCTTGGCCAATCCGGAGCGACCAATATGACTTGGGCCCGGTCTTGGCGAATCTTCCTCAGAACCCGAGGAATCAAGGGTATGGGGGGAAACGCGTAAAGGAGTTGATCTTTCCAACTCAACTGAAACGCGTCCCCCAAGGCTCCTTGCATCGGATACTGGAGACTGCAGAACGACAGGCAGTGCGCATTCTCGCGAGTGGCAAACAGGTCCACCCGAGGAGTCCCCCACATCTGAAAGATGTCGTGAACCACCTCCGGGTGCAGCCTCCACTCGTGGTCGGCAGAGAACTGCCGACTGAGACTGTCTGCACGAACGTTCAGAACACCGGCCAGATGATTTGCCATCAGACAAATCTGATGGTCCTGAACCCAGGACCAGAGACGCAGAGCCTCTCTGCAGAGACACTGCGACCCTACTCCTCCCTGCTTGTTGATGTACCACATCGCAGTCGTGTTGTCCGTCAGGACTTGAACAGACTGACTGCGAAGGGAAGGGAGGAAGGCCTTGAGCGCCAAACGTATCGCCCGCAATTCTAGAAGGTTGATGTGAAGCAACCTTTCCTCTGGAGACCAAAGGCCTTTGACCTCCAGATCCCCCAGATGAGCACCCCACCCGAGAGTGGATGCATCCGTTATCACCGTGGCCACCGATGGGGGAAGTTGAAAAGGCTTTCCTTGGGACAGATTGCCTTCCACGCCCCACCAAGACAGATCCGCTGCAGCTTCTCTGGAGATCCTCACTGACTCCCTGAGGTCTCCGCTGTGCTGATACCACTGCCTGCGGAGACACCACTGGAGCGCCCTCATGTGCCAGCGTGCATGGTTGACCAACAGAATGCATGAAGCCATCAGACCGAGCAGGCGAAGGACCTTCAGGACTGGAACGACCGCTCCATTGTAAAACAAAGGAATCATCTCCCGTATGTCGCGAATCCTTTGAGGGGGAGGGAATGCACGACATACGGTTGTGTCCAGTACCGCACCTATGAACAGGTTGCGCTGGGAGGGCACCAGGTGAGACTTGGGTACATTTATTGAAAAACCCAACCTGTACAACAACTGGGTTGTCTCCCGCAAATGATGGAGCACTCTCTCTGACGACTCCGCTTTGATCAGCCAGTCGTCTAAATAAGGGAATACCGGAATCCCCGACCTTCTGAGATGTGCCGCCACCACTGCCATCACCTTGGTGAAGACTCGAGGCGCAGTAGTAAGTCCAAACGGAAGGACCGCAAACTGGTAGTGCTGCGATCCCACCGTAAAACGGAGATACCTCCTGTGCGACTTCAGGATTGGGATGTGAAAGTAAGCATCCTGCAAGTCGAGTGACACCATCCAGTCTTCTTCTTGCAGCGCTTGAAGAACCTGAGCAAGGGTGAGCATCTTGAATTTCTCCTGTTTCAGATAGAGATTCAAGATCCTGAGATCCAGGATTGGACGAAGCCTGCCATCCTTCTTCGGAATCAGGAAATACCGGGAGTAGCATCCCTGACCCCTTTCCTGCTCTGGGACCACCTCTATCGCACCCTTTCTTATCAGAGTTAAAACTTCCTCTTGCAGAAGAGACAGATGCTCCTCGGAGCAATACCCTTGGCAAGGAGGGAAATTGGGAGGGAATTCCCGAAAGGGAAGGGCATACCCATTTTCCACAAGATTGAGAACCCAAAGATCTGACGTAACCGATTCCCAATCCTGTAGAAAATGGGTAAGCCGGCCCCCAACCGGACCCACATGATCCTGAATGTCGGATCTAGGGCTGCTTCTCAGGGGCAGGAGGGTTGGAGGAAGTGGAGGAGGAAGAGACCTGACGTCCACGAGGACGCACTCTTTGCTTTCCCCTGTAGGACCTGTATAAGGAGTTTTGCTGCTGCTGTTGTTGCTGCTGCTGCTGCTGGCCTTGCCGGGAATTCCGAAAGGCAGGACGGCCAAAACCTCTGAATCTTCTGCCAGTTGAAGAACCTCTCATTTGGAGACCCAGGGATTTAGCAGTCGCCTTGCAATCTTTAAACCTCTCAAGGGCCGCATCAGCCTTCTTCCCAAAAAGGCCTGAACCATCGAAAGGAAGATCTAATAATGTCGCCTGAACATCAGCCGAAAAGTCAGAGGATTTCAACCAGGCAGACCTCCTAGTAGCGACAGCAGTGCCCATAATGCGCGCCACAGAGTCTACAGTATCCAAACCGCTCTGAATGACCTGGCGAGCCGCTGCCTGAGCGTCAGAGATGACTTCCTCAAAATCCTTCCTGCTGTCATCAGGAACTTTTGGAACCAGAACATGTAAAGAGTCCATCAGAGCGTGTAAATATCTCCCCATCAAGCAAGTGGCATTTGATGACTTCAATGCCATACTGGCAGAGGAGAAGGACTTCTTTGCCACCTGATCCTGCTTCTTTGCTTCCTTCTCAAAAGGAAGCAGAGGGAAAGCACTAATGTTCTTTTTGGAGCATGCAGCCTGAATGATCAAACTCTCCGGTGAAGGGTGAGAGGTTAAAAAGGCAGGATCATCAGGGGCAACCCTGTATCTTCTGGCTACACTTTTAGAGACAGCTGGAGCAGACAAAGGTTTTTTCCACACCTCCAGAATGGGCTCTGTTAGAGCCTCATTGAAAGGAAGAAGAGGTTCCACCACTGAACTCGGAGAATGGAGTACTTCAGTCAGAATATTAGATTTGAATTCTGCTGTAGGCAAAGTCAACTTAAGCAGACTGGCAGCCTTTCTCATAATCAAATGATAGGGTTGAATGTCCTTAGAAGGAGTACTAGAACCTGATGGTAACTCCCACTCTGGAGAGAAATCCAGGCTTCCTGCTTCTGCCAAATCTTCAAAAGTATCTTCATCCAACTCACCCTCCTCGAGATCAGATTGTGAGTCCAAAAACCTCCTTTCCTCCAGAAGGCGCTGAGCCTCTCTTCTGGATCTCATCTTGACCCGTTTTGCCCTCGGATCCACCATCGGCTCCGACGGATTCGGAATCGACGTCGGGATCGAATCCGCAGGTTCAGAGGGATGTGTTCTAGGTCGACCCGGAGCTGGCGAAGCCGGAACCGGCGTCGACGGCTTCGGTGGAGCCGGAAAATGCCACGGCGGCGTCGGAGCCGGCATGTAAGGCATAAACGGAGCCGGAGGGTAGGAGTGAGGGACTCCTAAGTTAAACGCCAAAGGACCCATGGGACCTGAAGGTGCACCAGAGGGGTACCATGACCTCGAAAAGACTCCATACATCGCGTTGAGAAACGCAGAAGGGTCCTGGCCTGGGGCAGGAAATGGTGGATGAAAACCTTCAGGCCTGTCTCGAGGAGCGTTCGGATTCGGCTCACTTAAGGGCTCGGAACCCTCATCCTCATGAGGCTCCTCCTCATCTCGGACCGGGGACGGCGCCGGAGATGGATTCGGAGCCGGATTCGGAGTCGGAGACGGAGCCGGCGCCCGTGACTCAGAAGGGGAAGCCTCACCTTCAGGTTCTGGATCCGAAACTTCAATAGTCACCACCTTCGAACGAACCTTCGGTGACCTCGACCTCGACCCCGACTCCTTACCAGAACGACGTCGGGACTCATGTCTCCTCTTCTTATGTTTCCTCTTCTTCGAAACATGGTCCGAAGCCGACTTCGAAGACGACCTTCCTCTAGATCTAGACCTGGACCTCGATCTCGATCTCGACTTCGACCTCGCCCTTCGAGAACGAGACTTCGACGATTTTCCTTTTCCAGCTTTCATTTTAGCCACCAGGAGCTTCGCCTCTCTCTCTCTCAGGGCCTTCGGGTTCATTTTCTTACACGAAGAGCAGTCCTCCACATCATGGTCCGAGCTCAAGCACCAGATGCAGTCGCTGTGTGGGTCGGTAATGGACATCATTTTGCCGCATTCTCTGCAGGGCTTGAAGCCGGTCTTTTTTGAAGACATTGTCGAAGAGACAGGATACAGAGACGCAGAAAATGTTAATAATAAAGACAAAGTATCTGTTGGCTACAGAGATTCCCGATAACCGTTAGCGTCGACGACGCGGAAAAAAGGGAACTGATGTCATCACGCCGGCGTGGGCCTATTATAGGCGTCGGTGACGTCAGCGGAGTCGCGAGCGAGGTCGTGTCTCTATGACGTCAGGAGTCCACGTCGGCGCGAGGCTACGAAAAAAGAATTTCCGAATGTTGCTGACGCAAGGGGGTATTCACAAGGTGAGGAATCCACACGGCAGATGTATCTATCAGAAAATATCAGGCAGAGAGTTTTCGCCCAACCATGTCTCCGTGAGGGTTAGAACATCAATACCCTCATCTTGGAGATGAGTAAAAATTTCGAGATGGTGCTTTTGAATGGACCTTGTGTTTAAACAGGTTACTTTCAAGGAAAATGGAACTAGTCCAAAACTACCCCTGCATGGTCGGAGAATGTTCAGGTCGTCTAGTTTAGTCATGATAGTGGGGTCCAACATATGTCTGCCAGTATCAAGGTCTAGTAGATCTTTGGATGAAAATACCTGTCGCCGACCAGAAAGCCCAGCCCCTGAGCCCGACCAAGCGCGGACGGGCGCAGACGGGCTGGACTCTGGCGTGACTCCGGCGAGAGTCCGGCGAGCCCGCTGCGCGTGGCCATGACCGTCTTAAATGAGGGTCTAGCGCGTTCTGACGACTAGACCGTGAGCCAAGATGGCGCTGCCAGGCGTCCTTCCCTCCCTCCAAGATGACCGCCAAAATGCTTGGAAAGGGGGCCTGCCTAAAAAGCGGTGAGAAACAATTATATTGCAGGCAAGTGGGCAATATTTAAAAACAGGGGAGAAGGCGCAAATTAATACTAAATAAAATACAAAACGGGATAGTTAAAAATTATCGCCGAAAGCTTTACTGTTTTAGGGAATTCGGCGCGATTCAGCGCTGCACGCTCTGCATGCCTACTCGATTCACCAGTCAAGGTCTAGAGACTGGTCGGCTCAGTTTCCTCACCTTAAATGAGGGTCTAGCGTCCTTCTGACGACTAGACCGTGAGCCAAGATGGCGCCGCCAGGCGTACTTCCCTCCCTCCAAGATGTCCGCCAAAATGCTTGGAAAGGGGGCCCTCCTAAAAAGCGGTGAGAAACAATTATAGTACAGGCAAGTGGGCAATATTTAAAAACAGGGGAGAAGGCGCAAATTAATACTAAATAAAATACAAAACGGGATAGTTAAAAATTGTCGCTGGAAGCTTTACTGTTTTAGGCAATTCGGCGCTGCACGATCTGCATGCCTACTCGATTCACCAGTCAAGGTCCATGTGGTAAGTGTTTCCATGTTGTGCTTGATGACCACCTAGGTGCAGTTACAGAGTTATGGAACATAGCAATTTGGTGGATGAGGAGGTGTGAAAGGCAGATGTGAAGTTTTTTTTTTTTTTTTTTTAAACGTAAGACTTTATTGATAACTGCTCAATATACACAGCATTTTGCCTACAACCCTGAGGCCGGCTGCTACATGACTATTAATGTTTCATTTGCAGTACACCGCTATGAAGCCGACAACCTGCGGTCCGGCAGCAATTTTCCATCAGTATAGCAGAAAGTTAGACATTTATTTCTAAACAAATCCGAGTGCTTCTTACTTTTCTATTTTATAACCATAACAAACATATGACTCATTAGGTTCGGCCTGTACCATTTATGAGGACAAATGTTCCCACTTCCCCACTTCCGCACAACATCACAAGCATCCTTTCTATCTGACACATTCCCAGGACATCTCAGAAGAACTAGTTATGTTACCCGTCAAGTCTAGCACATCTCCATGCTGTCACGTGCATTCATTCACTGTGTTATTTAGTCTACATCTTCTTCATCCTCTGAACTATTTATGTCTTCCTCCGGTAGAGGCTCACACAGGTCTCCCCGGTAGCTATTCCACGGAGTCCAGATCTTATTCCATTTGCGAGGATTAGCTCTCATTTTATACACTGCCTGCTCAATCACCAGAAGCATGTCCATGTTTCTGCACCACTGTGCCAGGGTCGGTGCATTCGCCGCCCCCCACTTTTGCGCTATATCCCGTTTAGCAACCATGATACCCACAATAGCCCACTGCTGTCCCTGGCGTGACAGATCATTCGGCCCCCACATATTCAGTAGGCAGACTCGGGGATCAGGTGTAATGGATATCTCTAAAGTTTGTGAAATGGTACGCAGTACCTGTCGCCAATAATCAGCTATAATCGGACACTCTCAAAGTGTATGCCACAATGTTCCTTCTCCTCCACAGCCCCTGAGACAATACGGGTGTTCAGCTCTGTGTAACTTATGTAAAGTGGTTCTCGTGAAATAGACCCGGTGCAGTATCTTAAACTGCACCAGTCTGAATCGAGCCGAAATGCCAGCTTCCTTCGGGGAAGCCATCGCAGCATTCCAATCTGTCTCATCCATTTCGCCTAGTTCGCCCTCCCATTTTTCCCTCAGTTTGAGTTTGTGTAGGGGGTCTGGTAGGTTATTTATTAGTTTCCGATATGTGAGGGAGGTGGCGCTAGTCTGCATATATTCAGTTAGGAGGCGATCTTCTAACGGTGAGGATTCAGGGACCTCCGCTCCTACTGCGATAGCGGACATAAGCGCGTGTCTTATTTGGATATAGCGGTATGTTTCGTTAGGACCTAAGTTATATTGCTGTTGAAGGTGTGCAAAGGGGGCCACCCCGTCGTTTGTCCACATGTCTCCCACTGTGGATATTCCTATGTCGTCCCACTGGGTGAAACCTTTGCTACGTCGTAGGTAGCCTAGCGCCTTGGAGTCCCATAGAGGTGTAAGTTTCGTTATAACACCCCCCCCCCCCCATTTGAGCTTAGCCTGTGCTTTGTGCCATATCGCCACTGTGTGTTTTGTCGGGCCTATTAGTTTTGCTGCCATTCCCTTATGGTATAGTGGGGCAAGTAGACTGTGTGTCCCCAATTGCGCTCTGTCCGCAAGGTATGCCGGATCATCCTGTGGGGTATGCAGCCATTGGTTGAGAACCTTGAGGTGTGCCGACCAGTAGTAAAGTTGTATATGTAGCAGGGCTATCCCACCGTCATACCAACCACGGACGAGCTTCGCATGTGCTATACGAGTAGGGCGATCTCCCCATAGCAGACCAGTTACCTCAGCCGTCACTTTTCGGAAATAGGAAGGCTGCACCAGATTCGGTGTATTTTCCAATACATAAAGAAGGCGTGGCAGCGCCATCATTTTAAACAGCGCTGCCCGTCCCAGTAATGTCAGAGGAAGGGTCTTCCAATGTCTCACATCCGACCTCAGCCGAGTGAGCGGTGGCAGCAGGTTTAACTCGTAAAAGACCTTGTTATCATGGGTGATGTGGATTCCCAGGTAGCGGAAGGAGGTGCCAGCCACCGCCAACGGGCAGCTGGCAGGAAGAGCCGGCAGGGGACCTTTAAGTTCTTAAATAACCGACTTCGACCAATTGATCGTGTAGCCGGACATATATCCGTGCTTGTCACACAGTGCCAAGAGCACCGGAACACCTCTTTCTGGGTCTAACAGATAAATTAGCATGTCATCAGCATAGAGGGAGATTCTATCCTCCCAGCCGTCTCCCCAGTATATTCCCTTCAATAGTGGGGTGGCTCTGATGGTAGTTGTCAATGGTTCTAGAACTAAGGCGAACAGCAAAGGCGAGAGCGGGCATCCCTGTCTTGTCCCCCTTGCTAGTGATATCTCACGAGAGATGTGTCCGTTCGCCGTCACTCGGGCCACCGGTCCTGTATACAGAAGCCGTATCCAGGAGTTAAATTTAGGGCTGAAGCCCATGTGGGCCAGCACTGCGAATAGGTACTGCCATTCCACCATGTCGAACGCCATCCTGGCGTCCAACGATAGGATGACTGCCGGTTCTGTCAGCAATGGGGCTCGTGCCATTGCTCCGTGTACTCTGCGGAGATTCAGCGCCGTACTCCTATGCGGCATAAATCCCGATTGATCCGGATGGATCAATTGCGTGAGGTGGGGCATCAGTCTGGCTGCTAATACCTTAGCTAGAATTTTGGCCTCAGCATTATTAAGTGATATGGGACGATATGTTGCGCATTCCGTGGGCGGTTTGCCTGGTTTCGGGATCGCAACGATGGTAGCACTACGCTGATCTAAGGGCAGAATCCCCCGTTCCAGACTGTCCATATACATATCCAATAGGGGTTTACTTAGCGTTTCAGACATTGCTTTATACCACTCAACAGGGATCCCGTTGGGGCCCAGGGCTTTGCCGGAGTGTAGCGCACGAATGGCCAACTGTACCTCCTCCTGCGATAGGTCAGCCTCCAGTTCATCCACTGCCTCTTGTGATAGAGTTGGAGTCGGTACATCCTGGAGGGCTGTCGTCGCCGTCCCCAGCGTGATCTCGACCGTCGGGGTGTATACCTCTTGGTAGTGATCAGCCAAGGCTTCCACTATCACCGATGGGCACGTGTGCAGTATCCCATCGGAGCTCCTCAGTTGCAAAATATTCCTGGTCCCTCCCTTCTTTTTATCCAACCAGGCCAGGAGTTTACCCGCCTTATCGCCAATGTCATAGACTCTATGCGCCGTCGCTGCTATATTCTCGACAGTCCGCCGTTTCAAATGGTCGTCATGGCGCTGCTGGCAGAATCGGAGTGAGTGCAACGTGTCGTCCGTCGGATCCGCCATGTGGGCTTCATTCGCCTTATTAAGTTCCAACTCCAATTCCAGCAGCTCCCGCTGTTGCATACGCTTATGCCCAGCTATAGTCGTAATGGCCTGCCCCC
The DNA here is from genome assembly GCF_964261635.1 of Lissotriton helveticus. NCBI lineage: Eukaryota > Metazoa > Chordata > Amphibia > Caudata > Salamandridae > Lissotriton > Lissotriton helveticus. The sequence goes on along the minus strand of NC_136061.1, from coordinate 1,586,124,616 downwards.
TAAGAACCGTTTTGTAGGCTTCCCACAAGATTGTAGGTGACGCTACTGATTCTGCGTTTTACGCAAAGTAGTATTGGGTCACCTTTTTTAATTCCTTACGTATGGGCGGGACCATGAGATAACCTGGGAAGATCGGATATATTCTTTTGCGAGCCCTCTCTGAGCATGACAAAGTCAATGTAAGTGGGGAGTGATCCCTAGGTCTAATCTGTATATCACCTATGGTAAGGAGGCTGTCGCCCAAGGTGAGGAAATAGTCAATACGCGATAGACTATTGTGAATAGTGGAGTAGTAGGTGTACTGTTGGTCCCCTGGGTGCAGTTGCCCCCAGATGTCTATCAGCCCCTGCGCCTCCAGGAACTCACTGAATCGGGAGGGACCCAGGGTCTGCGTTCGGATCGGGAATCTATCATGCAGGTTATGTGCCACTGCGTTAAAGTCACCTCCTATCACCAATTCGCCCTCCGGAAACTCACGGAGGAATTTCCCTAGGCCAGGAAAGGCAATTGTATGGAGCGCTGGCGGGATGTAGACAGATACCAAGGTTAGCGGCCTTTCCTCCCACTGTCCGTGTGCAGCCGCGAAGCGGCCTTGATCATCTGTTTTAATAGACTGTATCACGAACGGGGATGACTTCCTCATCAGTATTCCCGTCCCGCGTGACCCTGAGGTGAAGTCTGAATGTACTATCATGCGGTAACCCCGTCTATCCAATGCCTGACTAGCCGTGCCCACCAAATGCGTCTCTTGCAGAAAATCTAAGGCGGGACTCAACCGTCGAATACTTTGCAGGACCAGCCCCCGCTTAATCTTGTCTCCCAACCCCCGCACATTCCAGGACAACAGTTGTAGTGGTGCTACTGGCCCCGTGCTATGTCCCTCATCTGAGGTATTGACCTGCATGGCGTGCGCCATTCCCCTTCTGCATTGTAAGACTTGTAAGCATTATGGATTGTGATCTTCGTGCCACTCGTGGGTCATCCATTGTGATGGTACCTTCGTGCCTTAACCAACCATCATGAGTCAAACATTGATCAAAAACTAATAACACCCCCTTCCCGAACTCCCCCCCTCCCTGCCCCCCTGCTATACGGACCTGGAACCGCCCGCCCCCCGAACTTAGCAGAGTGCTTAACCCATCCCCCCATACAATATACTTGCTCGCTGAGGCGAAGGACTCTCCGGAGTTGGCAGCCTCTCTCCCCCTCCTTGGATGCCCTCATCCCAGTGTCCAATGGCAGTTGTTAGGCATTTAACTTATTCGATTTAGTGTTTTGTAGTCACCGGGTGTTCACTATTCCACATTAGCATCTTCGTCCACTTCTTCCCTTATTGGCGAACATTCCTCCATGTCGTGTCCTGGCGCCTGAGAGCTCGGATGACTTCCTGTCCCTTGGGTTCTCGGTGTTCTGCTCGAGCGGCGGGGCTGTGTGGCAGGCCTCCATCCCTCTAGCCACTCCTGGGCTATCTCTGGAGTGTCAAAGAACCATGTCTTGTTCTCTGCCACTATTCGCAATTTGGCTGGAAACAGCATCGAGTATGGAATTTCTCGCGCTCTCAGTTCCTTCTTCACATCTAAGAACGTCCTTCTGCGGCGAGCGACCTCTGCCGTATAGTCCGGAAAGAAAGCCAGCGTAGAGTTTTGGATTTTGACAGGTGGGGATACTCGCGCCGCCTGCAGAATGGCGTCTCTGTCCCGAAAATTAAACAATCTGGCCAAGATTGGTCGTGGAGCCGCGCCTGGTTTTGGCCTCCCTCCCGGGTCTCGATGTGCTCTCTCAACCGAGAAGAAGGAGGATAGGCCCTTGGGTTGGAGTTCCTTTTTGATTAAGTCTTCCACGTAGAGGTCCATTGCTCTAGTACCCTCAGATTCCGGAACCCCAAGGATCCTTACGTTGTTCCTCCTGGAGCGCCCTTCCTGATCGTCCAGTCTCTCTCGCAGCGTCTTGTTCTCTGCTGTCATCCGTTCCATCGCCGTCTGGAGCTCCGAGACATCTTCGACCAATGATTTCTGAACCACCTCCATGGAGCTCACCTTCTCAGACATTTTGTGGAAGTCTGCCCGGATAAGAGTGATTTCGGTGGAGATCGAGCCCACTGTTGCCTGTACTTGTGTCAAGGCCCTCATAACGTCATCTAGTGTTGCCTTTTTCCCCCACTCGGTCCATTGTTGGATTTACTGGCGGGTATTTTACCATCCGTCGGAGTGGAGGCGCCCTTGTCATAGGCGTATTTCTCAATACGGGTTTGTGTGGTGCCGCCCTTTGAGCCCTTGCCTGCCATGGTGGCCGCCGCAGCGTCCGTCGTCGCGCGTAGCTTTCGTGTGTTGATGCAGATGCAGACAAGAGGGATCCAGGCCAATTTGTGATGTATTCAAGAGGTGGCCGATCAGTCCCCCACCGCTCTCACAGTCAAATTATGCACCCTGCTCCTTCAGTTGCCGTCCGGCAGGCCGTACAGTGGCCCATCCACATTAAACCGTATTTCCGTCTGGCAGGGAGTTGTACTGCTGTGGTTTTAAATTGACTGGTAATGTGAAACTGACCAATCTATGCCCCCTGTACCGGGCGTATTGCCACCTCCTTCATATTTGAGGGCACCTGTGCCACCCCTGGGAAAGCCTCCACTGTGCGTCTTACATCACCGTTGACAATTGGTGAGCAGGGCCGGTGCATATCGCTAATCCCCCGAGTTGCTGCCCCTAAGGTATTCGTGCTGCTTAAAGTTACCCCAAGATTGTGGATACTCCGTGCGTTTGGCTACTTCAGGTGTTTATGCGCCAAGTCATGTGGGGAGATGAGCAGGAGCAAGCCCGCAGGTCGTCCTGTAGCCGACGCCAGCCCCAGGGGTCCGATCGGGCAGGGAGCCCCGCCCGTCACTATTTATGGAGAATCACGCATCTCCAAGCGGTCGTAGCACTCCGCGTCTCCCCGGCCCTGTCGACAGGTCGTAATGGCCCAACGCTGGTGGGTCCGGCGGTCAGCCGGTCGCTGCACTTCCCCAGAGCCACTCACCGCAATTTCTCGTGTGTCAGGGTCGTTCACCAGTGCCGCCGGAGCCAGTCACCCTCCAAGCGTGGAAGATCAGGCCCCACCACTCTGCTTCTGGACGGGTAACAGCCCGCCGGTGCTCGCCTCTGCGTCTGCTGTGTAGCGTTTCAATATGCCCGCAGGACTCGATCACTCCCCTCAAGCCGCTCCTGGGGGCATTTAGGCGGCGGTAGGGTCTTCAGGCATTTCGCCGATCCCGCATGCTTACGTCTCCGAGCACTATCGGGGCAGGATGCTGCCGGCTCCCGAGCCGGCCGCGGTGTCGCAAGATGGCGGCCCGCTCTTCCTTCTAGGCCAGTTGTTCCGCACCACAGTCCGCAGCCCGGCTGCTCGTACTAGCGGCGGCACCTCCGTCTCTCCCCGCTAACAATACCGCTTCTGTTGTGTGCTTTGCTTGGTGTTTCCGGCGTTTTTTTTAATATCACTACAGCCTTGTCCCGCACCTACGGAGCACTTCCGGCAATTCTTCCCTGGGGCCGCTCCACTTCCGGTCGGTTGTCTCAACGACGCCAGTCCCCTGCTCATCGGATTTGCACAGGCCTCAGATGCGACTCGCCAGAACTCCTGCACCCGGTGTCGGATTCTTACCGGGGTTGTTGCCCTCGACTCTGCCCGGTCCTGGGCGTCAGGCCCCTCCGTCAGAGGTCGTGAGTATGCCGGATGAGTGATCGGATATTCGGAGAGGCTGCTCTAACTACGGAGCTCGCCCTTTATGCTGCCGTCATGATCGGCCGCTAGCCACGCCCCCCCCCCCCCCCGAAGTTTGTTTTTTTGTACGGTGGCAGCTGTGAACAGCACTGCCAGTCTGTATGGTTTCTTAGCATTGTAGTCTTCTTCGCTGGTTACTGCAGAGGTAAGGTGCACACAATGTGTTGAAGAGGAAAGCCGGGACTAATAGGCTTTCTGGTTTCATACTGTGCATTGCAGGCACTAACAATGAGTATCTCTTTAACCCTAGTTAGTGAGCTCGGTGTTTGGGGGACTTAGGAAATAATGTGCACATTACTCGGCCTTAGTAGCTCACAATGATTTTCACAGATCAGAAGTAGCTCTCGCTATAGAAAAGGTTGGAGACCCCTGACGTAGACGCTGTCTGGAGCACCTTCGTAAGGAGGTTGGTCTTAAGGGCCACTGTAGGGAGGTCGAGATGGAGAGCCTCCGCGCCGCGCCGCAGCACCATAGTATAAGAAGCGCCTAGGAAGCGCCTAAGGAGTCACACTGCCGCGCCGAGCAGTCCCAGTCCTCGTCCTCGTCTGGCTCCGGGGTAGAAGGAGCCAGTCGCTGTGGCAGGGCCGGACCCAGAGATGGGGTTAGCTGCGCCAGGAGCTGCGCCAGCCGGGCCGCGCTGAAGCCGCATCCCAGCGTGGATCCCAGGCCGGAACAAAATGGTCCGGGAACCGGTGTAGGGGGGGATAAACGGCACCCAGTGCGGTGCCTGTGGCGGAGCCAGGGGCGGTGCTGGGGCCGGAGCCAAGTGCTGGCACCAGAGGCGGTGCCGCCGGCCCAACAGGATCTGAACACGGGACTGCGGGGCCCGAAGGCGCGCTGGCGGGAGCCCGGGGCCTGTAAAGGCGGTCCAAGGCAGCAAGGAACTCTTGCACCTGTTCGGAAGTCGCCGACGGACCCGGGTATAGGGGGTAGGCCGCAGGACTCCCAGGCCCCCCACGTCCGCCTCCGGGGAGCGACGAGGGGACGTCGGAGAGCGAAAGCACTTCTTCGACTTCTTTTTATGGCGTCGCTTACCGGAATCTGAAGGGAAAGACTTAGTCTGAGGAGCGACCGCTCCGGTCCCGCGAACAGCCCCTCGACCCGGAGCGACGTTGAGTGCTGGACCGCCAGCAACTTCCGGCGCCGCTCCCGTAAGGCCTTCGGGGCCATGGCACGGCAGTCCCGACAATCCCGGGAGTCATGGTCGTGCTCCAGGTAGTAGCGGCAGACATCATGAGGCTCCGCCACCGACATATTACGGTGGCACGACCCGCAAGACAAAGCCCGGCATCCCTACGTGCACCAAGAGACAAGAAAATGAGACAAAAGTCTCAAAAAAGTGATCAAAAAGTGACTGAGGTACGTGCTCAATCCGGATCTGCGCGTTTGGAGCGAAAAGAAAAAAAAATTACTGACATCAGCGCGCATGGGTGGCGCCCAATAGTCTCCATGATGTCATTTTGGCGCGTACAATGCCAGTGACGGACGCGGAGCCGCATGACGCCACCTACCGGCGCACAGGGGGGTACTGCCAAGCAGAAAACTTTCCGGATCCAATCTGACGCCTGTGGAATATTCCAAGGTAAGGAATCTATCACTAACGTTCTCTCAAAGAAGCAAATAAATCGGAGGGCAAATGGTCACGATCAACAAGTAGGAGTAGTTTCTTACCTGTAACTCCAGTTCTGTAGTAGGGGTATCTCTGTTATAGTCATAATCTAGTGAATAGTCCTGCCCATGTGCGGGGACCCTGGAGGAATCAAAAATAATCTCTTAAACTGTCTCCTTTGCAGTCCTGCATAGACACTTAAGAGAAAATCAAAGACAAATAATGCAGCCTATAATCATATGATTGGCTCTGATGGTTTGTTTTTGGCCTTGTGGGATTTGACCCCAGTGCAAATGTCACCAACCAAGAAAATCGTCCCCATAGGACCCTGTTAGCCTCCCTGAGTCGGGCACCACAGAGGCTAAAGGCACTATGAATTAGTGGTTTTGGGGGTCCACATCACAGTCCCTTTTCACGATCCAGGAGCTTCACCACAGGGACTCACCCAACAATAACCATGACTGTGGACCCGGGGCCTTCTATTTGGTAGCAGTGCGAGTTAATATTGTTCTCACCATTGTTTCTTGCTTATTAGGCCGCAGTCAGGTGCCAGGTAGTGCTTCACCACTCCCCCAGACCCCCGCACTGGTGCCGCATACACCTTCGAGCTTCCCGGGGCCAGTCCCAGTGACCCGCATGCACTCTACCTCAAGATCCAGAAAGCTCCCAGAGGCCACCCGGGTGCCCTGCAATTAGTTGGCTGGTCAAGCCCAGCACAGCGGGGACCGGCAGTCGTAGCACTCCTTCCCACACAGGCCGGCAGGCCCTCAGCTGCATTCCGACTCCGCCTTTTACTTTTCTGGGATTCAACCGATTCACAGCTCCGCTGCCAGGTGGAGGTTGGTCAGGACATTGTTGCGACCTTGAAGTAGTTTGCAGTGGTGGCAATCAAGTATAGTAATAGAATTTTACATGTGTCAGCGTGAGCTCCGGGAAACAAGTCTAGGCAGCCATCTTGCCTGGTCACGCCCCATCATCTGGCAGGGATGCTCTACGCCTAGGAAAACCAGCTCAGCAGATGCCAACTGGCATACGAGGGATGGCACCTTCACCCCACTGTGGCTCAGTACATCTTTGACCTGTATAGCTTACACCAACTGAAACGTTTTGGCACCGCCACCACTGAGAACAGCAGTGTTACTTTCACTGCGAGCTGGAGGTCCACGACTAACCCTCCTGCTTTGAGTTTTGAGAAAGATGTGGAAAGATCATGCTCAAACGATCTTGACCGCTCTAGATTGGTCCAGAAGAGTGTAGTACCCTTTCTGTAGTAGGGGATCTCTGTGTATAGTCATAATCTAGTGAATAGTCCCGCCCATGTGCGGGGACCCCGGAGCAATCAAAAATAATCTCTTAAACTGTCTCCTTTGCAGTCCTGCATTTACACTTAAGAGAAAATCAAAGACAAATAATGCCGCCTATAATTACAAGGATACACTGGCCAGTACTTCAACTTAAAGTGAAAAGGAAAGCCAAATTAAATCTAATTTTACACATCTTGCCAAGTTTCACCCATAGAGAAACTTCCCTTCACCAAAATCCTTGAAATGATAGAGAGGAAAGGTTGGACAGACAAGCTCCCATAGGCTGCCATTATGTGTCTGGAAAAGGGATACCGTGCCTTTAAGGCACTCTCCAGAAACCCTCGGTATCCCAGGATGCACAGCCAAAGTCCTTTTACTTTCAGTTCTTTTTGAAGGTGTATAAAGCAAGGCCTGTAGCATACAGTACATTATCATTTTCTCCACCGGGGAGGAGGGCGGGCGCTTATGACTATAACAGAGATACCCCTACTACAGAACTGGAGTTACAGGTAAGAAACTACTCCTTCTGTAGTAGGGGATCCATGTGTATAGTCATAATCTAGTGAATAGAATGGCAAGCCCATCCCAACAAACCAATCCGGCGGTGGAAGAAAAAGACAACACCACTACAGTGCAAACAGATTTCTCAACAAAGCCTGCCCAACCTGAGCATCTGCCCTGGCATCAGAGTCCAGACAGTAGTGTTTAGCAAAGGTATGGACTGACTTCCAAGTGGCAGCCCTGCAGATATCTGCAATGAGAACATTACGTAGCAAAGCCGTTGTGGCTGCTTTGCCCCTGGTAGAATGAGCCTTAGGCTTACCCCCTAAGGTCTTGTTAGCTTTCTGATAACAAAACTGGATACATCCACCTCGAGATGGACTGTTTTGAGGTGGCAAAACCAGTCCTGACCGACCCATAATAGACAAACAATTGGTCTGACCTACGAATGTCCTTGGTCTTATCCAAGTAGAACTTCAACACCCTTCTGACATCCAGGGAATGAAGAGACCTTTCCGCTGGAGTGGAAGGATTTTGGAAAAACGTAGGTAAAGTTATAGTCTGATTGACATGGAAATCAGAAATCACCTTAGGAAGGAACTTAGGGTGAGTACGCGTCACAACCTTAGCAGCATGAAATACAGTACAAGGTTCTTGGCAACACAATGTCTGAATTTCACTCACCCTGCGGGCCGATGTAATGGCCACGAGGAAAGCCGCCTTCCACGATAAGTGCTGCAGTGAAGCCTTATGAATAGGTTCAAAAGGTTCCTTCATCAACCTGGACAGCACCACATTCAGTTCCCATGAAGGCAAGGACGCACAACAGGGGGAAACACTTTCTTTAATCCTTCCAAAAAATCTTTAATCACAGGAATCTGGAAGAAGGATGTCTGGCAAGGGCATTTCCTATACGCAGTTAATGCTGCGAGGTGACCCTTAATCGAATGAAAATTAAGGCCAGAATGAGCCAAATGCAAAAGGCATGGAAGAATGACATCTTCATTGCAGGTCGTCGGATCATAGTTCTTGGAAGTGCACCAGATGCAGAACCTCTTCCACTTGTATGCATAGGAAGTCCTAGTAGAAGTTCGCTTAGCCTCCTTGAGTACATTCATGCAATCGTCAGGCAGATTCAGGTGTCCATATTGCACTATCTCAGGAGCCATGCCGCCAAACTCAACGATACGAGGTTGGGATGCACCATCTGCCCCCGAACTTCGTTAGAAGGTCCAGCCAACACGTCAGCCGCAGGTGTGGTAGGAGAGACCGATGAAGCAGGTCTGTGAACCACCACTGTCAGGGCCACTCCGGAGCAATGAGGATCATCCGTGCTCTGGACTGAGACAGCTTGATGAGTACCGCCGGAATCAGGGGACAGGGTGGAAAAGCGTACAGAAAGCTGTTCGACCAGCTGATCCATAGCACGTTCTCCAGAGTACCCGGTAGGTAATACTTGGAGGCGAAGTCTCTGCATTTTCTGTTTTCGGCGGTGGCAAACAGATCTACGTCCGGAGTGCCCCACCTGTCGAAGATGTTTCCCAGCACTTCGTCGTTTAGAACCCACTCGTGGTTTTCTTGCACCAGCCTGCTGAGTGCGTCCGCCTGAGCATTCTGCACACCTGGCAGATGGGTAGCCGTTATCGTCAGTCCTCTGGCTAGCAGCTAGTGCCAGATCGCCTGCGCTTCTTGTGACAGTGTGCGCGATCTCGAGCCCCCCTGCATGTTGAGGTAATACATTGTGGTCGTATTGTCCGTCTGTACAAGCAAGGAGTTGGTCTGGAAGTACGGATGAAAGGCCTTCAGTGCCAAGTGAACAGCTCTGAGTTCCAGGAAATTGATGTGATACGTGGATCCCGCCGGGGACCACGTTCCCTGGATCTGTAGATGGTCTGAATGCGCTCCCCAGCCGTGGAGAGAAGCATCCGTGACGATAGTCTGAATGGGAATGTCCTTGTGGAATGGAACCCCTTTGAGGAGATTCTCTGCTGAGCACCACCATCTCAGGGACTGTTGAGCGTGAAGGGACAGCCAGATCCGGTCGTCGTACCTCCCCCGCTTCTGGTCCCACTGATCCTACAGACATTCCTGCAGCGGTCTCATGTGGAGGCGTGCGTGTGGCGTGAGGAAGATGCAAGAGGCCATCGACCCCAGTAGAGAAGACACCGTCCTCACTGTCGTAGATGGAACAGCTATGAGAGCCTGAGCCTTCCGAAGGATCGATAAGCGTCACTTCTCCGAAGGAGACACGCTTGCTGAAAGAGTATCGATGGAGGCTCCCTAGTACTGTAGGCACTGGACAGGAGTCGGAACAGACTTGGACATGTTTATGTGTAATCCGAGTTGGTTCAACAGAACAGCTGTCCTGCTGAAGTGCAATTGCGCTTCCTGGAAGGTGGAGGCTTTGATCAACCAATCGTCCAGGTACGGGTAGACAAACACCTTGTTCTTTCTCAGATGCGCTGCCACCACCGCCATGCACTTTGAAAAAGTCCTGGGTGCAGATTCAGTCCAAACGGTAGTACGGTGTACTGATAGTGATTGGTGCCGACTACAAAACGCAGGAACTTACGGTGTTTCCGTGCAATGGCGCATGGAAGTACGCATCCTGTAGATCTATTGCGCAAAGCCAGTCTCCTCTTTGTAGCTGAGGATAAATCTGGTGCAAAGACAGCATGCAAAATTTCTCTCTGCGAATCCATTTGTTTGCTTGTCGCAAATCCAGAATGGGCCTGAACTCGTTCTTGTCCTTCTTGCGCACCAGAAAGAACCGTGAGTAAAGACCCTTTCCCCTTTGAGTCAGAGGGACATCTTCTATCACCCTTTTTCTTAACAGGGTATCGGCCTCCGCTTGGAGCTCGCGCAGCTGGAACTGCGAGCGAACCAGTGGAATTGCTGGAGGAGGGCTGACAAAACGAAGAGTGTATCCATTGCAAACAATATTCAGCCTCCGGTTTGAGAGAGGTAAGGCGCAACCAGGAATGGCGTCTTAAATTAATGCCATGGCAATAACCATGAGTCGCCAGGAGAGAAGCGTCCGCCGCAGAGCTGATGACTTGATTGGAGACCATCATGCCCTCGTTCAATATCTCCTGGAAGTCTTCTCTCCTATCCCTCGGGAGGAGCTTGAGAAACTGTTGCAGAGACTCCCACAAAGCGCGGTCATAGCGACCCAAGAGCGCTGAGGCACTAGCCGCTTTCATTGATGTGGCAGCTGTACCGCAAACCTTCGGTCCGGCTGAATCCATCTGATGGCTCGCCTTGTCCGGAGGCACCGTAGAAGACGGGGCAGTAGAATGCTGTTTCTTAGCTGCTGTCACGATGAAAGAATCCGGTACAGGATCTGACCTCAAGAACGCCGGATCAGAATCCGGGGGCCTGTACTTCTTTTGCAGCCGAGATGGAGCCGACTTCACCGAAGCCGGGGTCAAAAACAGATCCATGGCGGTTCCTCCAGTCCTGGCACCGAGGGCAACAACAGGCGAGAGAGATGCCGTTTGTGCAAAGTCTCAAAGATCACAGAGGTAGATGGCGTGGGTACCGTCAATGTGATCCCTAACTTCGCTGCCTCTCTCAGCAGCACCTCCTGAAATGTCACAATGTCGTCCACAGGTGACACTTTCGTAGGAGGGGAATCCAATAACGTTGGAGAATACCTCCGGTCACTCGAGGAGCCCGTGTACCGGGACCGCGACCTGTCTCTCCGATGGCGGTGACGGGACCTTGTGGAGGAGCGGTGTCTACTGCAAGTGTGATCCCTGCCTCTAGATCTTGATCTAGATCTCCTGAGCCTCGCCGGAGCTGCTGGTCTTAGAGGAGGCGGAAGCAGAGGAATCGGAGCCGGAACCTCAGGCCGAGGTTGTGGAGATGGCGGAAGAGGAGGCAGGGGCGGTGTAGGAGGCGGTGGTAGTGGAGGAGGCAGAGGAGGAATCGTTGCTGGAGGAGGAGGAAGCTGGGAGAAGGCATCCACGGAGGTAGTGGTGGAGGTGTAGGTGTCCTGGGCCTAGAAGGTGAGTAGGTTCGTGAATACTCCGATTCTGATGACCTCGCCACTCTCCTCTTCTTCTGAGCAGGCCTCGAAGATGATGTTCTGGAGGAAGACCTCTTTTTGGCCCTGCGCCGCCGCGACCGGGAGCTCGCCGATGAAGACGACAGACTGACCACTGAGGCAGGGGACACTGTCCTGGTCCTTGAACGTCTCCTTGACGTCGATTTTTCGTTTCTCGACGTCGACCTCTTCGACTTTCTACTTCTCGGCGTCGATCTTCTAGATGTCGACGCACTTCTCGACGTCGAATGTCTTCTCCTCGACGTCGACTTGTCTCTTCTCGACGTCGACCGTCGTGTCGACTATGACGGCGGTACAGCCTTGACGGCGAACGTCGTCGCCTCCTGGACTCATCTCGACATCGATGGTGTGTCAACGCTAGTGACGTCCTTGACCTCGTCTGAAGTCTCGACGTCCTGCCCCTCGATGTCGAGCGGCGACGCCGCTTTGACCCAGAGCCCTGGGTCGACGGGGAGCAGATGGTGGTCATACCTCTTGACGCCGACGTCGAAGCTATCGACGTCGACCGGGATCTGTGCCTTTTCTGGGCCTTTTCTTGACTAGGGAGCCCCCCAGAGGCCGAAGCACGGGCAGAGGACGATGGCTGAGTCCCTCCATGCCCAGAAGTCCCACCTGGTTCTTCATGTCTCCTCTGCTCCAGGCCTTGGAGACGAATCTTCTCCCTGTCACGCAGGGTCCTCCTGGAAAAAGAGTGACAGATATCACAGGAGTCAGGGACATGGGTGGAAGGGAGACAGAGTATACATACTCTGTGTGGGTCAGATTTAGCCTTCTTCCTACCACACTCAGGGCACTTGTCAAATAAAGCTGGCATTTTCGATAAAAAGAGGTGGTAAAACTGGTTAAAAAACACAGGAAGAGGAAGACCCCAGACGTCGAGTGAAACACTCAAAGCACTGGAACAGTTCCAAAAATTGAAGAAATACCCAAAAAGGGAGAGCTCAATGCTCCAGGGTCCCGCTAGCAGGAGCCGGAAAAAAGAACTGAAAGTAAAAGGACTTTGGCTGTGCATCCTGGGATACCGAGGGTCTCTGGAGAGTTCCTTAGAGACACGGTATCCCTTTTCCAGACACATAATGGCAGCCTATGGGGGCTTGTCTGTCCGACCCTTCATCTCTATCATTTCAAGGATTTTGGTGAAGGGAAGTTTCTCTATGGGTGAAACTTGGCAAGATGTGTAAAATTTGATTTCATTTAGCTATCCTTTTCACTTTAAGTTGAAGTACTGGCCAGTGTATCCTTGTAATTATAGGCTGCCTTATTTGTCTTTGATGTTCTCTTAAGTGTAAATGCAGGACTGCAAAGGAGACAGTTCAAGAGATTATTTTTGATTGCTCCGGGGTCCCCGCACATGGGCGGGACTATTCACTAGATTATGACTATACACAGAGATCCCCTACTACAGAAAGGGTACTACACTCTTCTGGACCAATCTAGAGCTGTCAAGATGATTTGAGCATGATATTTTCAAATCTTTCTCAAAACTCAAAGCAGGAGGGTTAGTCGTGGACCTCCAGCTCGCAGTGAAAGTTATACTGCTGTTCTCAGTGGTGGCGGTGCCAAAAAGTTTCAGTTGGTGTAAGCTATACAGGTCAAAGATGTACGGAGCCACAGTGGGGTGAAGGTGCCATCCCTTCTATGCCAGTTGGCATCTGCTGAGCTGGTTTTCCTAGGCGTAGAGCATCCCTGCCAGATGATGGGGGCGTGACCAGGCAAGATGGCTGCCTAGTCTTGTTTCCCGGAGCTCACGCCGACACACGTAAAATTCTATTACTATACTTGATTGCCACCACTGCAAACTACTTCAAGGTCGCAACAATGTCCTGATCAACCTCCACCTGGCAGCGGAGCTGTGAATCTGTTGAATCCCAGAAAAGTAAAAGGCGGAGTCGGAATGTAGCTGAGGGCCTGCCGGCCTGTGTGGGAAGGAGTGCTACGACTGCCGGTCCCCGCTGTGCTGGGCTTGACCAGCCAACTAATTGCAGGGCACCCGGGTGGCCTCTGGGAGATTTCTGGATCTTGAGGTAGCGTGCATGCGGGTCACTGGGACTGGCCTCGGGAAGCTCGAAGGTGTATGCGGCACCAGCGCAGGGGTCTGGGGGAGTGGTGAAGCACTACCTGGCACCTGACTGCGGCCTAATAAGCAAGAAACAATGGTGAGAACAATATTAACTCACACTGCTACCGAATAGAAGGCCCCGGGTCCACAGGCATGGTTGATGTTGGGTGAGTCCCTGTGGTGAAGCTCCTGGATCGTGAAAAGGGACTATGATGTGGACCCCCAAAACAACTAATTCATAGTGCCTTTAGCCTCTGTGGTGCCCGACTCAGGGAGGCTAACAGGGTCCTATGGGGACGATTTTCTTGGTTGGTGACATTTGCACTGGGGTCACAGACTTACAAATCCCACAAGGCCAAAAACAAATCATCAGAGCCAATCCAAACTAATAAAATTAATAATTATGCCCAGCCCCTGCCAGTGGAGGGTGCAGCCGGGGGTCCTGCACAGCCGGCTCCCCCAGGGGTTCAGGGAGCGCCCATGATGGCAGAGATCCTAGCAAAGATAAAGAGTTCAAGAGAGATCACCCTTGCAAAAATCGACAATGTGGCACTTGAAGTGGGCTTGCTCCACGCTGATTTCCGCAAAATATCAGAGAGGGTTTCCCAGGCAGAGGTAATGTACGGTTGCTGCAAAATGAGGCGGCTATCCTGAAAAGGACAGTGTCTGAACTACAGTCTTTATCGTCCCGCATACATGTGAGGCTTGAAGAATCTAAAGGGCATTCCAGGAGGAACAACCTTTGCTTTGTGGGGTTCCCTGAGAAAGCAGAAGGGCAATCCACCTAGTTAGGTCGAGGCTACCGTCGCACTGCGTAACCATTGGGCGGAGCCGAAGATTTTATGTTGTGTAGTATGGGGGCTTGAACCCACCCCTCTTCTCCATTGGCTGGCCTTGTAAATGCTGGCCAGCCATTGGAGGAGAGGAGCGTCACTCGGTTCCAGCCCGGCTTGAGCAGATTCAAGGGCGTTTTTCTCTCTTTTTTTAAGCCCCGCCCCTTTTCTAGTGGTGGGCGTTACACCCTCCCTCTCGCCGAGGTCCCAGTCTGACCTAAACACGCCCCTCAATCCAAAAAATTATGGGCGTTTCTCCGAGCCATTTGTGAATGACCTCGGAGAAACATGGTGGTGTGGAGCGCTCCTCTCTTGCCTTCCGAGATCGTAAGGCAAGAGAGGAGCGAGCCACACCACCATGTTTCTCCGAGATCATTCACAAATGGCTCGAAGAAACGCCCGTCATTTTCAGGGGGGGGGGGGGAGGGGTGACTGGCGTAACTCCGCCGTGAAACTTTACGGGAAACTCTCCGTCTTCCCTTCTTCCCGGCCGCGCGCCACGCAGGGGCTCCTGTACTCGTTTCCCTTTGCCTGTACTAATTTAAAATACTCTGCAGGCAAAAGCAGTGAAACGCTCTTATTCCTTTCCAAAACCCCGCGCTCGTTCCTCCCTCTCTGTAGACACAAATCAGAGTGTGCCCGAGAGGCTGTCCCACCCCTCGGCGAGGTTCTGCTCCAAGACTGGCCCACACGAGGGATACCTCGGCGGGGGAAACCTCCCACGGCTGCTCCTCCTGTACGAGCGCCCGCGGCTCCGTTTACACGCCGCTTCACCTCCGATGCTGACAGACGGCAGCGGGGCATGTCCATGTGATGGTAAGCATGCCGCCACTGCCTCAATAACGCCTCTTGCCGCCTTCCTATTTGGCCTCACCGCGCCCGTCTCGACCGCAGCAGACACCCCAGGCCGTAGCAAGTCTTCACGGCCCGCAGCACACAGGACTCGTAGCGCGTCAAGCACTGCTTCACCTTCCGCCATAATTTCGTACGAGCGATAAATTCCCTGCAAAGGTGACGATATCTCCTGACTAAAATTAATGCTTAGCGTCACAGAGAACGAAAGGCTAAATACCTACACAGATGCCCTCCTGACAAAAGCACCCATACTTATAGCCTACCTGTACCCCACGCGCCGAGTGGATTGTTCCACCGCGCCAAAAATCCCAGGGGGACACTGCTTGCGCCCTGTTCCCCCTGGGTCCCCAGCAAAGTGCAGCATTTTGATAATCAGTTAAACTTCACTAAACAGGGCAATTGTCTGGTGCAGTAGCAGGCGCAGAAAAGAGCAGGAATCCTCATAACGAGATTGGGGGGTGGGGAGCAAGTAGAGGAAAAGACTGGAGGGGGCAAGGCAAGCTTAACGGGAGTCATTTTCATCTCAGCAACACAGCTGGCAGCCTAAACCCTCCGCTCCGACCTAACCAGCCCCCCACCCCCCCAGACATTTCTAGCCTCTTCCGGCGTAAATGTCCCCAACATTTGGCGAGACAAATGCATTAAATCCCCAAAGGTTTGAAGCTACACTGCCCAATAATAAATGCATTTTTAGTGGGTCAAATGTGATTAACATTCATGTTTATTAAATACTCTATTAATTATTAAGATATCCCAGTGAATTTGAGTGGCAAGCTCCTTTCTAGCCTCGTTGGTTGCGCTTTCACTCCAAACTCACAGTTTTAGCACTGCCAACTTTTCACGTGCTATTTTGATGCAAATGTCGCGGGGTAAAAGGAATATGCTACATGCCAGTATGCATCTGTTCTTGGCATGTAGGGCTGCTGACATTCATATCGGTGCATAGATCGCCGCCTAGTGTTGGGTCCGGATGATTGCACATTGTTGTCCTGGAAGAGTCTTCGAAGTATCACGAGATAGGTGGATCCTCCCTTGGACTACCGTGCGCATGGGCATCCTCTCCATCCTCAGATTGTTTTTCGCCATTGTGGCAGAGATGGAGTATAGTACAGTAAGAGATGTCCATGCAAAGAGTGAATGCTGCAGCTGTGTCAGGCACCCGGAAGGTGGGAGGGCGATATGAATGTCAGCAGCCCTACATGCCAAGAACAGATGCATACTGGTAAGTAGCATATTCCGTTCGAGGCATGTGGGCTGCTGAATTCATATCTGTGCATAGAATGTATAGCAGTATCTCCCTTAGCGGTGGCTACCTGTGTCAGCTGCAGCAGTTTGGAAAAGAGTTTTGAGAACAGCCTGTCCTACAGCAGCTTGCTGTTTGGAATGTACATCTACACAATAGTGTTTTGTAAATGTATGTGTGGTTGACCATGTGGCTGCTCTACAAATTTCGATTAAAGAATATTTCCCAGGAAAGCCATAGATGCCCCTAGCTTGCGTGTGGAATGCGCTCTAGGGGGGACTGTTAAGGTGTGTTTTGCTTTTAAATAACATATTTGAATGCCCTTAACTATCCATCTGGCTATTCCTGATTTTGCAATAGGGTTGCCCTTGTGTTGTGGTGAGAAGGCAACAAACAATTGTTTTGTTTTCTGAAATGTTTTAGTCCTGTCTATGTAATATAGCAGAGCTCTTTTCACATCTAGGGTATTTAGGGCCCTCTCAGCTACTGTCTTGTGGGTTCCGAAAGAACACTGGCAGTTCTATAGTTTGATTTATATGGAAATGGGATACCACCTTTGGCATGAATTTAGGGTTTGTTCTAAGAACCACCCTATTTGCATGTACTTGAATGAATGGCTCTTGAATAGTTAGGGCTTGCAGCTCACTAACTCTTCTAAGCGAAGTGATGGCAATAAGGAAAGCCACTCTCCAAGTAAGAAATTGTAGTTCGCATGAGTGCAGTGGTTCAAAAGGTGGTCCCATTAGTCTGGTTAAGACAACGTTTAGATTCCAGACTGGTGAAGGAGGGTGTCTTGGAGGAATTACGCATTTAAGTCCTTCCATAAACGCTTTAATTGCTGGCACCCTAAATAGTGAAAGGTGTTGCCTGTTTTGCAGATATGCTGCTAACGCAGCTAGGTGTATTCTGATGGAAGAAAAGGCTCAATTGCACCGTTGTAGGTGCAATAGGTAGCAAATGATGTTTTGCGTGAAAGCATCAAGTGGGTTAATGTCATTGTTATTACAGTAAATAACGAAACGTTTCCACTTTGCCGCATAGCATGCCCTGGTAGTAGGTTTCCTTGCCTCTTTGATAATATTCATGCAATCTGGACGCAAGTTGAGGTATCCAAACTCTAGGATTTCAGGAGCCAGATCGCTAGGTTCAGCTGTTGCGGATCTGGGTGTTGGATTTCTCCATGGTTCTGAGTTAGAAGACTGGGTGTGAGTCGCAGTCTTTGATGAGGCACCACTGACAGTTCTAGGAACGTTGTGTACCATGGTTGCCTCGCCCACGTGGGAGAAACTAGGATTAGTGTTAGAGAATGTTGGCGCATTTTGCGTGCCACCAGCGGTATTAGTGGAGCTGGGGGAAAAGCGTACGCAAATTTGCCTGACCAGTTCATCCATATCGCATTGCCTTGCGACTGCGGATGTGGGAACCTGGCGGCAAAGTACTGGCATTTTGCGTTTTCGCTTGTGGCAAACAGATCTATTCCGGGTGTCCCCACTTCCGGAAGAATGGTTGGAGCACTTTGGGGTGAATTTCCCATTCGTGCATCTGTTGGCTGTGCCTGCTTAGCAGGTCGGCTACTTGGTTGTCCTTGCCTGGGAGGTGTTCTGCCATGAGAAACATGTTCCTCTGAATGGCCCATTTCCACATTGCTTGAGCTAGGTGCGACAGCTGTGGTGAGTGTGTTCCTCCCTGTTTTTGAATGTAATACATAGCTGTCATGTTGTCCGTCCGGATAAACACAGCTTTGTTGCGTAAGTGCGTTGTGAAAGCTTTTAGGGTTAAAAAGATGGCCAGAAGGTTGATATGCATCTTCTTTTGCTGTACAGTCCAGAGTCCCTGCACTGTGTAGTGTAGGACATGGGCTCCCCATCCTACGAGGGATGCGCCCGCTGTCAACACTATTTGTGGGACAGGCTCTTGGAACAGTCACCCCTTGCAAAGGTTTTGTGGGTTCCACCAATGTAGAGTTGTATGCCCGACTGGTCACCAACACTAGGTTTTTTAATTGCCCGTGAGCCTGGTTCCACTGCCTTGCTAGGCATTCTTGTAGCGGACGCATATGTAGTCTTGCGTGAGGGACTATGAATATGCAGGAGGCCATCATGCCTACTAGCTGCATAAACACTCGAGCTGGTAGTGAGTGTTGGGGTCTGAACTTTTGTATGAGCGTCTGCATTCCCTGGATCCATGCTGTGTTGGGATATGCTTTTGCTTCCAGTGTATCTATTGTTGCTCCCAGGTACTGTTGGACGTGGGAGGGTTGTAGATGTGACTTTGGGTAGTTCAGTGAGAATCCTAAACTGTGCAGGAGGTGGATGGTCTTTGACATGTGGTCGGCACATAGCTGGGCTGTTGGCGCGTGTATTAGCCAGTCGTCCAGATAAGGGTACACATGGATGTGTTACCTTCTGAGATGTGCTGCCACTGTATCTAGACATTTGGTGAACACTCTTGGAGCTGTTGTCACTCCAAATGGTAGGACTTTGAACTGGTAGTGTTGTCCTTGAATGGTGAACCTCAAATACTTCCTGTGAGCAGGGTGTATTGGTATATGAAAGTATGCATCCTTGAGGTCTAAGGTTGCTAGGAAGTCTCCCTTGCGAAGCAATGGTAAGACTTGCTGGAGAGTGAGCATGTGGAAATGCTCTGACAGAATGTATAGGTTGAGGGGCCTGAGGTCCAATATTGGTCTGAGAGAACCGTCCTTCTTTGGAATCAGGAAGAATAGGGAGTATACTCCTGTTCCCTGATGTTGCAGTGGGACTCGTTCTATGGCCCCCTTTTGCAGCATACTGATGACCTCTTGCTGAAGTAGCGTTATATGTTCCTGTGACAGGACGGTGCACGGGTGGTTTGTTGGGTGGAGTTGAGGTGAGCTCTAGGCAATAGCCATGTTGGATAATTTGCCTGACCCACTTGTCTGTGATGATATTTAACCAGACTGGCAGAAATTGTTGTATTCTTCCCCCAACTGGTGTTATGTGGTCTGGGGGTAGTGTGAAGAAGTCACTGCTTTGTGTTAGTGGAGCATCTATTTGCATTGCCTCCACGACCTCTTCCCTTGGTATTGTTTCCTCTATAACCACCCCTGCTGGTGTTCTTGTTATATGTGGATTGTGTGTTACTTTTGTAGTTGGAGGATTGCTGTGATGTTCCCCGTTCTCCTCCTCTATAATTGGAGCGACGAAAGGAACCCCGGTGTTGTTGGGACTGAAGAGCTCCCATAGACTTTGCAGTCTCTGCATCCTTCTTCATTTTGTCCAGAATTGAATCAACTGCTGGATCAAATAAAAAGTCTGGGTTGATTGGCCGATTAAGAATTGTAGATTGTACTTCGTTCTTAAAGCCTGATATACGAAGCCATGCGTGGTGCCTTAGGAGCACGCTTGTATTGATGGATCTGGCAGCTGTGTCTGCTGTGTCTAGGGCACATTTAATGGAAGCATTGGTGATGAGCTTTACCTCTTGTATAAGTTCATCTGCCTGCTGTTTGTAGGGATCAGGTAAGTGTTGTAGAATTTCTTCTAAACTGTCGTAGTGCGCCCTATCATATCTGGCTAGCAAGGCCTGTGTATTGGCTATTCTCCAGGAGTTTGCTGCCTGAGCCGCCACTCTCTTGCCTGATGCCTCAAAGATTTTAGACTCTTTGTCTGGAGGAGCGGCCTCTCCAGTAGTCTGCGAGTTTGTACGCTTACATGCGTTGGATACCACTAAGGAATCTAGGGGTAGCTGCCCTTTGATGTATGTAGGATCTATAGGTGCAGCCCTGTATTTTTTTTCAGTTCTAGGGTTTATGACCCGTGCTCTTGCAGTGTCCTTAAAAATGTCACTTGCATGTTTTAATACCCCTTTTAGCATTGGGAGTGTTTTTACGTGTCTCTCAGATGTCGTCAGGGTATCAAAGAGGAAGTCTCCCTCAATAGCATCAGAGTGCATGTCTACATTGTGGTAGGTTGCTGCTCTATCTAGTAGTGAATTAAATGCTACTGTATCCTCTGTGGGTGATGGCTTAGTAGGGTATACTGCAGGGTCTGTAATGGGCAGAGTCCCTTCAGTGTCTGGTTCCCCTCCTCCACCCCATGGCTGTGTGTCTGGCTCTGAAAGTGGGTTTTGTGGATAACCAAAACCGACATCTGCGTCCTGATCTTCATCAGGGTTGTAGTCAGAGCTTGCAGGTGAGGTTGGGGTAAAAGGAGTAGTAGGCATAGCCGGAGTGATAGGTTCAAAGAATATAGGAGAGGTAGCACAGTCTCTCTTCTTCTTTAGAGGGATTTTTGGAAGGTCTTCAGTTGGTAGAGGCCTTTCCTTTTTGGGATAAACAAGTCACTTTTCCAGTTTTTGGGTCAATGTAGATTTTTGACTGGTTTTCTGTGGATGGATCTGGGTGAATAAGTTCCTCTTCGACAGTTTTTGGTTTGGGTGCTGTAACCTTTGGTTTTAGTTTTTTCGGGTCGACGCTTTTTGTGGCTTCGACCGTTTTAGGTGGTTGGATCGATTTAGGCTGTTTTTCAACTGGTTTTGTCGGTTGAACGTCCTTGGCTGGCTTCACAACCTGTTTCGGACCGAGTGGTCTTGTCGATTCGACAGTGTCTTTATGTTGTTTTGAAGCCTGCTGTTTTGGCTCGACGCCCTTCTTTGGTTCGATGGGCTTCGGCTCGACCGATTTCCTTTCGTCCACATTCAGTTTCGCTTTCGGGTCGACGGTAGTTTTTGGCGTGGGCCTTGTTCTGTCGTCGACCGTTTTTTTCCCCTTGTCGATACCAGAGGCTGATTTGCTCGATTCGACGTGCTTCCTGGGGGTCGATTCGACGTGCTTATGTTTTTGTGTCGAATCGACGATTTTTGGCTTCGAGGTGGACTCGACGGCCTTTGAGCTCGACTCAACTGTTTTGCTCTTCGATGTCGACTCGACGGTCTTTGGTTTTGAAAGTAGTACTGTTACCGTGGCCTTCAGATAGACGCCTTTCGGCTTTGTGACCTTCGGTTCGACGTAATTCTGTCCGAAGACTGTATTGTCGATTAGTTTCGGTTTCGATGGAACCGATTTTATGGGATGTGTCTCAGAGAACTCTTTTGATATGTTCTTAGCCTGGCGGTATGGCGGGGCTGTAGAACGAGGAAGTTGATCTTGGCTAAGGCCTGCTGGCAATGCCTCGACCTGAGTCTCTGATAGAGGTGTAGTGTCTATATGGGGCGGCGTACTCACGGTTCGCCCCTCGTCGTCATCGGAGTCGTCTTCAACTGCTACGATGTCCTGATCGTATTCCTCGAGATCGACGATTAATTCTCCCTCTTCGGGTAATATTCGGAGTCGGGCTCCGAGTATTGTACTTCGTCTTGATCCGAGTCTTTGGCGCTGGCTAGATCTTCTTCGTCCTCGAAGATGTTATCGTGTTCTGGCGCCGACCGTTGCATTTCTTGCCGCGCCGCCCGTCTATTCCGAATAGTCTTTTTGGATCGGAACTGGCCACAGGCTAGGCAGCTATCTTCATTGTGATCTGGAGATAGGCATTTATTGCACACTGGATGCTGGTCTGTGTGCGGGAACTTCGAGTTGCACTGAGGGCAGAACTTGAATGGACTTCGTACCATCGACGGTCGGTCCACGTGGTGTCGAGAAGGCCTCACGGCCCGATTCGATGACTGGAGCGCAACAAAGTTCTAAAGATTATCGGCACCGAGCGCTGAAACAATACCGACGGATCCGAAGGCCTTTTGAAGAGTTTTTCTTGATTCCGAACTTGGAGAGTAGAAAGTACATCCGAACCCAATGGCGGAGAAAAACAATCTGAGGATGGAGAGGATGCCCATGCGCACTGTAGTCCAAGGGAGGAGCCACCTATCTCGTGATTCTTCGAAGACTCTTCCAGGACAACAATGTGCAATCATCCGGACCCAACACTAGACGGCGATCTATGCACAGATATGAATTCAGCAGCCCACATGCCTCGAACAGTGGCTTTCTGCTTGGTGGGTCGAAAAGGCCTTTGCCTCTCATGGCACGCAGCTCAAAGACCAGAAAGTGAACTTGTTTTGTTTACTTCATCTCATAGCATTTCTCACACCTGGCTTGTTTTGTGTCGCCTCTCAATTGCTACACGATCAAATGAATGGATGTATTTTTGCCGAATGAGGGGGGGCAGCCCTCCCCTCAAAGGCGCAACTCTGCATCCCCGCGAGGAATGTTAACGCTGAATGGGGAGCGCCTTTCACGGCATAGCCCCCCGAAATGCAACAATTTAAATAACTGCTTGGACCCCCAACCCAGGTCGCATTCCTGGTCCGTGACAACACACTTCGTTGATAGAGTTATGTAAAACGTATCCCAAAACAGTAATTTAGTGTGAAGACATAAGTTTTATTGTGTAACACTTTTCTATCGGAGCATGGAATGCAAGAAATTGCAGTGGTGCAAACTCTATGTAAAGCCGCAAATAAAATACTTGTTGTTTCTAGGGTCACATGGCTTAGCTGTTTTAGGGGGCGGGATTTCACGCGAGATTTTATTAGGACAGTACGGCGCGCTTTCGCCCTGTGTGCAGAAGATCTATAAAATGTCGCACCAGCAATTTGGCAAGGAGGGCATCACTTTGAAGGGCAGCGCACAGATCGTGGCCGAATTCTTCTGTGAGTAGGGCCTCGTCCCCCCCTCCCAGGCGCAGTACCCCACACGCTGCTTCATCTAGTACCGCTGTCCTTCAGAGATGTTCTAGATTTCAAGTTGCTGTGCTCCTTCCCACTGCAGTTGGTATGCAAGGTGATCATTCAGGTCTTTCCCAGTTGGGGGAATGACAACAGCACCCTAGCTCTCAAGACAAGGAGCGGACGTTCTTTTAGGCATGTGTTTGATGCTGCATTGTTTTTAAACGTCATTTAAAGCTCTAGGTACAGGCCTTCCAAACTGCCTATCTCACCCCCAACTCCCTGCATGTGCGGGCCTGTGTGATTTAAGTTACAACTGCTTGCTTCCTCAGCTTGAGGCGTTTTTAGGTCACAGCTAGCGAAGGGGGTGACAGCAGCAGCGGCGTGCACGCTATATGACTCCGCGAGCGCCTCCTGCCTCTCTTGAGAACGCCTCTCTTGAGACCCCCTCCTCTCTCGCTCGCCCTCTCTCTCTTTCGGTCCCTCACCCACCCACTCACTCTTCTCATACTCGCTCTCCCTCCTTCCATCGCCCCGCGCCGCTCTCTGTCATTCCATAGCATATGACTTTGCATCTCGAGCCATCGATCGAGCACTCCAAAAAGAGAAAAACAATTCTTAGATAATAAGGGAGTCTACATCATCAATGAAGTCAGTGGTTGTGCATACACATACTTTGAGCAGTTTCTCTGGAATAAGAACCTCCCCAATATTAGTAAAAGCTGTGCTACACTATCTAACAACAGTGCAGAGAAAAGGAAAGTCAGGGTTTAAAAGATGTGTAAACACAAACACTGTGTTTGATCGAAGTGTGGGTTAAAGTACCAGTGTCTTCACTCCTTTCTGCTACAAATCAGTGTTTACGTGGGACACTGTTATTATAGTTGTGTGTCAGTCACATGCAAATCACGAAAAAAACGATTCTGTTGATGCTGATGTTTTTCACTGAATGTAATTGAACATCACTTATGTCAATACAACATTTTAAAATAGTCCAAAATGTTTGAAGTAGCTATAACGGGTTTATTGGCTTTGAAGTTGCTCTGTGTGTGGGTGGCTCTGTGTGTGGGTGCAAATGCAATAGAACTTGCATTTGCGAGAGATTAAGCTATTGGCATTGTAAATGACAATGCCATTTATTTATATGTTTTAAAAACATAAATAAAAATAATGGCATTAGTAATGTCAATAGCTCTAACTTTAACAATGCCGAGACCACTGCATTGTAAATGCTTGTTTTTCCTAGAGGATTGGATCACAAACACCCTGAGGCCAAAAAGACTTTCCAAATTGAATGGGCCCATCAAGTGCTGGCTCCGCTCCTAAGGCTGGGCGCACAACCACACACCATTTTGACACACTTGTTTAATTTTATAGTTAGAGATGGGATCCAGAATATAACAGTATTCCAGGCTAACACTCGTAAGTTGCAGACTTTTTATCAATTAAGAAACGGCTGAGTGACAGAAATCTCCACTACAGTCTCATGTGTCCTGTGAATCTCTGGGTACAACACAGGGGGGTAGTGTATATTTTTGTCAATCCCTGTGAGGCCAATGACTGGCTTGATTCACTAAGAGAACCACCTCAACAGGGACCTCCGCAATGCAATAGAGCGGAGAGTGACCTTAAACGTTGGGAGACCTAAAACGTGCAGGCACTCACCTGCCTTTTTGCCACGCTCTGACGTCCGTCGTACTGGGAAGATTATAGTATGACCGGATGGAATTTTAACAGACTCGAACTGAGTGCCCGACTCCAGTGACTCCTTTACATTGCATAGAGATGCTAGAGACTGCCAGAGTGATATCTCAGATCAGGAGAGGGGGTGATAGTGTGGACATTATGCGTATATATTATTAATTTTCTGAGTATACGTATTGATGCAATTCAGACCAGATATATCCACGGCATTCGTATCTGACCAGGTGTGCACTGGTCTGGGAAAGGTCTCTTGCCTTACTATGGGTGGGGGTAGGAGTATATATTTTTTACATTTTATTTTCACTATATATTATACCATTGACGGCAACATGGTAGATGTACTGGCAGGAGGTCCCAGTGGGTCACGATCCGGTTAGGTGGGCTGAGAGCCCCGGCCGGCTGGGATGCTAGGTCCTCTGCACTATGCATTTTACTTAGTTGAGGCAGTTGCCTCTATGGGGGAGGGTTGGGGCAGTGGGACCTGAGAGTTCACTTTGTTGGGTTAGGCCTTCAAAGTTTGGGCTCACAGCCTGTGGGAGGGTGGGGGTGTTGCCCACAGTTTTAGGCTCATGTGTTCGTTTTGGGGATTGAGGGAGTCAGGCACTACGATGATGCCTATGGTTCACAGTGCATGTTTGTAGGAGGGTGGGTGGAGCGAGTGTGGAGAGCGCGATGGGACGTTGGCACAACTGGCTTTAATTCTATATGACTTCTGGATGGAAATTTGTGGCCTGGAATGCCAGGGGAATAGCTCAACCTAGCAAACGACAAAGGGTATATTCCTATCTACATACATAGATATGATATGGGGTCTCGGTGGCTTTCCTTCAGGTCACCCACACATGGTTATCTTGTATCCTGTGGTGGGGATTTTTTTTTTCAACATCATACCCCAGCTATGCCAGAGGGACATTGATATCGATTGCGCCTGGTGTCCCTTTTTTTGGCGAAGGGGGTGAAATTAGATCCAGAGGGTCACTATGTGATAGTATCTGGGGTACTGGGTGCTTGAGATGTTTGCTTGGTGAATGTGTATGCTCCCAAAGAGGATGATTCTGAAATTTTTGGGGCTGTGCTTGCTGCAACCATTGAGCATGTGGGTACAGCAATAATTCTGGCTGGCGATGTGTGCCAAATGGTGCAATAGACAGTCTCCCCCCAAAGGTAGCCACTCAGCCTGGAAAGACAAGCACTCCTTGGGAATTGAGGGAGGGGGGTGGGGGGGGGGAGGCTTGGACTGCATGATGCATGGAGGGTGCGCTATCCACAGACTAGAACTTAATCATGCTATGCACCTGCTACTGGGACGCAAAGCCGTAATGATTACCGTTTGCATATCAGTAGCCTTGCTACAATTTGCGGAAAAAGCTACTTATTTAGCTTGCTATTTCTTGGGCAATTCACCACTGCTAATCTCTTTCCGAAAGAATAAGGAGGCACCCCATGTGCCGTTATGGAGGAGGAGAGTGGATGAGCTGTCTAACAGGTATTTGAAGAAGTGGCATCGAAAGTCATTGATCACCATTTTGCATGAAACTGGGGTAGTGTGACCACGAAAGCTTTGGAGTGGGATGCAATGAATGTGCTGCTGCGTGGTGAATGTATGAAAGTCAGTACGGTGTTAAACAACATCTGACAAGGTCCTTGGATGGGCTTGAGTAGCAACTTGGTACCCTGCAACTTGGTACCCTGGAACGCGAGGTAGTTGAGCTACCCCTTTGATTGCCTGAATGGAATAAGTCTAAACAGGAGCTGCAAGACACTCGGATAGGTTGAATAAATGTGTTTGCTCCAATTATAGAAAGCATCTCCATTTGGAAGGGGACAAGGGCTAGCAGGATGCTTGCCACACTCATTCGAGGTTTAACTTGTTACTCGCCTATAGTGGAAGTACGGGATGCGCAGGGGCGTATGGTGAATTAACAAAGTGGCATCACTGAGGGGTTTGCATCGCACCTGCAGGGGGTGTATAAACCACACAGGATAGGGGCATGCAAGCTAGGGTTAACTACTTAGCTACTATACAAATGAACTCTTTATCCTGGGAGGAGAGGAACAGTCTAGACGCCCCCATCACGAAGAAAGAAATTATTACAGCAATAAGGGCTTTGATGAGAGCCAAGGGCCCAGGAGGGGATGGCTTACCAGTTGAATTTTACCAAAGTAGAGCATTCCTCCAATGGCCAATCAGCTCCTAGAGGTTTACAATGAAACCTACAGAACAGGGATACTCCCTGCATCCATGAGAGAGGCACTTATAGATATGCCCCCCATCTGACAGGGATAGTTGAGTGGCGATCTCCTACCGCCATTTGTCGATGCTTAATGTGGATTTGAAAATTCTCAGTAAATATTAGTCACAAGATTACTAGAGTACCAGGCTCAATTGATTGCAGAAGATCAGTGCAGGTTCATCCCACCCTATGTAATCTGAGGAGACTATAGTTGGTGATCCATTCACCGACCTTGGAGGATGACCTGTATGTGCTGCTTGACACTCAACAAGCATTTGATTTCCTGTCATGGGAGTTCTTATGGGGGGTGCTGCGTAAGGCTGGCATTGGAGGGACCTACATAAAATAGGTGCAGATGTTACATGGTGCACACACAGCATGGAGCGGGTAGGAGGTGTGGTGCAGCGCAACCTAGATCTGAGCCGGGGAACCGGACAGGGGTGCCCTCTGTCATACCTGCTCTTCACCCTGGCCATGGAGCCCTTGGCTTGCCGATTGCGCGCTGTGCTGCAGGGATGGGTGATACAGATCGGAGAGACCACACATGTGGTTTCCCTATTTGTTGATGATGCATTGATATACTTACATAGCCCGTCGTACTCGATCCCTATCATGTTGGCGGTACTAGCAGAGTTTAGCGAACTCACCAGCCAACACGTACATCACACTAAATCAAAACTGTTCCCATAGGGGATATTGGAGTGGAGGCTGGTTTAGGACATGCCACAGCTGGACAATCTGTGGGAGATTGAGATGGTGAGATACCTGGAGATATGGGTTACCCATAGAGTAGGGCTAGGGTATTTGAAGCAGCAAGCTAGAGTAATTGATGGTCTGAAGCCCACAGTAACATTTTGGAATACACTTCGACTCTCCTTGATGGGGAAGCTAGCATTGGTATACAGAATATTGCTTACTCGCTGTATATTTTCCAAGGGACTCTTTTCGACATTCCCTGGAAGTTCTTTCTGGATCTTGATAGGTTGATAGTAGAATTACTGTAGGCCAAAGGGGGAAAGAGTTAGCTTGGCCACTCTGAAGTGCCCCTGGCATAAGGGCGGTCTTGAGTTCCCATGTTTGAAACTTCACTATCTTGCTGCACAACAGCAGCATGCGATCCACTGGTTGGACGACCAAGAGAATTGGGAACACAGACAGTTGTGGGGCACTTGTAAGGGTTCCATTGCGGAGTTATTGATGACGGCAAGAGGGCCCCAGCAACTCTACCTTATGTGGTCAGGGAGGTGTGTGGGGCATGGGAGCGGGCATTCAGGATAGTGCTGAAGAGAGGTCCCTTTTGCGCCGGATATGAGCATCTGGGCATTGTGCCAGTTTAAACTTATTGAAAGATCTATGTCCATAAACAAATGGGAGGCTGGCGGTTGGGATACTCTGCGAGATCTATACCCAAACTACAGGTTTATTATACTTGCAGATGCCACAGATTAGTTCCAACTTAGAACTGGACATTTTCTTCAATTTGACAATACAGCTGCTACAGCACGCAAGATTTAGACACATTTCCCTGAGATTCCGCTGACATCCCACACACCTTAGAAACTGTTGACTATGGTGGGAGTTAAGAGGCTGATCCCCCATATCTACAGTCACTGAGGGAGGATGATTCTCTGACAGAGCTTTCAGTACAGCCCAAATTGCAAGAGATCTTGTAGGTATCCCTCTCAACGAAAGACTGGGAGGGAATACACAAGGGTGTAAAATTCACATCCACTAATACATGGTTTCAACTGCTGCACTATATAACGTGCTCTATCAGATTTGCCTTTCCACCAGTAGGTTACTTGCTATATATCCAGTGCCCTCTTCTAGGTGTCCTCGATGCACAGGACGGAAGGCAGGTTTCTTACATTTGATTTGGGGGTGTCTGAATATTGATGAATACAGGCAAACAGTTATCGAGTCATTGGGTACGGCATCGGCTTGCACAATCCCCAGGGAAGTGGGTCCTTGTTTGTTGGGACATATCCCAATTAGGAAAAAGTAAAAACTAAGTAGGAAATTCCAGATCTTGGGTCTGGTTTTGACAAAGGTTAGAACCGCTATAGGGTGGCTGTCACCGATCGCACTGAAAATTACTGACTGGTTGAAAGATATGAATGAGTGGGCAAACACCGAGGGCAGTCACATGCGAATGATGCACAGGGATAATAAACTGGAAGATGAATTACGGGCCTGGGTAGCAATGCTCTCTGAGATGCTAACTCGTCCAGATGAGATGCCCCCTTAGGAATGTGAGTGGTGTCAGACACAAAGATGATATGATTAGAATAAGGGTTCTGAGATTACTATTAGCTTATGCTTTGCAAATGACATGCTTGAACTGCTGCCCTCTGAGCAGACATGGGAATTCACTGACATTGCACTGTATGTATATTTTGTACCGAGATTATGTTAGAGCCTAAGAGGGGTTGGGGGGAACAACAAGAGGTTCCTTTCCTGTTTTGATACTGTACTATAATACACTTTGTTAATATTGGTAACGTAATTATAAAAAAGGCAATAAAAAAGTAAAAAAATCCCCCGTCAGAACAGCCATCTCAGCACAAGGTCCAAGGCTCCATGCCACCCGGCTTGCTGCAGTCCCACATGGCAGCTGTGCTGTCCATCAGGACCTGCACCGTCCCCTTCCTGATGAACGGGAGAAAGGCATTCCAGAGCTTGTGCCATCCGGTTGGTTCTGAAAACTGAAGTGGTGCTTTAGTTCCACTGGGTGCCAAGATCCCAGATCTCCACTTCTCCAAGGTGACTATCCCAAAAAAAGATTGACATATCTGTCACTACTGTGAGCTGCGGTTGGGGATGGGAGACAAGCCTGCTGCATGACAAGTTGGTGTCCACCTGCCACCACTGAAGGTCCTCAAGATGCAGATGTTGTTGGATAGACAGCCCTGGTATTGTACCCATTGGAAAAAGAGTGTCACTGCAAGGCCCGCATGTGCCAGGGGGCACGAGGGACCAGGAGGACGAATGAGGCAGGAGTCTAATAAGCAATAGAATCATCCTTACCGAGAACCCTGATTAACCCCGAAACATCAATATCATGCCCTGAATGTCCTGGGCTCATTGTATGGATTAAAAGGCCACAAAAACCACCATGTCTAGGATGTCCCTGATGAAGGGAACCCTCTGCAAATGCAATCACTGATGGAAAAACTCAGTAATGAATGAGGAATGACCTGTTGCCTTCTTGGGCCCACTTTATTTCCCCATTTTATTTTGACATTTTGCACATTTTAGGCTAACATCATTTTATCAATGTTGTTTATACATGTTTTGCTTGCACAGTATTATTCTGAGAGGACGCTGTACATGCTGCTTGCTTTTAGAAAGCCTTTCTCGTCATGTAATTTGTATACTCGATTCAAGGCTAGAAACACAAAACAAGATACCCTAGTTTTTCCATTGCCCATTCAGAGACAGCTTCTAAAATCTAGCTATATCAATGCATCAGAGATATACTTCTAACGCAGTGGCTTTTATTACATAAACATTACACTGTCCTTCAGAGGTCAGAAAGGAGCACTCTAGTCACAAATGTCCTGGAACAAACCTGTTGACATGCAGCTGATCTTTCATCCTGCAGAAAATGACTGCCAATCCTACTCCAGATCGATTCCCTGGGTTCAGCTATCCAGATATGGGGGCTCAGGATAACCTAAGATATCAGGCAGAGGGGACACCCACTATGCTCTCAGAATAAGGGCAGCGACAGGTAGGAATAAATCGAAATCAGTCTGCCATAGTTGGACTGTTTGTACCTTACACCATGTTCATAATGCTGGTTACTTTGCTTTGTTATCTGCCTAATAATCACAGCTCATTCTTTCTATCCAAGACTATGACTGCTTCAATAAATATATTGAAAACTGTATTTGTATCTTTCTTGTTTTTTCTATGGACATGCATAAGTAAACTACAAAAGGGGTAGGTTTGGTTTTCAAGATTCCCTTGGGTATTGGAGCATCATGCTCGAGGCTGCCAAAAACACCTGCCACCCCCAGAAAGGTTATGGGTTTGGGTGAGGCATGTGAGCTAGATACAAATTTGGCAGACAGTCTCTGATGGTGTAGATGGACTCAGCCAATATATTCTGATGTTCTGTCTTCCTAATCCACAGTCCTACCTTTTCTGGTGGGGATCTTATAACAGACCATCGCCATCCAAAGGTGGTCAGCATCTGACTGGTACAAAACTACCTTAAACAGTAATTTGTCGAGGTACAGGAAGATTTTTTGGCAAACCTGCAAAGATGGGCTGTGACCACGAGCATGACTATAAGAAGCTGACTCTTTATGTGATATTTCAAAAATCTGATATACCGTGTAAAGAGTCCAGTGGTTCCCTTATGAGTGGACAGGGGCTTGCTATCCAATCCCAACATGCTCTGCTAAGCTTAACACAGAGGAGTTGGAGACATTGGCAAATACAAAAAATTATCAATAAATGACAACAACACTCAAAAAGGAGGTCCACACCAATAAAAAATAGCAAGTATCGTTATACATGTTTAGGCATCAGAGAAAAATTGTTCAGGTAGGTACATTTTTAAAGGTAAATTATTTTCAGTTAAAAAAGTGGACACTTACAATTTTTCGATGTATGCAATGTTATCCTAATTAAGGAAGAACAAGGTCTGCAAACAGGTACAGTACATCGACTTACAGGACCAACCTCCAGAAGTTAAGGTGAGATGTGGGCAAGGTCCAAGACAGTGATAGCAGTAGACCACCAGCGGGACGAGGGTGGCCGGGTGCAGGGTGCACCACAGTGTCAGGGGCCCAAACGGTTCCAATGGGGATCAGTCACTGTAAAAGAGGCTGCAGGTTCCGACGAGGAAGCCAGTCGGGATGAACCAACAAGGGGGTTCGAGGCTTGCTTTGTTCAGGACATAGGGACACCTGGGGTCCTCTTCTTCACAGTCACGGGGCGAAGAATGCAGAGGTGTCTTTAGGCGTCAGGTTTCTCTTACCAGTCGCAGTCGAGAGGGCCTATCACCAATACCTCTACACTCTTTTCTCGTAGACATTTAACCCGCACTTTGAGAGCCTTTTGTCTCATATTGCTTAAGTCTCCTTTACTTTGCTATTCTTTGCCACACCTGTCTGTTTTGATTGAATCTCAATTGTTTCAATCTTTGTTCTCAGCACTACATCATCCTTTAACTATAGCTCTAGTGACCAGTGCCAAGTACTCTGAAATCCTGTGTATTGGGCTATCCAGTGTAGGCTCGGGAGTGGTGGGATCCATGCCAACTATTGAGGATAGTTGGCATGGATGATAAATCTACAAGCAGAAAATCTTTTTTTTTTTTTTTTTTTTTTTTTTACACTCCTTCATTGATATGTTCATAATAAATTAAAAACATCTGTAATGAAATACAAAGTACACCACCAAGTACTCTGCTCCAATATAAATATTATACTAAACAGTATCCCAAAAAAGCAACAAAAAGAACTTAAGAAAGAAAGAAGATAGAAAAATGAAACCCAATAAGGAACAAAAAAGCCATCTCGTCTAACAAACAGTTTAAGAAATGCCTGAGGTAACCTATCCCCACATAAAACATACATCCCACAAACAAATGGATTATGTCACAAGCCATAAATATTTCATCCCAGACATAAATCATGGATGAAAACAGTGCAAGCGCCATCACAATTGAGCAGATAAAAGAAGTAGTCTCATGCAAGAGGAAGAAAGCGTTCACATAAGCTCAAAAATGGACCCCAAATGTCATTGAATCCCTGGATTTGATCTTGAAACTGGTCAATTCAGCGTTCATATGTAACCAACCGCTAAAGTTGGCTGTCCATTTTTTTATATCTGGGCACCTGCGCTGTATGCCAATGCCGTATTTTGCAGGTCGTAGCCACCATAGGGGCAGTCGACATCCATCTACACCAATGGAAGTCGTAGTACCCGAAGAAACAAAATCATGTAAGAAGACCAGCTTGTCCGACTTCTCAAAAGGAATAAAACTAGTTCAGCGTAGCGTTATCCATACATAACGCCGATAGGTATCTAAAGTAGGGCATGACCAAAGTATGTGGTACAAATTACATGCAACATCTGGACACCTCCAACATACCAAACTAGGAACCAGACAAGCCTAATACAATTTGAAGGGAGACTGTAGGAAGCTGGTTCTTTATTTGGAGTTTATATAGCGTGAACTTGACCCAAATCCGATATCAGAGCACTTTACATAGCACCAGTTGCATTACATGAGGACACGTTCATTTTTTTTTTAATGCACTGGGAGATTAAGTGATTTGCCCAGAATCACAGGATGTTTGGCATCATTGCTGAGATTCGAACCCAGTTCCCCAGATTTGAGGTCGACCACCTTAGCCGTTAGGCCAACTCCGAGGGAAAACGAGTTCTGCAAACAGGTACAGTACATCGACTTACAGGACCAATCTTCAGGAAATAAGGTGGGCAAGATCAGAGGAAGCACCAACAGTAAACCACCAGCTGCACGAGGGCAGCTGGGTGCAGGTTGCAAAACAGCATCAGAAGCCCAATAGGTTTCAGTGGGGATCAGTTACTGTAAAGAAAGGCTGCAGGTTCGGACTAAGAAGCCAGTCGATGTGAACCAACAAGGAGGTTCGGGATGTAGGGACCATTGGGGTCCTCTTCTACACGGCCAGGGGGCGACAAATGCAGAGGTGTCTTTAGGCATCAGGTTTCTCTTACCGGGAGCAGTCGCAGTAGAGCGGGCCTGCATGTAGAGGCTACAGGTGACATCTGGGAGTCCACGAGGAGCAAGACTACGATAGACTCGAGCTCTTGTGGGCTGGGGAACCTTGTTGGCACTGGTGGCCCACTTACAACTCAGGCCGGAGAGTCTTCTCTTTTGGTGTTTCTGCAGGATGCAGGGAACAGTTCCACTGTTCTTCGGAAGGTCTTGGTCTTTATTGAAGGCAGGCAGTTCTCCTAGGTCTTAGATGAACACAGCTGCAGGAAGAGTTATCTTTGGTGCAGATTCAACAGAGTACAGCAGACAGGACAGTGGGGCTGGGGCCAAGTGAGGAATTCTGTTCAGTCTTCTGTTTTTGCAGCTCTTTGTGTCCTTCTTCATAGGTCGACGGGATCTGCTCCTCTGGTGCCATGGAATCTCCTAAATACTGAATTTAGGAGTATTGGACAAGTTACTTACCTTCGGTAACGATATATCTGTAAGAAACAGTAGTTAGTATTAGATTCCTTACCTTAGAATATCCCCAGGCGTCAGACTGGATCCGGAATTTTTTGCGTAGCAGTACCGTTGCGCATCGGTAGGCGTCGTCTGCGGCTCCACGTCCGTCGTCGGCGCCGTGATGACGTCGGAGTACTTAAACGCCGCCTCCACGCGCTGACGTCAGTTCTTAGACACAGCTTTTCTGCGCCAGAAACGCAGAGCCATGTTAAAAACCAACACTGGTGCCATTGAAACTAGGGCCCTGAAAGGGGATGACCATAACCCTAGATATCAGTTCGCAGAACGGGGAGGATGGGTGGGGAGGTAAGGAATCTAATACTAACTACTGTTTCTTACAGATATATCGTTACCGAAGGTAAGTAACTTGTTCATCTGAAAGGGTAGGTCGCTCCCCCTGCCTCGTGCAGCGCCACCAGTGCTCTCTGCCATCTGCCGGACTCTCTCTCTTTTATTCTCTCCACAGATTCCCCTTCGTTGTGTGACCTCTTTTTGTGCCTCTGTTTTTCCCTCCACAGATTCCCCTTCGTTCTTTGACCTCCTATTTGTGCCTCTGTTTTTCCCTCCACAGATTCCCCTTCGTTGTTTGACCTCTTATTTGTGCCTCTGTTTTTCCCTCCACAGATTCCCCTTCGTTGTTTGACCTCTTATTTGTGCCTCTGTTTTTCCCTCCACAGATTCCCCTTCGTTGTCTGACCTCTTTTTGTGCCTCTGTTTTTCCCTCCACAGATTCCCCTTCGTTGTCTGACCTCTTTTTGTGCCTCTGTTTTTCCCTCCACAGATTCCCCCTCGTTGTTTGCCATCCTTACAATCCTCTAAAAACTCTCTTCTCTCCCCCTCAGATCCCCCCTTCGCTCTCCCTCCGCTCCCCCACTCCCGCCACCCCCTTCCCGCCGTTTTCGCCCGCAAATCGGCCTTCTCCCCGCCTACCCGCCTGCCGCCCACCTCCCAGCTTACCCCTCCTCCCCCAGCTACCCCATAAATGGCGGCCGCTGCGAGGCGGAGGTAGCGACCCTTGACCCAAGGGTAGGTCGCTCCCCCTGCCTCGTGCAGCGCCACCAGTGCTCTCTGCCATCTGCCGGTCTCTCTCTCTTTTATTCTCTCCACAGATTCCCCTTCGTTGTTTGCCATCCTTACAATCCTCTAAAAACTCTCCAAACTCTCCTCTCCCCCTCAGATCCCCCATTCGCTCTCCCTCCGCTCCCCCACTCCCGCCACCCCCTTCCCGCCGTTTTCGCCCGCAAATCAGCCTTCTCCCCGCCTACCCGCCCGCCGCCCACCTCCCAGCTGACCCCTCCTCCCCCAGCTACCCCATAAATGGCGGCCGCTGCGAGGCCGCGCAGCGGGCGCGCCTAAGGCAAGCCCGTCTGTGCCTGTACGCGCCTGGACCGCACCCAGCGCCAGGACCCCTGCCCCCCCCCCCCGCCGGACCTACAACTCCGCCACCCTCACCGCCCTCAACCACGGACACACACCGGGCTGCTGCCACGCAACCCCGAAGCGAGCCCACGGACCTTTCTCCTGCCGAAACTGCCGTTTCACCTGCCTACAAACTCCCACCACACCCAACAAGAACAACTCCCCGGAAACAAACTCTAATGCATCCTGATCAACACCCGATCCGTCCACAGACACGCCATCGAAATATGGAACCGCAACCCCGGACATCGCCTTCCTCACCGAGACCTGGATGAACCCCTCCTCGGCTCCCGACATCGCCATAGCCATCCCAGACGGCTACAAAATCATCAGTAGAGACCGCACTAGCCACACCGGAGGAGGCATCGCCATCGTCCACAAGAGCTCCATCCGCATAATGACCAACACCGACAACACGCTCCCCGACGCCGAACACCTCCACTTCTCAATCCACAGCGACCCCAAGACCACCCTCAGAGGCACCCTCATCTACAGACCACCAGGACCTCGCACAAAATTCAGCGAAGACATCGCAGACTTCACCAGCCCACACGCACTCCCCTCCACTAACTACATACTCCTAGGGGACCTCAACTTCCACCTAGAGAACCACGCCGACAACAATACCACCACCCTACTGGACAACCTCGCCAACCTCGGACTGAAACAGCTGGTCAACACCCCCACCCACTACGCCGGACACACACTCGACCCGATCTTTTCCTCCAGCAAACACATCTCCTTCAGCCACACCACCAAACTATCCTGGACGGACCACAGCTGTGTCCACTTCAGCTTAAAAAAAAACACTGTACACCACCACGCCCAACAACCACCAAGAAGACAATGGAACCGAGTCACCACCGAACAACTCACCACAGACCTCTCCCAGAACCCACCCACCAGCACCGCAGACCCAACGAAGCGGCCAACAACCTCACAAACTGGATCTCAGACTGCGCCAACCTCCTGGCCCCCCTGAAGACCCAGGTATACAAAGACAACCACAAGAAAAACTCCTGGTTCACCCCCACCCTCAAGGACTCCAAAAAAGAATGTCGCACCCACGAAAAAACCTGGCGCCTCAATCAGACCGACGAGAACATGTCTGCTCTCAAGAACGTCACCCGCAAACACCACCAACTCCTCCGCGCAGCAAGAAAATCATCCTTCAAAGACAGGCTCTAAAACAACGCCCACAATAGCAAGGAACTATTCAGCATCGTCAGTGAACTCTCTAACCGCGATGCTGAAAACAACGCCACCCCCCCCTCCCAGGATCTCTGCGACTCCCTCGCGGCTTTCTTTCACCACAAGGTCACCGATATTTACAACAGCCTCTCCACATCCAACACAAACCCACCTCCAGAAACCGACACTGACAACACCACCATCCACACCTGGAACCTAACCACCACCGAGGAAACCACCCGCATCATGAACTCCATCCACTCAGGATCCCCATCCGACCCATGCCCGCACCACATATTCAACAAAGCCAACAACATCATCGCACCCCACCTACGAGACGTCATCAACGCATCACTCAACTCCGCCACTTTCCCCGAAAACTGGAAACACGCCGAACTCAATGCCCTCCTAAAGAAACCTACAGCAGACCCCACCAAACTCAAAAACTTCCGGCCCATCTCGCTCCTCCCATTCCCCGCAAAAGTGATTGAAAAGATCATCAACACTCAACTCACCACCGCCCTAGAATCCAACAACTCACTCGACCCCTCACAGTTCGGTTTCAGAGCTAACCACAGCACCGAGACCGCCCTCATCGCAGCCACAGACGACATCAGATCCCTGACAGACAAAGGAGAGACCGTGGCACTCATACTCCGGGACCTCTCCGCAGCCTTCGACACGGTATGCCACCATACTCTAATAAGGCGCCTCAACAATGCCGGCATCCGAGGCAAGGCCTTGGAATGGATCACCACCTTCATCTCCGGAAGAACACAAAGAGTCCGTCTCCCCCCCTTCAGATCTACAGCCACTGAAGTCATCTGCGGCGTCCCACAAGGATCCTCCCTCAGCCCCACCCTCTTCAACATTTACATGACCCCCCTGACGAACATCGCACGCAAACATGGACTCAACATCATATCCTACACCGACGACACTCAGCTCATCCTCTCCCTCACCAACAACCCCACCTCAGCAAGAACCAGACTACATAAAGGAAGTAGCGGACTGGATGACAGACAGCCGGCTTAAACTCAACACCGATAAGACGGAGGTCCTAATCCTCGGCCCTACTCCCACCGCCTGGGACGTATCCTGGTGGCCCCCCGCCCTGGGCAGCACTCCCCAACCCACCGACCACGCTCGCAACCTCTGCTTCATCCTGGACTCGTCCCTCTCCATGAACAGACAGGTCAATGCGGTGACATCGGCATGCTTCAACACCCTCCGCATGCTGCGCAAAATCTTCCGCTGGATCCCCACCGACACCAGGAAGACCATCACCCACGCCCTCGTCACCAGCCGCATGGACTATGGGAACACTCTGTACGCCGGCATCACTACCAAACTACAGAAGAAACTTCAACGAATCCAGACGCAGCCGCACGACTCATCCTGAACATCCCCCGCCACCACCACATCTCCGGACACCTGAAGAAACTTCACTGGCTCCCAGTCAGCAAGAGGATCACCTTCAGGCTCCTCACCCACGCACACAAAGCCCTTCACAACCTCGGACCAAAACTCATCAACCACCGCCTCTCCTTCTACTGCCCCCCTCGCACCCTACGCTCGACAGGACAAGCCCTAGCAGCCGTGCCCCGCATCCGCAGGGCCACCGCCGGGGGCAGGTCCTTCTCCTACCTGGCAGCAAAGACCTGGAACTCTCTTCCCAGCCACCTGCGCGCCACACAGGACCACCTCTCCTTCAGAAGGCAGCTCAAGACCTGGCTTTTTGAGCACTGACAATCCCCCCCCCCCCCAGCGCCTTGAGACCCCCACGGGTGTGTAGCGCGCTTTACAAATGCAAATGATTGATTGACTGATTGAAAGAAACAGGTTAGTATTAGATTCCTTGCCTTAGAATAGATACCCCAGCAATACCAACCCCGGTGGTGGGTCTGCGAACCAATAATCACACCAGAAAGTCCTGGAGGACGGAACGGCCAAAGAAGCCATCCCTCCGGACTTGGCTGTCCAGGCAGTAGTGTCCTGCAAACGTGTGCAGCGATGCCCACGTAGCTGCCTGACAGATGTCCTGCAAGGGGACCCCCCTGGCCCAGGGTAGTGCTAGCCGCCGTGGCCTGAGTGGAATGGGCTCTCAGCCCATCAGGAGGCTCCTTCCTCGCCAAGGAGTAACATGCCTTGATACACAAGACGACCCACCGAGAGATGGTCCTCTTGTGCACCGCCCGTCCCTTCGTAGCGCCCACGTAACCAACAAAGAGTTGGTCATCCACCCGGAACTGGCGTGTGCGATCTAGATAGAACGAAATCGCACGTTTTGGGTCCAGACGGAGGAGCCGCTCTTCTTTTTTAGAGGGATGCAGTGGCGGAAAGAAGGTGGGCAAGGTGATAGACTGCCCGATATGGAAGGCCGTGACAACCTTGGGCAGGAAAGATGGCTTAGTCCGCAACACAACCTTGTCCGGATGGACAGAAAGGAAAGGGGGTGTACATGAAAGAGCCTGGAGCTCACTCACTCTCCTGACAGAGGTGATGGCAACCAGGAAAGCAGTCTTCAGAGTAAGAAGGCGGAGAGGACAGTTGTGGAGCGGCTCAAAGGGAGCGCACATCAGAAAGGTAAGAACAAGGTTCAAGTCCCACTGAGGCATCACAAACGGAACAGGAGGGAACATGTGTGTGATGCCTTTCAGAAAACGAGTTACAATAGGGGACTTGAAGAAAGAAGGTTGATCAGGCAGCCGTAGAAAGGCTGAAAGGTAGCCCTTGATAGTGCGCAGAGCAGAGCCCTACTGGGCAAGAGAAAGAAGGAAGAGAAGAACCTCAGAAAGAGGGGCAGAAAGAGGATCCACAGCCTTTGCTGTGCACCATGCCAGAAATTTGTTCCACCTGCAGGCGTATACCGACTTTGTGGAGGGACGCCTGCCTGCCAGAATCACATCACAGACTTCAGGAGGCAAGTCAAATGGCCTCAACTGTCGCCGCTCAATCTCCAAGCATGGAGGTGGAGACTGGACAGGTTCGGGTGGAGGACCGTCCCCTGCTGCTGTGACAGAAGGTCCTCCTGAAGATTTAACAACAAGGGGTGGTGATGGACAGAGTTTCTGAATTAAGCAGAATACTCTCACCCAGTCAAGAGATCAGGGCTAGATCAAACACCGTTTTTTAGCTCACTGCACCATCCCAGTTCAGAACCTGGCTATATGCAAATTAGTCTGTTCCTGTCCCAGTGCATGATGGGAACAGGGCAAACCAAACAACCAAGCCAATTCTTACACTGGGAAGGAAACAAGCTTCCGGGGACCGGTTTCTGGCATTTCAGCCGTCGTCGGCCCGGCTTGCTTGAATCCTGATGGTGCAATGAGCAAGGGACTCACATCTGAGTATACCCTTCCACGCTTAGGGTGGACAAAATATTTAACAACAAGGGGTGGTGATGGACAGAGTTTCTGAATTAAGCAGAATACTCTCACCCAGTCAAGAGATCAGGACTATCCAACACTATAGGTGTGGCAGGGTATACTCAGACATGAGTCCCTTGCTCACTGCTCCATCAGGATTCAAGCAAGCCGGGCCGACGACGGCTGAAATGCCAGAAACCGGTCCCCGGAAGCTTGTCTCCTTTCTGGTGAAGAATTGGCTTGGTAGTTTGGTCTGCCCTGTTCCCATGATGCACTGGGCCAGGGACAGACTAATTTGCATATAGCCAGGTTCTGAGCTGGGATGGGGCAGTGAGCTAAATAACGGTGATGGATCAAGCCCTGATCTTTGGACTAGGTAAGAGTGGTCTGCTTAATTCAGACACTCTGTTCATCACCACCCCCTTTTCTGAATCGTTTTTGGCCACTATAGGTGTGGCAGGGTATACTCAGACATGAGTCCCTTGCTCACTGCTCCATCAGGATTCAAGCAAGCCGGGCCGACGACGGCTGAAATGCCAGAAACCGGTCCCCGGAAGCTTGTCTCCTTTCTGGTGAAGAATTGGCTTGGTAGTTTGGTCTGCCCTGTTCCCATGATGCACTGGGCCAGGGACAGACTAATTTGCATATAGCCAGGTTCTGAGCTGGGATGGGGCAGTGAGCTAAATAACGGTGATGGATCAAGCCCTGATCTTTGGACTGGGTAAGAGTGGTCTGCTTAATTCAGACACTCTGTTCATCACCACCCCCTTTTCTGAATCGGTCCTCCTGAAGAGGCAGACGAACCGGGGGATCGACTGACATACTGAGTAGCTCGGGATACCAGTACCTTCGTGCCCAGTCCGGAGCCACAAGGATGACTTGGGCCCGGTCGCGTTGCTCTTCTTCAGCACTCTGGGCAGAAGTGGTATAGGCGGAAAGGCGTACAACAGATCACAACTCCAATCGCGACGAAAAGCGTCTCCGAGGGAGTGCCGCCTTGGAAATTCCAACGCGCAGAACTGATGACATTGCGCATTCTCTTCTGTGGCGAATAGATCTAACCAAGGCTCTCCCCACTGCTGAAAGAGGCCTTGCGCCACGTCCGAGTGCAGACGCCATTCCTGATCCATCATGCACCGACGGCTGAGCTCGTCCGCCCTGGCGTTCAGAGAATCTGCCAGGTGTTGAACCACCAGGGTCACGCCCTGATGTTCCAGCCACTGCCAGAGACGCAGAGCCTCCTGGCAAAGGGTCCACGACCCCACTCCGCCCTGTTTGTTGCAGTACCACATGGCGGTGGTGTTGTCCGTGAACACCTGCGCTACACTCCCCTGGACAGAGAGGAGGAATGCCTTCAGTGCTAGACGAATCGCCGCAGCTCCAAAAGGTTGATATGGAGCCGGGACTCCGCCGGAGACAAGAGGCCTCTGATCTCCGCGTCCGTCACAACTACGTGCTCCGGTTGGGGAAGGGAGAGGGATCTGCCGCTGACCCAATCGCGGTCCGTGAGCCACCACTGCAGCTGTCTCGCAGTGCCCTCCGAGATCAAGACATGGTCGGATAGGTTGCCCTGATGCTGGGCCCACTGAAACTTTAGGTCCCACTGCAGAGCCCGCATCCGCCACCGGGCATGATGCACCAGAAGGATGCAGGAGGCCATCAGCCCCAGAAGCCGCAGCATCAACCTGACCGAGACCCGGGATAAAGGCTGAAAGAGTGGAATCAGAGCCTGAATATCCCGAACCCGCTGTTCGGGAGGATAAACCCGAAACTGCGCAGAGTCGAGAACCGCTCCTATGAAGAGGAGCTTCTGAGAGGGGAACAGGTGTGACTTCGGCACATTGATGGAAAACTCCAGCTGGTGCAGGTGGTCTGCTGTCGTCTGGAGGAGGCTGACGACTGTCTGGGGCGAGCCCGCCTTCAACAACCAGTCGTCGAGGTAGGGGAAGACTGAAACCCCTAACCTGCGCATATGCGCTGCGACCACCGCCATCACCTTTGTGAACACCCGTGGGGCACTGGTAAGGCCGAAGGGGGAGCACGGTAAACTGAAAGTGCTCGTGGCCAAACGTGAACCGCAGGTAGCGCCGGTGGGCCGGCAGGACGGGGATGTGGAAATAAGTGTCCTGCAAGTCCAACGCTACTATCCAGTCTCCTGGGTCCAGGGCAGCCAAGATCTGAGCCAGTGTCAGCATTTTGAACTTCTCCTTCCGGAGGAAGCCGTTGACGTTCCGTAGATCCAAGATAGGGCGTAGGCCCCCTTTGCCCTTCTTGGGTACCAGAAAGTAATGGGAGTAGCAACCACACCCTACTTCTGGCCCAGGAACGCGCTCGATGGCCCCCTTGGCCAAGAGGGCCGTAACTTCCTTCTGCAGAAGTCGCAAATGATCCCCCGATACGCGGTGGTATTGCGGTGGCATGGCTGGAAGGGTCGCCTTGAAGGGGAGGGAGTAGCCCCTTCGGACGATTTGCAGCACCAACCTGTCCGATGTGACAGTGCGCCAGTGGAGGAGGTGATGGCGAACCCTGCCCCCCACTGGCGTAACATGGGCCTGAAAGCACGGACTAGGAGGGTTTTGAGGCGGATGCTGCGGGGGAAGGTGTGGACTGTCCTCGCCGTTGTCCCCGACCGCCGCCATGGCGGTTTCCACGGCCGCCACTGCGTTGGATTACTCTGCGGTGCGTGGCTGCCAGCACGTGTGGGGGCGCCCCTTCCTTGGCCACGAAAGGAGCGAAAGGCACCCATTTGCTGGCGCGGGGCCGAGAGGCCCAAGGACCTGGCCGTAGCCCTGGAGTCCTTAAAGCGCTCAAGCGCATGGTCTGCCTTGTCGCCAAAAAGGCGACGGCCATCAAACG
Organism: Lissotriton helveticus; assembly: GCF_964261635.1. Lineage (NCBI taxonomy): Eukaryota > Metazoa > Chordata > Amphibia > Caudata > Salamandridae > Lissotriton > Lissotriton helveticus. Next base: position 1,586,081,754 of record NC_136061.1, on the reverse strand, counting down.
GCATGTCCATGAGTGTATTCCGGACATCGGCCGAGAAGTTGGCGGACCTCAACCTGGCGTGGCGACGAATCGCCACCGTCGTTGCCATTGCTCTGCCCAGTGAGTCGGTGGTGACCAGTCCACACCGGATAGAATACCGTACTGCATCTCGGCCTTCCACAAGGGCCTGGCCGAGTTTAGCCCGTACCTCCAACGGGCATTCTGGCAGCACATCCGCGACCGTATCCCACAGAGAGTGGGTGTAGCGGCCCAAGAGGCATGCGGTGTTGGGAGACCGCAGTCCCAGACTCAGGGAGGAGAATACCTTTTTGCCGTACTGCTCATACCTCTTGGATTACCTGTCAGGCGGAGCAGACGGGAATGCGGATTGGGAATTTGAAGCCTGGATGACCAGGCTCTCGGGGGTGGGGTGGGTGGACAGGAAACATGGGTTGCCCGGGGCCGGGCGGTGGCGTCTGGCCACGTTCCTTTCTACAGGCGAACCTGTAGCGGGCCTGGACCAAGTGCCCAAAAGAACGTCGGTCAAGGCCTCCTTAAACGGCAGCAGAGGCTCAGCCGAGCATGACTGCGGTTTAAGGACCTCAGTGAGGAGGTTAGTCCTCACGGCCGCGACGGGGAGCTCAAGGGCCAAGGCCTTGGCCGCCCGCATCAACACCACACTGTAGGTTGCCCCCTCCTTCATAGCCACGGTAGGAGGTGAGACATAACCAGTGTCTGGCGAGGTGTCCAGACCACTGGCATCCCCAAGTCCACCTGTCCAGTCCTCCTGGGACTGACACTCTTGTGTCAGAGGGTCCTCAGACCCCTCCCAACCCTCCTCATCACCCATCTCCTGATACTCAGTTTTGTCAATTGATGGGGCCGGTTCATTGAAGTAAAACTCTCCAAACGGCGTCGAGAGCGGCGCCGGAACCGGATCGAGGGAGGCATCGGGGACGGCGCCGCCCGAAGACGGCGCCGGAGGTGATACCTGAGGGACCGGCGCCGGTGAGGTCATCAGGTCAACCGGCGACGACCTGGATCCAGAAGCGGATCCAGCGGGGCCCTGTGGCGCCGAGCCCGCAGGCGCCGGCGGCATCGGAGCCGAAGCACCCACTGGCGTCGGGCCGAAGCCCCCAACCCGCTAGGGCCCCCAGACGGGTCCGCTGGGCCCAAAGGCGGGGGGGAGTCGGAAGAGCGATGACGTCTCTTCGACTTCTTGTGCTTACCTGACTACTTCGAACCTGAGGAGTGATGTCGACTCCCGGAGCTATGATGGCTCCGATCCCGCGACCGGTCCCTCGACCTCCGTCTGGACCGAAACCTCTCGCGGCGCGGGGCCGACTGCCGGAGCTCGAGTCGCTTGCGCGACCGCTCCCGCCTAGCTTTTGAAGTCAGGGCCCGGCAGTCGGAGCAGGTCTTGTCGTCATGGTCGACGCCGAGACAGTTTAGGCACCGGCGGTGAGGGTCGGTGACCGACATCAGTCGGTCGCAGTCCTCACAAGGCTTAAAACCTGGCATCCCTACCGGCACCGTTCGGAGTCGAAAACTCGAAAAATGATCAAAAGGGATCGTAAAAAGTTTAATACAAAAAATAACTAAGGTACCACTTTTTCCGGATCTGCGCTGCTGGCGCGGAAAAAAGCAGAACTGACGTCAGCACGCGGAGGCGGCGTCTAAGTACTACGACGACGTCATCACGGCGCCTACGACGCTGACGACGGACGTGGAGCCGCAGACAACGCCTACCGACGCGCAAGGGTACTGCTACGCAAAAAATTCCGGTTCCAGTCTGATGCCTGGGGATATTCTAAGGTAAGGAATCTAATACTAACCTGTTTCTTTTAGATAGGAGTGTGTAGGTCACTACACCCCTAAATGACCACTTCCTGTGAAAAAGGGGGCATAACCCTGTCCCAGAATTTACAAGTATGCCATTACAAAGATGGCTACTTCTGAAAAATGATGTGCACTTCATAGCAGTCTACCTTTGGGGTGGTACTAGTCTGGAGGTGGCATGCCCATCTGACTAGCTAATTTTCTTGCTTGTCCAGGTGCCACGTGGGCTCTGGACTAGGGGGGTGGCTTGGTCTCCTTTGAGGGGAGCCAGATTCACATTCCAAAGGCAGCAGCATCTTTAAAGCTCACCGGCCCAAGGCGGCAAATCAGCAGGTCATCCTGAGGGAGGGTGTTACACCCTCTTCCCGAACAGGTTTTTGTTCTGGGTCAAGTGAGGGCAAAGGCTCTCACCCTAGAAGATCAGAACGGCGTCTCAGGTGGCAGGCTGGCAGAAACTAGTCAGCAAGCAAACTAAAGGCTGGTTGATTTTTAGGGGGCACCTCTTAGGTGCCCTCTGGGTGCATGTATTGGTAAACCCAACACTGGCATCAGTGTGAGCTTACCAATACGGGATAGATGATACCCAAAATCCATATTTTCAGTGAAGCCATCATGTAGCTGGTAAACTTGTTTTCACCTTTGTTCAGCACATGTTTTTAAACGCCTTCGCGGTCACTTGCACTGGCAGTAATGACACTGAGCAGCACAGGAGTATATCTTTTCATGATGGTATGCCCTCATATAAACTACTAAGCACCCTGCCTTAGGGCTATTAGGCCTGCTGTAGGGGTGACTTACAAGTATCACATGCAGTGGTAAGGTACATGGCACACAGGGATGTGTGTCATGTGTTTTCGCTTTTGTCTGCACCAAGACAAGCAGCCTGCAATGGTAGTCTTGCATGTGCTTGGTGAGGGGTCTCTTGGGGTGGGCAATTTGAACAGCAGCCCTTAGGAGCCCTCTTTAGTACCTCAGGCCCTAAGTACCACTGTACCATTTATTATTATTGCTACAGAACTTGTAGGGCGCACAGCTACCCCAAAGGGTTTCCCGGTGCATGGCGAGAGTAGGGGTAGAAAGGGAGAAGCAGTAGCAAAAGTTAAACAAGCATTTGCAATGCAATAGGTCTCGCAGCATTAAAGTTTGAGTTACTGGCATTGTAAATGACAATGCTTTGCATACATTTTTTTAAAATTTGCAATTGGTATATAAACATTGTTTGTAAATGGTTAGCTGTTGCTTATGCTAAGTTGGCAGTAATATAGAGTGCTAGTCTTGCTTGTTATAACCAGTCACTCAAAGCTCAGACTTGTAGATACAAGCCGAAAATAAACCAAACCATCATCAACTGTATGGCGCTGAAGGTCTATGTATCTAAACGTCTTGTATTTCTCATTACACCTCTATATCCAGTCTAGCTCACTACCTTGATAGAGGCGTACCAGAAATCATGAAATACTAACATTGTTACTAAACCACAATAACTAGTGACTACTGTCTTAATCACCTTCCCAAAGGTGTTATTCCAACCCCCATAGAGAGCTTACTGTTAGTGGAAAGCAAAATAAAGTAGTAACATTGCCACCCAGCCTACCTGTCCGTCGTTGCCTCGAGACTGTCCTGAGTCTTGGGGGAGGCGCCAAACCGAACAGGAGGCTCCTTTAAATAGATAGTGTGGGGGGACTCTTATTGCTACCACCACTTGTTTACTATGCCGAATCGAAACAATCCTTACTTAGCAATGGATCAACCTATACTAGCATGGATCAAGGCCACGGAAATCCAAGAAGATAGGATGGTCTCTTCATGTTTGTACTCTTAGGTTACTCGAGCAACACTCGGTACTAGCCACCGCTCCACGCCCGTATTTAGAACTACAAAGTGACGTCAGCAATATGGCGTCTGTAGTCTTTGTACAGAAGCAATGTGCGGCATGTGTATCTAGGAAAATTCAAAAGGGGAGACAACCTGAGCCAAAAAAGTCTCTGTCAGTCAAAACCGCACCTCCGCAAATGAGTGTAGGGATTTAAAATCCGAATGCTCCCCAGATGCGCCGCAATGTCCTGACGTGTGATGAACTACAAAATGACGTCATAGCGTAGACGTTTGTAGTTCTCACTCCGGAAGACCGCACACGGATGGCCAGAGAAGCAGTGCTGGTGACGCGGGGCTCCCATGCCCGAGGGAGAGCCCCACGGAGTCTGCAGAAGTCCACAAAGCCGGTAAGTGGGGCTTACTTGGAGGGGGGTGCACTTGTGTGTGTGTGTATGCGCAGTGGCGGCGTGTGTGCGGCGGCGGGGGGGTCTCTGTATGTGTGTGTGCATGCGTGTGTGTGTAGGTGCGCTCGGGTGTGTGTGTCTGTTTGTGCGCATGCGTGCAGTGGGAGGTGTGGCTGTGTGGCAGCTTTCCAGGAGAGGAGACAGGAGCTGGCCACAGCGAGCGCGTTCGCGTGCGCGTGGCCCGCTCAATTCCGAGCGCGCGGCCAGCTCCTGTCCCCTCTCCTGGAAAGAAGACTCCATAACAATAGGTCTCTGGCGAGACCGCGCTTCGCGCGGTTCAACGCCACGAGACCTAAAAAGGCAGGTTTTAGGCCCTTACGGAAAGCGAGGAGGGTTGCTGAATCTTTCAAGGCTCCTGGCAGGGCGTTCCATAAAGCGGGCCCTAAGTAGGAAAAAGAATAACCTTTCATGCACGCCAGTCGGGTTTTAGGTACCACATACCGAGCCTGCAGGGCAGATCAGGGGCTGAGAGGGATGGTAAAGATGCACTAAATCCCTGAGGTATTTAGGAACAGATCCAGACTCTAAACATATAGCAGAGGGCTTTGAACTTGATACGGTTTGAAACAGTCAGCCAGTGAAGATCACGAAGAATGCTGGAAACTGAGGTGCTCTTGAGAAAGCAATAGAGGAGCCTAGCAGCTGCATTTTACACTAGTTGCAGTCTGTGGTTAGTAGCTTTGTTGGCTCCCAAATACAGAACATCGCCATAATCTAATCTAGGGATCACAGACCTCTGAGCAGAGAAAGGGATCAATCACTCAAGACACTTATAAAGCGCACTACATACCCGTTAGGGTCTCAAGGCGCAGGGGTGCTGCTTCTGATCGAAGAGCCAGGTCTTGAGGAGTCTTCTGAAGGCCGGTAGGTCTTGGGTCTGCCGTAGGTTGGTGGGGAGGGTGTTCCAGGTCTTGGCGGTGAGGTGGGAGAAGGATCTGCCGCCGGCGGTCGTTCTTCGGATGCGAGGGACTGTGGCAAGGGCGAGGCCGGCAGATCGGAGCTGGCGGGTGGGGGTGTAGAAGAGGAGTGGTCTGTTGGGGTATGCTGAGCCGGTGTTGTGGAGCTCTTTGTGCGCGTGGAGGAGGAGCTTGAAGGCTATCCTCTTGTTGACGGGGAGCCAGTGCAGGTCTCTCAGGTGGGGTGTGATGTGGTTGAGGCGGGGGATGTCGAGGATCAGGCGTGCTGAGGTGTTCTGGATGCGTTGTAGCCGTCTCAGGAGCTTGGCCGGCGTTCCTGCATAGAGGGGGTGTCCGTAGTCCGGCCTGCTGGTGACGAGGGCCTGGGTGACTGTTTTTCTCGTTTCGGTGGGGATCCACTTGAAGATGCTGTGGAGCATTCGGAGGGTGTTGAAGCAGGATGAGGAGACGGCGTTGATCTGCTTAGTCATGGAGAGGGTGATGTCGAGGATGATCCCTAGGTTGCGTCGTGGTCGGTGGGTGTCGGTGCTGTTCCCAGTGTGGTCAGCCACCAGGAGTCTTCCCAGGCTGAGGGGGTGGGGCCAAGGATGAGGACCTCAGTCTTGTCTGAGTTCAGCTTCAGTCGGCTGTTCTTCATCCATTCGGCGACATCCTTCATTTCTACATGGAGGTTGGTTTTGGCGGTGTGAAGATCTTTAGTGAGGGAGATGATCAGCTGGGCGTCGTCGGAGTAGGAGATGATGTTGAGGTCGTGCCGTTGGGCGACGCGGACGAGGGGATCAACCAGATTATCTTTTTTAGCCACTTGGGGACAGCAAACTAGGTGGACGTCACCTTGGGCACTTGTTGTTTCATTGATAGTGATTCGTCCTCGATGAAACCCAGGTTTTTAACACTGCTAGAAGGAGTGGGATGGGCACCCAGTTCAACGGACCAGCACTGCGACCCCCAAAGACCAGGCCTTTTGCCTAGTATCATGACTTTGGTTTTGTCCCCGTTGAGTTTAAGTAAATAGTTCTGCATCCAGCGAGAGATCTTACACAAGCCTAAACTAAAGTCAGACAGGCCAGTGTCCCTTCGTCGGAGAGAGGGAGAACAGGATCTGGGTGTCGTCAGCATATGAGAGATAGCCCGGCGTTTTCAACCACCTCTGCTAGAGGACAGATATATATGTTGAATAACAAACCGCTCAGCGCTGAACCCTGTGGAACTACACAGGTAAAGGCTAGAGAATTTGACCTGGCTTAAGAGGAGGAAACCTGGAAGGTTCGGTCCTTAAGAAAGTACTGAACTAGGGACTTACAATAGGTGCTAAAGGATTTGCCAAGTGGGGGAGCAACTGTGTATCTTTTAAGGAATGAATGCTGGTACTGGGAACTTGGTTAGCAGGAACCCAGCAAACTTCAGTCAAAGTTGCATAAAAACCAGGCACAGCGTTGTGCTAGTTGGGGGGGTGGGTGAGGGGTACTGCAACAAGGAACCGGTTTCCTACAAATTATCTTTCTGTTAGACTGTTATTCAATTTCTTTATTCCTTCATTAGTTCTGCTAGTGCCAAGATGATTTTATTGGTGAAAGTGTACTTTATAATTCAGTCAAACGCTTCCTTCTGGTGGCCTCCAATGACCAGAACAGATGCATTCATCACCAGGGAGACCACTCAATTGGGTAGAGACAGTGGCCTGCCTCAAGTCAGATTGGAAACCTTCATCCACCAGTGAAGGTCCCAGGTCACCTCATTTACCACACAGATATTGTCCGCGAGACGCCCCTAATGCTGCGCTCACTGGAGACATAAGTTCCACTCCAGAGCCCGCTTTGCGAATGGGCATGAAGCACCAGCAGTTTACAAGAGGCCAATAGATCCCAAAGACTCAGAATTGTCTGTGTCCGAACACAGGGCGCATATCCTGAATGCTTCGGACTCTCTTTGGGTGCGGTAAACCCTTGAACATCAATTTTTCTGGAACCGGCAATGCCTAGCATGGCTTATCCCATGCGCAGCCATAGGGATTGTCAGGGATTCACTGAAGTGTAGTAAAGCCTCAGAAGCTACAGAAACCCAGCTGCGAACGTTTAGAAAGCAAATTATCCGTGGATTCAACTGTTGGCAAGCAACTGCAGACTTACAACTCTGCTGCCCTGCGTATACAACAACAGCATAGGAGGCACTTTTATCATTGGGCAGGCCCTTAGGGGAGCCTAATTCAGTCTCTGGCAAGATATTAAGTTCACTTGAATTTTGAAGTACTAAGTAAAGTCCACCATCAGTATAGTAAGTGGCCACAAATTGTCTGCCACCATCATTCCATCATATAAAAAATCCTGAGGATTTGCAAGGCGCCAGAGCCAAATAAAGTCCTTAAGTTGCCAAAGATACCAGTTCTGAGGCAAACACGCTCCCAGAGAATCTTTTAACACAACTGGCTGACCCTTTGTAAGCTTAGAGTAAAATTGGCCACTATCTAAGTGTACTCTGTTCCGAATCAGGACCAGATCCGGGACCGGTGCACTGAAATTGGCAATGACCTTACTACAACTGGCATGCCCCTCTGGCAAATGAGCAAAGACATGCCTCCGCTCCAGTGAGGGACTAGGCAGAGATCTAACAGGGGGTCAATCAACTCTGGGGCAGGACCCATCAGAGTGATCCATGAGGCCCAAAGGCATGTCAAATGGCCCAGAACCTCAAGAAATGCTGTATTATTGTATCCTTTACCTGTTTAAGAGTCGAAAATGCCCTGGCACTGGTTCCAGCTGTGGAATGAGGTAGGAATCAGAAGACGGATGCAGAGCCAGTCCATTAGAGTGCCCTTTCCGCTGGATCTCACTGGAACCAGAATGATAGGTGTTGGATTCTCATCTGGACTTCTTGTGTTGGCCCTTGGTCTTCACCATAGAATTACCTGGGAGAAAGGGACCTAAATCGGGACCAGAACTTGCAGCGAGAGCAGGCCTGTGATTCGGATCAGGAGTCTTTCTTGGGCTTAGCAAAATATGATTTTGTTTTCCATTAACTGATGCCTTGGATTTCATCAAGAAGCGTTTTTCGCATGACGTTGAATCATGCTTGAAATCAAGACACTAATGACAGAAGTCATGCTGGTCTGTAACCAACATCTGTTTCCTGTAAGTGCGGTACGACTGAAAGCCAGCAGTCATCAGGGAGAAATCCCTAGCCCGTGGACCCATAAAATGTTGTATTGGGTGTCAGAAATATATAGAATAAGTTCAGGAGTGCCACTCTGGATCTGCTTTGATAGGCATGGGACAAAAAAATAACCAATCTCAGTGTGCATGGGTAGTGCCCATTTACAGCTCCACTTATGGTGGTAGGACAAAGCCTTTTGACAACAGTCATGCAATACAAATACATATTTGCTATAAGGTTTTGGTGTTCCATGACCTCAGCAGAACTACAGACCCTAGAGGAAGCAGCCATGAAGAAGGAGTTACACTGGGAGGTTCAGAGTACGTTGTAATAGAGGCCTTATGCCTCCATACCCAGGGAAACAGACATTTTCTGGAAAGGAGGTAAAAATAAATACATATAAAAGGCAGGAGTCGAGTCAAAATGAAAGACTATGAAACGCCATCAATATTCTTATTGAATTGTGAGCTCAAGACAAACCGTTTCCTCCCTTTCCTGCCCCCTCATACTTCCCTTCTCTGTTCTTCCATATTTCTCATTTGTTGGTAGATACCATTTTGGAAGTATGATTGACAAGAGTACTCATAAAAGTATTATAATTCTGCGTTGTTACATTAGGTTAAAATGAGAGTATATATACGGTGGAATATAATTAGAGTGTGCTGTCATTCAGTGTTTCATGCCCAATAAATGAATTAAAGGAATAAGTTGTCACAATTACCTTTATGTAAATGGGGGTTGAGAATCAACTTATTTTATGGCCATCTCGAAAAAGGGCGATTTGTATGCATAAAATACTGCAATATGCTCTACAACAAGATATTATTCAGGACATTCATGGTTAGTCTGCAATACAGTGATAAGCGATTCTTCCTAGTGAATGACGGATACATGCAGGAGCAGAACAAGCTATTTGCTATTATAAATTGAAAACTAAGGATGATGCATACATTAGTACAGTTATCGGAAAAAGAAATGATTTGAAATGTAAAAATCAATTAATGCCTTTGCCACCAGAAAAAAAAAAAGTTGTGCTTAGATTACATTACATATCTGTTGAGAGGTCTGCAGGAAATTATATGGAATATTATACATAGAATGTTGGACATGTGCAATGAAAAGTAACTACTAGAGCACTGAAGAACTCAAAACAATGGCAACTGGAGCCAATCATATAAAACAAGCGTCTCACCCCAGAATATAGATCACACTCTAGAGACATTTACAGAGGGAGCAGATATTACAGACAATATATTTGATGAAAACAGAGCTAACCATCTCTACTTAACACACACAACTTGTGATAAAACCAGTGCCCTTCAGCTTCTCTGCTGCTTGATTGCAATTAAAATCTCACAGAAGTTGGGCCAACAACAATGGTGATGAAAATTAAAAACTGTTGAGACCAGTCAGAAAATGCTTCAAAGATGAGCCTGCTGCTTACCTGTCCATGTAAATGGTTTGCGGGAACTCCAGCTTGTTATGGATCTTCTCTGGCTGCCCCAATGACTGGTTGAATTCAAACCTGGAGAGCTCAAATGTTAATACTGGAGGTAACTTGGTAAACCAACGCTGTTAACCAATCAGAAAAGGTAAAAAAAGAAAATACAGAATAAAATGATTGACAACTTATAACAGAGGAAACAACACTTTCAACAACGCTTTCAACAAAGATCAAAAAATTGTGGTAAACAGATCGCAACAGCCAACTTGCTTAGAATTTCTTCTTTTGCATCTTGTTCACCCCAGTGTTTTACCTGCCAAGTACTGCACAACATTTTCGTGGCATTAGTTTTCACCTCAGTAATTTTCACAAATAATACCAGACATCAGGTGTTTTTTATTTTAAAATATTACCCTGGAATAGCTCTTCCAAAAGAAGCCTATAGTTCACAATTTCCATTTTTCTTTTTGCCAGCGCCAAATTGCTGCTATCTTAGAATACAAAATACAGACCTTTAGCCTTACATGGCTGATTATTTGCTGTAATCTTGAGCTCATAAAAAAACTATTACCAATCCACCCAAAATATTCCTGCAACTCCTGCTAAATATTTGACATAACATTGGCACCATAATCTAAGCACAGAGATGAAAGTGATATTGAGCAATTGATCCTCTATGTAATTGCCTTTCTTGTTAGAAAACCTAAGTGGACAGTGTCTTACTCTAAGGAGGAATACTCTGGAACCCTGATGTGGAGACACAAGCTAACATCTACTGAGCAAATCCAATATATCTTATGGATGAAATAAAATCTTGGTAGGAGAGATCTGTTCTATACAAAAAAGAAATTACAAAAAGACAATAAATGACAAATGTATTTGGAATTCCACAGCCACTGCAACGTTATGATGATGCTTTTGTATGCCTTTCTGCCTTTCAATATAAAAATGCCTGCACACCCAGTGTTTCAGTTGGAAGTCTGGGCTGGAGACCTGATTGTAAGTATAGCAAAATAGTAGATTTGTGCTAGAAGTGGCATTTTAGGTGAATTGTGACATTGTGGATGATTTATCCACCACCTGAGACGGTCTTTGCCCTTGCAGATTATGGATATGAGCTGCACATCAACCACCCAAAAAGTGCTTTAAAAGGGCACATAAGAGAATGTTTTGCTCATTAACGCATTTCTTCACATAGATGAAAGATACGCTTTTTTGTGGAAAGTTCTGCTTTTCTGCATAATATCTGCTGGGAGCACAGTGGCAATTGTCGAAAAGATAGTTATCCTTACCGAAAATGTAAACACACCTTTACTTCTCAAGTAAACTTAAAATAAGTAGAAAGATCAGCAAATGTCGCACCTTTCTAGGTATTATGTATGTGCTCCATACACATATTTATAATAATGTAACATATACCTAGCTAGAGAGCTGCTGTGACTGCATATCAACGGACGACTGAGAGATGATTTGATGTCCTGCACATCAAGTTGGACTTTACATATTTGTGTAATTTTAAAGAATGGGTTATGCAAACAGACTGCATTACATATATTTACAATTGCAGGTTCAGAAAGATGATTTGCTCAAAATCACAAGAATTTTGATCAGAGGTCAAAGCTGAGATTTAGAACCAACAGCTTCAAGTTCCAGGGACAGCAACATAGGCACAAGAGTGTATCTCTTATCAGTATGATTTGACATCAGGTTCCAAACTCACACTCACCTCTTGCACATACTTAACAGGTTGTTCTGGCCGTGAAGTATCAATTTCGCCTTCCATCATGGCACCCTCCAGACATTCGCTCAGGTTCCGGTAACCATTTACTTGGAGTGGATACTGACCAAATGTTTCGATGTTGGAAAATGTTTTACCTGAAGAGAAAGTAGGAAAAGTGTAGAACACTATGAATCTCTTCGGATCATCCAGTGCATGATCCAGACTTGCCATCTAGCAGTAAATCTAACTAATTGAACATCTGTGCATGTAACATTCACCATGTGCCCCGATATGAGCTTATGAAAGTATGTGGACCATAGAATAGAAAGTTACTTACCTTCAGTAAAGCCTTTTCTGGTAGAAACTATATATACAGATTCCTCACCTTGTAAATTTCCCCAGCCACAAGATTGAATCTTTAAACTTTTGAGAGTAATTCCATTGCATGTCCATTGGTGGCATCGTGTGGCTCCACGTTGGATCCACCCCTCCCAGATGTCACGTCAGAGCCCATAGAAATTATAATTTATCAGAGTGCAGTTTTCTAGGCTGAGAACATAGTAATGGACTATAGGGGTTCATTCCACAAAATAGGGAGGAGAGAAGGTCAGTGAGGAGACGGAGTTTATCTCTACCAGAAAAGGTGTTACCAGACGCAAGTACATTAATCTTCTGATAGACTTCTTACTGCAGATTCCATACCTTGAGAATAGACACCGAAGCAGTACCACCCCAGGTGGTGAGTCTGTTGAATTGCTCAGGCCAGGAAATCCTGCAGGCAGATCAGGCAAAGTGCCCATTCCCCCAGACCTGGTTATCCCGGCAGTAGTGCTTCATGATCAGGTGGAGGGACACTCATGAAGCAGCCTGGCAGATGTTCAGAACTGGCATACCACACACCAACACAGTGTTAGAAGCCTTTGCTCTGGTCGAGTAAGAATGCAAGCTTTCTTAGGGCTGCTTCTGACCTAGGCCTTATTGCATTTTGATGCACAAAACAATCCATTGGAAAATGATCCACTTCTGTACTGCTTTCATCTTTTTTGCTCACAAGAAGCCCACAGAAAGTTGATTGTCCAACCAATGAGCTCTGGTCCAACGATGTAAAAACTGAGGACTCTCTTAGGGTCAAGAAGATGAATCTGCTCCTTCTCCTTAGAAGGGTGAGGTAGGGCACTGAAAGCTGGCAAGGTGTGGAGGAATCTGGCACTTTATATAGTATACCAAAAAGAAGAGTACTCTGTAAAGAGTCCAGGTATCCCTTATAAGTGGACAGGTGCTTACTCTAGCAATCCCAAGGTGTTCTCTGAGGGTGTAGTGTGGTCGAGCAGCCTTAAGACATCTGGCGTATAGCCACAGTCAATAAATGAAACACAAGACTCAATAAGCAGATCCACACCAATTTATAAAAATAACATCATTTTTCTTTTATTTGAAATAATTTTTATTTAGTTTTGTGCCAAAGAAAGAAAAGAGAAACAGTATGTCAAAGTAGGTAGTTACACTGAATATTGTTCTTGTACAAGATTGGTAAACACCTGTAGGGGGGACTAAGGAAAGCACAACATAAGGTAAATCAAACCAAAACGTGAATGTGAAAAAATATAGGAGTAAATAGTGAATTAGCACATTTACAGCAGGAGGCATGACAAACCTGTATTTCGACACCGCAATATATATACTTTTGAGAGACAACAGTCAGGTGGCATACTAGAGAGATCAGGGTAGGTAATGGCTCTGAGAACGCTTCATGGTATGCTAAGGAACTCATGGTGGTTTCGTAATGGCAAAGTAGTTGTCAAGTGGCTTCCAAACAGATCTGTCCCGTGGTATCCAGGGGGAGTTTTTAGGAGTGATGTTATCGCCCCCTGACCCCCCCCCCCACCGTAAGTAAGCAACAGAGTTCTGCCAAGATCGAAACGAGGTAACACAGTATTTTTCAAGTTAGCGATGAAGGATTTACAGGCCTCAGACAATAGTATGACTACCAGGAGACTATCATTCTATGTCTTGAATTGCTGATAAACGAAGCCTTGATTTAGTGAAAGAAAGTCCCTTTTCGGGGGAGGAGCCAAGACAGCGACTGTGATGGCCGCCTGAGACCTCGGCTCCGCGGCCCTTCTCCTCCCGCCTTGATATCCTGTGATAAATCCTGGACTTATCTCACACTCTCGCGTCGGTGAGGACGCCCGGTCACAGGTCGCGTGATCCCGAGGTCTCTCCCAGCCATGCACCCGGAGAAATATCCATCTGCATCTTGCGGCCTGCAATGGAGCTGGAACCGGGACTTTGCCTTATGAACGGGGCCGGGAACTGAGTGAACAACAGCGGTCACCCGTGCAGGGGAGGAGTCGGTCAACTGGAGCAAAGAAATGATCGGCTTGCTTCTGGCCGAGGACAGCTAGCACAACCAGCGGTGCGGATCGGAGTACGCCTGGCGTAGTAATTTTGAGGGTTTGTGTAATTATGTGCCTAATCTCAAGTGCGCCGATCGGACGCTGTTGGCCGCCCGGCCCGCTTTTGGCGGGCTGCTCCCGAATTCTCGCATGAACTGCTCCCTTTCACGGATGGCTTGCACCGGATGCTGCCAATTGGGCATTTATTGATACTGCCCCTACAGAATTGCTGCACTGTCATGGAGCCTGGTGTGCCTATGTTTGAGGCTCGGTCCCACACGTTAGTGGAGCGGCTGGCTGACCAAATCGATAGTGTGGAGTGTAACACCCGAAGTGCTGGCTTGCAGCAAGGAGTGGAGTGCGTGGACATGGGGAGCGTGGAAGTGTTGGCACATGGAGTTGGGTTGACGTGTCGTGACCTTTTGGCGGCTCTTGGTGCCCTGCGCTCCACCCTGGAAAGTGGCGCCCAAGCATTGGGGAGTAAACTGGATGCCATGGTGTCTACCTTGAGACTTTCGCTACCAGACAGTCTTCAGGCTCACAATGACCTGCCTGGTTCTGTACCCGGGAAAAGCGCGATGGTGGCCCCTGTGAACGCTGCAACATCGGAGGTCCCGGTTCGTGTGGTAACTTGTGAGCAGGCTCCCAGATATTCGGACTGCTCGGTAGGACTGGCGCTGGACTCAGAGGTGGCAGTATCGTTCTACGCTATGCTCCCGAAGACCCTAGTGCTGCCTCAGATACTGTCGGACATTTTGTTTCTCCTCTCCCTCCCGGATCTTGTGCATGTGACCTGGAAGATACACTTCGGAGCGATATTGGGATTGTTGGACTGCCATGCTGATGACTGTGTTTGTGTTCCGATAAGTCGCCTCATTGTGTGTGGACTGCAGTCTGGACTGGATTTGGGGCTCCGTTTCCTCGCAATGTTTGTTATGGGAATGGGTCGACTGCGGTTGGACTCCGTTGGTGCACTGGAACGCACGGGACAGGGTTGAGGTCGTGTCCTGGATTGCCGAGTTTGATTTCCTGGTGACTATGTGGGACATGCCTTCCGTTGATTGAAATGATGGCTACCCGGGTGCCGATTTGAAGAGTTGGGATCCGGATGGGTGTGGTGGCTGGGGGCCAGTATGTTAATTCTCTCTCCTCCTCCACTTTTCTTTCTCTTTTGTCTTCCTAAATTTCGGGTTTCCATTTAGGGCGACGGGCACGCTGCTGGGGGGGGTAGGCCATGGCCTTCTGCAGGGGTGCGGGGTGGGGGGTTGGAGGGGGGGGTTCTTTCTGTCTTCTTGTTTCCTCCTTGGTTCTATGGCCCCTTTTTCTTTCTTCTTTTCTGCGTTATTGTTTCACAGGGTTCCTGTAGTGTACTCGGTTTTTGTGGGGTGGGGCATTGGCTTATCACGTATGGTGATTGTAATGATGGCTACTTTGTATTGTTTATTTCGCCCTTCACTCCCACTTTAATTGTTATGCTGGTTGCAGCTACACATTATGATAGCCTGCTGTAGGTCCTGAAACGATCGCTTGGCATTTATCCTGTAATCTCTAGAAACTCTTAAAAAGAAACCTCTTTCATCCTGGTATCGCTATGGTACGGTCACTATCCTGGGCTACGATCGGGCAATTGGAAGACGAAATGTTGCATGCTTATGGCTTTATTGATTTGCTTGCCCGTGACTGTAACTGCTTTATGTACAATAAAGGTTTACCAAAAATAAAAAAAAATAAAAAAGAAAAAAGAAAGTCCCTTTTCAGATGTGTCCTAAATAGAGTTTGAATTAAATCAAACATGCAGTCCCAGAAAGAAGCTACAGCACTACAATAGAAATGTAGATGAGGGAGACACCCAGTGGCTTTATTACAGTTCCAACACATTGGGTTCACTCTAAGAGATATTTTATGAAGCTGTGAAGGGGTCCAGATTTTCGTTTGAGATAGAGAGGGGGGTACTTTTAAGACGAACAAATGATTTCCAAATTCGGTCCTATGCGTCCGGAGAAATGGCCCCCAGAGCATCCCATTTCCTCAGAAGTTTTGAGGTCAATTGTGTAGTTTTAAATTGTAAAAGCTATTAGAACTTGGAGGATTGGTGGCCGCTTTAATAAAAGGAGAGGAGGATCTTAAGAAGAGAGGGATCCCCCTTGGGGCACTTAAGTTTAGACAAACTAGACTTTAGCTTGAAGAAATCAAAGAAGTCTATATCTAATAGATTATATTGTTGTTGTAGTTCTCTGAAGGAAAAAGGGGCATGCTGTGTGCCTACTTGCTTAAAAAAGTGAATACCATTAGATGCCCATGAGCACAAAAACATAGGTTCACCTTGAATTTTGATATTAGGGTTATGTCAGCGTGAGTTCAGGTTGGAACGGATACTTATGATCTCTAGTAGTTTGTCAATCATCAGGAGAGTTTTCTTTTATTATTTAAAATATATTTGGCCTGTGGGGGTGGGTTTGTTTTGATCGTTAGAAGCGTTATGGGGGTGCAGATCTCCGAGAATCGCCTTATGGACTAATAGCCATGTGGGGGTACAACCCAGAGGTTGGGAGAACTAAAGGAAGCCTGGCCTGGCTCAAAAGGCAGTTTAGTAATTTCTGAAATCGGTCAGGTTAACTCTGCCCAGATGGATTGGTAGGCTTAGTTTTCTTAATGGAAATTCTGGGGCGCTTGTTCTGCCATATAAATTTTGTTAACAGCTTGTCAAGTTTTTGATGGAATTCATTGAATAGTACAAGAACCAGCATGCTTATGAGGTAATTGAATATCGGGATGACCATCATCTTGATAGTCTCAATGCAGCCACACCAAGAGAGGAATTTAGGGTTCCATCCATCCAGTAGATTCTCAATTTTCTTTAGCGTTAGGTTTTCGTTATGGTGGATTGACTCTAGGAGGTCAGAGCCAAATTCTAGACCCAGATATTTTATGAAATGGGATAGCCCTGTAGATTTGAAAAGATAGGTAGTGCAGAGATTGTTTAAACCATTGACTTTGGGTTTATCCTTATTGAGCTCATAGCCTGCAACCAGGGTATATTAGTCTATCATCTGCAGGAAAGGAGGGATCGACTGAGCTGCATTCTCAGGCATGATTACAATATCGCCACCTCCACCGTTGTTTTGTTAAAGGATACACCGACAATGAAGGACTTAGTCCAAATGTTATGGAGTAAAGGCTCAAACGTCAAGATGAACAGAGGGGGGGGGGGGAGGACTAGGGGACATCCTTGCCTGTTTCTAAGTAAATGGCAGGGGACAGTAGGCCGCCAGATCTCACCTTGGCAAAGGGACCACTGTAAAGGGCCATGACCATCTTAGTGAAAGCTTCACCCAGGTTGAACTTCAGGAGAAACTCACAAATAAACGACCAGGAGACCCTACTGAATGGTTTTTCATCTAAGGTAAGCGAGATGGTGGCAGAATTCATTGATTTTGCCCACTCAATGATATGGCATAGGAGGTGAGTATTGTCATTAGAAAGACGATTCTTCATGAACCCTACCTGTGGGTTACTAATCAGGCATGGTAAAAGCAGTTCAAGTCTCTTACAAAGGATTTTAGCTGAGATTTCTGCATTCAAGTTGAGGAGATTGGCCTGTAATTCTTTTGCCAGTGTCAGGTCTTCGCCCTCTTTTGGGATCACTACAATAGTAGTCCCGCTAGCTGTGCCTGCAATGACACCTGAATCTGAGAAGTGATGGGAAAGATCAAGAAGTATAGGAACAAGGATGGAGATAAATGTTTTATAAACGTTAGCAGTAAAGCTATCACGACCCGGAGCCTTATGCTATGGGCCTTTTTCTCTAGGTCCACGATAGCGGGTAAGTGTGTGTTATTTAGGTAATCCCTGCATTTCTCTATAGAAGAGTTTTCAATCGTCCTCATATAGAGGTTTGTAAAAGTCTCTGAGGATGCCCAAGAGTTTTTGATGATTCATTGAGTTATGTTCGCTTTATCTTTAAGTGCATTGATGACCTTATGGCTCTGTTTGCATTTCAAATATGATGTCAGTATTTTAACAGCTTTGTGTGCCTCACACAGTTTTAGGCTTTTATATTTCTTAATCCAGACTCCAGCCCGCTCACTCATGATTCATTACTTTTTGTATTTTTTATTGATAAGTGCAAAGAGAACCTAAGCATCTTGGTAGGAAATGTGGGTGCTCTCTAGGGATTTAATCTTTTTCGTGCTCTAGCAGATTGTTAACGTTGGCTTTGTTTAATTTAGATTGGATCTCAATTAGTGCCCCTCTAACAGTAGATTTGATTGTGCCCCAATGGGTAGAGGGAGCCGTATACAAGGTTAAAGTTACTTTGACATAAATTAGTATGGTGTTTTTGATAATGTCTCTGGGTGCACAAGTCTTTAATGGATTCATCATTGAACCTCCAAATTTTACAAAATGGTCTTGCGTTGGTGCCAATAAAAGACTTGGTAGATTGTCTGTCTGGTCGATTAGATGTGTGTGTGTGCCTTAGATAGCAGCAGGTTATCAATTCTGTAGTATGACATGATGGGTTAGAGAAGATATAGTCTCCGATATCAGAGTGTTGCAGTCTCCAGGAGTCATGTAGATGGAATCTAGAGCATAATTTAAGAAGTGACTTGTGTGATTTCGCAGACTGTGATGAGGTCCTGCATTCTCTGTCAATGGTAACATTGATGGGGAGATCAAGGTCTCCGTCCATGATAATTAAACCATAGATAGGAACTTGGCTTAGAGGAGCAGCTAGGGAGTCTCAGAATTCAAGATCATCAATGTTTGGGCCATACACAATGAGGAAATGGAAGCAATTTGTGTTTTTGGAGATTTTTGTCAAGATTCATCTTATCTCATCATCTGTAATGTGAGAGATAGGCTTGAATTTTTAGTAATCAGCATTATTACCCCTCTCTTATTGTTGGCAGGGGAACACAGGGTGTCACTGATACAATTCCTTATAAACGCTAACACTTCTTTGTGGGTAATCTTGGTTTCCCGTAGTAGGATTACATAAGCTTTGAGTTTATAAAGGTAGTTTTCAATTTTTTGGAGCTTAACTGGATGGTTGAGTACCTTGACATTTAGGGAGAATAATTTTAGATTCAAATTAAGGGGGTTATTAGTCATGTTGTAGGGATATGTATATGGTTATGAGATGTTATGAGTGGAGGACAGGAATTGCACCTACAGTAAGGACAGCCACTTTGGTAATTGATCTAAAAAGATAACCATAATGCCTGTAGCAGCAGGCTTTTGGGGTGTAGTCATGCCCATGATATCCCTATGAGAAAGTGGGTGAACGAGATTTGTCGCCATGGGGTAGGCATGACTTCAGCTTGGTGGAAGACGTTTGATGCCTGTCCATTAAAACACCATTCCTTTCATCTAGAAAAGAATGTAAATCTCTCAAGTAGCTGAGGATATTGTGTCTTCCGTCAGCAAGTACTTCGAATTTCACAGGACCAATGAAGGAGAGCTGAATATTCAAGCTCTTAAGTCGGGGTCTAAGGTCAAGGAAACCCTATCTGGCTTGGAGCAATCCTGTGAGATAAATATTTTATGGCTGTTCCACATTTTATGGTTGTTTTTTACGCATATGACCGATGATGTGTTCTGTGTGTTGAGATCTTAAAGGATGGCAAGCAATCTGGCATGTGATGTTCCCGTAGTCATATTTGAACAATAAAACGTAAGGTGCCTTTTCCAGTTTAAAATCTTTCTTGAAGAGTATGCCTGTTATTTGTTGTATCTACCTTTCCAAAAAGGCAATGCAAGATTCTGATGAGTCCTCTGATCCTTTGGGCACTCTAAAAATATGTAAGTTCCCCCTGCGTTTTCTATCTTCCAACTCGGCTATAAGCTTTTGTAGGATTTTGGTTGTGAACTGTAGATTCTGGACATCCTTGCTTGAGAGAGCAGTTTGGTCTTCCAGAGAGCTGATTCGCACCACTGCATCAGCCACTTTGGTGCAGATAGTGTTAATGTCAGATCTGATTGTGCACAGTTCCTGTTGAATCATATCCGTGTTGGTTTTGGTGGATGTACCTCAGCGAAGTGTTTTATGGCTCATGTACAAGTGTTGTTTACTTCTGTTTTCCCTTTGATAGGGGAGTTAGGAAGCGGTTTCTGTTTCTGCACAGTTCTGACAGTAGAAAGAAGTTGTAAGTTACACGTCAGGCTTGTTCTGAGAGCAGATTAGATTCACCGGCACTAAACCTCAGCCATGTTGCAGATGATGGTAATAGTAGCGGCAGTGGATACATAGAGTAGATATGTAGAAAGAGCATGTGGAGTTTGTGGGTTGCACTTGTCAGCAGGCGGATAGAGAAATCAGCGTTCGCGCTATAGAGCCCCACAAAATAGACACCATTACCTGTCCTTTGGCATCTAAATCAAGGGTGGAAAACAAAAGATCTGTTACTAGTGAATGTAGTCACTTGTAAAGGCAATATAGGCCAGCTGAGCTCAGGAGGCCACACGTGTTCAAATCGAGATGTTTGGAACACTGCATTGATTAAAACAAAGACAGACAGATTGAATCACAGGAAGACAGAAAGGTACAAAGACCAGCAGCTCAAGTAGTGATGCTTGTATTAATCACAGCCAGTGACGAAGAGTCAAGGGTCAGCATAATTTTGACCAAGAGCTTTCATGATGTCTTATTCTCTAGCATCAACTGTATATAGGTGCAGAGGAGAGCAACTGATGGATGCCTTCAGAAATTTCTTAGAGTGCCTCGAGGCACACTGCAATCTTAGGGTCAGGCAAGGTGAGAGGAAATTCCCAGAGAGTTCGAGGAGGCAAACAGACGCCGAAGCATAGTAACATGATTCACTAGCAGGTAGACGGCAGATGGCTCTGTGGGAGCAGTAATTTAATACTAAGGAGCTTACTTGCACAGTGGAGCTCAAGCTTGTCTGTGTATCAGTGCCTGGTCTCGTCTGAGCCGGCAGCCATTTTGATTATCAGCGCGCAGTCGTCCCACAGAGTACGGCACTCAGCAGAGTACGAAATGATGAGCTTCCTGGGTGTCCTCAGTCTTCCGACGCTCGGATCTGTAATTTTTAGGTTGAGACTGGGCAGCGCATGCACTGCTCTGCAAGGCCTGATGTACTGTGGTATGGACTTGAAGCTCCGACCACATTTTTCATTGGCTTGTGAGATTGTCCTTTGGAAACGGATGCTTTTCATTGGTCAACAGACTTAGTAGTCCCTCCTAAGTACCGCTTGGTCTCAATTTGTAACCTTCAATGACGACACTCCCTGTTACATGTGTAATTAATCAGTAGGCTTTAATTACAGCCTCTGAGCACTATTTTGCTAAATGGTTTTCTGCCCTGCTGTTGCCGGCAGGGCAAGCTGTCTCACAACACATGGCGGCCCGCACTCTCCACGCCAAGGTCAGTGTCACTATAAAGATTTGGGTCCCGTCTCTCCTGATCTTTTCCAGTACTCTGAGCAGGAGAGGCCGGGCAGTAAGATGTACAGGAGTTCCAACCCTCAGTTCAGGTGAAAGGCATTCCCCAGGGAGAACTGCCTTGAGAATTCCAACATACAAAAGCTTTAACACTGCTCATTCTCTGCAGTGGCGAAAAGATCAAGACAGGGTTCTTTCCATTGTTCGAAGACGCGCTCTACTACCTTTGACTAACTGCTATTCATGAACCGCTAGGCAATATCGGATGAGTTAATTCGCTATGACATTTAAAGATCTGACCAGATGCTCAGCCACCAAGGAGATGCCCTGCATTTTCAGCCACTTCCAGACAAGCAATGCCTCTTGGCACAGCGCCCACTGCCACACACCACTAGGTTTGTTGCAGTACCATATGGCAGTCAGTAAAGAACGTTTATGACGAAACTTTTAGTATGCAGGGAATCACAACTCGGTTGTTAAAACAACTGCGTTGTCATTCCGCATACCATTACTTCGCAAGTAGGAACAACGACTTGCAGAGGAGGGGGGGGAAGGTGTTGGATTTAAAATCCAACACCTTCCCTAGTGCCCGCACATACTGGAGTTGGAATAGTAAATTATACTATTCCAACATTCAGCGCCCCCCTCCGCAAGTCATTGTTCTGACTTGCAGAGGGGTACTAAAACACTTGCGCGTACTAAAAGACTGCGGAATAAGGAGGCATATTCATGGCAGTCATGTTGTCCGTGAAAATCTGTACCCAACTCCCTTGATAGATGAGGCACACCTGCAATTCCAAGCAAATTGCTCGCAACTCCAGCAAGTTGATGTGGAGATGAGCTACTGTCAGAAACCAGACTTCTATGATCGTCACCTCTCCCAGATGACCTCTTTAACCCAGCAACGATGCATCGGTCAAGACAGTTAACTCTGCGTGGGGTAGGGAGAGGAAGTTTGGCATGGGTCCAATTGCTGTTGGATAGCCACCACTGCAGGTCTTTCGCAGTCTCATCTGACACCTTGGTGGAATTAAACAGGTTCCTTTAGTGCGTAGTGAACGGACTTCAGATCCTACTACAGAGCCTGCATGTTCCACGAGCAGGAGGCCAAAAGGCTCAGAAGACTCAGAGTTGCTATCATTTAGACCCAGGTCAAGGGTTCAAACATGAGTCTCACAGCCCAAACATCCTGGACTCATTGAGGCAGAGAGAAGGCTTGGAAGAACATCGTACCCAGGATTGCTCAGATGAAGAGGAGCCAATGCGAAGGAGTCAGGTATGACTTCGCCCCATTGATGAAAAAGCAAAACTAAGTTAACAGGTTGGCCATTATCTACAGATGGCTCATAATCGTTTGAAGCAAACCTGCCTTCAATAGCTAGTAGTCAAGGTACAGGAAGACTGGTTTTCCCAACCACTAATGATGGGCTGCAACCGAGGGGAAGAGCCTAAACAGGCATCAAGATGGCTGCTTGGTAGAGGGATCTGCTGGCTGATGTCAAAATCTGGCATTATCTTGGCCCTTCGACGGGTGTTTTGATGACTGTGCGTGCACCCTGTACTCACTGTACATGTGGCCCAACACCAAGTGCGGAGCGGAGCCTCCGGGTGACTGGAGAAGGCACTGAAGATGCAGAGAGGGCCGTGGCCTAGCTGATCTGGACCGGGGTTGCATGCGTAACGCGGTGTGGCCGCATCTGCAGTCTTCCCGTGGAGTAGCTGTGTCTACTGGGGTGCGCGCTGCTGGAGAAGTGCTGCCGCAGGTCCCTGCTGGGAGTGCATCGTGGTGTAGTCGTTCTCAGGAAGCCTGCCTCCCCCCTCCAGGCTGGGCCTGGTCTGCGGCGCCTTGGGAGTGACGCAGAGTCGTACGGAGGTCCAGATCAGGACAGCAGTAGGTGCGACCTGTGAAAACTGAGGCCGATGGAGGTAAAGAGCGGCCTACATTTGCTGGAATTCCCCTAACCGAGGCTGCCTGCGTGAGGCTCCTGTGCCAGGCTGGCGGGCCACTTAGTTAAAGACCCAAGTGTGGAGGTGGGGTTGGAGGCAAGCATCTGAACCCTTGTGCCCTGCCAGCACATAGGGGTCCTCTGGTCCGCGCCAGGGCACGAACTTGTTAGACCCAGGTTGGCATACAACGGCTACTGGTGCACACAGCATTGTTTGCCCCTCCCCGGTCGAGTGTACTGACTGGATAATACTAACCTATTGCACCATGAGCCTATCCTGACACTGTGCTGCCTGGCTCCTATGCCTATGAGACATTAGAGGACTACACTACCAGGAGTTTAATACAATCCGACTTCAGTGCTGGCGCACCGGCTTGAGGTGCCTCATCTGGACCCCCGAAAAATCGGTAAACACGAGGCGTACCAATCGAAGTGGTTATTTGAAAGTAAAAGGCAGACCCGACAGGCAGACTAGGAGGCGCCGCAGGGGGTTGGAACTGAGCTTGCTACAGAGGTTGTCGACCAGGACGATGACCTTAAGGCAATCCTAACAGACAGGAAATCAAGCCTGCGGACCATGGACGCTAAGCTAGCCCTCATGGCCAGCCGCTTAGACCGCATGAAGGAACAAGTCAACAAACACAAAGATTGCCTGGACTATCTCAAATCTCGTGTCTCAGACAACGATGATGCATGTGCCAAGACAACCAACAGCTACTGCGCATAGCTAAAGTCCTTGAGGTAATTAAAGCCAAAAACGAGGACCTGGGGGCGCGCTCGAGACGCAATAATCTCCACATTATCCCAGAGTCCACAGCTATAACCAAGATGGAGGACTATGTCGAGACCATGCTCCAGGACCTATTTGGGGACGCTTGGTCTCCAGTTTTCATTGTGGAGTGCGCACACCACTCCCTTGCACTGCACCCAGGCCACCCCAGGCAACCACAGCTCACCCAATAATAGCTAAGCTCTTAAACCACAAGGATTGAGACATCGTTCTTCGGCTAGCTCGCGAGAGGGGGACATTACACAATGCAATATCATTCTACCCTGATTTCACTGTAGCCGTACAGGCAGTGTGAAGAGAATTCCCCACAGCCAAGTGCTTGTTGCAAAAAGCGGACATTAAATACGCTCTTCTATACCTGGCTAAGCTGCACATCTCATACGAGGAAAGACGTCATCATTTCACTGACGGAAAGGATGCACTTAAATTCGCAAGGAACATCACAGCTGGACAACGCTCTCCTGGGGAGCCCTCGCAAACCTGTTTGGGGGGGGACCGACCTCAAGGACAAAGACTAATGACTCACATGTCACGGGGGTCACAGTTCACTGACACTGATTTCTCCCTGACGTGGGCAACTAAACCGGTGAGATATCTGTGAGTCAGGCTCAGCCGAGACATGATGATCTATGGCACGCTAACCAAGGGTAGAGTGATGTCCTGGCTTGAGGACAGATTCCCCGTATGGAACGGTCTCCCACTGTCAGCGACGGGCCGACTGTCTATTGCAAAAATGGTGGTAATACTCAAATTGTTATATCTGTTTCTCACTATCCCCATTTTGCTCCCCAGACAGTTCCTTCGACGATTATGCTCTGATCCAATATCATCAGCATGGGCTGGGAAACAACCCAGCAGAATCGCATGCGAAATCCTACTTTCCCTGCATGACTGTATACCACCATGCAAGAGAAAGCACCTGCCCCAAGCCCCACTGCGTTCAATAGGTGGGCAGCAGACATAACCCCCCACCCCACCTATTGAATCACACTGGGCTTTTTGTTGTGAACAACTGAGGGCACTTTCACCCAACTATAGACTCATTCTTTTCAAATTTCTAAAATAGGCTATATCGTACACCTGAACAAATGCAATGTATGGGCCTCTTGACAGAGGTATGTGTTGCGCAGCGCCCCAAAGTCTTTCTTTCACTTAGCCTGGGAGTGCCCCAAAATTGCAAACTATTGGAGTGAAATACACCAACTCATTCAACAAATAACGGGTCACTCACTATCCACAACTCCACTAGTCAGCATGATGGGCACCAACGCCTCACGGCCATGCTCCTGCACCAGGCCAAAAGTCAAATAGCTAAGCATTGGGGGAGGAAACCTGCACCTAAGGGCGTGTCATGGCTACAGGATGCAGTCTACTGTC
Source organism: Lissotriton helveticus (assembly GCF_964261635.1). Classification (NCBI taxonomy): domain Eukaryota; kingdom Metazoa; phylum Chordata; class Amphibia; order Caudata; family Salamandridae; genus Lissotriton; species Lissotriton helveticus. The sequence continues at coordinate 1,586,056,515 of NC_136061.1, read as the reverse complement.
AAGAGCAGTTGGCCTATTACTGGGAATGAATGCCGCTGACCTCTCGCCGTCTAGTCACATGGAAACCTCTATTGAATTACCTATGATCCAGAGCCCCTTCCCCTTCTTAGTCGCTACACGACATGCATGTGTACTCATCACTGCGAGTCTCCTGGTCATTGCTGCTAACGCGTGCATTTAGCTGTAGTGTGTGGAAAAGTTGACAACTTATCTCCTTTAATTTAAATAGACTGCAGGAGTGGGTCTCTGTATTTAACACCGCTATACTGAGCACTACAGAATGTAGCACGTTACAACACGTGCTTTTATCACGCGGTAGGTGTGAGAAGTTGGCCTGATATGCAGTGCTCACTATTCTAGTGATCACTATGTATCAGTCCAGACAACCCTTATTGATGATTGGTTGTAAGTCAACCTTATAGACCAGCTATCCTAGTAGCATGGATACGAGCAGTCTAAGGCTAAGACTCTAGAGGGCGTGTTAAGCCAGCTGTTTTACCATCACATATACCCCTTGAACACCAAGTGAAAGGACACCACACATGTTGTTATGAAAATAAATGTATATTTATTTCTAACAAGACTACCCTGGCTCTTTATGAGACAGGGAGCTAAGCACACAACAAAACTCTTATAAAAATACTTAAAGTCGCACAATTTACACAAATGCCCGAGGGGCACGAAAAACCATATACTATACAAGTGGAATGCAAAATTACTAGCAGGTAAGTAATACTTTTCTAGACTGTAGAAACGCTAGGCCTACAATGCTGAACCCTTGGATTAGAAGCAGGAGGCCTAGGGACGCCGTGTGCAGAGTGGGAACTCTCACGCGTAATGCGGGAACAAGTCTAGGAACACTAGCAATCACAAAGTTACTGTTCTTGGGCGAACCAGACTAGGTGGGTCGAAAACAAGAGTGGATCCGAACACTTGGAGTGTTGGACTATGCTGGAGCACCGGAGTACTCAGTTTACCTAGCCCAGGGGCTGCGGCTGCATAGGGTTCAAGTTGCGTCGGAAACCCTCGTTGAAGAACCAGGAGCCTGAAGAAAGAAGTTGCTGGCAGGCGGCCAGTGAAGAAGTTCGTGGTGATCCAAGCCTGGATCAGGGGAGAAGAAGACCTGTAAGCAGAGGGGACCAAGTTCTGAATCACTAGCCAGTGATTTAGGTGGGCACCAGGATGGCACCGGACAAAGTCACCTCGACCAGGTGAGTGGGCGCTGCTGGGCTCTGCAGTCTCTTGGACCAGGAGGAGTTGTCGGCGACCAGGATGGAGGTGCGAGCTGTCCCACGAAGGTGTCTGCTGTCGACGTCGCTGGACCCCAGGATTGGGGCAACAAGTCTTGGCAAATGCAAGCCCACGCGGTGGACTCAAAATGGCGTCTGGAGTGGACCAGGAGGGTCCGGGGTGCTCCTCTGTTGGAGGGGAGCAAGGGCCAGTCTGGAGCAACCAGACCAGCGGTGTTTGTCGTTGAGATTCGTCGTCAGAGGGCCACTAGCCAACGGGCCAGCGACCTGGACAACGCGGTGAGCAGCAAAGAGCAGAAGGGCCCTACGCAGATCTCGTGGATGCAGGAGGGCTGAACTTCGGTGCTGGAGCTGCTCAGGGTTGGGGCTTCTCTTAACCCAAAGCACTCGGTCGAGGGTCACTCGGGAGTCGTGCTGGGCAAGCGTCGTGCAGTCTTGGAAGATGGCCGGTCCTTCGAGGTCTCTTCGCACCCACGAATCACAGCTGGGCTGATGATGTAGGTTGAGGTCAGAGGTGCCAGGGAAGCCGGTTCTCGTCGTGCTGGGGCAGTCTTGATCCGGAGGAGAGACTTACAGCAACCCGCGATGCTTGGATGTTGCCTGCTGCTGCAGGGTGACTACTCCTTAGTCACAAGGGAGAAATCTTGAGAAGAGTCTTGAGTTCCTTTCGTGGAAAGTCGGTTCAGGATTCAAAGATGATCTAATTTGGAAGGGGGCCTGCTCCTACCTTTATCCTGCAAAAGGGGGCTGGCACGCGACTAAGTCCTGCCCTATGGGTGGGACTAGGAGGGGGGTGGTTACACCCCTCTCCTTTGGCGAGCTTTCCCCCAGCCCAGGGTCTGGTGTGCCCCTGGAACTGGTTCAAGCCGGCCTATGCACAGTGAGCACCGGGGTGCCACTGGCAGTCACCTTCCTCTAAAGCCCTGCCTACCTAGAATACACAAAACCCTGTCTGGGACGGTGCTGGCACCGCCCCCTGGCAGGAAACCCTTTGTCCTTGCCTCCTGCTCTGGGAGGACTCCCAGCAGCAGGAGGGCAGACTTGTGTCTCGGTGGCAGCATCCATTTTGTGGAAGCTGAGGCTATGTCAGACTTTAACCGGGGTTACAGGTTACCAACATGTCGTGTCCCTCTAGAAGGGTGGAATGCTAACCCCGTCGCCAGAATTGGCGAGGGGTTAGTATTCCAATTCGTATGACACCTTACTCGACATGTTTTGATAAAGCGATACCAGAGTTGGCATATAACCGCGAGGACTATAATGCATTTTAAGAGTATATGGTATGCGTTATCATGGAACAGCTATTAGGACTTGGTTCCGCAAGCTGCAAACGGGCTCAGCTCATGCCAGAGCACCATCTCACATTATTCCAAGCACTCTGCCTTCAGGATTGTTAAGGCCTGCCATAGGAGTGACTGATAGGAATATATGTGTCCATTTTAGGGTTAGATATAGGTATACTATATCTAAAGCAAAGGGTGATTACACCACCTTGCCCCAGCTGTCGTGCAGCCAGTTGTGTCAGATTTGGATGGCCAGCCAGGGGTGGCATAATACATGCTGCAGCCCCTGGTAGGCCCTGGGTACACCTATGCCCTGGGTACCTAAGGTACACTGTACAGGGACTGATAAGGTGACTCAGTATCCAATTAGATATGTACCTACGGTACATGGAATCCATTTTACAGAGAGAGCAGTAGGCATGGGGTCCTGAATAGCAGGGCCCCAGGTCAACTAAGTCAGAAAACCAGCAAAACACCAGGCAAAAAGTTGGGGGCAACCATAGTCAGGGATCTACCTTCCTACAGTAGGTAACAGCGCAAGAAGTTTCAACGACTTGCGCTAGGTAGCACGCTGGACTTAGGAATAGTATTAATTACTATTCCTGCTCCAGTTAGCACAATAGCAGGGAAGGTGTTGGATTTAAAATCCAACACATTCCCTGGTGTTGCACGCCACCTAGCGCAAGTCTTTGAAACGTCTTGCGATGTAAAGGCACGTGTGTTAACAACGTGGTCGTTGTAACAACCGCGTTGTTATCTACCTGCGTGGTATTGACAACGTTGTAAACGCTGCTTCCCAGTTCTACCATAGCATGGTCCTTCCATTAAGTACACCAACTTGTATATGTCGCTGTGACTTCTTGTATTGTAAGACATATGGGATGATATCATAATGTAATGATGACACAGATTTCTGCCTTCTGTTCTTATTATAAAATGCTAATAAAATAAAATAAATAAAAAAAGATGGCCTGCACCCACCACTATCACCTTTGTGAACACCAAAAGTGCAATGGTAAGGCCAAAGGGGAGCACAGAAACCTGAAAGTGCTCATGGCCTACCCGAAAGTGCAGACAGAACCTGTGGAATTGCATGACAACACCAGCACCAGTCCTCTGGGTCCAAGGCAGACAGAACTAGGGCCAGGGTGAGCATTTTAATCGTGCCCTTCCGGTGGTCAAAGATCAGGTGGTGAAGATCTAAAATGTGACAAAGACCAACGTACTTCTTCAGGACCAGAAAATAACAGGAGTAACAGCCAGTTCCGATATCGGATGCCAGCACTCTCTCTATTGCTCTCTTGAACGAGAGGCTGAACTTCTCCAAGGAGTATGGACAGGCGGCCTTCCCAGAGGTGTTCTGGTGTAGGTGGCATTTTCAGGAAATGTAGCAAACACAAGGAGATGATGGACGGAGCGCTAAACTTTTCAGACACTCACCCCAGTCACAAATCTGAATTGAATCCATCATCATTCTTTAGCTTACTTTGCCAACTCAGTTCAGGACATGGGAAAAGTCCAGCCTGAACTGCCAAGCCAGGTCTTCCCTGAACTGGAAACAAGCATCCTGGGATCAGTTTCTGGGTAACACTCGTCATCAGCCAGGCTGGCTTGAATACAGTGGCAAAGTGAACAAGTGACCCACGTCTGGGCATACCCTGCCAACTTAGGGCGAAAAAAGCAAACACAAGGAGATGAAGGACGGAGCGCTGAAACTTTTCAGACACTCACCCCCAGTCACAGATCTGGGTTAAATCCATCATCATTTTCTAGCTCACTTCACCACCTCAGTTCAGACCCAGCAATATGCAAATCAGTTTTGACCATGTGCCTCATGGGAACAGTCCAGCCAGGGAATGTGACATGAAGAGTAGAGAGTAACCATGTTTCACTAATGGAGCACCCATTAGTTGGATGTAATTCTCTACCACCTGGGGAGGTGGACGGTGACACGTCTTAATAGGTTTTGCTGCAGGAGGAGGGGCTGGGGTTTGGGTAGCATGTTGCTCTGGCGGCTCGGACACTCTCAGCCTAATCTCCTGTTTCTACCTCGAAAGGACTGAGAGGCCTGTTGTTGAGGATGGTTCTATTGCTGCCTCTGCTGATATCCCCTGCCGAAGCCTCAAAATGGTGCACAATTTCTAGCGGAGCTGCCAAATAGGTGGGGAAAGCCATAGAGAGCACAATGTTGTCTTTATCTCTTTTAACCTCTCCAAGGCAGAGTCGGCTTCACTCCAAAGAGGGGAAAGTCATTGAAGGACATGTTCATTAAAGAACATGTTCATTAAAGACTGCTGGGCATCATTGGAAAAGCCTATGGAAAGATTTCAGGCCCAAGTACCAAGTACGAGTGAATGGAGTACTTCAGCGCATCCTGGCCATCTTGAATCAGAGGTTGCATTGTTGGCCAAATTTCCTCTGGTACAGGTGTTAAGATGCCCGCCAGTCTGTCCCACAATGCATGGCAGCTGGTGTTGACTGACATGATTGCAAGGCAGGCAGAGATGAACACTTGTTTGGCGAATGCCACCATGCATTTTGATCAAGTATGGTCGGGTGGTTGGAATTGTGTTTGGGTTTAGGCGACCAATCTTACACCACTAGGCTCTCAAGAGTAGGGTATTGTAAAAGAAAATCCAGATCCCCAGGGACTGATGTGTTCCACCTCGCTACTTGCCTACAGATTAGGGGGCAAGACCCTGGCTTTGCCCAGGTGCCCCACAGCCCATCTTTGAGGGCCTCATTGACAGGTAGCAGAATTTCCTGTTCAGTTTGTGCTGGGATCAGTGCCTCAGTCAGCATGTTGGTCTTGACCTCTGTGGTAGGTAAGGTGAAGTCCAGTAATTCAGACACATTTCTGATTACAGTGGTGGAGGAAGCAAATTCCTGGGTTATCATTAAAGGGGTGGGGAAGACAGGACAATGTATTGGCGAAGTAACAAGACCACTGGCAACTTGTATTACTTTCAAAATATTGCACTAAAGGGAAGGGGAATCACCATCACAATTATTATAAAACTGAAGGTAAACTTTTGAGTTCTAATGGAGTTAAGGGTGTGGTGACTAGGACCTTTTGGACAGGCTGATAGGTCTCGGAGACCAAAAAAACTGATGCTGACATTGGTGCTGGTATCAAGGCTCGGAGTGGCGGCAGCAGACATTGCAACGAGGTTGGAGTTGTTTAGCCAAGCTTGCAGAAAGTGCTCTGCTCAGAACGAAGTTGAGTGGCATAGTCTGCATCGAGGAGGGATCCATTGACAATAGCCCAACTGGAGGCCACCTCTAATCCTTTGGGTCCAAAGGCATCCCAAAGGTATCTGGTGGGTTACACAGCCAACCTAATCCCATGGAGGAGTCGCCAATGGCCCAGGGCGCATCGGAAGCAGGGCCGGAATCTGGGAAAGAGTCCATGGCCTGGGGGTACCAGAGTGCTTGGACCTCTTAGAATTCTTAGATTTTCTGTACTTACCTGAACTATGTGACTTCGACGATGACTAGTCTGGAGATCGCCTTCGAAGTGAAAGCATCTTCACACCCTCAACTGTGACCGTATGTTCTTTGACTTCTTGCAAGGGATTGACAACAGCAAGTTTGGTTCCATAGCCATGGAGGGCCTTGCGATTCATCTTGGTGCAAAAGTCACATGACACAGTTGTGTTCAGAACCGAATTACAAGAGGCATACCTCAGGGGTATCTGTGGATGACATCTGGAGATTACAGTCTCAACATCGCTTAAACCCTGCTGTTCTAGGGGGTGACCTATCACTGCACATTGAGAAAAATGTTTGAGACAATCCTGTAAGGCTGACAGAATTCGAAGGAGACACAGATCTGTGTTGGAAGGCGTGGAAAGAAAGGAGCTGATGTCTGCATTCAGAAGTGGTACAGATATAGAGGCCCCTGATTGCATCTGATCCATCCCACCCCGGATGTGACGAGTCGCACTACGCCACCTTCTCAAGAGAGAATTGCTATCAAAAGTTTCCAGATCAAATCTGACTCCTAGGGAAATTCACATGGTGAGGAATCTGTGGTTAGAAGTTTCTATCAGAAATAACTCTACTAAATGAGAGCAAGAAGCTACACATGCGCAATATCTTCGTAACTGCTACAAAAAATGTAAACTATGCACACACTACCATGGAAAAAAGCTAATAAGCGAACAAACCTAGAATTAGATGTGTGTGTCACCATGCGGAAACATAAGAAACTAACATTTTCACACTTCGTGTAGAATGACACTGTAAGTCATGAGCCTCCATTTTGCACCAACATGTGATAATGTTTCTAAATGGTGGCTAACCCACTCTAGAGTTGCTCTCGGTACCACATTTACAATATAGTAGGTTGTTCACCGGCAGGTGCTAGGCACAATCAAAATAAGCACAATTATCTTTTGATTCACAGCTATAATCTATGATGCATTTGGTTTCGACAGTCCTCTTTCTTAGGAAAGAGCTACCCCATTTCCCCTTACAATTATGCTCTACTATCCTATCACCTAAACCTCTCAAATATGTTGGTCCCACACTCCTGGACTAGAGTCTGAATGGGATTTCATGCAAGTGGCACACACACCAAATGGCTACAAGGGGGTTACTTATTTAGCAACTTCACGAAAATGTGAAATTGTATGATTATCATCTAAACATTCAAACTGTTCACTGACCTGCAGAAACCATGCAGCACTCGCTCAGCTATCACCACCACTGCTGAGGTATTGTTTTCATGAAACAACCTAAAGAGCTCTGCATGTGTTCTGAGAAAATGCCTCTCTTCACATGCTTACACTTTTCGGAGAGGTGCACTCCATGATCTTCAGTACCGCACCTGGTGTTTTACTTTTGAGAATACAGGTTTAATCATTTTGGCTTTGTCCGATTCAGGATTCTCAGTAAGATGTAATATATAGACCTAGCAATTAAGCACTCTACATTTTGCTACTTATAATCTACTTCAAATTAATACCTATTCAGTCGCTTCCTGCTTGCAGGATGAGCAGAGAGAATCAGTCCGGATTAGTTTTAAATTATAGATATGTAACTTACATTAGACCATATAACAGAGTCTCCAGGTCACAACCATTCACAAAAATAGGCATAAAATGTGCCCAGCTAAACCAAAGTTGCATTTATTGTCAACTTAACTGCATTCCCGTCTTCTCCCTGTCGAAAGTATCCATGGTGCAATATGTACACTGTTATGGTATCCAATTCTGAGAAATAATGAGAACTTTGGACTGTAAACTTGCACATGGCCCACAGTCAAGTGAAATAAGACTTTTTTTGTTTGTTTTTTACTTTGGCCCAACACAGCATACAACATGGGGCAATGGTTCAGCCCAATTCAGCCACCGAATCTCAAGCACTGTGAGTGATGTCAATTTGCCATACAATAAAGGGCACTTCAGTGCCAGGGCTGGTGGTTCAATACTTTACTTTGTATTCGCTTTTTTTTTTTTTGAGCCATCAAGAATGATTGGTTTATAGCACTCGTGTTTAAACATAGTATTCAGGATAAAGTAATTCAAATACTAGACTACCCTTTATTCGTGATAATATGAATTCTATTTTTCTGTGAGAGGCATTTAAGCTAAAATAAAAATCCACGCCTGTTCTAATTTGACCTGCCTGCTGCAGAAGACCCAAATGTTAATATATTACATTATTTGCAATAGTTCATTTTTGTTTTTTAATTTTCAAATGTTAGTGCAAGCCTGTGGCAACTACGTTTGGGCTAGCATGTTTATGCTTTTCCCCCTACTTTCTATTTTTGAGGCACATATCATGTACACCATAGATCTGTAGCGTAAACTCAGTGTATAAACTGCCATTCTACTTTGTCTTGCAGTATAATCATGTGTATGTTTAGATTATTTTTTTTTGTAATGCTTATGTTTCTTTGCAATCATTAAAAAGGTCTGAATCAAATAAGTGTGAGCACTGGCAATGGAACTCTTTTAGGGAACATTTCCAACAATCTACTTCAAGTAATGGCATATTCAACAACAGATTGCTTGATTAAAAAAACATACCATCACGAATGCCTTCAGTCAGGAAAGTGCCATAAAAAAGCTGCACCATTGGATTTTCAGACTTGTCCCTGGAGGTGCTGGAAAAAGGGAAATAACGTTTTATATCAATGAGTAACTAATTATTCCAACATGACACAACTTAGCTGTGTTCCAAGTGAATTCCACACCTAAGACATCGAGCACAAATGACAGATTAGTTACTTCAACTATTTTACTGATGATGGAAAGGATGCTTGCGAAGACTGTAGGAAAGGATTGTGACAGTGAGTACAAGGAGAAATTAGTGATTTCTTCAGAGTAGGCTTGTCCAGCATAGATCACGGAGTGCTGGATTCACTTTTGTTAGGATTACTACTCAATGCGTAAAGGAGTATCATTTAGATTTGCTGACTGTAGTGACAAGATAGTGGCTGGGTGCAAAATGTCTGCTTCCCGGTAGAGCTTCGATTCCTCTCAGCACCCCCTCTGAAAATTTAGCAGACCCCCATCACCTCTGTTACGCATCTCAGTTAAAGACTGATACTGAGGTAGGGGGCACCATTTGATCCTTTTTGGCGGTTCCTGGAAGCATTGCTTTAGCGGGACCGACAAAGTGCTCAAGATGGCCAGCTTCCACAAAAGTTTTGAAGCCACCCTGAGTCTTACAGATGGTTTTTTGTGGGTGGCTCTATTGGACTGCGAGGGACTGAGTTCTACCAAATGAGTCCAGCTCATGTCTGGTCTCTGGTCGAATCTTCATCATTAATATTGTACTGGCACTCAGATAGCAGGTCAAAAGGTAGGCAGGGTTCTTGCCGTGCAATAAAGTCAACGGGCGGCAAATTCTGCCATTCCAGCGATCCACAGTGAGACTCAAGGATTGCTCAGGCACCCAGTGGAGATAATAGAAACATTAACACGTTTCTTCTCAACACTTCAAATCACAGAGGCTTCTGTACATAACACCTCCGAACTGGATTTCCTGCAGGATCTTCTCTTCACCTCCTTGTCTGATGATGGAAGGTAGCTCCTTGAGGGGAGATCTCAGAGGAGGAGATTTCAGAGGGTATTGCTTGCCTCTAAAATCTCCTCCAACAAATTCAAACAAAGTCTCTGGAGATAGAGGGGTTGGGCGTGCGTCAGGTGTTGAAGTCCAAGAAGCCAATATAAAGTTTTTAAATGAGTCTTTATTTTCAATCAGTTAGTTCTCACAAAATTGGAGATTTCACGGTCAGCCAACACGTTTCGTTCTCATGATGAGAACTTTGTCAGGGCTGAAAGCAACATAAGCATACATTTAAAAGACGAAATTACTTACAACACAGAAGGGAAAGAGAAAAGAGAGGAAAGAAGAAAGAGTAATGAAAGACATGAGTTCCCCCATGTCCGAGAAGTCAAGAACATAGTCGCGTCACAATTGTAAAAACTCCAATATAAAGCAGAAGAGCAGTCCCTGGAGATGATGGCTTCTTGGTTGATTTTTAGAAGATATAACTACCAGAGATGATGGTCCCGCTTCTTTATAGGCTCTTTTAAGGCACTAAAGGGTGATGCTGTCATTCAGTCGAAGTTTAATAGAGCGCTAATCTGCTTTTTCTTGAAGCCCCATAAGGATACCACTATCTGTGCAAGTTACCGTCCTATGTCACTCATTAATGCGGACATGAAGATTCTTGCAAGGGTCTTTGCAACCTGCCTCAAGAACGGTCTCCCTACCTTGATACATAACTCGCGGATTGATTTTGTGCAGGGCCTTCTTCCCATAATCATATGGGTCTTCTTTCCAACGTGAAAGTACGAAATTATGCGGATCAATCAATCAGGACACTTGTAAAGCGCACTACATACCCGTCGTGAGGGTCTCAAGGCGCAGGGGTGGTGGGGGGGTGTTGCTACTGATCGAAGAACCAGGTCTTGAGTAGTCTTCTGAAGGCCAGTAGGTCTTGGGTCTGCCGTAGGTTGGTGGGGAGGGTGGTACAGGTCTTGGCTGCGAGGTGGGAGAAGGATCTGCCTCCGGCTGTCGTTCTTCGGATGCGGGGGACAGCCGGCAAGGGCGAGGTCGGTAGAGCGGAGCTTGCTGGTAGGGGTGTAGAAGCTGAGTCATCTGTTGAGGTACGCTGGGCCGGTGTCGTGGAGAGCTTTATGTGCGTGGATGAGGAGCTTGAAGGTTATTCTCTTGTTGACTGTGAGCCAGTGTAGGTCACTCAGGTGGGAAGTGATGTGGCTGCGGTGGGGGATGTCTAGCATCAGACGTGCCGAGGTGGTCTGGATGCGTTGCAGCAGTCTCATGAGCTTGGCCGATGCTCCTGTGTAGAGGGCATTACTGTAGTCCAGCCTGCTGGTGACGAGGGCCTGGGTGACTGTTCTTCTTGTTTCAGTGGGGATCCACTTGAAAATCCTATGTAGCTGTTGAAGCAGAAGGAGGAGACGGCATTGACCTGTTTAGTCATGTTGAGGGTAGAGTCGAAGATGACCCCTAGGTTGCGTGCGTTGTCTGTGGGTGTCGGAGCAGTTCCCAGTGTGGTCAGCCACCAGGAGTCGTCCCAGGCTGAAGAGGTGGACCCAAGGATGAGGACCTTCGTTTTGTCCGAGTTCAGCTTTAGTCGGCTGTTCCTAATCCACTCGGCAACGGCCTTCATTGCTTCGTGGAGTTTTGGCTGTGTGGGGGACTTTGGTGAGGGAGATGATCAGCTGGGTGTCGTTGGCATAGGAGATGATGTTGAGGTCATGACTAAGCAAACCGAATCATTTTTTAATTTTTTATTTGAGGTCGTGTTGACGGGCGATGTGGGCGAGGGGTGCCATGTAGATATTGAACAGCGTTGGGCTCTGGATCAGTCTGTCTCTCTCAAGGAATGTCCACCTACCTACTACTTTAGTTATTGTTGGCAAATATCTGTGTATATTAATTTATTGTGCAATGGCCTTGGGATACGCCGCAGATGATCTCGGTGGTCTTGGAGTGGAAGGGGGGGGGAGGCGGACGCTCTGAGTTCTGCCGGAGAGGAAGGATGTGGTCCAGTCCAGGGCCTTACCTCGGATTCCTACGTTGTGTAGGCGTGTGCGTAGGGTGCGGTGGCAGACCATGTCGAAGTCGGCTGACAGGTCCAGGAGGATGAGGGGTGCTGTTTCTCCGTTGTCTAGCAGGGTCCTGATTCCATCTGTGGCGGCGATGAGGGCGGTTTCGGTGCTGTGGTTGCTGCGGAAACCGGATTGGGATGGGTCCAGGATGTTGTCTTCGAGGTAGCCGGTCAGCTGTTTGTTGACGATTTTCTCGGTGACCTTAGCCGGAAATGGGAGCAAGGAGATGGGCCGTTAGTTCTTGAGGTCCGCCTTTAGTTCCTTGAGTAAGGCGTTGATCTCCGGGTGTTTCCAGCTTTCCAGGAAGGTTGCAGTCTCGAAGGAGATGTTGATCGCCTTGCTGAGATGGGGTGCGATGGATGCGCTGGCTTTGTTGAAGATGTGGTGGGGGCATGGGTCTAGCGGTGAGCCGGAGTGGATGGTCTTCATGATCTCGCTGGTGTCATTGTTGTTGACGCTTGTCCAGGAGAGTAGATGGTTGGTGCGTGTGGTGGTGGTGGGGGCGGTAGTCGTCGGTGCGGTTGTGGCGTTGAAGCTGTCATGGATGTCGGTGATCTTGCGGTGGAAGAAGGTAGCCAGTGAGTCGCATAGGTCTTGCGAAGGCGGGATGGCGTTGGAGCTGGGGTTGGGGTTGGAGAGTTCCTTCACGATGTTGAAGCGCTCCTTACTATTGTGAGCATTGTTGTCAAGGCGGTTCTTGAATGAGGCCCTCTTGGCAGCTCTGATGAGTTGGTGATGCCTGCGGGTGGCGTTCTTGAGGGCTGTGTAGCGGTCCGGTGATCGCTCGCGGAGCCAGTTCTTCTACAGTTTTCGGCATTTTCTTTTGGAGGCCTGGAGGTCTTCGGTGAACCAGGTGGCTTTCTTACTGGTGTGGCTGTTGGAGGGTGTCTTGAGCGGGGCGAGGGTGCTGGCACAGTCGTCGATCCATTGTCGGAGGTTGCAGGCGGCCGTGTCGGGGTCAGTGGAGTCGGTGGGTGAGTTCAGGGCGAGGGTGGTGGTGAGCTGGTACTCTGTGACTTTGCTCCAGCATCGTCCGGGTAGCAGTTGGGTGCGGTGGTGCGTGGTGGGCTTCCTGAAGGTGAAGTGGATGCAGTGGTGGTCAGTCCAGTGGGGTTCGGTGGTGCGGTTGAAAGAGACGTGGGGACTTGCGGTGAAGATGGGGTTGAGCGTGTGGCCGGCAGTGTGGGTGGGTGTTGTCACAAGCTGTCTGAGTCCGAGGTTGTCGAGCAGGGTGGTGGAGTTGGTGTCGTTGTTGTTCTCGAGATGAAAGTTCAGGTATCCTAGGAGGATTTAGTCCGTGGAGGTGAGGGCGTGCGTGCGTGCTGATGAAGTCCGCGATGGAGTCGCTGAACTGTGGTCTGGGTCCGGGGGGTCTGTAGATAAGGGTTCCTCTGAGGGTGGTGTTGGGTGAGGATCTGGAAGTGCATGTGTTCGGCGGGGCTGAGGGTGTCGTAGGTGTTGGATGATACTCTGAGGGTGTTCCTGTGGACGATGGTGATTCCTCCTCCTGTTCCGTTGGTGCCGTCCCTGCTTGTGATCTGGTATCCTTCCGGGATGGCGATGTCGGGTGTGGAGGTGGGGTTCAGCCAGGTCTCTCTCTGGAAGGTGACGTCAGGGGAGGTAGAGACATGGTGGTACCAGAGTTCGATGGTGTGTTTGCGGACGGAGCAGGTGTTGAGGAGGATGCATCTGAGGTAGTTGGGTTCCATGGTGGGCGGTTTGGCTGGCCGGATGCTGGTGAAGTTACAATTCCGGAGAAGGGTCCTTGGGTGCACTTTGGGGTTGCCCGGTAGCATGTGTGTTCTCGGCCGGCGTTGAGTACGTGGAGGGTGCTGGTGTCTCCGGGGTCCGGGGGTTGGGCGCGGTCCAGGTGCGGACGGGCGCAGACGGGCTTGCCTTAGGCGCGGCCGCTGCGCGGCCTCAATATGAGGGGATGTGGGAAGGAGGAGTAGCTGGGAGGCGGGAGCGGGGTGGCCAATCGGAATACAGGGGGTCAGGGCTGCAGGGAACGCAGCGGCGGAAAACACGGCGGGGGCGGGCGGGGTTCACAGAAGGCAAATGGGGACACAGGCAAAACTGGGGCACAATGGAGCACAGGCAAAATGGGGCAAGGCAGCAGAAAGCCGGAAATACACAGAAGTAGCAGTGGGTCACAAAAAAGAATATATGCACAAACCAATTACGGGGCACAGACCAAAATACATGCGGCAGCAGCAGCGGGCACAGGGCACACAGGGGGGCTGTGTGGCGGTGAGGGGAGCGACCTGCCTGGTGACAGGGTCAAGGTAGGTATTGGCAAGTGTGTCATACCTTGAGAGGTAAGCTCAGGTGAGAACTGAGTCATCTCTTGGCTTCGCTAATGGTAAACTACATCAAGTTGAGGGGCTATTCCAAGAGAGGTGTGTCAAATATGTACCAATACTCATTGACAATCTCTACTCGCCTGATACTTGCTTTGTGGCTAAATCCACCTGGCAGGAGCAGTTGGGTGTAGAGAACACGGAGGCTGATTGGAAGAACATTTTAGATTATCATGATCGCTCGCTCAGAGAAGTGTGCTTTAAGTTTGTTTATTTCAAAATCCTTCATAATTGGTTTTGGTCTCTGTAGGAACGTGCCCCTTTTTGACATGGTCACCCCCACTTTTTGCCTGGTAAATGATATGATTTCAACTCAAAGTCCACTAGGTTCCAGCTAACTGGGTCTCATGCGCCAGAGTTCTTTCCCAAATCTGTACAATTGTTCCCCCAACTGTAACAACCTTTAACACCCTCTGTAAGACCCTAGTAAACAGAACGCTGGTAAGCAGGGCCTGAGGCACTAAAAAGGGCCCCTAAGGGATGCAGCACGAATAGTGCCACCCTAAGGAACCCCTCACCAAGCACATTCAAGACTGCCAACGCAGGCTGCTTATCTTGGTGCAGACTAAAGTGAAAACCTGACAGTCACATATCCCTGTGTGCCATGTTCCCTACCACTGCATGCGATACTTGTAAGTCACCCCTACAGAAGGCTTGACAGCTCTAAGGAAGGGTGCTTAGTACTACATGTGAGGGCATACCTGCGTGAGCAGATATGCCCCTGTACTGGTCAGTTCCATTAATGCCAGTACAAGGAACCAGGGAAGCCTTTTTCGACAATGTGCTGGACACTGCTGCAATCAAGTTCCCCAGCTACAGGATGGCTTCACTGAAAATAGATGTTTGATATCTCAGGAGACCCAGAACATCCGGGGTGTAACGCCACCTCACACAGGTTGACCTGCAGTTTAGCCTTCTTTAAGCGGCAAGCCTCAAAGGGCGGCTGCCTTTGAAATGAGACTCTGGCTCCCCCTCACAGTAGGGGAATCCAACCCCTTTGTCCAGGACCCCCTTGGCACCTGGACAAGTGGGAAAATTGGCTTGTCAGGTTGGCGTGCCACGTCCAGCCTAGTACCACCACTACTGTGAGGTGGACATACATTTTTAGAAGCAGCCATCCTTGTGATGGCATACTTAGGAATTCTGGGACAGGGTTATGGCTACTTTCCACAGGAATTGGTCATATAGGGGGCGTAGTGATCCAAAGGGTCAGTAGCCCATTGGCTTCTACCATACACTCCCCTAATGCCCCTAAATTCAGTGTTTAGAGAAGTCCCTGGCAACAGAGAAGCAGATCCTGATGACCTATGAAGAAGGACACAAAGAGATGTGAAGCAAAAGAGAGCACTTGACATGGCCCCAGCCCTACTGGCCTGTCTGCCGTTCTCCATCTACTCTAAACCAAAGTCGACTCGTTCTGCAGCTGAGGTTCTCCAGAACATGGGAGGGCATCCTGGCTTCAATAAAGACCGAGACCTCCTGTGAACAGCGGAACTGTTCAAAAGAAACTCCAAAGAAAAGACTCTAAGGCCTTTGGAAGCACAGAAAACCCGACACCAGAAGTCACCTCTGCACCAGATGCTTCCAGCCCGAGTTGAGTTGAAGTGGCTCACTGGTGCCAACAACATTCCCCAGTGCTCCAGAATTAGAGTCCAGCGTGGTCTCAATGACTATGCCTGCTGCCTCTGCACACAGGCCCCCTCGACTGCGACCGCTCCTGGTAAGGAAACCCAGCGCCTAAAGACAACTCAGCAGCTGTCACCCCCGGGTAGTAGAGAAGGGGACCTCTGATGCCCGTTGATCCGTTCAATTACATGATTGATGTCGACCCGCTCATCCCACCAGCATGCCGGCTCTCCTAGACTCCTCGACCAGGATCCCCTGACCCAGCATGACTGCTGACTTACTATGCAAAGGACATTAGATAACTACACTCTGATTGCCCATGTCTGGTTTTCATCTCTTATATTCAAAGAGTGTGATTATACTTCTTGCGGATTTTCTGATATTACAGCAGATTAGGTATCTACCCTCATAAATTGAGGCTATGAATTCATTTGTGTCTCATACATCTCGATTTCCTCTTCATGTAGACTGAGATGTTTTTATTGAAATACAGTGGACGCTCTTCCAATTGATATTTTTGTCCTGATAACGACCCTGGAACCATTTATTAGGTTGAAACGCCATTGACGCCAATAATGTGTCTTCAATGAATGAGGATACCATTGTTTTGTTGTGTATTTCTGTTTTGTTTAGAAACCTGTTTTTACCATTTTCCCTCAGCCACTATTTGTTTACACCTGCCAATGTTCACAATTGTAACACCATCTGTGTAACTGTATGAGCGCCCCGATTATTGTATCTATATATGTTCTTCTTTTGAGAACATTAAAATGTATTTTTGAAAATTGGAAAGATTATCTGGACATGGGGGACATGGGTATTGTGTGTATTAGAAGCCCAATATTTGGGTAGCATACTTTCTCTTTTTCCTGATCTTTATTCTAGATTGTGAGGTTTTCATTTTTCCTTTTATAAAGTTTTTCTCTTTTCCCAAGTGGTGTATTTGAACCACTGTTTGGACTACACTATCCTCAATAGTTGGCACGGATCCAACACTCCTGAGCCTACACAGGACACTCCAATACAAAGGGTTTCAGAGTACTTGGCACTGGTCAAAAGAGCAATAGTTAAAGGGTGCTGCAGTGCTGACAAACGAGGGAACAGTTGAGATTAAAACAAAACGAGCACAGGTGTGGCGAAGAAAAGAAAAGCAAAGTATAGGAGACTTGAACAATATGAGATAAAATTCTCTCAAAGTGCAGGCTAAATATCTATGAGAAGAGAGTGTAGTGATATTGGTGATAATAGTAATAGGGGATACAGTAATTGGTAGATAAGTATGTGAAGAAGGAGGTGACAAGAGGCAAGAAGATGCTGCTAGAGAGAACCTGCAAGTTTCCAGGTTACAGATTTGGAAACATGAAAGAAAGATTTTCAGTAGAAGCCATTTTATGAGTGGTAATTTCAAAGCAGTGGTATGTATTTAATGGTGTCTCAATAAAATGGAGTCTTAGTTGCAAGGAACCACACTCTCAGTATGATCTCAAGATTCACTTCTGAGTCAGAGCTGTGATGCCTTAAAAGTACAAATGGGACACCCCCACTTTAAATCTACAACACTAAAGCGTGTTACTGTTGCATCCTCATACAGACTCTTGTTAAAATGTCAGCACAAAAAATAATGAAGCTACTCACTCTACATTTACAGTCAGTTGGAAAGCGTCCTCCAGCCAATCCAGGAGTTTGTGTGTGAACTCGCTTACATCTTGCTATAAATTGGTATGAAATCAAATTCATTAAAGGTAGAAGATCAAATGATTCATTCAGACTCAATTTTAAAGCACATCTGTGGTGTATGTAATGGAGAATTAAAGAACACTTCTGCTAAACATGCATGGTATATCGATTAAACAATCACTATATGTACAGGCATATTTAGCTTTTTAATGTTCCCTGCAAAAGCCTACAATGCATGCTTAAAACTGAGCTTTTTGAGTGTCTGGCTATTGTTTTGCTTAGTCAGAACAGTAAGCATATGACAATCTATATGTACTCAGAAGCACATGTCTAATTCAAAATAATCGGCATACTTTTAGAACTCTTATGCACCCAGAGGACAAATACGTATGGTTCCATTTCTAACGGAGTATAGCCTTCAAATTCAATAAACTCTTAATACATTTTTCTTTATAAAAAATTAATATAAGACGACTGAAAAGATTGCAGCAAACTTGACCAAGATCTGAAATAACATCTCCACATCACAGGAACATTCGCTCTTCCTTCCCATCTTGCAACTATCACTACAGTTGACTCTTGGCCCTGATACGAAGTGTGTAATGCTACTATGGACTCCAGCTCAACTAATGCTTAAAACAACTCAAATTCCATCTGTCCACTCTGTGAAACACATTAAACATTATCAATTCTACCTTCCAGCCTGATTTTATTATTTATTTAGTAAATTCTAAAGCACTCAGCTACCCCCAACAGGGGTGTCCCAGCGCGAAGACAGGCGGCAGATGCAGGTACCGGAGAGGGTCTAAGGGCTAGAAATCAGCCAGGTCTTCAGAACACGTTGAAAGATAGTTTCAGACTCTGTCGTACGCAACAAGAGAAGCAGGTGGTTCCAGGTTTTGGCAGTGATCACTGCAAAGGCTCTGCCGCCCATTCTAGACCGGCGGAAACGGGGAGTCGACAAGAGAAGATGATTCGATCTATGGGTAAGGCTGGACTGGGAGTGCTTGAGTCGAGCTCTAAGATAGGCTGGACCACGACCCTGAAGAGCTCTGAAAGCCAGGACAAGGGACTTGAATTGAATACGTTTGATCACAGGAATCCAATGGAGCTTCTTCAAATTGGGTGTGATCGAATGGCGATATGGGATTTTGTATATCAGCCTAGCCGCCGCGTTTTGAACGACCTGTAGGCATCTAATCAAATATGCTGGTGCCCACACATACAGACTATTTGCATAGTCGAGATTTGAAGTGATCAAGGCATGAATAAGGATCCAACAGGAATTCAGAGGGAGAAAGTGAAGGATTTTGCGGAGCATGTGTAGTTTACCAAAGCAGGCAGAGGAGACCGGACTAATTTGGGATTTGCAAGACATCTCATTATCAAATCGAAACCCAAGGTTCCTAGCCAAGTCCACAGGTTTACGGGGGGGATTTAGCTCAGATGGCCACCATAGCAATGAAAGAAGGTTTTTTTTTTTTTATTAAAAAAACAGAACCCCGGTTTGTCTGAGTTGAGCTTAAGTGTATTCAGTGACCTCCAAGTGGAGATATTACACAGGCAGGGTCTGACATTTGCAAATGCTGCTTCGGAATGATCTTTAAATGAGAACACCAGTTGCGTATCATCTGCATAGGAGATCACTCTAACCTCACAGGATTGTACTAGTGCTGCTGTAGGGGAGAGGTAGACATTGAAGAAGAGAGGGCTCAGAGCAGAGCCCTGGGGGACCCCCCCCCCCCAACTCAAGGGCTTCTACCCCCAACTCAAGGGCTTCTCCCCGGAAACAAAAGAGTGGATAAAGACTTGTTGAGTGCTGCCGGTAACATAGGATCGAATCAAGGACAAGGGGGTGCCCTGGATCCCAAGGCTGTAAAGTCTCTCTAACAGGATACAATGAGAGACCGTGTTGAATGCCGCGGACAGGTCAAGAAGCACTTGCATAACTGCGTCGCCTGTATCCACGCATTCGCGAACGGTCTCGGAGACTTTAAGGAGGGCAGTCTCAGTATTATAGCCGGATCTAAACCCGGACTGGGAGTTGTGAAAAAGATGACGGGATTCGAGATAGCTTGATAGTTGTTCCTGAACTCGTTTTTTCCAAAACTTTGGCTGGCGCTGGTAGAAGGGAAATGGGTCGATAGTTTTTAAAGACAGACGGGTCAGCATCAGATTTTTTAAGGATAGGCACTAGGAGGGCCTGTTTCCAGATTGAAGGAAAAAAGTCCCAGTGCGCAGGGGGGGAATTCCAGATCTGGTTCAGAGGAGAAATAATAAGGGGGGGCTAAGGTGCTAAATAGTTGTGCCGGGCAGGGATCCTTAGGGGAGCCTGATTTACAGGCGAGAAGTTTTTGAAGTAAGATATCGATGGAGATCGGGTGAAAGAAAGTCAGTGGATCGCTATTAGCCGACCCAGTTTCTGGGATAGGGAAAGTGATGATGGGGCAAACGCTGAATATATATCCAAAATGTTACTGTAGAAGAAATCCGATAACCCATTACAGAGATCCTGGGTGGTAGGAACAGTGCTGGAGATGGCAGACAGCTTGGTAAAATCTTTAACTATTTTGAAAAGAGTTTTTGATGAATTACTGGTGATATGAATTTTATTGATGAAGTACTCTCTCATCGCAGAGCGCTTAAGTTTATGAAAATTCTTTATGGGGTCTTCTGATGTTGTTTTAGGTCGCATGGAAACTTGCCATCAACCCTCCAGTCCAAAATAAAAAAAACATCCCCAGACCTGAAGATTATGCCAACTACAGACCTCTCTCTAACCTACCCTCCCCATCATAACATCAATGGACA
Source organism: Lissotriton helveticus (assembly GCF_964261635.1). Classification (NCBI taxonomy): domain Eukaryota; kingdom Metazoa; phylum Chordata; class Amphibia; order Caudata; family Salamandridae; genus Lissotriton; species Lissotriton helveticus. The sequence continues at coordinate 1,586,036,413 of NC_136061.1, read as the reverse complement.
GCTCCTAGACATGTGGAAAGCAACCGAGCAAACAGCGATATTTCAGAACAGCAAGGGAATTAAATCAGAATTAACCTATATCAGACTCCACTGATGACATAGTACACCCCACACTAGTGGTTGTATGAATAGCTTGATTCTAAATATGGAGTGAGACAGCTACGGAGATATACACCTGCTAAGCCAATTACCATAAAACTACCTGAGACTGAGATACCTTTGAGGAAGTTAGTTAAGAGAAAACATGTGTTGGCTACAAATGGAAATTCAAGAGTAAAGAGAACGAACAGAGCTAAACTGCCTGGGACTTTGATTAAAAGGCATTCAAAGGTTCTGCTATCCATTGATGGCACAAAAATAGGCCTCATATTCCTCAGCATATTGGTGCTGTCAAACACAATTCTTTTAGAAAGGCTGGAACACGGAGCTGGAATAACTGGACCTGCTCTATGGAGAATACAATTTGCTTAAACAGTAAAAAAAAATCTGAATGGGGTCTGCTGAATTATCTACATGTCCTGCTGCTTGAGGTGCATTCAAATGACCATTCCGTATTCAATAGCAAAGATGGCTCGTTTGTGAAGCTATTAGAGCAAAAAAAGTGAGATTACAAATATATACAGCCAATATGCAAATTAATTTCCAGTTATGTAGGGCTTCCAACAACTTAACTAACTTGACTTTCTGAATGAACTATGTTCTCTTCTAGGTGAAACTCTCTCATTGCATGAATGGAGTTAAAACTGAGAACATCATCATGGGAATAATGGCACGTAAATCATTACCCTTTGACTGAAACCCAGGCCTTGAAACCCCCTCCCCATCATCTTTCTAAAAGCAAGCCATGTGGGAATTGCCCCTGATGAAAACCTTTCCATTGCACCACAGTTCAGGGCATTATTTGACAACACCATGCTACGACTCTTCATAATCTGCAAAATCTTACCCCTACTCAGAACTGACCGCAACAGATCATGAGATGGAGCGGACACAAGTTTTCGTCATGGCACTTGCAGACTACTTTAGCGTCATTTATACTTGTCTCCCTAAGAACCTCATCATCAAGGTACATAGAAGACAGAACCAGACTGCTTGTTTGTGTCCTATCAGCAACCTTCCCACTTGGTCCCAAATGGAGTAGGAATTAAATTAAATGCACTCTGAGCCGTCTAGAAGTCGTACTGGAGCAAAGACTCAGAAGTCAGCACATCATTAGGCACCTACCAGAGGGCTTTTCTCAGTCTGATCATCTGGTCAATCCACTAACCTTCAAAAGAATGTAATCTGGAGACAGATTCTGAGGAGTCAAGGGCCAAGAATCTGGAATGCCGCAAACCACAAACTGAACCTAGACAGGTTAATATCTTTTGAATGCCACTTTGATGCATAACAGGCTCTAGCAGTGGGTCTACTTGCTTCTTTAAGAATAGCCATGCATTGTTGAGATAGATTTCAGTATCCAAATTCTAAGACCTCGAGAGTGAGATCATAATTGAGAGAATTGAGGTTTGAGTGACTTACTGCTCCCTGGTTTTGGTTGAGAAGATCCTGTCAGTTAGGAAGTATGAGATGTGGAACTACTGAGAGTTCAAGTGATGTGGTGAAATCATGGTTGTCCTGCTAATGTGGGAGCAACTAGGATGAGAGTCAGAGCTATCTGTCAAAGTTTGTGAATCACCAACTGAAGCAATTAGAGAGGTGGAAAGCATTAGCAAGTATCCCTGACAAACCCATCCATCGTGCGTTGCCCTTGGACTGTGGAAACATGGATGCAAACTTTGGGACTTTGGCATTTTCTGCTGTGGGGAAGAGATCTAGGTTTGGTTGATCCCATTCTTGAAGGACTTGTAGGTTGTGCTCTCCCTTGTGGACTAGTTGGCACCTCATGCTGGGGAGAGCTGCACAGTCATTGTCCACTCCAAGTATGTACTCCGCTAAGAGGTGAATGGTGTGCTTGAGAGCCCCCCTCCAGATGGTCTGGGCTAGATGAGATAGCAAAGATTACCTGGTACCGCAAACACCCCCGGTTTTTGCAGATAATACATGGCAGTCATGTCTGTTTTGATGAAAACCACTTTGCTTTTAAGGTGAGGAATGAATGCTTTCAGCGCTATAGGAACGGCTAGCATCTCTAGGTGATTGATATGGAAATGAGTTTGACTGGGTGCCGAGTGACCCTTTATAGTTAACTCCTATGACTACGCTCCCCAACCTGTGAGTGATGCACCCGTTGTTCGGGTCCTCCACAGAACTGGGTCTATGAAAGATAGGCCTTCTTGAAGATTTTTGGTATTCCACACACTGCAGAGAGTGGTGATCTTGACGGCTGATCAACACTAGATCTTCAGTTGACCATCCATTTAAGTCTTGCTGCATTAAGCATTCTTGCAATGGGCGCATATGGAGTCTGATGTGAGGTACTATGGCTATGCAAGATGCCATAGTGCCTAGGAGTTGCATGCCTGTTCTCACTGTTATCTGCTGATGAGGCTAAAATCCTTGCGACATTTGGTAAGCTATCCCTGTGTGTGTGTAGAGGATGGCTCCCAGGTAAGGTTGTATTTGGAGAGGTTGGAGGTGTGACTTGTCTGCACGGACTGTGAACCCCAGTCGGTGAAGTAAGTTTATGGTAGTTTGAGTGTGTTGGAAACAGCTATGAAAATGCGTGCTTTTGATGAGCCAGTTGTCTAGATAAGGGAAAATGTGTATGTGTATATATATGTTTTGCCACCGCAAGTGCAAGTGAGCTACTACTACTCCTAGGCATTTAGTAAACACTCCTTTTGGCCCATTGTGGCAATGAAGTCGCCTTGTTGTAGTAGTGGAATGACATCTTGAAGAGTGACCACGTGGAAGTGCCCTGAGAGAATGTACCTGTTTAGGAGTCTGAGGTCGAGGATTGGCCTTGGAGGCACGTCCTTTTTGGGAATAAGGAAGTAACGTAAATACACCCCTGTACCATGTTCGTGCAGTCGCACAAGTTCTATTGCTCCTTTTTGCAAAAGAGCTTGGACTTCCTCTTTGAGCAGCCGCTGATGGTTCGTGGACAGCCTGTGTGTGTACAGTGGAATGTTTGGAGGTGTGGAGGTGTGCCCTAGGCAATAACCATGTTGAATAATATCCAATACTAACTGGCCCGCTGCGATATTCCGCCATGCAGACAGTTGTACTGTGATTGGGGGAATGGTAGGAAAGTCAAGGTCTTGTGGCCGATGTTCTAGAGAAACCGCCCCTACCTCTAGAATTGTTGCCTCTGTAGGATCATATATATTAACCCCTAAATTATGTGGTATGTGATTGGGGAGGTGGAGGTGTCTGAAGATGTGGATTTTGCTGCCCCACGATAAGGGGAGCGATAAAAAGTACCTTGTTGCGCAATAGACGGGAAAGATTTTCGAACGCGGTCACCGCGTCGTTCGAAAATCTTTCTCGTCTATTAGATTCCCGATCTGTAATCCGGCGGGATCTATGTGATACTTCTTCTGACTCAGCATTCCAGATTCCCGATCTGTCGGCGGGATCTGTGAAGCCCATTCTGTAAGCATTAAATAGAATTACATTTCTCAGACCGTATGACGCAGAGTCTATCCATGACCCAGAGTCAACTTGACGCTACGATGTTCCTCGCCCATTTATGAGATACCTTTTACCATGATTCGAGTACTACACACCTCATGGTAACATACCCCTACCCCCGTCCTGATGAAGACCCCCTAGCAAGGCACCATCCGTTGCCTGCAATTATCTGTGGGTCGAAACGTCGACAGTCTCATTATATTCAGCTTCCTCCCATATATTTCATTGATTGTATTTTTTTCGGAAGCATGATGCATATGTAATGAACTTGAAGGTTTGGGTCTATATTCTGTTGATTTAACCATTGCATTGTAAACTAAGGTCGTTTGACCATTGCTATGTCACTTTTTTGATTACCTCACACTCCTTCCTACACCACCACCTTCCCCACCCCTTCCCACTTGGGGCACTAAATACGTTGAAATTTTGCCTATTATTAATACATGTGACGAAATGTACTTACACATTGTGATTAAAAACAATGTTGGTATCATGTTTAGGATTTATGTCTCTAATTATTAAGTTGGAATACTCTTTCTAATCCTTTTCGTTCTGGGACCCTTCTCTCTTATATTGAGCATCAGCAGGCATTGGACCAAGCATTCGGTGGAGGAAAGGGTCTCAAATAAAAAGTCATACCCCACTGGTTCAGTGTGGAGCTGAACCGTGTGATAATTAGCCACTCTACCTATAATGTCATGGTAGTTAGCAGTGTCATTTGGAGAGGAAGGCTTTGCTGGATACAAATCTGGGTCTGTGTCTGCAGGTGGGTCTGTATCATGCTTGTCCCACATGTCATCCTTAGGTGGACGGAGAATTGGTCTCTATCGTCCCCATGTCCCTCAAAAGAGTAAATGGAACCTTCTGGAGAATACTGTGTGTCTGCAGCAGGTGAAGGTGGTTTGGAATGAGACAGTGGTACGAGACGTCGAGAAACTAAGAATTGCTAGAAGGAATAAGGCCTTGTTCGACGGGAAACACGTCGATGTGCAATCGAAGTAGATCTAGAAGTAACTGTGATCGAAGACGATACCGATGTTAAGGTGTAAAGACTAGGAAATGGCAATGCCAAGGCAGAGCAGAGGCGCACACGCCCGATCAAGACAGCGAAAAAAAAAACAATGTAACAATGCAGTCGAGGACCATACCTTGTGACTCGAAAGACTTAATCGAAGAAAAACAACTTGCACACTTCAGAGCCCAGCACTAGATGGCAGACTTATGCTAAGCACATGTATCTACTGCCACACATGCCTCCAACATATATATTTAAATGGCATAGAGGGGAAGGGGATTGAAACATACAGGGAATCAGATTGAATTTCAATGTACTGAAGTAAACCTTAAATAAATACTCATTGTTGCTTTACGCCACACACTAAACCAGTACTCCCTTCAAGATCGACCTCGGTTACTATTGGAAAGGACGACTGCTTCTATACCATTCCAAAGACACCTGAGGAGTGTGTTTTTAAAACTCCACGTGTCCCAGCCAGATGTACCATACTCCAGTGTTGCAGTGCTAATAACTCAACTTTCTGCCCATGTTTGGAAGGGGACTTCCAGAGTGAGAAAGAGGCTTAGTGACGGGGATTTATAAAATGCACAAGCCAAAACCCAAATCAGATATCAAATTGACTGTTATACAACACAGCAAGTTCTTTATTTCAAGCTAAGATATATCAATGTTTAAGTTCATACTGTCCACTCGTCATAGTCACAAACAGACAACAAATGACAGAGCAGTGCTCTCAAGGCATCCGGCAATTAAAATTTTGAAAATTGCATGGCTCACAAAGGATTCACAATATTTATTTTTTCTTATGGGAAGATACATAATAGCTAAAGGTTACTCTTGGATACAATTGTATATTTAATATACTTTCCAACAACAGAACTGTATTACCTGCTGTGCCTCCACAGAAAGAAAAGCATCTTTCAAGAGCTCCAACGCCGCATATGGGTCAACAAACTTACAATTCGAACCCACCATGAGAGCGAAAAGGTACTGAAGCTCCTGCATGAAGGCAATATTTCTTTTCTCCTGTGCATTTATAAATTAAATGGAAAAGCATGAAAAAATATTAAATCATTACAAAAGAACATTTTATTTCATTATGGTCACTGAGGCACTTATAACAGACAGAATACCCAAAGCACATCACTCACAGTAAACGGGGGCAAACATGTGGATAACTCTGAGTTGCATAGAAGATCTCCGTACAACAGGGGAGATTCATAAGAGGTGCCACTGTGTATAGTACGGGGAGACCCAGCATAGGTTCAGGGGGGTCGGATCTAGGTTGGTAGTTCAAGAACTCGGTGTTAAATAAATGAACGCTTTTAATTAAAATGAATGGAATTCATTTACATAGCCTGAAACGGTCTTTAAAATGCGGCATGGATCTGGCCGTCTTGGATCCATTTTAGACACACCAGGTGCCAGCTATCTTACTGCAGCACAGGTCATGGTATGATGTTCAAGTCTTCGTAGGTGATGCAAATACCCATGGAAATAACAAAGACTAAAGAACAACTCTGGAAATCGATTTGGTTTACCCAAAACGGGGGATTGAAGCATTGCACATGGACTGCAGTGATCAAGCTGGCAACGTCAGCAAACAATATATAGCAGGAGAAACTAAACAGTTATACAAAGCTCTTACACCATGGCTTCGGCAATGTTCAAGTACACTCTGGGGAAGACTGTAGCCCAACACTAATCTTCGGAACTCTGGAAGCTGAAAGAGAGACTACAAAATAAAATATGAAAATTAGCAGATTAGCAATAGAATGTATTCCTTTATGGTTATTTAATTTAGGGTACTAGTGAAAATCAAACCTGGTTGTGCATGTATTAGGGCACATATTATAAGAAGGAGCCAGGGATAGAGCAGTGTGAAGGAATCAGTTGAGCATGTGGGACAAGCTATATCGATGAAATAAGGATGATGCTGAAATGTAGGGATTCAATTAGAACCCTCATGGAATTAGTAAATTACCCTGTAAGCATCTGCTTGTGGCATGTAGTGCTGTAGATTCACATGCTCTGTATACTCCTGACCACCTAGTGCTGGGTCTGGAGTTGTGCAAGATTTATTTCTTCAAAGAAGTCTTTCAAGGCACGAGGTTGAGTGACTCCTCCTCTCGGTGGAAATGTGCATCAACATCGACTCCATTGTTAGATTGTTTTTCTATGGGTGGTATGTGTAAGTAATGTGATGACCCTTATTATTGTATAGTGAAATACTAGTAAATGAACTGTAACTGCCACAGGTTTCCGGGCCAGGGAGGGGGGTGGGCACATGTGAATCTACAATGCCACAAACAGATGTGTACAGGGTAAGTAACATATTCCTCTCAATGGCATGTGTGGATGTAGATATGCATGCTCTGCATAGACTGTAAAGCAGTCCTTCCTTGTAAGCGGAGGCTAACCTGTGGGTGTTGCAGAGGTTTGGAAAAGGGTATATAGCCATGTCTGTCCAAGTTGGCGTGCTAAAACATTCACACAATAATGTTTGGTGGAAGTGTGTGGTGTGGACCATGTAGCTACTTTACATGTCAGCTATGGGAAAAGTTCTTGAAAAGACCATGGTTGCTCCCTTTTTGCGAGTAGAGTTTTATCTGGGAGGAGCAAGTAAAGGTTTTTTGGTCTTAGCATAGCAAGTCTGAATGCATTTTGCTATCCATCTGGCTATGCCTGATTTAGATATTGGTTTGCCTTTGTGTTGTGGAAAAAAGGTGGCAAAAAGTGGTTTGGGGTTTCTGAAAGTGTTAGTTCTATCCATGTTGAACATTAGCGCTCTTTTGACATCTAAAGTATGAAGAGCTCTTTACACAACAGAATGAGGTTGATTAAAAAAGACTGGCAATTCAATGGATTGGTTGAGGTGAAATTGAGAGGCTAGGGGACAAAAATGCCATCTTACAAGATAGAAATTGAAGGGAGCATGAGTATAGGGTTCAAAAGGGGGACCCATGAGTCTTGTGAGTTCTACATTAAGGTTCCATAGAGGTGCAGGAGGAATCCTGGGTGGAATAACCTGTTTAAGTCCTTCTATAAAGGCATTGGTGAATGGGATTTTGAAGAGCATTAGGTGGTGTCTATTTTGGAGATAAGCAGCCATCGCAGCAAGAAGTAAGCGTACCGATGTAAATGCTAAACCAGCCTTTTGTAAGTGCAGTAGATAGCAGATAAGGGTTTGTACTGTAGCTGTGAAAGGGTCACTTTGTTTTGAGTGGCAGTAGAAAACAAAACATGTTCATTTTGCTGCATAGCAGGCCCCGGTGGTAGGTCCATATGCTTTCGTAAGAATGTCGGTAGATTCTGCTGGTAAGGTTTTTAATTTTTTTTTTTTATAAATAACTTTCTTTTTTAGTTTTTAAGTCATACCATAAACATACAAATATGTGTTATCCCCCCAAAAATAGCATATATTTCCATTGTTCATTGTATGTAACAACCAATAACGAAACACAACAATGCATATCATGTTAGCAATCACATTCAGACTCCCAATGATAGATACAGTAAGAACATTTAAACGTCTACACAGTTACAGCACTACTGAAAAGGAGATGTGCAAAGTCTGCATTCCTTTACATTTACTGGGTGGAGTCTGGTGTGGACAGTGCCAGTAGGTACTCCGTCAGAGGCTGCCAGATATCTTTCGGTGGGAGGGAGGTAGTTGATGGGTTGCATATAATTCACTTTTTGTTTCACAACAGGTTAGACTATTTATCCATGTCACCACAGTAGGTCGGTGCTTGCTTCCCCAATGTATGGCAGCCTCACGTTTGGCCAAATGTAAGTTAATGGCAACATATCTGCACATAGCTTTAGGGATGTAGGAGACATAACAAAATAAGGCTAGTAAGAGGGAATGTTCAAGTGTAATCGAGTCATCAAAGCAAGTCTAGTGAATACCTCACTCCCATATGTTGCTACACTAGGACATGTCCACGTCATTTGGGCAAAGCCTGCGCCCTCCATGAAGTTAACAAACTGAGCTTTTGCACCATTTTAAAGGGAAGTCACAATGCAACTGAGTAGTCACATCCGTAAGTGGAAATAACTCTGACTTAATCCAATTAATATGGAAGCCTAATAATACCTCACACTGGATTCATTCTCTAAATTGTTGGTGGTATGACGTACAAAGAGTAATATATTGTTGGCAGAGTGAAACCAGGATTGGGCAAGGTTTAAATTGCACACCCCTGTGTAAATGCTTAGCTTGAAGATGGCCCACCAATGGATCCACCACTATAATGAAGAGCAGGGGGCACCCTTGCTGTGTCCCCTGTGTTATTGTGAATGAGACAGACAGTTTGCCATTTACCATACTCTGAGCTGTTGACAGTGAGTGAAGAAGCGATATGAGCGAAGAGAAGTTACATAGAAAGCCAAATTTACTAACTGCGGTGTGTAGGAATGGCCATTCCGACGTATCAAAGGCTTTCTCCACGTCCAAGAGGGTGAGTATATTGGGCACCGTGGGAGATATTCTATTAAGGACAACAAATACCGTACAGTGGTTCAGGGAAGTCGAACAATGCAGAACAAAGCCCTACTGAGCCGGGGAGATAATTTGGTCAGTTAAAAGGGCAAGGCGGGGTGACAACAGCTTAGCTAAAATTTTACTACCAAAATTTAATAGGGATAGTGGCAGATAGGAATTGCAATGTTGTGGGTTTTAACCCGGTTTTAGGAGTAGTGTGATCATTGCTTCTCACAACACAGGCGGTGAGAATCCCCTCTCCAGAGCTTCCGAATAAAAAACAAAGAGATGTGGGGCTAAGAGATGTTTGTACACCTTGTAGAAGGCCAGGAGCTTTAGTGCCATCCGTTGATTCAATCGCTTGAACGATCTTCCTCAGCCGTAAAAGGCTCCCTAAGAAACTGTTGGTGTGCAGTAGTAAGCCAGCCAGCCGATCTCACTCAGGTAGGCTATCCTTTCAGTGTTGTCATCATCCAGGTATATAGTTTAAAGATCAAAATAATAGCAAAGGAGCTCAGCCTGTATATCTACAGTATCTGTGAGGTGGATGCCATGTGCTTGGTGTAACTCCGATATATATATGACGTGCCCCCAGGGGGTGTAGGAGCCTGGCTAGAATATGTCCCAGCCTCTGTATCACCAGGCCCTAGCATATTTTCCCAAATAGTGGGCTTCACACTCCTCAGTGACTCTAAAGTCGGCCATTAATTTCGCACGTCAGGGTAAGGGGGCCTTGGTGGTATTCCGAGCACTAGCGCAATCCAACTCAGCCAGCTCTGTCTCAATGCGAGTCAATGTCCTACACAGATCATGCAGTATACCAGCATGTTTAGAAATACATACGCTTCTGGTGTATGCCTTAAAGGATTCCCATAGGATAGCCTGCAATTGAAGTCTTTATTAAGCTCAAAATATTGAATGATAGCTGACCAGAGCCACGTGAAAAATAGGTAATCCAAGTGACATATTAGGGAACCAACAATGGCGTTCAGGCCACCTGCAATAGGAGCACGCAGTGTCATCGCAACAGGGGAGTGATCGGAAAGTGTTTGTGGGAGAAGTCTGAATGAGCTGAGCCACTGTGTAAGCACGGCGATAGAAACCAATTGTTTATTCCCGTCGAGGCATTGTGGGGTGCAGAATAGAATGTGTGTGCAGGGCAAGTGGGATGTAGTAGGCGCCACAGGTCAAGGTGCGTGTTAGCGCAGCATAAGTCGGTTAAAATATGTAGTTAGCGGGGTTACTATCCGGGTTTTACGGAATGGTTTCCAAAGCTTGGACAAGGAGTATATTAAAATCACCGTCCTAGTACAATGTGATCAGCGTCACTGCGATCTAGCAGGGCTCAAAGTGTCTGAAATAAATCTAGGTTGTCAATATTCGGGGCATAAACTATGGCATACAATATTTGTTGTTAGGCCTCGTGACCTGTCCCTACGAGATACCTGCCCTCCTCCTCAGAGTGGGGCATAGGGATGGAGAGACAGGAGTTTATGCATCATTGTAGCTAGCCCACGTGAGTATGTACTGTCGCTGGAGAAGAAACTATGTGGACTCCATGTGTTGGCAAACGTGTGTGAAGGGCTACGTGGTAAACGCGTCTCCTGAAGGAAGGCCACGTTTCACCTTACACGAGCTGTTGAGGACCCCGATGTTCTAAGACATGAAAGTAGTGTCTGTGATCGGGCATGGTTTGTGAGCACAATGGTGCATTGTGGACAACAAAGGAACATAAAAAAAAAACAGCAGTAATCCCCCCCCCCCCTACACCTCGCGCCAATTTGCAAAGTGGATACCCATATCAGCAAACCAGAACAAAACATTTCCCCAAACATATCTGTAGTATAAACCTCAGGGAGGTAGCAAAGCCACAAAGGGTGGCTCCGATGTCAGATATGGAGAAAAAAGAAACCTCATTAGGAACATGGATGGGCCCAAGGGGACAGCCATAATGGGCCCACCGCTGGCGGGTCAGTAGTAGTAGTGGGCCAAAGGGGACATCAGATAAGCTGCTTATTGTTTAGTCAATGCGTGATGCAACTGTAGTGCTTACTCCGAATGGAACAGTTCCATGCTGGAAGCCACCAGACAGTCTGGTAGGCTTTGATCAGTAGACACTAGACCCCTGAAAGTGGTGAGGGCCAAACTCTCATCCCCTCCGGAATTCTACATCTCGATCCCTAACATAGAGGATTTGGGAGACAATCGGTTGCGGTAGGGCCCCTGGCACCGAATGGGGGCAAAGGGATGTGTGTGTAGCTTGACTACAAATGTAGGAGTGAAATTTTGTCTGCCTAATAGGTCAGAGAGCAGTCCCTTAACAAAGACGTCAAGACGTCAAGTGCCTGTTGCCTTTGCAACACCCAAGATGCGAATATAATTCCGTCGTTCCTTGGCCTCTAAATCTTTATATTTGATGGCCAACGCTTTCAGCCACGTCTTTAACCTCTCCAGTCGCTTCAACACTGTAGCGGTAGTATATTCTAGGCCAGATATGCGCTCCTCTGCTCCCAACATTCACTCGTATGGTCTATCTAGGTGCTCAACAATGCGGTCAAATTCGATTGCCAATGGTGTTGAAGCGAGCATTTACTGCACGGAATCTTGTTTTGAGCTCAGCAAAAATGGCTTCCAGGCCGGCGGATTAGCCGAAGGGCTTCTGATCATACAGCCCTTCATGTCAGTCAAAGTCTCGGCTCCCCCATTAGTTTTCTCAGAACCAATGGAGAAAGGGGTTGGGGGAGGGGCGGTTGAGTTCTGGTATCAACAGTAATGATGGGTAGAGGATGCAGGAGGGGGGGACCCCCGCCTTCGCACGCAGAGCTCAAATCTATAGACCAATTGGGGGACGGAGGATTAGCGACCAGATGCATGCCTCACCCATCCTGCAACATAGAGCACTTCAGTCCGTGTGCTGTTCCTCGTGATGTAGCGGGCTGAAATGGTTCAACAAGGCCCACGCATGCAGCAAACATCAAGGACAACCCCTAAGCCCAGGGCCCAATCGCGGACTCCATGGCACAATCAGGCACCACCCCAGGTGCAGAGACCGCATTTCTGATGGGAGAACTTAGTTTGCGCACTGCCATCGGTGGTAGTACCTTAGGGGCAGAGCAGGTTTGTAGGGCAGCCCTCTACGGGACCCAACAGCAATGTCCAAGGGTTTTACGGTCAACAAACTGGTCCACTGCAGGAGCACCATCACACCAGGCAAACAGGCCATGATGTGCAGCCAACAGAGATAAGAAAGTGTGTCATACCTCAGCAATGCGGCCCAGCAAGACTCTCACCGATAACCCTGTGCAGCTGCCACGCAGCCAAGATCGTCAGGCAGGGGGCTGCACCATGGCCCAGTCACACCGCTGGCCCCACATCAGGCCCAATCCTCAGGCCTTAAGCGATACGTGGATGGGACGGTCAGGATTCCCACAGAATACTATAGCCCTCTTTGTTGCGGTTGCCCAGTGCATTTAGGGGCAATTCGGATCACATTAGGGGCAGGGGATACACCACTCGGCCTGTCAGCCCTGCACCTCTGGCTCCCCCACAGCCCCTATCACTGCGGGGACTGCGAGGCACGTGGTTGTTGCCAAGTGCATTCCTACCTTCCATGGTGTCACGGCCACCGGGAGCAGCCAAACTCAGACCCCGTATTCGTTGGATGGCCAGGGGAGGGTTCTCCTATGCCGCAATCCCCATTAACGTAGTCTACGCACCCACCAGACCCAGGATCAGAGAGCGTGGCCACACACCCCCACTGGTAAATTAAGATAATCAAACTCTATGATCTCAGGAGCTAGATTACTAAATTGAGTGTTTTAGGATCTGAGTGCCTGATTTGTCTGTAATTGGGAGTGAGAAGGCACGGTCCGTTGGGGAGCTTCTCGTGTGGACTACTGAAAGGTCTAGTAATGTTGTGAAACAAGGTTTAGTAATGTTGTGAACCACGATTTATGAGCCCAAGTAGGAGCTATTAGGATCTTTGTTAAAGAAGTCGGCCTGAGCTTCCGAACCAGAAAGGGAAGGAGAGGGAGAATCTGAAAAGCGTAGGCAAATACCTTCGGCCACCTCATCCATTTTGTAATGCCCTTGGATAGTGGCTGTGGAGACCTGTGGGCAAAGTTTGGCCATTTTTCACTTTCTGCTGTGGCAAAAAAGTCTATTTAAAGGAACCTCCGCTTTTGGAACTAGGGTAGGATGACTTGTGGGTGGAGTTTCCATTTATCTTGAATTCTTGCGGGATTGGGATAGAATCATCCTATTTGTGTGTTTAGGATTGCCCCTTGGTATGGTTGAACTTGTAATGGTTGCAGGTGAGACTTGGGAATGTTGATAGCAAAACATTAACTGTGGAGAAGATCTATTGTCATCTGGGTGTGTTGTTGGCACTGATGAAGAGTGCTGGCTTTGATGAGTCAGTCGTCCAAGTATGGGAATACGTGGACATTTTGTCTGAGCAGATGAGCTGCAACCACTGCTAGGCTTTTGGTTAACACTTGAGGTGCGGTGGTTAGCCCGAATGTCAGAGCTTCAAACTGGTAATGTTTGTCAGCTCTGACAAATATTAAGATTTTGCAATGAGCTGGATGTATTGGTATGAGGAAGTAGGCGTTCTTTAGGTCTGAGTTGCCATAAAGTTGCCATATTGAAGAAGCAGAATGACGTCCTGTAAGGTAACCATGTGGAGGTGTTCTGATAGGATGTATTGTTTGAAGGGCCTGAGATCTAAGATTGGCTCTAAGTACCTGTCGTTTTTCAAGATTAGGAAGTATACAGAAAATCTACTCAGGGTGTTGCTCCACGGGGGGAGGCACCCTTACCTCCATCACTGGTGTTTTTACCTCTGTAGGAGGCACAAGAGTAGCCCTTGGCGTAGGAGTACTGACCTGGCCGTTTTTGTTGGGAGGTGGAGGCCTCCGAAGAGGAGTATTTTGAGCCTCCATGGTAACTCAGGCGTGAAAGAAACTTGTAGCAAGTGTTTGGAGGGCTCCCATAGCTTTGACCGTCTCAGTATCCTTTTTTTATATTTTCTAATGTGGAGTCCACCTGAAGACCAAAAAAGATGGTTCCTTATCAAAGGGCATGTTTAACACAGCTTGTTGAACCTCAGGCTTAGACCCAGAGATTCAAAGGCAAGCATGCCCCCAAAGTAAAATACATGTGTTGACTTCTCTGGCTGCGGGGTCAGCAGCATCTAATGCGCACCGTATGGAGGTGTTAGTAATAATTTCCCCCTAAGAAACAAACTAGTGGGCACGTTTGTGTATGTTCCACTAGGACATATTGGAGTAGATCTTCTATTTCGTCCCAATGGGTGCGGTCATAGCGTGCTAGGAGTGCTTGCATGTTGGCAATACGCCAATGTTTGGCCAGCTTGAGCTGACACTTTTCCCCACTGCATCTATTCTTCTACTCTCCTTGTCAGGAGGAAGGTTGTCTCTACCCTACCCATTACAAATCTAGCCCAAATAGGGTCGTTAAATGCCCAGTGCAGCTGTCCTATGCAGCTATAGAGGAGTTTGGCACTGGTTCACCCTTCGGCCGCCACCTACCCAGTTGGACATCGGACATTGTTTTCCTCGTCTCCCCTCCGTGATTCATTGTCTGCCTCCCCTTTTTCCAGCCTGACCTTTCTGTATCCCCGGAAGTACCTTCCCCCTTGCTGTTTTTTTCTATGTTATGCTATGCTTTAGTAACTCATGTAACTATGTTATACTGTCTCCCTTTCTATGTTATGCGACGCTCCAGAAACTGATGTAACTATGAAACAATGTCCTACCTCATGTAAAGCGCACTGATAACTCCGGGTCTAGCCAGCGCTATATAAAACTTTTCAAATAAATATGCCATCAGTATGCCTTAGCATGCCTTTTAAAATGGGCAGGTATTGGGTAACCCTATGAGCGTTGGAAGGCATGTCGAAGAGGAAGTCGTCCTCTAAAGGCTCTTGATGGAGCTCCACATCAGAAATGCATCAGCCCTTGCTATAAGTTCCTGGTAAGAAGTGAGAAGGGGGAGGAGAAGGGTGCGCAGGATAAGGATACGGATCCATGTCAGCAGGAGGATCGGTGTCATAGGTGTCCCAATGGACATTTCCCTGTGCGCCGCCCTACCCAGCAGTATCTGACAGTGGAGAGACTTGTGGTGAGTCATCTAGTTGCTTGCCTGAAGATGGTGGTTCAGGAGAGTGTGATAGTGGGGGTGAAGGTGGTGGGGGTGAAGTTGGTGGAGGGTGGAAGGAGTGGCAGCCTTGTCAATAGTCTTCATCTTACAAGGAACTGGTATGTCTGAAGCCTCTTCAAAGGTAAGCTTCCTTCTAGGTGGTGGAGGAGAGGAAGCTGTGGCCAGGATTCGTCGAGTATACTCTTCTGGTGTGTGTCCAACTTTTCCTGTAACATATACAGGACTGGTTCACCCTGTGGTTTGGGACCGGGCTTGGAACTCAGCTTCAACATTTTCGGCTTCAAAGCTTCTGGTTTTGAGGTGGAATGGGTACGCGGTGTCAAGGTGGATGATGTTGACTGCCGGCTTGGCATCACAGATCGACCCAATGCCTGTTGCTGGTCTTATTACGAAGAAGCTGAAGTAGATTGTTTCGGCTTTGCATGTGCTTTCGGAGCAGAGCACAAAGGCAAGGGCGCGTGCGTAGCGTTTTTCTTGCTGTGCCAGCAAAGGCTAGACAGCAGTAGTAGCCCACGCACATGGGATTCTGAGAACAGAAACGCTGAAAGTGATTTGGCATGATTGGGCTGGTAGACATGAGCAGTGGCAGCCGTCCTCCTAATTTTTTGAGCTGGCATAATATCCTCTATTTCAGAGTCACCCTCAAGCTTAAAGCTGGAACTTTCATCGACATAAAACGTCCCCTCCTTGTCGACCGATGGCTGCTCCTGGGCATGCGCCTCAACAAATATATCAGAAGTGTAGTCGTTGGCTCTGTAGGACATCTCAAGGTGGTGAGCTCTATGATTCCGAAGGGTCTTTTTGGAACAGAATGACTTTGTTGTGCTAAGGGGACAAGCATAAGTTGCACTGCGAGTGTTGATCTGTGTGAAGATACTGCAGGTGGCAACGGGGGCAGAACCAAAAGGGTGTGCGTTCCATTACCAGTGGAGCATTTTTGAGAAGACGGGTAAAAATGTGAAAGGTAAGCCTCGAACGGCACTGTGCCAAAGGGGCTTTGGTCGAACGGAGTCGAACCGGTGGAGTTTTTGTAAAAGGAGCAACTGGAGAAGAGCGAACGATAACAAACTGAAGAACTGAACCGAAACAAAGTCGAAACACGGATCGGAGGTACACATGTCCGAACCAGATGGTGGAGAAAAAACTATGTTAGATCTGGCACTTTTGACAGGTTTACCCCTAAACCTTTTGCCTTTTGCCTCCTATTTTTCAGACCCTGTTTTTGTTGTCTATAGGATTGTGGGCACTTTACCACTGCTGATCAGTGCTAAAGTGTATATACTGTCTGTATAAATTGTGACAATGATTGGTTGACAATGATTGGTTATCCATGATTGGTTATCCATGATTGGCATATTTGATTTACTAGTAAGTTCCTAATAAAGTGCACGGTGTGTGCCAGGGCCTGTAAATCAAATGCTACTAGTGGGCTTGCAGCACTGGTTGGGCCACCCACAAGAGTAGCCCTGTAAATGTGTCTCAGATCTACCACTATAGTGTCTGCGCACGCAGTTGTGAACTGCCAGGGTTGTCCTGACAAGTGCACCCACTTGCGAGGCCCAAACCTTCCCTTTCCTTACATGTAAGGCACCCCTAAGGTAGGCCCAAGGTGCCCCCTTGGGCAGGGTGCAGTGTATGTAAATGCTAGGACATGTATTAGTGTGTTAGACATATCCGGATAATGAAATACTGTCCATTTCATTTTTCACTGTTCAAAAGGCTATCTGTCCCATAGGCTTATCATTGGGGTTGCACTGTAAAAAATGTATGTGTGGAACTTGCAATAGGGACAATGTTGGACTTGGCCTTTTTTCCCCCAAAATGTTTCGCTTTTGACCCCCTCATCTAGATTGTCTCCCCCATGGGATTAAACCTGTATAGGCCATGAGTGGTGTGAGACATCTTGTGAAAAATGTAATTACCTGAAGTAATGTGAGC
The DNA here is from genome assembly GCF_964261635.1 of Lissotriton helveticus. Taxonomy (NCBI): domain Eukaryota; kingdom Metazoa; phylum Chordata; class Amphibia; order Caudata; family Salamandridae; genus Lissotriton; species Lissotriton helveticus. Next base: position 1,586,019,212 of record NC_136061.1, on the reverse strand, counting down.
ACTTGTAAAATCCCTCATTTTAAAACTGCACCCCCATTTTGGAAATGTACCTGACTGAAATGTATTGCTTTTAAAATGGATGCCATGGTCATGGGTTTTGCCACTGGACTGACATAGGTCAGCGGTCTAGATAATATTACCCAGCTACCCCTAGCTTTTGGAGGGAAAGCCTGGCACCCAGGGTGCTCACCCCCTCCCCTAGAACCAGTTTAGGCTAGATGTGCCAACATTCTAGAAGGTCCTGGCACTGCCTGGGAGGAGGGTATAAATAGGGTGAAGTGTCACCAGAGAGTCAGTCAGCGCTGGGACAAGGAAGGGAGGGGACCTGTTGTGAGGTGCTACCGCCACATGGGCCTGTGAGCTGGGCCCTGCACCCCTATAAACCCCCCCCGCTGCTGTCCCCATGGGCCCCTGACAAGGGAGGGCCCCTACCCAGGACACTGACGCTGTGGGACCTTGAATTACGTCAGCGCTGAGGGAAAGAGGTGCCCACATGAGGAGGTGAGGAGCGTGCCCCTGGGGCTGGCTGTGGAACTATTCGCATCCCCTCCGTGAGGAGCGCCTGTCAGACGCTGTTTGGGGAGGTTGGTGCCCCCAGGAAGCTGTGGCCCCTGTGGAAGCGCTGGACTGGGAGGAGCTGCCCGGGGAGGATTGTGCCCCCGAGGAACTGTGCCTCACTGACCTGCCTCAGTCAACCAGCCCCTGGACTGCTGAACAAGCAGTGCGCTGTGAATAGCGCCATAGCACTGAGAAGACTGTGAGGAAAAATAGCGCTAATCTGCCCCAGAACTGCCGTGTGGGCGCAGGGAGCAGTGCGCTGTGAATAGCGCTGTGGTGAGGAGTAGTGCGCGGTGGAAAACGCTGTTTCCTGAGGAGACTGTGGCAAGGAGCAGTGCGCTGTGAATAGCGCTGCCTGAGGAGGCGCGCTTTTGTCGCTATATAAATAATTAAAAGGGAGCCTACCCCTTGTCTTTGCCACGCGCTGCGTGGTAGCGCCGGAATCCGCCGCCGCCGTGAGGAGACCCCCCTTTCTGGGGTGTGCAGCGTTGCGGCGGCCCCCGATGTGAGGAGAGGGCCGCCGGAGTAGAGAAAGGGCCGCGCTGGGCCCGAGAAGCCAGCCTCGACCTGCCCATGCGACGGGGGCGTCCGGCCGCGTCATTGGCCCGCCCCCGCCAACGCCGCGCAGGGATTGGTCGCCTGCCCGGGCGGCCGGGAAGACAGGAAGAAGCGGAGTCTAAGCCCCGGGTCCCCGTGAGGTAGGAGGGGGACCCGGGTGAAGCTTCGTTGCGGGGCTCCCATGCCAAGGAGGGAGCCCCGAGAGGAGCAACCGGAGCGGGAGGCCACCCCGCCGGTCTGTGTCCCCACGCGAGGGACCGGTGAGGCAGGCGGGGCCGGGGCACACTGTCGGTGCCCGCCCTACCTCCCGGCCTGAGGCGCCCGGACTAGAGCAGCTGCGAGGCTCCCGTGCAGTCGAGGGAGCCCCGATTGAGCCGCCCCGACCCCCCAGGGAAGAGGAAGGAGCCGGGTGAGTCCCCCAGAGGGGAGTAGAGTTTCCCTCTGCGTGTGTTACGCCAGGGGGCCTCGAGGCACATTGCCGGTGCCTGCCCCTACGCCTTGCAGTCCAGGTCCCCCCAGGATAAGAGGGGCCTGGGAGAATCGGAGGTCGCAGGAAAGTGCTGCAGGACCCGCAGGGCTCCCAGTTGGTCAGGGAAGCCCTGCAATTGAGAGCACGTTGCAGCAGGGGCATCGAGGCACATTGCCGGTGCCTGCCCCCACCGCAAAGGAGGCCCTGGACAGCCCGGTGAGTGTGGGCAATAATGTACAGTGTGGGGGGTAGAGAGGGCAATGGGACACAGGGTCGGTGTCCGCCTCCCCCCCCCCTGCCTCTATTGACTAAGTGGGGCCCAAGTGCCTAGAAACCCACTAAAGGCTGTTGGTGACTGCTGCCTCAGAGCCCCAGGATACCAGGGAGGCGTACTGAACTGCTTATAGAAGCCCTTGCTCACCCTAAGGATCACAGGAGGGAGGTAGAAGGTTGTAGTGGTCCCCAGGGAAAGGGTTGTCATATACAGCCAAGTGAGAGGCCCATTGGAATGCATCTTTTTGCTTGCTGCCTAATTTTCCCTGGAGTGTTTTAGTCCTGACATCCCACCTCTATATGTATGCCCCGAGGAGGGTTGCCCTAGGTTAATGGTAGAGGGAGCCTACCCGTTTCTGTATAGGTGTTCCTTATCTATGAAGGGGGCCCTACCTGATGTTAATGCTAGGCGATGTATGTTCCGCCTGACATTTGATACACCTAGCCGGTGACATGCCTGATGAAATGCCATAGTTACCTGTTGCCAGATGGTCCCTGAGGTTAGGCCTGGCTCTTAGGTTATTGGTTATACGTTTATAGTGAGGCCACTTTCCTATCTAACGGTTAATTGCATGTTTTTGTGCCACCGTGCAGGTGATTGTACCTTTTATTACAGGTGCTCCTATTTATGAGGTACTATGATGCCCTGATGTTTTCTTTTACAGGGGTGGGGATTGGCGTCCTAATGCATGAGGTGTATTTATGCATAATGTTGTATCTTACATTTTCAGCCAACCCCCTAAGGATGAGAGCCTGAGTTGGCCCCGCCAGATTGGCCCCAGGTCTAATGTTTTATTAACCATCCTTTTTCCTTAAAGCTATGGACTCAACCCTTTTTATCCCATGTAAATAATCCCCCTCTGAAGTACTTGGCTCTGGTGCCAGTTGGCGCCGTGTTATGATGACACTGTCGATGCATTTTTGCCTTGCAGGTTGGAGATACTAAACTACTTAATTTTCCAACTCAAATTGGTGTCCTGCCTCTTTTGTGGTGTGCCTGGTGTGTTGACTGAGGGTACTGCGTGAGTGCTTCACATGTCCTCCAAGTTTGGCCTGCCCGCTTGATGCCATGCTACCCCCTTTGAGACTTGGGCAACCCCCATTTCCAACAGACAAGATAAGAAAATAGAGTTCTGACTTTCTGAACTATTATTAACGCACCTTTTGTTGGAGGTGGTTTTAAATCCTGTGTTTGAAAATGCCACTTTTAGAAAGTGGGCATTTTCTTACTTCACCATTCTGTGGGCCTATGGCTGTTTGTGTATTCAGAGTCTGGTGTGTGAGTGGCAGGAGCTGAGATGTGCACTCACTCTAGACAGTCACGGAGGGGTGACTCATCACTGGCCTGGACAGATCTGGTCTGTATTTAGAGGGGTGGGAGGAGTTGTGCTTACACCTGAATAGTTGTTTCTCCTTCTGCAAAATTCTGGCTCCGCCCCCTGTAGTCATGCTGCACCAGTGAGGGCAAAACTGGTTTGGACCTGGTTCAGACACCATTGCCACAAAGAGAACAAAAACATTTTGAAGTATAAGTATTACATCTAAAACCCCTGGACTTTAGATTACTTCCAGGAACAAGAGGACCCTGCCAAGAAGAAGAGCTGGAGAGCTGTAAGATGGAGTACTGCCCCTTTGCTGTGTGGCGTTGGCCTGCAGTTGCTGCTTCTGTCTGTGGTCGAGGAAAATAACTGACTCTTTTTGCCCTGCTGTTGTTTCCTACTTGTGAAGAATTCCAAGGGCTTGTGTGTGCTGGCCTCCTGTTTCTGAAGACTTAGGGACATCAAAGTCTTCATCCTGTGTACTACATTTATTTTTTTATTTCCCGGAGCTTCACACGATCTGTTGATATTGGCCTAAACTTCCTTGCGCTGCTAGGGGAGTTGGTGTGCTCTTTCAGAAAAAACTCATTGAGTGCTGCACTGCCAATGCCCAGCTGAGGAGGTGCTTATTGAATTATTCAGCGCTGTGAGTGCCATGATGTCCCCCCTTCTTTTACTACAAAGAAAAACATGTGTTGGGCACTTTGCTGTTCCTGACAGGAGAAGCGTGTGTTTGCTCTGCTTCCTGATCAGTGCGTGTGGAGCGTGCTTTCAGAGGCACAGTGGTGGGGCAAGAGTTCCTGGTCCAAGGAGCACTCTGACCTGGGAGCGCTGATTGAGCCTGCTTCCAGTGCATTCGGAGCGCTGCAGGGCTCCCTGTGTTGTGGGCAGTGGAGGGGAGAGTTGGCGGATGGAAAAGTGTTCTCCCCGTCCGTTCGCCGCAGCGGGATATGAACGCTGAACAAAAAGATGCTTCCAGATGAGAAGCGCCGACTACCATGTATAACCCCCCTCGAGGAGACCCACCAGCCGACCTGGAGGGTTGGCTGCCGGCCACAAGTCAAAGATTCCCCTAAGTGGTCCCGCCCTCGTTCCTTTTTCAGGCGGGACTGTGACTCGGAGGAGTTCCATCTGTTAGCCTGCTGCAGGCCGGGCCAGCGAGGAAGGCCGAGCGCGTTCTCCCCGACCTGCAGCATCAAGGTCATCCTGCTGGAAGCGTGACAAGAGACCACCAGCATCAAGGCGAGACCAGAGTCCTGCGAGGGCTCAGGATCAGCGAATGGCCCGCACCTGGGGTAGGGACTCTTGTCTTTGCTCCCGCTGCGCCGCAGTCTCGCTGGCAGCTGTAGGGAAGCCGTATATACCCACAGGAGACCTCAAGGGAGGTCCCAGCTGCGTGGCTCATGGAAGTGGGCACCTGTAACCAGGTCGCTGCGGTGACTTGTACCGCAGTATCCGTAGTGGCTGGGCAGATGGCCCAGCCGCCTAGGAAAACGGGAGCACCATATAACTGGTAGTAGGTGCACAGAGATCTGTGGCCTACGGATATATGCTGAAATACCGTACCCTATGGCCTACGGGCTACAATTGCCATTCCTGCATCCCATGGTGATCTTGTGGGGGGAATCTATGTGGTATCCCCCTTACCTACTAACTCATGCCATAATGTATGTTGGGGTGACATGAGCAGCACAAGGAAGGTGTTGTTTCTTATATTGTTGCCATAATATTTTCAGGACTTGCAGAACTTCTAAGTAAATGATTTACTGCACTAATGGTGGCAAAGTGATCATGATGCATATGAGGTTATGACAACCTGCCCTACGGCACAAATATTCATGTAATGGTGATCTTTTGCTTTATATGCATCTTTATGACAAGCGCCTAGTGGCGCACTGATTTAAGTGATATGGTCTAATGTGTTTTACATGCTACAAAGTGATTTATGGTCTAATGTGTTTTATGTACGAATACAAAGAATTCTTTTGATATAACCTTGTGTGCAGTTTCTTTTTGTGGTGTGCCTAGTATGTCCTTGTGTGTGTGTGGTGTGCAAAAGCTTTACACATTGCCTCTGGAATAAGCCTGTCTGCTCTGCCAAGCTACCAAGGGGGTGAGCGGGGGTTATCTTGGTTGTGTAACTCCCTTACCCTGACTAGAGTGGTGAGTTATTCCTGCATACCCTAGCCAACCAGATACCACATTTCTAACACAATCTAACAATTGAGTCAATGCCCATGCGCATTATCAAAGAGAGGAGAAGTCACTTGACCTTGTGACTTGAAAGACTTCTTCAAAGAAAAACTTGCCCAACTTCAAACTCAACACTAGATGGCAGGAATATGCAGAGCATGTGCATCTACAGCCACATATGTCAAACATATATTTCTGGAGTACATTTAAATGTCCATCAAGTGGACAAGTGGTTATACATTTTACTTGTCCATGTCCAATGACAAGTTAATTTCCCTTTAGCTTGAGGTTTAGAACCAGCGTTTCCAGATCCTGTTTACAACCCAACAGACAGGGTGGCATAAAAGCTACATGGTGTTTTAATGGTCTGGGGTCACTGCTTGTGGTGGTTTACTGAAACTAGAGGGACAAGGATTCAGCACCACTGCTAAAGAGTGGCTCCCTCTAGTGTGGGATCTATCCAAGATATGGTCAATCAGTATGGTGGCTTTTTTTTTTATAGAGGTAATCTTGTGAAATAGGCAATACATTTTGAAAACACTTTGGGCACGCAGAGGGAGCTAGTGTAAGTGGATCAGAGTTGAGGTGGTTTAGTATTTTGTTGCTCCTCTTTCATGAGATGGAGGCATCCTAAAAGACTGCTTTCAAGCAATCCAGGCAGATTCTTGTAGACCTGTGAGGCAGAGTTGACATGTGGTAGAATGAGACCACAGAGCCTTTTCTAGAATGTAATGAGTGACAAGTGAGGCTTTAGCTTGTATACAAACAATCATTAGAGGCAGAAGGTCTACAATATTTTGACAATGAATATTTCAAGCTCTGCTGTGCATTAATATGGAAGCCAAGAAAATAGGCATATATTACAGGAAAGGAACATTTGTTTAGATCAGTGGGATCTAACGTAGGTCGAGTGGGCCCAGCTCCAGCCAGATTTTCAGGGTATTCACAAAAGTTAAACGTACACTGAATCAATCTAAATGAAAATCAGTTTCACAGTCTGAGGTTATCCCAAATCTCAGACTCTGATCCTGTCTCATGGACCAACACTGGACACTCAAGATCAAGTTGCTTAGTATCAAACCAAAGTGAATGTAAAACACAAATTAAAACTTATCCAAACATACATATGCCTTTAAAGATTTATTACAAGATTTTTTTTTTAAAAGCCAAGCCAGTATCAAATTTTCAATCAGCTTATATAAAAGTACAGAATGAAAGAAATGTTAACCACAAGAGGGCACACATTCACATTAAATGAGCCTTATGGCCATAGATTACAACCTCAAAAAACCGAACTCCATCCAACACCCCTCTATCAAGAGACTTAAACAGTCTGCACAACAACATATTCTGAAAGCATTTCTCTGGCACAGCAACAGCGTCACCAAGGGCAACACAATGATTCTTTTTTATTCGCTCACAAGCACAGATAAGCAAGTGGCAGAACTGCCACCGACCCATTCCCAGTAACATGTGAAGTGCCACTCTCCTAGCAAACTTACTTTTTATGTTGAAGCCTGCCAGACAGCACAATTGTCTGGTAAGAAAGAGGTATTAGAAAGATGTTAAAAACTGACCTGGAAAGCAACTCCACCCATTGCTTTCCATTGGCTTTTTGTTTTGTCACTATTTTCGGGATTTCTATTATGGCTTTATTTGTTTTACCCTGTTCATCTAGTCTTTGCCCCTCCTGTGGAGCACAGCGTGTTTACCATCTCTCTGATGGTCTCCTTTAATCATTCTACCAGTTTCTGCTTTTCTGGAATTTATTTTTATCTTTTTCCAAAGGCATTCCATGAGAGTGCATGTGTTTCCGCCATTCTGTAACGTTTTCCTACTTCTACCAGCACATTTCTTTTCATAACATTATAAAAGTTCTACTTTCAACACTTTTTTCCTATGAGCCAGAAGTTTTATATAGGTTAACCCTTCCAGTTACTCTCAATTTTAAGTCATTCCATCTAGCGCTTTCCTGTATGTCCATGTGCATATTGCATTTCGTACCATTAACACTATCGTAATTAAAAAATGTATACCACGCATTTCGTACGTTTTCAGTGAGAGTGCATGTATTATTACTGGAGATGGACGTTACTCTCGTAATTGCACATAGTTTAACCACGCGGAAGTAAGTACCCAAACATTCTGTGAGATTACATAGAATTACGTGTGAAAACTGATTCGGCACTTAGCTCTCTTTTCTTAGCACTAAAATGGATTGGAGAAATCACGCTAAATACAATAGAACATAAATAGCACGCAGCCGCTCGCTAAATGTGCTCTGGTGGTAGGATTTTGCTCCACCTTACCCCAGCATTTAGCAGTAGTATCTTAGTGCAAAATGCACCCCTTCTGTATACTATAGGAAATAGCACATTGGAACCCTACTGAGATACAGACCCTATCCACCACCTTTTGGGCCTAGTCCAAACATTAATACTATTTGGGTGGATACTTTCTACTCTCCAGATATATCCATCGTAAATAATCCATGGTTTCCTCTCGCTTGGTGCCCTGCTCCCTTGCTTCACATCAGCTACCTCTTGTGGGTGACCTGTATGACAATGGTACCTTTAAGCGCAGCTCTTCTATGGCAGATGGGAGAGACTCAACTCAAATGGATAATTTTATATTCCATGGCTTACACAGCACGCTATGGGTTACCTTGCCTGCTTATCCCGACGAACCTAAGGAATTTCTCCCTCTACATTAGGCCTTTCCTCTTCAGATAACTGCAAACTGGTATCAGGACTGTCACATTTCTTTGCAACAGTTGCCTTCTGGCGCAATGAAATTGAGAGCTGCCTCGGAGCGCGACTTAAGATATTCCATCCCTGAGACAACCTGGGATTATTTCCATATGCAAACCAAACTCTACTCTAATAACCATTGTCACAAATTATTACTACACTGCACATTTCTTCATTGGGCATACTTGACCCCAAAGGCCCTGGCTCAGTTTGACACCACTAGGCTGCACCAATGCCCCAAATCAAAAGCAGAGGACGACGATTTTGCACATTTATCCTGTAATTGTGCAGTGATCCATTCCTTTCAGAGGGAGGTTTACTCTAGGTTATCTCTCATGATAGAACAAACACCTAACCCAGACCCACTGAAAGTCTTACTCGTTATGTTAAACCTATTCCCCTTCCAGTACGGTGCTTCACTGCCATTGCGCTACTTCTGGCCAAAAGAAAGGTGGCGTTACATTGGGGCAGTAATACCTTCCCCACTATACCCGCCTAGCTGATAGATATGTCATACGGTCACATCTCTAACGAATTCTGCACATCTCTACAGCCCATCGCTTCCAAACGTAAGGACATAGGGCAGCCGGTTAGAGATGATCTTTTAACCATGGATCAAACTGGAGAACACACAGAGGCAGACTGAACCTTTCTGTCCACATCCAGTGCTATGAACAATTGTGCAGACTGTTCATCATCTGAATTGAGTCGCTCTGATGTGATGTCTTTCTTTAAAGTCCCTTGTGTTTTTATGAGCATTTGTCTCCTTGCCATCTCTTTTCCTGGGAAACAACCTTTACAACGCAACTTTTACAACGCACTACCATTACAACGAAACTTTTACAACGCATCATCCATTACATCGCATGCCATTACAACGCAACCATTACAACGCATGACACTACAACGCATAGCACTACAACGCATAGCACTACAACGCATAGCACTACAACGCATAGCACTACAACGCATAGCACTACAACGCATGTCATTACAACGCATGTCATTACAACGCATACCATTACAACACATACCATTACAACACATACCATCACAACGCATACCATAACAACGCATAGTACCCGTACATTAGCCAACACTTACCCTACTGTTGCACCCCCTGGAGTTAGAATAGTAATTTTTACCCCTACACTATCCAATACTTACCATACATGCAATGTAATGGTATGCGTTGTAATGGTATGCGTTGTAAAGGTAGTATGCGTTGTAATGGAATGCATTGTAAAGGTAGTTTTTTTAAATTCATTGTAATGGCATGCGTTGTAATGGAATGCGTTGTAATGGATGTTGTGTTGTAAAAAATGTGTTGTAACGTCATACATCCCTTTTCCTTCATATTGCTACCGCCCCACCTATTTATTTTGCCTATTGCATTGGAGTGCCAAGTATTGTGTATTTTTTGCAATGTGTAGCTTCTGTGTTTCTTTTTTTCTTGCAAATGATAAAGAAAAAAAAAATGCTACCTGCAATAGAACATAAACAGCAGCGTGAGCAGCCATTCACACTCACTAAATGTGTTCTCGCAGTAGGACCATTTTCACTCAAATTACTCTTAATTACGCAAAGGGGTGTAATAGTGGTATTATCGGTATTTCCGTGCTATAGAGTAACGCAGAATTACCAACATTATTCAGATTACTCCGCCATAATTAAAATTCCGCCCAGGCCTAATTCATACCATTTACTGTGTTTTTGGGTTCACTCAGCCATTTCTTTTCATTTCATTACAAAAAACTGAATTTTTCATAATTTTGTCCTAACAGTAGCTTTTATAAACACTTTACATTTTATAAAGCAAAACTGAACTCACATACAAGTTATTCTGTTGACATTGTACAACAACTGGAAAACTCAAATCAGTAGTATAAATCGCTAAGAAACCCGAACTTTGCAATCATTACCGTCACGAAAAACAAGGAAAAATCTGATTTTCAATTCCAAAAGACGACAGACCTTCAGTGTCTCGAAGAAGAAACCCAAATCCACTTATCACCACTCTGAAATTAATAACTACCATACACCGCCTGAAAAAAACTGATATAGAGACCAGAGCTAAATAAATACAATAATCTTCACAGGTACAAACAGCCCCAGTTTTCAAAATATGTAACTTACAAGCAGTCAAACCAGTGCACCACCACTACATCGAAAAACCAATAAATCAATTAGATCATTATGTCAACATGCAATGAGGTAGAGGTGGTTCTTGCGACCAAATAGCTAGGATATCAATTAGAAAAGTAAATCTTTCAGGACAAGTTCATGGCACATTTAGGTAATGGCAACATAACTTAGAAAAAGCTGATAATGTAGTTCCAGGCAACAGACACATACAAGTTAATTAAACAAAGAGAAGCGAATGATCATCTTTCCCATAACATTTATTTCTTACTTCAAAGAAGGCGGGTCTATACAATTGTTTTAGGTATCCATATGGGTCAAACCTTCAAACAATTAATCAAATTAGGAATCCTGAAAGTCTGGAATGGATCAGTCCACAAGGACCAAACATCATACCACTGCTGCTTCTGGAAAAGTGAGGACATAAATATAAGCCAGTTGTGGGTAAGGTATTAAAGACAAAGGTGCAAGAGAAGTGGGTAGCTCTACAGATGCATCATGAGGGGATGCAAAGCTGGTTGAACACAGGAAATAAGGTACCAGAACAATGTGAGAAAAGCGGTCTAGTTCAACAATATGTGGGAAAAGAATAAAAACAAGACTTTGGAAATAGATTACGCAACATCAACTAAGTACAATATGGGTAGACATGACAAAGATGGATCCTACAAACAAAACAGAAATATAACAGTGAGAATAGTACAGGTTAAGAGAGGAGCACAATTTAAAAATAGCAAACAGAAGAGTGATATAGCAGAGGACAACCAAGTGGCGTTTCACCAGTGGTCATTCCTCACAAGGAGAATAATGCACAAAAAAGGACTTGCAGCTGATGCTACTGAGTCTGATTTATACCAACCTGTATAACTGCACTAAACCAGCACGTGTTACCGATATTCTTCATCCCAACTGGCCAGTTGTCCACTCTTCTCCACTCGTTTGGGTTTGGATGATCTCTCCACACTTCGCAGCGTTTCCTTTTGGAGCGGCTTTTACTTTCATTGATTTCAGACTCATAGGTCCTGCCGCAGAAACAAACAAAGGTAAAACATCTGTGTTGGCCGAAATAGAAGGAAAAAAACTGGTTTGCTCTCTTGGATGAGTGTTGGGAAAATTGGAGGAGACCGCAACTGGACAATTTAAAAGCATGTTATGTTATAAAAAAATTTCCAACATCGAAAAGTGGTGACGAAAATGTAGCAACATTGGACAGAAAGCCTGCGAGCAAGTCAAACAGAATCTGTTGTTCTTCCAAACTCCAAATCCCCCTGCCAGTCAGACACTCTTATATGGTACTCAGAGGCTCTGTATAGTTATAGGAGGCTGGCCAATTATCTAATGCAAAGCGCCTCTACTGCTGTGAAAGACAAAATGCGCCCTTCTATGCAACTGCCACCACCATGATGAACACTGATACAACTGCTGGCTGCTATCGTCTAGTCAGGGTATCCTTGTACCAGAAGGCTATTGTGTGCCTGCTTTACTTTGCCTTTTATTCTGAAAGAAGAGGTAACCTGTGACTGCAGTTTACCACACCCTTTACCCAGTTCATATCTTAAGGTTACAAAGAGCAGTCGCTCAGTCTCAATCTCAGTAGGATGCTTCCTAAGAAAATCCTCCCACCGTCATTGCCTTAGGTTCCTCCTGAAACTATTAAGTGATGCCTTCAATTTTTCAGTGCTTTGAGATATTGCCAATCTCCAAGTGTTGTCACTCTCTAAGCGCTTTCAGATAACCACCAACAAGTTACAAGTATCAAGAAACTTCCACGATTTTATGTGTCTCAATGCAGCACAAAGATTTCCCACACATCAATGTTTAGCTGAGGCAAAGACGACTCTCTCTGCAGATGATCACTCCACATTGCAAGTCTGGGGGTGAAAGCCAAAACCAAATCTCCCATTTGGCCTCCTCATCTTCCCAATCATTTTTACAGTGTTCCACATACTTGCCAGTAATGCTTGTGGGTGAGGCTCGCAGGCAAGGTTTATCTGTCAGTTCTTCCAAACCTACAACTAAAGCTCTGTAACTGCAAATGGATTTTTCATTATATTTTGCTTAGGATGAAGGGCAATTAAGGAATGGTTACATTTGCTCCTTTCTTCCATTTACTTTCACATTCTAGTTTTTAATATCCAACTCCACTACATTCAACAGCACCTTGGGTCTCTCCAACATCAGATCATAAAAGCATGGTAACCTATCCAATGCACTTCCAAAGCAATACAAAGTCATTTGTAGTGGCCTAAGTCAACACTGTTCATATACATTTTGGTGTACAAAAGCTGATCAACCATGCTTTCACAGCCACTTCACATTAAAAATATCCACCTGGTAGCTTCCACTACCTATCAACTAGCTCACTGTACAAACTTAGTAGTGCCTTGCATGAATTTGCCTCAATTAACCAGACATCCTTAGTCACCGCAAAAACTCTGCGGGACTTTAAAAAGGAGAGAACATCACAAGGTAATGTCACTGCAAAAAGTGGTTGTCGATGTGACAGAATCGATGTAACCCAGAAGTGTCTAGTGAATGTACCTGCAAGGGTCTCGTCCTTCAGCTTCTGGATTTGTAGAGTCCCGTAAACTAAGAGCGATGGCTGCTTGAAGTGCTTCTCTATCATTTTTTAAGTCAATCACAGCTAGAGGATTACAAAGACTGTATTTTAACAGACATTAATTAAATAACAACGCATCTCACCCACAGAGTAAGACCCCCTTGAAAGTATGAATTCCTAAAATTATTTTTAACTTTCAGCATTTATTTATTTTACAAATTAATGCCATTTTATTTTAGCATCGTATGTTGGAATTCTTAGAAATGAAATGAAACTAATTTGAGTTTAAAAATGTACTACACTGAGTATTTCATACAGACCATGCAGTTGGTATAAAAGCAAGTCAATCAAAAATATACTAATTTTCAAAGCAACAATATTAAACCATGTAAGGCAAATTACATTCTAAAGTTTGATTGGATTATTAACACAACCTCCATTACACGTCTTCAGAAAGACAGTCTTGCTTGTTATTGTTTAAACTTTTGAAAGTATGTTGTTAAATATTCAGACAAATGCACTTTTATTTTTACACTTTAGTTAAAGGTCTAGAGGTACAAATACCTTGGTCAATATAGCAATACTTTTTTGTGTCACAGAATTCGAGTATTACTCCATACATTAACAGGTAATAAGAATGATGATCAAATAGCCCAAAGTGTAGGGTTGCTGCGTGTAGTAAGGTGATGGAAGCATTACAAAACACACTAATTCTTTTCTCTTCCATTTCATAGTGTGCTTATTCTGACTTTTTGGGTTGAACCAAGGACACCAGCAGCTTCAACAAGACTGCATTAGGTACCCTTAAAGCTTAAACCAGACTCTGATCTAACAAAATGGGATTACAAGCCTAGAGAAAGACATGCTGCGAGTTGCCGCTGGTGAAACATGTCTTGGTTAAATTATAACTTGTGTAGACTATTGGGGTACCAATGGAGTAACTGTCTTCAATAAAGGATTTCTTCTATATAAAATAAGGTGTTTTAGCTCATTTTTTTACATCACTAAATGAATTTTTAACAGAAATAATTACAAGGGTTAGTCAACTCAATTTATTTGACATTACTGAAGGTATTCGGTGAAATACCACCAAGGAGAATTAAGTGCCATCTTCCAACCGTGCAAGGAGTATGCTACCCTGTAAGCATCTATTCTTGGCATGTACTGCTGTAGATTCATATGCTTTGCAAACTCCTGCCATCTAGTGTTGGGTCCGGATGGGTGCAAGTTTTTTTCCTTTGAAGAAGTCTTTCGAGTCACGAGGTAGAGTAACTCTTCCTAATAGTGATAATGTGCATGGGCCTCAACTACATTGTTATAAAAAAAATCTCGCAGGCGGGTGAGAATGGAGTGCAATGTAAGTGTAAGTAAAGAGATGTCCATGCATATAAAAAACAGGAACTGCAATGGCCGTAGGTGTTCGGAGAGGAGAGTGGGTGCATGTGAATCTACAGCACTGCATGCCAAGCACAGATGCTTACAGAGTAAGTAACATAATCAGTTCAAGGCATGTGTGGCTGTAGATATAAATGGTTTGCATAGACTGTAGAGTAGTGCCGGCTAAAGCGGTGGCTAATCTGTGGGTACTACAGTTGTTTGAAAGAGTGTACGTAGCACTGCCTGACCTACATTAGCTTGTTGACATGCTAGAACATGCACACAATAATGCTTGATGAAGCGTGTTCTTTAAACCATGTAGCTGCTTTGCATATATCAGCTAGGGGGATGCTGCCCAGGAAAGCCATAGAAACTTCTATTTCAGAAATAGAGAGTGCTTTAGAGGGTTGTAGGTAAAGTCCTTTTGGCTTTAACCTAACATGTCTGAATACATTTAACTATCCATCTGGCAATGCCTGATTTTGATATGGACTTTCCTGTATGAGAGGGCAAAAAAGCAATAAAGAGTTGTTTGTTTTTGAAGAAGTCTTTAACGCTTTCAAATGTAGTACATAAGGGCTCTTTTAAGACCAAATGTATGGACAGCCCTCTCCGCAACAGAGTCTGGTTGAGGAAAGAACACAGGTAACTCAATTGATTATGGTAGAAATTAAAGATCACCTTTCAATGGAATTTTCGGTGGGGGCGAAAGACCACCCTATCTTTGTGGAGCTGGAAGAAAGGCTCATTCAAAGTTAGTGCTTGGGGCTCACTAACACGTCTTAGTGATGTAATGGTGACCTTCCAAGATGAAACTTGAAGGGAGCAGTTATATAGTGACTCAAATGGTGGACCAATACGTCTTGTGAGAACAATGTTAAGATTCCAGGTAGGAGCATTTGGGACCTGTGGTGTAATCACTCTCTTAAGACCTTCCATACAGACTTTGATGACTGGTACTTTCAACAAAGAAAGGTGTTGTCTTTATAGCAAATAGGCAGCCACTGCATCCAGATGTAAGCAAGGTCAGAAAGGTGTATTTGCAAAAAATAACAAACAGTATTTTGTATTGTAGCATTAAATGGATAGACACTCTTATTGTGACAGTAAAAAACAAATCTTTTCCATTTAGCTGCAGTGCATGCTCTAGTAGTAGGCCTGCAAGCTTCTTTGCTAATGGTTATACATTCAGATGGGAGATTGAGATAACCAAATTCTATGATCTCAGGAGCCGAATTGCTAGGTTGAGTTCCTTGAGATTTGGGTTCTGAGTAAGAAGGTCCAGGTTCAGGGTAAGCTTCTCGTGGGGAACTATAAATAGTTCTAGTAGCGTTGTGAACCAGGGCCATCGGGCCCATGTGGGAGCTACTATTCTAAGTGTGAGAGATGTTTGCCTGACCTTCTGAACCAGAAATGGAAGAAGAGGGAGAGGCGGAAAATGGTAGGCAAATATCCCTGACCACTTCATCCATAGAGCATTGCCCTTGGATAGCAGGTGTGTGGACATGGAGGCGGTTTGGGTAATTTGCATTGTCCACAGTTGCGAACAGATCTGTTTGTGGAAATCTCCACTTGTGGAAGTAAGGGAGGAGGACTCTGGGTTGGGGGTTCCGATTCGTAGACTTGTTGCTGGATTCTGCTGAGTTCAGCAAAGTAGTTGTTCCCACCCAGGAGGTGTTCTGCTAACAGATGAATGTTGTGAAGTAGAGCCCAACGTTAAATGTTATGACCAAGGAATGATAACTGTAGAGAATGTGTGTCCACTGGTTTTGTAAATAGTACATGGATGTCATATTGTTCGTCCGGACTAAGACAACATTGCCGATCAGGTGAGGGGTCAATGCTTTCAACGCTAGGTGTACAGCTTGAAGCTCTAGATAATTGATGTGGAGACCCTGGCGTTTGGTGTCCCAGATACCCTGGACTGTGAGACTCTCTAGGTGAGCAACCATTCCTGTCATTAACGAGTCAGTTGTCAGGATGATGTGGGGAAATAGGGTCTAGAAAAGGCCACCCCTTTAACAGGTTGTTTGAGTTTCACCACTGCAAAGGGCAAAGAGTGCGGCTGTCCATCACCACTAGATCTCCCAATTGACCCCGAGACTGGGATCACTGTAGTGCTAGACATTCCGGTAGAAGACACAAATGTAGTCATGCATGTGGCACTATGGCGATGCATGGGGCCATCATACCCAGTAGGCGCATAACAGTTCTGACTGTCAGCGGTTGATTGGCTTGGAATCGTGATAGTAGCATTTAGACATTTTGGATTCTTGCTGTCCTGTCTTGGGTGAGGCTAATGCCAGTGGTTTGTTTAGGATAGCCCCCAGATACGGTTGAACCTGTAACGTTTGAAAATGAGATTTCTGGAAACTGATGGTGAAGCCTAGATGATGGAGCAGCAGGTCTATGGTATTTTGAGCGTGTCGCAGGCAGGGAGAAGAGTGCTGGCTTGGATAAGTCAGTCGTCAAAGATACGGGAAGACATGGATGTTTTGTCCGCTTAAATGTGCTGCTCCAACTGCTAGGCATTTGGTGAATACTCGAGGTGCAGTAGTCACCCCTAATGGGAGGACTTTGAATTAGTAATGTTTGCCTACTATCACAAATCTGAGGTATTTGCGATGTGCTGGATGTATGGGAATCTAAAAGTTGGTGTCCATTAAGTCTAAAGCTTACAAAGTTTCCTTGCTGGATAACTGGGATCATATCTTGGAGAGTGACAATATAGAAATGCTCTGACAGGATGTAATGATTTAAGGGCTGCAGATCTAAGATTGGCCCCAAAGATCCGTCCATTCTGGGGATTAGGGAGTAAAGGAAGTACACACCTGATCTGATATTTTAGAGGGATACGTTCTGTAGCTCCTTTAAGCAAGGGAGCTTGAACTTCCTCTTTGAGTAGTGTGTGGGGTTCCAGAGAGAGCCTGTGAGAGTGAGGTAATAATAATAATAATAATAATCCACATTTGTATAGCGCACAATCACCCGTTAGGGTCTCTAGGCGCTGGGGGCCGTCGGGAAGATTAAGCAAGCTATTGCCCAGAGTCGCATGGTGCTGGGCTAACCTGCCGCCGGAGCCGGGGATCGAACCCTGATCCCCAGATTCCAGTGTCAGTCGCCCTGGCCGCGGCGCCACACCTCTCCCTGGTGGAGTGTTTGGTGGTATGGTAATGAGTGTCAGACAGTAACCATGTCAGATAATGTCCAACACCAACTGGTCTGTTATTGATTGCCATGTGGGAAGTCAATCTTGTTAACGTCCCCCAAGAGGTGTTAAATGTTTGGGGGAAGGAAAAGGAAGTCATTGTTTGGTGCTGGGTGTGGCACTACGTGGGGGTGCACCTTTTCCTCTACCTTTGGTATTGATGCACCCATAGGAACCTCTATAGCAAACTTGGAGAGAGGAGTTGGGACCCTGGCCACAATGGTACAAGGTAGAGGCATCTAGAGAGGTGTTTTTTGAACCCGCTCGTTAGGTGGAGCAGCGAGGTGTTTTAAATTTGTCCATAGACTTGGCAGTCTCTGTATCATTTTTTTTATTTTTTCAAGGGCCAGGTCAACCTAGGGACCGAAAACATGTTCTTTGTCGAAAGGGACATTTAATAGACTTTGTTGTACTTCTGGCATAAAGCCAGGTATGCGGAACCAGGTATGGCACCACAGCAAGGTACTGATGTTAATACCCCTAACATCGGTATCTGCTGAATCTAACCCCATTTCTTGTGCTCCTTTGGGAGATATTGGAAGAGTTCCCCAATTTCATCCCAGTGGGCACGGACATATCTTGCAAGCAAACCCATTGAACTGGCAATATGCCAATGGTTGGCAGCTTGAGCGTTCACCCTTTAACCGGAGGTGTCAATGAATTTACTTTCCTGAGGTGGTGAATCACTGGCAGCTTGTGAATTAGCTCACCTGAAAGAGTCTGTAACAAGTGAGTCTGGAGGAATCTGCCCCTGTAATTGCAGATCAGATGGAGAAGCTTTACATCTTTTATCTGCCCTGGGCATGATGATCTTGGCTCTAGCAAGGTCTAAAGTTGTCACCTGCATCACTCAACATACCCTTAAGCATAGGGAGGTATTGAGAGGTCCTATGTGTGGAAGAGAGTGTTTTAAAAAGGAAGTCCTCGTCTAGAAGTTCCTTGTGTAGCTCGACCTCATGAAAAGTAGTGGCTCTAGCAATGAACTCCTGGTACGATGTGGTGTCATCAGGAGGAGCTGGACAAGCGAGGTACAAATCTGAGTCAGTGTCCCCTGGAGGGTCTATATCATATGTTGTCCAGAGGTCGGTTGGTGGTGGTGGTGTATCAAAAGTATCATCCCTGCACATGTCCACCTGTGTAAGAGTGTGGAAACCTTGAGGTGTTATATCCAAGTGATCTCCATCAGAGGGTGTTGGAGATAGTGAATGTGGTGGAGGTGGTGGGGTGGGTGGGGGGGGTGAAAGAGGTGGTGAAGGTGGAGGTGGTGGTGGAAGTGAAAGTGGCAAAAGACTAGTGGCCTTGTCCTTCGCCTTCTTGTTTGGCCGGGACCGGTATATCAATAGCCTCTTCAAAGAAGAGTGGTCTCTTCGATGACGGTAGAGCTGGAACTGACAGTCTGGCAAGAGTATGCCCTGTAAGGAGTTGGATGTTTGTTTGCTTTTGACGAGCCTCCAGTTTTTCTTGTAACATGTGGAGAATAGATTCCACTGGCTTGCCAGGATCAAATTTCGGAGACTGTTTTGAAGGTTTTGGTGACGAGGTGCGTTTCTGTTTTGGTGCCGAAGGTCCAGTTGGAGCCAAAGATAAAGCTCTGTGCCAAGTCAACCTTTTGTACTGTGTTGATGGCTTCAGCTGGTGTTTCAGTGCCGGGTCTGAGGGTGGGGTATCCAAAACAGTGTTTCTGTGCTAACCATGGCCTGAAGGCAGTGGTGGTCCGTGGGCCTTTTGTTTGGTAGGGGTCGAATGTCTATTAAGTTATTTGAGATGGGGTTGTGGAACAGGGGCTACCGTACTCATGGATTGTTGAGCCGGTGAAATGTCCTGCATCTCCATTATCAAGCTCATGGTCGGAGCAAGAACTGCCCTCAACGGAGAACACCTCTTCTTCCACTACAGATGATCCAGGGAGATCTTCCTCCACTTCCTCAACTTCTTGATGTCCGAAGATGTGGAAGTGTCTTTGATACTGCTGCGCAGAATCTCGAGTCAACGTACCAGACTATCTCTAGGAGTCTTTTTGGAGCGGAAAGATACGCCTCACAACCCTCCTCTCTGTGTTCTGGTGGCAAACGCGGGTTTCAGTACAGATGAAGGTCAGTCTGTGGGTATTTTGCGTGGGAGTTCGGGCAGAAACAGGAAGGCGTCTGTTCCATCACCAGCAGGGCATCCTCTGGTGAACTTGATGTAGATTGATAATGGAGGCCCAAAAGGGCAAGGCACTTGAGGGCCGCAGTGGAAGTTTGTTGATTCGATGATCGATAACATTTTCTATTTCTCGATACACAAGATGGAATACCCAATTAAAAACAATATTGGTGAAGGAGAGCACAATATGAACAGAGCACCTTAATGGTCTCAACCCTGAGCACAGGCAGAAACGTCTGAACCAGGGGGCGAAAAGAAAACAACCTAACAATGGAGTTGATGCCCATGCGTATTATCACCAAATGGAGGAGTCACTCTGCCTCATGACTCGAAAGACTTCTTCGAAGAAAACCAACTGGCACACATCCAGACCAAACATTAGATGGCAGGAGTATGCAAAGCATGTGTACCTACAGTCACATATGCCTCGAATGAACATTAATTTACAAATAGCCCATTGTGCTATAGTTACCTCTGCAAAGATCACTGTGCAACCTGCAGGTCACTGGTGTGGATGGTGCGATATTTTAGCAAAAAGATGGCTAAGTGAGTTGAACATTCCCCACTGACATTACCTTGGCTAGGATCTGCAAAATACGAGCGAGTCAATGGAACAGCAATTTTTACTAAAGAATTTAGAAAGCTCAAATAGGTCTTACAAATCGAATTTTTGGTAAACTGAATGTGGAGTCTGCCCATCAGAGGTAAAGGAAAGTGCGTTCTGATACATTTTGGAACACTTCTTGTTTTAGCCCACATCATAAATATAATAAAAAAAATACTGGCTCTTCTACTGGAATGTCAGGCATTCAGCTCTTTTCCGTTATTCTACACTTCTTGTACTGTTCACACAGGAAAGCAAATATATACTGTCGGCAAAAATACGAGACACATAATATACAAGGGCATTGCAGCCTATGAACCTCTGCAATGCAGGTCAATGGACTGTCATAGTAACGCTCCGAAGATGGAAAATACAGGAAGCTAACAATGTGGAGAACATTTTGCATCAGAATGTTTCTTTTGAGTATGCTTAGCCTGTACGGGGAGATACAGTTAAGGGTAGTAAGATTAACAGAACGGAAAACTATTAGGTCAAACGCCCAAAACATAGTTTGAAAGCCATAATTTCGAAATTTAAGTTTGAAAAACATTAGTCTGAATACAAAAATTCTGCATAAAAAATTAGTTCAAGATAAATTTAAAAAATGTTAAAAGGTTTTACAGTGTATTTAGTTATTGTTAGAGAAATGGCTTGCGTTAGGAATAGAGAGTTGTTTAGGGTTAGGATAAAGGATGAAATAAGTGTTAGCACTTAAGTTAGAGCACGGTTTACCTTAAAGGTACAGCAAGAGTAATGTTAGGCCTTGGAGTAGGGGTTAGGCTTGAGTTTATTATTTTGGTTAGGAGTAGACTGCACGGGGGGTTGTTATGGTACTTTACAGCACAGTTAACTGATGGAAATAGTGTAAAAAGGCAGGGACAAAGATTTTTCTTTAAAGTTAAAATTCCAATAAATTAACAATCGCATATTCTGCAATTCATTTTAGACTAAGTTTCTTACTTTCTCTTTTGACTTTTGGCTTTTTAACTTTCAATGTTGGGCCTTCAACCTAAATTGGAATATCATCCCTCTTCATTGCAGTGTCCTCAGCTTATTCACCCTAATACACTGACTCTTTCTGTGACTGTGAAGAAGAGACGCTTGCTGCCTACTTAACTACCAAAACGTCAGATTCTCCAAATAAAGACTGAAAAGTACAGCATCCAAAATAGCAACGCTGGCTGAGGGCTAGAAATGTCCCTTCTTATGTAGCATTAGAGCAGGACGTGGATTGACACTTACATGATCGGGCCTGCTTGCCTACGGCGCTCCCTTCGCTGGCTGATGGTTCTGCGGCTTCTGTGTCCAGGCCCAGCTCTTTCGCACTTTCCTCTGTGAGCAGACTAACAGCTTGCGTGATGTCCCCATTACTCGCCTTGAATAAAGCACATTCAGACATGAGCACTGGCGTCTCAATGAAAAACACAGAGTAAAAACGAATGTTCCATAAAATACATTTATCACCATGAGTGCGTCATTGTTAGCTCAATTAGCGACAAAAATATTCTCTGTTTTTTGAGGTACACAAAATTAAAGAATAAAACAAAATAAAGTAAAAAAATAAATTAAAGAAAAAAAAGGGGGGAAAAGAAAAAAAAGGGGGGAAAAGAAAAAAAAGGGGGGAAAAGAAAAAAAAGGGGGGAAAAGAAAAATAGAATAGTCTGGCCTTTATTTGTGGTCTGAGTAAAAGCTGCTGCCGCTTAGGAAATCACCACTTCAATGTAAAATAAGGAAATGACTGTACATAACTTTAGAGTGGATAGCATGGAACAGGATTTTCCGGCATTGGTCTCAGTGCATACCAGATCTCCAGGAATACCACTAACTATGTAATCACATTCCATGTAGATCTATCATTTAGAATGGTCTCATATGGATATCTTGAAAATGTGTCATGAAAGCAGTCCTCCTTGGCCTATACTGGACATCACTTTCCCAAAACTATTTCAATATATCTGAAGACACTTCAGCAGTGTTGTTTAGAATTCGAGAAACTGATTTTAATACAGGTAATATGCAAGACACACATATAAGTAAGTTCCACAGCTCTTGAAATGGCTATAAATCTGATTCACAAGAAAAGCAGACCAAAAATTCCAGTATCAGTGACCCTGAAGTGAAGAAATGTGTCTAAGAAGCGCTGCTTTACAGGTAGCACATCGACCATTTTGACAAT
Source organism: Lissotriton helveticus (assembly GCF_964261635.1). Taxonomy (NCBI): domain Eukaryota; kingdom Metazoa; phylum Chordata; class Amphibia; order Caudata; family Salamandridae; genus Lissotriton; species Lissotriton helveticus. The sequence goes on along the minus strand of NC_136061.1, from coordinate 1,585,996,880 downwards.
ATTTTAACAAACTGTTACAGTAGTGTTCTTATAAGAGACTCAAGTTCCTCCATGTTTTACAGTCCCACATCCTTGTGTTTTGAGGTCTTGCCGAACAGCCAGCGCAAAGCTATTGTGTACCAACACTGGGATTACAGGGCACCCATTACTTACCACTTGCCGCTTTCACACGGTCATTTACTTGTTTCTTACTCAAAGGTTTGCATTTCCTCTTCTCTCCTTTGTCTCTCCCCGGAAGCATAACCTCTTAACCATCCTTTTGATTGGTTGGCTTGTATGCGTGCACTGGTCACTTTAACTGAACTATTTTTTTCTTCTTGGCTAAGCAGTTCATTTGAGTGCGTCTGCTTTTCAGATTTCTCCTGTGTGTGCATCTCCCCCTAGCAAAACTCGGCGTTGCTCTCTCCCTCATGTGCTGCTCTCTCTCGTGTGCTTCTCCCCAATCTCCCTCTCACATACTCTTGCTGTCTCCCTCATGAGCATCTCCAGACTCGCACGTTGCTCTCTCCCTCATGTCCTTCTACTTCCTCATGTCCTTCTACTTCCCCACACCCTCTATTGCTCGGTCCCTCGTGTGCTGCTTTTTCAAGATCTATTCGCTTTGCCAATGAATGTTTACAGGGGACTGAAGCTAAAACGAATGTAATGAACTGATAACAAACATTCATTCACAAGCCTGCGTTATACACTGCATTTGTGTGTGGCTTGAAAACTGCCCTCACACGGCTACAGCACCGCGAGAACTGGCCTAGGAGGGTGAAACCAACCCGGCTGTAACCACCTACTTCGTTTTCTGGGACGATAACGTATCTGTGGGTAGCGCTGTTTTTAGCTTGCCGTTTTCAATGTGGGTGTGGGGGCGAGGGAAAAAGTACTTTAAAAATAGATCAGCAAGGCATGAGAAACGTGGCTGCTGCCATGGGCATCGCAGGGCTGGCTGGGCAACTGGGCCTGGTACAGCGTCTGTAAGTGTTACACTACTTACCATTCCCAGATTACCTGTCTGATGTAAACATAGGAAAGGGATCTTCCAATCTGCCTTGCCCTTTTCAATACACTACAAGTCTTTCCAACTCCCATTACCAACTTCCATTATTTTCTGCAGTTTTCTTCCAATACTGAACGAATTTTCCAATGTGCTTCATCTTGTACTGGTTATTGTTGCTAATGCTGCGAATGATCCTTAAATTTGCATTATCTTGAGCATAACGTTTTAAGTACGTCAAGAGATCTCAACCTTTCATTATCTTGCGCATCTCTTCAGTAACGCGTCAAGAGTTCGTCCAACTTATATTGTATTCTATAGTGCTCTTCTAATACTGAAAGAATGTGAAAAGGTAGCATGTGCACCGTGGCACCATCACACGCGCTACTACTAAGGTTCTCGTCCCAGCAAACACCCGAACATAAGTGGGTTCTGTTCCTCAGCTGCCCGAACTGGCATGAGGTTAGCGTTTACTTGGGAATGGTTCAGGAATAGTCAGATAAGTGAGTGCAAGAAAAAAGATGAGCAGCAAAAACAGACGGCATATAACAAATCAAGTATGAACAAAATACAACAGTGCATGCAGCATTACAAATTAAACACAGACCTCCCCAAGATGGATGTTACAAGTGTGCAAAGGCCTAAAAACTTGCAAAACAGCACTCACCCTGGTAGGAATTGCTGTGGAAAATTCCACAGACTGCGCATGCAGTTCTACTTCACAGGCACAAAGGAAAAGCATTGTCTCTGGGTTTGCAGTAGTTATCATTTGTTAAATCATCAGGAGAACAGGGCAGATGGTGAGGGCAGATATTGAAATGAAAGAACGACACTGGTTACATGGTCAACGGAGAGCGGCGTACGGTGGGTCCATGGCTCAGAAGGATAGAAGGGGGCACTCGTAGTAAGGGATACACACATAAGAATGATTCTGTGCCCTCTTGTTCGTACACAAAACCCAAAACAAAGGTACAGCTGAGATCGAATCAGCAGACAGTCCCTTCTTTGCCTGCTTCATTTTTTCTCTCATTCCTCCTTTCCAATCCTGCCTCTTTAGAACAGCAGTTTCTGCAGTGTCCCCATTGTGATCAAGACTGGAGTGCTGGCTTTGATGTTGAAAAAAAAGGTGAATCGGTTTTTTTTCTCAAAGGTCCTATATTCCTTCAAATCAGAACAGCTTCAGGCAGTTCAAAAGCACTAAGTATGTAGTCATAATGTGTAGCCAAATACCACTTTGGTGGCTTAAATTAAGCAGTGACCTAGCCTAAAAATCATTATTCTAACTTGTGGGTTTCACTAATCTTTCTCTCAGTCACCAGTATATGTGCCGCCGCGCCCCCCCCCCCTCCTTAAGAGGCTGCTAAAGGATGGCCCTTATGGCAAGTAAACAGGTGTCTGATTGTTTGAATTTGTGTCTGCTTAATTATCATATAATAGGATTCCATAAAGTTTTACTTTTCTAATCAAGATGCTGACTGTCTTTAGGGAGTGGTGGTGTGAGAACACATGGGCAATGTGCCCATCTCACCCACCACAGGCAGGCAAACATACCCTACGTCTTCAGAGCTTACGACTAAACCTCAATTGCAGGCGAAGTGTAACTAGTGCCAGCAATCTGGATATTCTGATTATCTGTCCAAATCCTAGCATTCTAAAGGTGCTGCTGATAAACATTGAGGCATTTTTCATTACTACCACAATGTGATACAGGAGATAAGAAACTGAGGTTTAATGTAAATGCCAATATTCCACCTAGTCCTTCCCGAGGGTGTGAATACAGAACGGCATGCCGAGGGAAACATTTGTGTAAAAATGCTTCCCTTCGGCCTGTTTTTTCACAGTTCACCAGCAAGAAATAAAATATTATCGGAAACAAAAAAAAATGCCCCACAGACTAAAACGGCCTGTTTTACCAGACAGAGAGCCATTTTAGAAGTCAGCAAGGCGTGCTGTATTACGCAGACAGCAGTGATGACTAGACCAAATTGAGTTTAACAAGACTCATTGCTACCGTAGATAACTACTTTTCAGCATAAAATGGCACTACGAGGAACATTTTATGAACATACCACTGTGGAGAAAAGCAGTTGAAATGAACTGAATTTTTAAGGTCATCATAGCACAAGCAACAAGTATTTGCAATGCAACAGGTCTCCCAATTGAAAGATGTTTTGTAAATGACAATGCCTTTTATTTATGTGTTTAAAAAACATGCAATAATGAAAGGCATTGTCATTTACAATATCAATAGGTCAAAGTTTCTAAAATGGGAGACCTATTGCATGTGCCCCAAGCTGCACTTTCCCGTTAATAGAGGCCACTCCCATTTCTATGCACAAGACATGTCCAAAGTAAGGTCAGCGGGAGTTAAGTGAAAGCGCGGTATGGGGCACTTTTACCAAAAGAAACCATCTGCTTGTCAAGTTGGCAAATAAATGCTTTTTTGTGAAACACCATGTGAAAACGCGCATGGCGCCCTGAATGTTGCAGGAAAGCATGTTGTGACTGCAGTAGGAGAAATTCATTAAAGAAAATAGTACTTCACAGACTAAATAAGGCGTACCGTGTAACAACCGAAGTAAAAGGGTCAGTCCTCATGGGAGATTACAAATAAAGACAAGGCGGTACTAAGGGGGGGAACAACAAGCCTATTAACGAATCAGAAGCCAGCATTTCGAAGGACAATGACACAAGCCAATGACAAATATGGGCGGAGAGTGGGTGGTGCTTCAAGTCCATACTCCAATACAGCATGCCTCGCAGAGCAGCACATGTGCTGCCCAGGCACGACCTAAAAATATAATTGAGAAAACAACATATACTTTAAGGGGGGAGGGTATCTACAGGATATTGTTTAAGAATTGGTAAGGGATTAAGTAGAGACTATGTCAGTTTTAGATTAAGGGTTACAGTTGAGATCAGTGTAAGGGCAAAGCGGATGATTAAGGTCACAATAATTTTAGTATGGCCCCAATGCATTTTCTTTAAATAGGAATTTGCTGGAGGATTGACAGTGTGGTCTAGCGTTAATAAAAAATGTTTAATTTTTTAGAAATCCTACTTTGTTCTTCATAATGATTTTTCAGACGAAATGCATGGTTTCACTTCAACATACTCCCTTGTTCAGCAGGTGCCTGCCGCCTATTACACTGGATTGCCAATACTGCAGTTCTTGCCAGTCTGCCACATGGAGTTTCCCTCGCCCAAGCAGGTTAGCCATTCAAAACATTCAACAAAAGCACACAGACACTCCTTCCTTGTCCCTCTGGCTCCATAAAGCCTCCGTGTGTGCTGCTTACTCTTGCCACCACTCCGTGTTCCTCATCCTGTACCATAATGAAGTTGGATAAGCCACTATGTTGTAACACAAGCTGTAGCTTTCATCTCTAAAATGTTTCTGATATTTGATCAAGTTACGGTTTTGAAATAAGGCATAAACAAATGCAAATCATGTCGTTTCCCAACAGGTCAGTTAGTGTCAAGCATTCAACCTGGCATTTAAAAGTAGGGGCTTTTTGAGGCTGTTCACAACTTAAACACACCTTCATCAGATTGTAAGAGACGATATACAACTGGAAATTGCACATTTTATTAAAAAGTCAACAGTATATAAGGCACGCAGGCCAAATGATACACGACAGAGCGAGTCCTTCACTCTAGATCACCTAACATGAACAGGTGCATGTTAATTCAGTAAGCGTGAGTTGGGCAAACTCCTAAGTCACTAGACCCAACAGGCCCTCAAGGGGTTCATATTCCTAAAAGAATCCTTGAAATGTGTCCTTTTAGGTCGAAGCCTACCAGTTGCACAGACATCTTCGTGACATTCCGAAACCTTCCCTGGGAATGCATTCCTCCAATTGTTTGACATTGGCTTTGTGATTCGTAACTCACATTTGCTTGCTTTCTGGTTGCTTGCTTTATGCGTTTTAGGCTGTCCAGCACGTCTTTGTCCCTCCTATTGTCCCTCCTATTGAGCATAGCCTGTTAACCATTGCTCCTTGTAGTCTTCCACAAGTGCTCGCTTTCAGTAAATGGCCCTTTAAATGTGGTTCTTATATGGTCACCTTTGCTGTACATTAGACCAAGATCAAATTCAGGCTCCGTCTTCCAGGGAGCTTAATGTTTAGATTTCTTTCTCCAACTTCAAAGTGTGAGGATTTATAAGACAATCCTGCTGGGTACCCATGTGAGAGGAAAGGCTATAGGATGTTATTTTTTTCTAGCACACAACAAAATGTAAATGTCTAAGTGAACTGTTTAAATATTTCAGATTCAATCACAATTTGAAAAGCACAAACGAAGCTCTTTAAAAAAAAATCTGATGTGTGGAGGAAATAAATATTTAATATGATTAAAACAAATCCATACACTTGGTGACACCCTTTCCACACCATTTCATTTGAACGCTGCAAGTTATATCAGTAAAACTGTAAGTCTATGCAAATGGATTTGTCATTTCAATTGAAGATGCAATGTCTGTATTGGAAGTGCGCTACCATGCCATGCATACTCCGCTCTACAAAACGACTATTCCAGTCCACTCTACTCCACTCCACAAGACACTATGATATTCTACTCCCCTCTACGCTACTCCACTCCACTGATGCCCTTCCACTCTATGATACTCCACCTAATGAAATCATGACACTGTTCACCACTCCACATCACTTCACGATATTCTGAGACTCTATGCCACGCTACGCCACTGCACTCTATGATGCTTTATTGCACTCAACACTACTCCACTATACAACACTTTACGCCACTCCACTCCACTCCACTTCACTTCACTTCACGGCTTACAATGTCACTCCACTTTATGACCCTCCAGGACAACCTACAACAGTCTACTCTACGACACTCCAATCTACCACGCGACACTCCAATCTACCACGCGACACTCCAATCTACCACGCGACACTCCAATCTACCACGCGACACTCCAATCTACCACGCGACACTCCAATCTACCACGCGACACTCCAATCTACCACGCGACACTCCAATCTACCACGCGACACTCCACTCTCTACGATTCTCCACTCTATTCCACAAACGTTTAGCCAAGCTGAATAGCAGCTACTCTGATGTGCAACACAGCTAAAACACATTGGCAAAGACAATAGCTCTTGCATAGGTGAGACCTATTGGATTTGCCAGTGCTTGTTCACTCTGCACCCAACTCTTACTTTGTGCAGGCCTTACTTAGCCACTTCTAAAGGGGAACTCCATCACCACAATAATTTCCTAACAACCTGGAAGAAGGCCAGGCCTCATAAATGACATGTTGCTTAATACCTTGGCATAAGCACCTTACTAACCTTTAGTGCATCGTGCAGGAATGAGGAGTTCTGGATGCCAGTTATCTCCCTCAGCTGGTTCAACACCATTTGAGCATTCTGAAAAAGGAAACAAGGATTAGACACTGGGAAAAGGTTAAATCCTTTACTCTTGTCCAAAACACGTCCCTCCCACTTTGGCATTGAACACATAGGTCAACGGTTCACGTAATTCAGACGACTTTCAGACAAACGGCCGTTAGCAGATGCGGGTTCATACTTCTAGTGGCAAAAGTGAATCTATGGGTCCTGAAAATGAGTGAACGTCCTCCTCATAGCAAAGGATCAGTTTCTTACTCATAGAAGGGTTAATTAACTGCACAAAGAGTTTGGAAATCTGTTAGCCCGCTGAGAAATACAAATCTGCAACAAGCCCCTGAATCTTTGTTTTTCAACTTAACATTTGAATCAAATAACGATTTTTCTTGACTCTCCAAAGGAAAAAAACAAACATAATTCAACTCGCGAAGTAGTACAATATTCTCGTTGGATGAAAGAATCGCTTTTATTTAGTTCGGAAAAATACAAACATCCGCATTAAAAAGAGAGATTTCCAGAAAAAAGACAACACTACGAATGGAGCAGAAAGACTAAAATACATGCTTAGCGTCTATGCTCGCGCAGTGCCAGCGACACGAAGGAATGTGGAACGGCCGATGACAAAGGCTATTTTAGGCCCGTCTGCAAGTGCCACTTGTGTTTGTCATTCCTCAGTCACAATCAGCCGCCAGAAATACAAGTGTGAGCCACTGAGGAACCGATGCCGGAGGTTTCTCATCTGCTAAATACGGATGTTCGCGACGGTACAGTGAGCTGCGAGACATGGGCAGGGTAGGCGACACAAATTGATAATTCCACATACGCATATACACATCTGGATTTTTAGGGCATGTGGACAAGTGGGCTTGTGTGCCCTGCTGAAGACGGCAAAGACTAAAATATTTGTTATTTATAATAATCTTAGCGAATCTGTACAGATAAGTTAAGAACGGCACGGGTGATAAAAGCCATGATAGTGGGGGGCAGAAAATAAGGACATAGAATACATAACAAAACACTAATTGTCTAGAATACACGTACATAAAGGCAGGGCGCACGTCAGTGATGACACATGGGTCCGCTCAGCAGGCGAAGGGGCGGGGAATAAACACTTAAGTGGAAAAAACAAAGCTTAAAGCTAAGTTATAGTTAGGAAAATGTTATTTATTCTCTCTATATAAACCCAACTTAAACTATAGAAACTCAAGAAATTCCAAATGTATAGTTCCAACTTAAATGCATAATTTTCTCACCACGTAACTTAAATGTACAATGTACTCAGCACCTTCAATTTTCTATAACTCATGCATATACGAACACAATAGTGTCACCTCACTTGCCTCACTACATCAACTAACTCGCCACTCCACCATGCATTGGGATCTCAGAAATTATGTCGTTTGACATGCCATAACTGTTATAAATGCTATGATTTTGCATTGTATAAGTTATATAATAAGCACGGGTATAACCATTGTTTGGAGAAAAGGGGAGTTATAGTTAATGTAGTGTGGAGATTGAGGCGACAAGGTTGTGTATAGAAGAGCCAAAGTTAAACTAAATGGAAGGTGATGCGTACAGTATAAAATTAAGTTACAAGAGGTGGTGAGTAAATTATAAACTGAAGTTGGAACTATAACTTTAGAACTTCTACAGCTTGTATAGTTTAAGTTATGTTTGTACAGAAATAATCAATAACGTTGTTAGACTATAACAGCTTTAATCTTTGTTTTTTCATTAAATTAAATTATAATTTTTTAAAAATAAAAATAAGTTTCAAATCGTAGTGTCGGGTGTCAATCAATTGAGTGTTTTAAAGTGGAGTATCAGAGTATAGTGAAGGACAGTGTGATAGAGTGGAATGTTGTACAATGGAATGGAGTGTAATGGAGTGATGTAGCGTACAGTGGAGTAAAGTGTTATACAGTGGAGGTCTGTGGTGTGTCGTATACTGAGGAGAAGTATCGTAGATTGGAGTGGTGTGTTGAATAGTGGAGGGGCCTGTCGTACAGTTGAGTGTTGTATAGTGAGTGGAGTGTCATGGAGAGGAATGGGGTGTCGCTGAGTAGAGTGTCGCACAGTGGCATAGCATGCAATAGAGAGTTCAGTGTTGTTGAGAGCACTGTCGTACAGTACAGTGACGGAGTGTCTCGTACACTGTAGTGTGGTATGGTGAAGTGCCGTAGAGTGGTATGTCGTATACTGGAGGAGAGTGATGTACAGTGGAGTACTGTGTCATATAGTAGAGTGGCGTGTCATACCGATAGTGTCATACAGTGGTTTAGAGTAGATGGGCATAGAGTGAGTATAGTGTCAGAGTGCCATACATTGTAGTACATTGCTGTTGAGTGGAGTTGCATAGAGTACAGTAGTGTGTCGTACAGTGGAGCAGTGTAGGATGGACTGACAGTGGCGTAGAATGAGGCAAAGTGTCATGCAGTGGAGTAGCCTTGAGTTGAGTGGGGTGGCTTAACAGTGTGAAGTAAAATGGACTGGATTTGCATGTCGTAGAGTGGAATGGAGTAGAGCTGAGTGGTGTAGCGTAAAGTGTCAAACTGGAGTGGGATCTCATACAGTAAAGTGAACTGCTAACTTGTAGACTGTTGGAAAATCTTGCACAGTGCAGTGTACAAGCTGAAAGGAATCATTTGCCAGGTTGGCAGCTCATCATTGCGTCTAGCGCCGCGTGGTTAGCGCGTGTCGTATTTTAACTGCCCGTTTTGTATTTTTGTTTGTTTTAGTTTATTTTCCCTTGTTTTTACCCGGAGGTATCCTCTTAGGTGTCCCCTTACCTGCACATTAATCGGCTATACACCGCTGCTCGAGCAGGTCCGGCTCTGGGGTGGTTGGGGTTCTGCCGAGTCTGCCATTTGGGCGCCATTTTGGGAAGGGCATTGACGCTCTTTCAGCGCCATATTGAGCGTCCTGGTGGGGCGGTTTGCACCTCACCTGGAGGCACTACTTAAGGCGGTCCTCTGTGTGATTTCGCCCTGAAAGGAATCATTTGCCACGTTGGCAGCTCATCATTGCGTCTAGCGCCGCGTGGTTAGCGCGTGTCGTATTTTAACTGCCCGTTTTGTATTTTTGTTTGTTTTAGTTTATTTTCCCTTGTTTTTACCCGGAGGTATCCTCTTAGGTGTCCCCTTACCTGCACATTAATCGGCTATACACCGCTGCTCGAGCGGGTCCGGCTCTGGGGTGGTTGGGGTTCTGCCGAGTCTGCCATTTGGGCGCCATTTTGGGAAGGGCATTGACGCTCTTTCAGCGCCATATTGAGCGTCCTGGTGGGGCGGTTTGCACCTCACCCGGAGGCACTATTTAAACCAGTCCTCCGAGCGCAGCGGGATCGCGCAGCGGGTCGGCCTTCGCTTTGCCAGAGTCCTGCCCGTCTGCGCCCGTCAGCGTCTCGGAGGCGGCGGACGGATCGGATGTCTTAGGGCTCTCCGTAGCTGTTAGGAGGATGGTATACTATTCGTAGCTGGAACTTCGCTCCTTGCAAAATTTTTCCTGTACTTGTCGTTCAGTCTTTCCTGGACGCTACAGGGGTAAGAGGCTTTGCCCAGGATGTGGTTGGGCACCCAGCTACGCGCCAGCTGCGTCATTACAGAGGGAAGAGGTTGGAACTAAACATCTCTGCCTACTTCTAAATACCAGATCTGTGTGCAGACACGCCATGGAGATCTTTGACGTCCTTGCTACGGAACAACCATTATGTCTGATGCTAACAGAAACGTGGTTGGGTGATTCATCCAATCCGGATATCTTGACGGCTATTCCACCAGAGTATAATATTTTCCGCCAAGATAGACTGAAGGGGAGGGGAGGCGGGGTGGCTCTTGTTGTAAACAAGCAGGCTACTTGTTCTATCATTCCGATAGAAACTATCACAGGTTCTGAGTCCCTGGCATTTTCCATTACTCTGGCTCCCCATCAAGCTCTTAAAGGGTTGTTGGTCTATAGACCCCCTGGTCCGGCGGGATCTTTTTTTGATGAACTCCAGGCAGCTGTGGCAGGGCTAGCTTTGAGGACGGAGCACTGTGTGTTGGCGGGAGATTTCAATTTCCATATGGATGAGGGCGAGGATCCAGATGTGATCAAGCTATTTGATATCACGGCTCCCCTTGGTCTGGTGCCTTTTTTATCTGGCCCCACACATGACAAGGGCCACACTTTGGATCAGGTCTTCTCCACGGCCCCGTTAGAGGACATAGGCTTGTCCCGGTGCTCTGGTCCGACCATAAGCTGGCTAGGTTCTGCATTCGGGGTAGGGAGAAACTGTCTAGCACTGTGCCCAGACCACAGGGATTTGTCTCTAGGGCACTTCATCGTGTGACTCCTGAGATGTTAGCTCAGGCTTTTCTCGAACATCGGTGTCCCCTCTCAGGTGACTTAGAGCAGGATGTGGACTCCTTGCAGCTGTGGCTGACTGATAGGCTGAACGATTTAGCCCCTGTGTTGGCGTCTCGGCCTATTTCTAAGCGGGCCTCTGCTCCGTGGTTTACGGAAGCATTGTTCACCTCCCGCCGCCAGTGCAAGGTGGCTGAGAGAGCTTGGCGCTCTCAGTATGACCCGATGGCCAGACTTGCTTATAGGATTGCTATTAAAGCTTATCACCGTGATATCCTTCGCGAGAAAAGGAACTATTTCGCGAGGAGGATTGAGGCAGCCTCCAATTCTTGCAAGGAGATCTTTACTGTGGTGAGGGAGTTTATAACCCCTAGATCTAATCTCTCTCAAACCGCTCCCTCTGAGTCATGGGCCTGTGATCTTGCAAAGTTTTTTACCGACAAGATCATTTTGATCCAGGACTCCTTTTCTGGGAGGTTAGTTGAAGTTCATCCCAGCAGTGGGGTTGGGTCAGATCCATCGCCCACTCCTGACTCTGCCCTGTCTGTCTTTCCGCCTATTTCTCTTTCCACATCATTGGCACTTTTAGCCAACCTTAAATCAGGGTCACCACTAGACCCCTGCCCGGCCAAATTCTTGGCGAGGATGGCGGATGTGGTAAACCCATTGGTTAATCCACTCTTGAACCGTTCTTTGAGAGAGGGGATGGTCCCGCAGGCTTGGAAGCGGGCAATGGTGATCCCCTCCTCAAAAAGCCGGGCTTAGACCCGGAGGCGCCGGCCAATTATAGGCCTATATCGCTTCTTCCAGCGTTGGCAAAAATTATGGAAAAACACGTTCACAGCGTGCTCTCTGTTTTTCTGGAGACTAACGATCTGCTGCACCCTTCTCAATCCGGCTTCCGGCCCAATTTGAGTACCGAGACGGGGCTTTTAGAAGTGTCTGAGGCCATCAAGGAGGTTCTGTACTCTGGAGGCAAAGCCATGCTTGTCATGCTTGATCTGTCGGCGGCTTTTGACACCGTCCCCCATGAGGGGCTCCTCGCCAGACTCCATAACATCGGTCTGAGGGGGACGGTGTTCAGCTGGTTTACATCTTTCTTAGCTGGCCGTCGACAAACGGTCTGGGTCCCCCCTAGCTCCGCTGAGATGCCACCACTGGGAGTCGGAGTTCCGCAGGGTTCTGTGTTGAGCCCGACTCTTTTTAATATCTTTATGACCCCCTTGGCGGCACTGGCGGAGTCTTTTAGGGCCCAGATCGTTTCCTACGCCGATGACACCCAGCTTCTCTTCATATGTAGGAAAGGCGAGGACTTCGACGGAGAGAGCATTCGGGATTGTCTCGGGGCGGTTTTCACTTGGTTTCAGCAGAGCGGCCTTAAATGTAACTCTGACAAGTCGGAGGTGCTGTTCTTTGGCTGTACCGCGGACCCTGATTGGCAGGCATGGTGGCCGACTGATATGTTTCCTCCAGCTCAGGCATCCCAGGTGGCAAAAAACCTGGGAGTTAAGATCGATAACAGTCTGACAATGAGATCTCAGATCCTCGGCCTCATGGGCACTTGTTTCGGCATCCTTAGGATGCTCCGGAAGTTCCTCCCTCTGCTCTCTGAAGAGCACAGGAAGATTACGGTGAAAGCTTTGATTGGCTCCAGATTGGATTATGCCAACGTGCTCTATCTGGGTCTCCCGGATTATCTTGTGCAGCGATTACAGGTCGTGCAGAATTCCGCGGCGCGTGCCATTTTTGGCTTCCGCAGGCGAGCCAGAGTGTCCGGCCTGTTACAGTCACTCCATTGGCTGCCTATCCGGAAGCGGATAGCCTTCAAGGCACTGACCCTGGCCCATAAAGCGCTCTTCGGTTTGGGAGCTAAATATCTCCAACGCAGGCTTGTTTTTTATCGCCCTACCAGAGCTTTGCGCTCTGAATCTTTGTTTCTTGCGGTGGTCCCCCGAGTTAGGAAGGCCCGGATTGGGGGGCACTCTTTTAGTTTGAGGGCGCCCCAGCTTTGGAACACTCTGCCACTGGCCTTACGCAGTACCTCTAATCTGCTGTCTTTTAGGAAAGGCCTAAAAACTTGGCTTTTTACCCTCTAGTTGTGTTATCCTGTTTGTTTCTGAATGTCTTCATCTGTTATGTTTCTTTTATGAGCGGCCACTATAAAGCGCCGGGACACTCCGCTGGAGTAGCCGTGCGCTATAGAAAACAAATGTAACATAACATAACATAACAAGCATAAATTGGAGTGCAATGTACAGTGGCATACAGTGTTGTAGAGAGAATTTGTATAAAGTACAGTGTTGTCAAGTGGAGCGGCGTATACTGTTGTAGACGGAGGTAAAATGTCCCGTAGAAGTGGAATAGCGTAGAGTGTAGTATAGTGGTGTACAGTGGCATAGCGTCTAGTGTAGTAATGGAGGTTCGTACAGTGAAGTGGCGTATAGATGCACATTGGTATACAATGGAGTAGCTTACAGTAGAGTGGCGTAGACTGGAATGAGGTGGAGTATAGTGACGTACAGTGGAATTACGAAGCTGGGAGTACTATATAGTGAAACAGCATGAAGTGGAGTGCTGTAAAGTGGAGTGTTGTACATTGGAATAGCGTAAGTAGTGTATAGTGGAGTGGCGACGAACAGACTGGTATACAAAATATGGTACAGCGGAGCTTTTTAGAGTGGAGTGGCATATAGTGGAGTGTGGTAGAGTGGAGTGGTGTACAGTGGATTAGCGTGGAGTAGCGGAGAGTGATGTACACTGGATTAGCATAGAGTGTGATACCATACAGTGAAGTGTTGTAGAGTGGAGTGGCGTATAGTGGAATAGCATACAGTAAACTGGAAACTATACTGGCTAAGAGAGGCACACAATAAACAGTATATAATATGCACACAAATGACGACGAGATTTTTTTGGCAGACTTGAATGTGTAGAAAATCTTCTTTGTTCTTATTTCTTGAACCACACAGCCAACGCGTTTCCCCCACAAGGGCTTCCTCAGGGCTTAAATTTGAGTACTTAGTTCAACGATACTGTGTGCAAATAATCAGTCTTCTAATATTCGGTATTTATTCCGAGGTTCTTGACATTCTGTCTTCATTGGCGAGTAATCAATCCAATGTTCAATGAGGGGTTGAGTAAAACCACCACAGTCTCCAAGCATCCCAATTAGTATGCAACCAACGACAGTTCATTCCATATCCTGGAATCCTCAATCCAACCGGCGGAACGGCGATCCGAAAGTCGTCTAAATCCAATTCACGAGCCAGGTGCAACAGAGTGGAGTAGCATTGAGTGGAGTGGCAGAGTGGAATAACGCACAGTGTAGTGTTGTAGAGTGGGAGAGCGTAGTGTGGAGGGCCATACAGTGTAGTGCCATACAGTGCAGAATGAAGTGGTATAGAGTGTAATAGCATATAGTGGAGTGGTTTATAGTGCAGTGGGCGTAGAGTGGAGCATGGTAAAGTCTAGTGACATACAGTGACTCAGCGTAGAGTTGAGTGGCGTACTTACTACTCTACAGATCTCTTCGAACACATGAAGAGCAGCTGGAGAACGCAAACTGTTATTCATCAGAATTTGAATTCAGGATCACTGAAATGTGATTGCCATCATCATCAGCCACCTGCACTTCTCCAGTCTTTCCAGCACCTGCTCGTAACCAGTGGAACAATCAGAAGGAGGAACACTGGCACACAGCGTGTCCAATGGCATATGCTTTTCAAGTATTATACATGTACAACTATGAGTGACAAATGCAAGCATCTGTATTAAGTTTAACTTCCAACTGTCCGCACTTATTCCATGACAAATTCTGATTCCACAATGCACCCACACTACAGACATAAACAAGCATTTGCAATGCAATCGGTCTCGCATTAGTGAAAGTTAGAGCTATTGGCATTGCAAATGACAATGTTCTCTAGTTATTTTTTTGTTTGCAGTGGAGTGATCATTTGACCTATCTAAAGAGATAGGAAGGAAAGAGGATGGAGAGAAAACAGTGGAAAGCAGGGGTGCTACTAGTAGTGCTTTAAAAGAGAGGAAAGATGGAGTTTATGCACAAATGGCCCTCAAGCACTGCAATTAAACCAGTGCACAAGACAATAGGAAGAGCACACATAGGAAAGCACTTACCTGAATATTGTATGCATGCTGTATTGTTAGCAACTTAGTAAATATTAAACTATAAATATTATATGTCTTTTATGTGTATGTAAGCGTTCCACTGTCTTATTCATATGTGAAGGCACTAAGAGCAGAGTCGAAGCAATGTGACAATGAGGAAAGGGGCAGAGAGGGAGGTGGGGTGGACAGAGAGAGAGTTAGCATGTGACAGAGTGCAGTGAAAGCAAATAGAGGCAGCTGTTCCTATGCACAGGGTGTCAGGACGCTCGTCTTCAGGGATGGCAATGAAGTGAGTCAGACGGTCCCACCACAACCGGATTAGTTTATGATACAATAATGAGAAACCCTGTGTCACAAAATCAATCACCTGAGGCTCTCTCTTTATAATGGGTTGCATTCACATTGTAGAAGAAAAACAAACAGAGAGGGAAGGTAGGCACAAGAGGGGAATGCAACTCAAGAATGGGGGAGGGACAGTCGCCAAGCTCAATTCTGTTCCACCTCATAGAGGCTACAAGTGGGCAGGGAAAGTCGCGGATCACCGCGAAGCAGCTGGGATCCGTGGAGAGAAGCAACTAGGAGGGTGAAGCGCAAGACCCTGTTCCTGCGCTGGGAACAGCTGTGCTTATGAAAAAAAAACATTGCAGCCGCCATGTTAAAAGATAAACGCGATGGGCGTCGTGTTGATAAAATAAAAAGCGCCGCCCACCCCCTGATGCGGCTAGCATCCTGCCACCGTGCCAATAACCATTTAAAACCAAATAAAGTTCCTGAACACAAAACAAAGAACATGTAACAACAACCGCTAGTGTTGGCAAAGCTGCCCCGGCAGCTTCCTATGCATGTTCCCTGCTGCCCAGGCCGGAGTGAGCTCTACAGGCAAATGAAAAAGAAAATAGTGCCACAAATTAAAAAGCTTTTTTTTAAAAAAAAGGAAGAACACATCTGCTGGGAGGGTCCGAAACCGCAAAAGGCGGGATGAATTAGCCATATTCACCAATCACAAGCAGCTATTTACAAAGAGCATTAACAGGAGCCAATAGAAAACATGGGAGGAGCTTCAAGTCCGTGTTCTTGATACAGCATGTCTCGAAGAGACAGCGCATGCGCGATCTAGGCTAGACCTAAAATACATACATTTCACAATATAGCATGACCTTACACTAAGCGACAAAATAATTCAAGCAGTCAACCCTACAAAAAGAAAACACTTGCCCTGCAACTACTCTGATTTCCATCTACAGAGTCAACGCATCGATGCAATGTGAAAGCGTTTGGATCAGAGACAAAAAGGTGGGGAGTGGGACAGAGAGAAACTAGAGACTGAATCAGTTCAGATAAAACTTGGTAGGGGTCACCTGGGATTAAGAGACTGGGTAGGCACAGTGACCAGAGGGGGCTCGGGGGCACAGTAACCAGAGGGGGCTCCGGGGCACAGTGACCAGAGGGGGCTCCGGGGCACAGTGACCAGAGGGGGCTCCGGGGCACAGTGACCAGAGGGGGCTCCGGGGCACAGTGACCAGAGGGGGCTCCGGGGCACAGTGACCAGAGGGGGCTCCGGGGCACAGTGACCAGAGGGGGCTCCGGGGCACAGTGACCAGAGGGGGCTCCGGGGCACAGTGACCAGAGGGGGCTCCGGGGCACAGTGACCAGAGGGGGCTCCGGGGCACAGTGACCAGAGGGGGCTCCGGGGCACAGTGACCAGAGGGGGCTCCGGGGCACAGTGACCAGAGGGGGCTCCGGGGCACAGTGACCAGAGGGGGCTCCGGGGCACAGGGACCAGAGGGGGCTCCGGGGCACAGTGACCAGAAGGGGCTTCGGGGCACAGTGACCAGAGGGGGTCTCTGCATTTTCAAGAGACAAGGGAATCCAAGATATCTGGGTAGGAACTTGGGGTGTAAGTAATTATACAGGAACAGTGGTTCCTTACAAGATAAGACAGTCATGAACACAGAGATACAATGAAATCTACGTTAAAGGAGCCCCAGGAGGAAAATTATAATTGTATTCACGTCAAAAATAAAGAAACCATAGAAAGTGAGACAGTAGTCAAGAAGAAAGGGAGTTTCAGAACTCAGGCATAACAGCATGTGGACGCAATACAATCAAAGATTAGGCCACAGCCATGTAAATAGAACCATTGCACATATTTACAGTAACTGAATGAACACATCAGTGTCAAGGTGCTGAGGTCAACGGCGTTTCGATCCCTAATACGGTAATTGTATCATCATCAGGACATAGTAATAATGCATGAGAAAGATGCCTGCTACATGGGAGTGGAGATCCACACATCAAGCAATTTCAAGCAATCAGTAAGAATGGTGGGATGATAGGCACAGGACCAAAGCTATATTTGGCCACAGGGAGGACACGGTGAGTGCCCACAATGAGTGTGGAACAGTTATCAACCATCGAGCAAATCAGATTAGGCTACGAATGGGACTCAACGTGTGACCGAATTGTGCGTTCTACCAGGGAATAATGAAATCAATGATAGCGTTCAGCCAGTGAAACATCCACAAAACGTATTGAAAGGGGGGGTCTGGGACACTGGGACAATGGTTTGACACCGTGCACAGGGACAATGGTTTGACGCCGTGCACAGGGGCCATGGGGCCACGCCGGGCACAGGGGCCATGGGGCCACGCCGGGCACAGGGACCACGGGGCCACGCCGGGCACAGGGACCACGGGGCCACGCCGGGCACAGGGACCACGGGGCCACGCCGGGCACAGGGACCACGCCGGGCACAGGGACCACGGGGCCACGCCGGGCACAGGGACCACGGGGCCACGCCGGGCACAGGGACCACGGGGCCACGCCGGGCACAGGGACCACGGGGCCACGCCGGGCACAGGGACCACGGGGGCACGCCGGGCACAGGGACCACGGGGGCACGCCGATCACAGGGACAAGGGGGGCACGCCAGTCACAGGGACAAGGGGGGCACGCCAGTCACAGGGACAAGGGGGGCACGCCAGTCACAGGGACAAGGGGGGCACGCCAGTCACAGGGACAAGGGGGGCACGCCAGTCACAGGGACAAGGGGGGCACGCCAGTCACAGGGACAAGGGGGGCACGCCAGTCACAGGGACAAGGGGGGCACGCCAGTCACAGGGACAAGGGGGGCACGCCAGTCACAGGGACAAGGGGGGCACGCCAGTCACAGGGACAAGGGGGGCACGCCAGTCACAGGGACAAGGGGGGCACGCCAGTCACAGGGACAAGGGGGGCACGCCAGTCACAGGGACAAGGGGGGCACGCCAGTCACAGGGACAAGGGGGGCACGCCAGTCACAGGGACAAGGGGGGCACGCCAGTCACAGGGACAAGGGGGGGCACGCCAGTCACAGGGACAAGGGGGGGCACAGAAACAACAGGGGCACATAGACAAGGGGGCAGGCAGGGCACAGAGACAAGGGGGCAGGCAGGGAACAGAGACAAGGGGGGCACGCGAGGCAGAGAGACAAGGGGGGCACAGGGACAAGGAGACATGTGGGGCACAGAGACAAGGGGGCACGTGGGGCAAAGAGACAAGGGGGCATGCGGGGCACAGAGACAAAGTGAGGTTTCCATGAGGGGGACACAGAGACAAGGGGGGCATGTGGGGCACAGAGACAAGAGGGGCACAGAGACAAGGGGGTGCATGACGATCACAGACAAGATGGGTCCGTCGGGCACAGAGATGGGGCACAGAGACAGGGGCACAGAGACAGGGGCATGTGGGGCACAGAGACGGGGCACGTGGGGAACAGAGACGGGGCACGTGGGGAACAGAGACGGGGGCATGTGGGGAACAGAGACGGGGGCATGTGGGGATAGACGGGGCACAGAGACAGGGGCATGTGGGGCACAGAGACAGGGGCATGTGGGGCACAGAGACAGGCATATGGGGCACCGAGGCGGGAGCATGTGGGGCACAGAGGCGGGGGGCGTGGGACACAGAGACAGGGGCACGTGGGGCACAGAGGAGGCACAGAGACGGCGCACGGGGGCACAGAGACGGGGCACATGGGGAAGAGAGACGGAGGCATGTGGGGCACATAGACGGGGCACAGAGACAAAGGGCACGCGGGGCACAGAGACGGGGCACATAGACAGAGGGCACGTGGGGCACAGACGGGGCACATAGACAGAGGGCACGTGGGGCACAGACGGGGCACAGAGACAGAGGGCACATGGGGCACAGAGACAGAGGGCACATGGGGCACAGAGGGCACAGAGGGCACGTGGGGCACAGAGGGCGGGCACAGAGACGGGGCACAGAGACGGGGCACAGAGACAGAGGGCACGTGGGGCACAGAGACAGAGGGCACGTGGGGCACAGAGACAGAGGGCACGTGGGGCACAGAGACAGAGGGCACGTGGGGCACAGAGACAGAGGGCACGTGGGGCACAGAGACAGAGGGCACGTGGGACACAGAGACAGAGGGCACGTGGGACACAGAGACAGAGGGCACGTGGGACACAGACAGAGGGCACGTGGGACACAGAGACAGAGGGCACGTGGGGAACAGAGACGGGGCACGTGGGGAACAGAGACGGGGGCATGTGGGGCACATAGACAGGGGCATGTGGGGCACAGAGACAGGCACGTGGGAGACACCCAGGGGCATGTGGGACACAGACAGGGGCACGTGGGGCACAGAGACAGAGGGCACGTGGGACACAGAGACAGAGGGCACGTGGGACACAGAGACAGAGGGCACGTGGGACACAGAGACAGAGGGCACGTGGGACACAGTGACAGAGGGCACGTGGAACACAGAGACAGAGGGCATGTGGAACACAGAGACAGAGGGCACGTGGGACACAGAGACAGAGGGCACGTGGGACACAGAGACAGAGGGCACGTGGGACACAGAGACAGAGAATAGAATAGAATAGATGTGAACTTGTAAAGCGCGAATTGCTGCCCGGAGGCGTCCAAGCGCTAGGGTAACCAGAACCTACAAGAGAACAGAGGAGAAAGAAAGCTGTGGTTAGAGAGGGGAATTAAAAAGGAAGGTTTTTAGTTGTTTGCGGAACACAGAAAGGTTGGGATTGGCTCTGAGATGCAGTGGCAGGATGTTCAAAGTTCTGGACGCATTATAGGCGAACGTCCTGCCGCCTGATCTGGATCTTTTTATTCTCGGAGCCACTGCCAGAAAGGTCTGGCTGGAGCGAAGACTTCTGTTGGGGATGTAGTGGGTAACTAGGTCGCGGGTAATGCTGGGGCCAGTGTCCCAGAACGCTTGGTGGGCTATACACATTGCCTTAAAGAGGACTCTCTGCCGAACCGGTAGCCAGTGAAGGCTGACCAGGCCGGCCCTCGCTGATTGTCTACGAGGGATTTTGAGCAGTAAACGCGCTGCGCAGTTCTGCACTATCTGCAGTCTGCGCAGGGTGTACTCTGGGGCTCCAAGATAGAGTACATTGTTAAAGTCAATGCGTGAGAGTATGAGACCTTGTATAGCCACCTGTTTGGCCTCCATGGGAAGGAGGGGAAAGATTTTATTTAGCATCCTCAAGATGCCAAAACAGGTGGCAGATAGTTTCGTGGCCTGAACGTTGAAGGACAGGGAGCTGTCCAGCCACACTCCAAGGCTCTTAATTTTGTTTTTGGGGGCTGGAGGGGGACCCAGACACGGAGGCCACAAGGACGGGGAGAGGCCGAGGTCTGAGGGGCCTAAGAGCATCAGCTCAGTTTTGTCCCCATTCAACTTGAGGGATGATGAAGACATCCAGGTCTTCACCTCCTCCAGGCATTCTCTGAGCCCACCTGACGCAGGCCGGTTTGCCTCCTGCGCCAGTGAGACCACCAGCTGCGTGTCGTCCGCATAAGAGATGATCTTAACCCCGAATGGACGGACGACCTCAGCCAATGGTCTCATGTACAGGTTGAAGAGTGCGGGGCTCAGAGAGGAGCCCTGCGGAACACCGCACTTTAGAGGTCTGCTGGAGGACACGGACTCACCCTCAAAGACTCTAAAAGATCTGTCTTCCAAAAAGGATTTAAACCATAACCAGGCTTTGTCCTTAATCCCAGCGCAGGACAGACGGTCCAGTAAGGTGACATGACTGACAGTGTCAAATTCTGCGCTTAGATCAAGGAGGATCACTGCCACTGATCCTCCTTGATCCAGGATTTTTCTTGCTTCCTCGGTGACCATGAGGAGAGCGGTCTCAGTTCCGTGTTTCGGTCTGAAGCCCGTCTGGGTGGGGTCTAGTAAGTGATGATTTTCCAAGAAGTTTACTAGCTGTTGATTGATGTATTTTTCTAAGACCTTGCTCACCCATGGGAGTAGGGAGATGGGACGGTAGTTACCCAAGTCAGCGGGGTCTAAATTAGGTTTCTTGAGTAACGACCTGACCATGGCCTGTTTCCAGATGGTCGGGACAATGCTGGAGGTAATGGATGCATTTAATACCTCCCTGATAATAGGCAAGGTGGTCTGGGAGGCAGCCATTATTATGTCCGGTGGAGCAGGATCGTCCGGTGAGCCGGATTTGACGCTGTGCGCTAGTGATTCGAGGGTAGTCGGGTCTAATAAGGGAAAGTGGGTCAGGGCGGGTTGAGATGGATGAAGTGGGGGGGTCAGGAGGTTGTTAGGTTGGATTGAGGAGGGGATCTTTTTCAGGGGAAAGGTAGAGTAAATAGTGTTGACTTTTTGATAGAAGAACTCAGCAACGTTATTGCAGTGAGTGCTGGATTTTTCGGCCTGCAACGCAGGGGGGGGATTCGTTAGCTCTTTGACGATCTTAAATATCTCCTTAGGTTTGGACTTGGCCCGCAATATACTGTCGTAGAAGTAGGTGGCCTGGGCTGCTTTTATTTGGGCTTTATATTCGCCGATAGATTCTCGGTAGCGGGCTTTATTGTCTGCCGAGTCATCTAAACGCCAGCGTCTTTTGGATCTTCTACAAAGCCGTTTCTTGTCCCTGAGAGCCTGCGTGTACCAAGGGGCAGTTTTGTGGGGGCGCTTCAGCGTAGTCTTACTCATAGGGAGTATTGCGTCAAGGGTGTGAGTGATCCACTTGACATAGGCCTGATTAGCTAGGGCCGGGTCTTCTTGATCCCTACGCCACTTGTCCCTCTAAGAAGTTGGACGCCGACCGCTGGGGGTCGCGTAACTAGTTAGCATGGAGGAGTCGTGGGACACAGAGACAGAGGGCACGTGGGACACAGAGACAGAGGGCACGTGGGACACAGAGACAGAGGGCACGTGGGACACAGAGACAGAGGGCACGTGGGACACAGAGACAGAGGTCACGTGGGACACAGAGACAGAGGGCACGTGGGACACAGAGACAGAGGGCACGTGGGACACAGAGACAAGGGGGCATGTGGGGCACAGAGACAAGGGGGCATGTGGGGCACAGAGACAAGGGGGCATGTGGGGCAAAGAGACAAGGGGGCACGTGGGGCAAAGAGACAAGGGGGCACGTGGGGCAAAGAGACAAGGGGGCACGTGGGGCAAAGAGACAAGGGGGCACGTGGGGCAAAGAGACATGGGGGCATGCGGGGCACAGAGACAAGGTGAGGTGTCCATGAGGGGGACACAGAGACAAGGGGGGCATGCGGGGCACAGAGACAAGAGGGGCACAGAGAAGAGGGGCACAGAGACAAGGGGGGGCATGACGATCACAGACAAGGTGGGTCCGTCGGGCACAGAGATGGGGCACAGAGACAGGGGTCACATGGGGCATAGAGACAGAGGCACAGAGACGGGAGCACATAGGGCACAGAGACAGGGGCACGTGGGGCACAGAGGAGGCACGTGGGGAACAGACGGGGCACGTGGGGAACAGACGAGGCACGTGGGGAACAGACGGGGCACGTGGGGAACAGACGGGGCACGTGGGGAACAGACGGGGCACGTGGGGAACAGACGGGGCACGTGGGGAACAGACGGGGCACGTGGGGAACAGAGACGGGGCACGTGGGGAACAGAGACGGGGCACGTGGGGAACAGAGACGGGGCACGTGGGGAACAGAGACGGGGCACGTGGGGAACAGAGACGGGGCACGCGGGGAACAGAGACGGGGCACGCGGGGAACAGAGACGGGGCACGCGGGGAACAGAGACGGGGCACGTGGGGAACAGAGACGGGGCACGTGGGGAACAAACACAGGGGCATGTGGGGCACAGACACAGGGGCATGTGGGGCACAGACACAGGGGCATGTGGGGCACAGACACAGGGGCATGTGGGGCACAGAGACAGGCATATGGGGCACAGAGACGGGGCACGTGGGAGACAGGCAGGGGCACGTGGGAGACAGACAGGGGCACGTGGGGCACAGAGACGCGGCACAGAGACAGAGGGCACATGGGGCACAGAGACGGGGCACGGACAGAGGGCACGTGGGGCACAGAGACAGAGGCCACGTGGGGCACAGAGACAGAGGCCACGTGGGGCACAGAGACAGAGGCCACGTGGGACACAGAGACAGAGGGCACGCGGGACACAGAGACAGAGGGCACGCGGGACACAGAAACATAGGGCACGCGGGACACAGAGACAGAGGGCACGCGGGACACAGAGACAGAGGGCACGCGGGACACAGAGACAGAGGGCACGCGGGACACAGAGACAGAGGGCACGCGGGACACAGAGACAGAGGGCACGCGGGACACAGAGACAGAGGGCACGCGGGACACAGAGACAGAGGGCACGCGGGACACAGAGACAGAGGGCACGCGGGACACAGAGACAGAGGGCACGCGGGACACAGAGACAGAGGGCACGCGGGACACAGAGACAGAGGGCACGCGGGACACAGAGACAGAGGGCACGCGGGACACAGAGACAGAGGGCACGCGGGACACAGAGACAGAGGGCACGCGGGACACAGAGACAGAGGGCACGCGGGACACAGAGACAGAGGGCACGCGGGACACAGAGACAGAGGGCACGCGGGACACAGAGACAGAGGGCACGCGGGACACAGAGACGGGGCACGTGGGGAACAGAGACGGGGCACGTGGGGAACAGAGACGGGGCACGTGGGGAACAGAGACGGGGCACGTGGGGAACAGAGACGGGGCACGTGGGGAACAGAGACGGGGCACGTGGGGAACAGAGACGGGGCACGTGGGGAACAGAGACGGGGCACGTGGGGAACAGAGACGGGGCACGTGGGGAACAGAGACGGGGCACGTGGGGAACAGAGACGGGGCACAAAGACAGGGGCATGTGTGGCACAGAGACAGGCATATGGGGCACAGAGGCGGGGCACGTGGGAGACAGGCAGGGGCACGTTGGACACAGACAGGGGCACGTGGGGCACAGAGACGGGGCACGTGGGGAACAGAGACTGGGCACGTGGGGAACAGAGACGGGGGCATGTGGGGCACAGAGACAGGCATATGGGGCACAGAGGCGGGACACGTGGGAGACAGGCAGGGGCACGTGGGACACAGAGGGCACGTGGGACACAGAGACAGAGGGCACGTGGGATACAGACAGAGGGCACGTGGGACACAGACAGAGGGCACGTGGGACACAGACAGAGGGCACGTGGGACACAGACAGAGGGCACGTGGGACACAGAGACAGAGGGCACGTGGGACACAGACAGAGGGCACGTGGGACACAGACAGAGGGCACGTGGGACACAGAGACAGAGGGCACGTGGGACACAGAGACAGAGGGCACGTGGGACACAGAGACAGAGGGCACGTGGGACACAGAGACAAGGGGGCACGTGGGGCAAAGAGACAAGGGGGCACGTGGGGCAAAGAGACAAGGGGGCACGTGGGGCAAAGAGACAAGGGGGCACGTGGGGCAAAGAGACAAGGGGGCACGTGGGGCAAAGAGACAAGGGGGCACGTGGGGCAAAGAGACAAGGGGGCACGTGGGGCAAAGAGACAAGGGGGCACGTGGGGCAAAGAGACAAGGGGGCACGTGGGGCAAAGAGACAAGGGGGCACGTGGGCAAAGAGACAAGGGGGCACGTGGGGCAAAGAGACAAGGGGGCACGTGGGGCAAAGAGACAAGGGGGCACGTGGGGCAAAGAGACAAGGGGGCACGTGGGGCAAAGAGACAAGGGGGCACGTGGGGCAAAGAGACAAGGGGGCACGTGGGGCAAAGAGACAAGGGGGCACGTGGGGCAAAGAGACAAGGGGGCACGTGGGGCAAAGAGACAAGGGGGCATGCGGGGCACAGAGACAAGGTAAGGTGTCCATGAGGGGGACACAGAGACAAGGGGGGCATGCGTGGCACAGAGACAAGAGGGGCACAGAGACAAGGGGGGGCATGACGATCACAGACAAGGTGGGTCCGTCGGGCACAGAGATGGGGCACAGAGACAGGGGGCACAGAGACAGGGGGCACAGAGACAGGGGGCACAGAGACAGGGGGCACAGAGACGGGAGCACATGGGGCACAGAGACAGGGGCACAGAGGAGGCACGTGGGGAACAGAGACGGGGCACGTGGGGAACAGACGGGGCACGTGGGGAACAGAGACGGGGGCATGTGGGGCACATAGATGGGGCACAAAGACAGGGGCATGTGGGGCACAGAGACAGGGGCATGTGGGGCACAGAGACAGGCATATGGGAGACAGGCAGGGGCACGTGGGACACAGAGACAGGGGCACGTGGGGCACAGAGACGGGCACGTGGGGCACAGAGACGGGGCACGTGGGGCACAGAGACGGGGCACGTGGGGCACAGAGACTGGGCACGTGGGGCACAGAGACCGGGCACAGAGACGTGGGGCACAGAGACGCGGCACAGAGACAGAGGGCACATGGGGGACAGAGGGCACGTGGGGCACAGAGACAGAGGGCACGTGGGGCACAGAGACAGAGGGCACGTGGGGCACAGAGACAGAGGGCACGTGGGGCACAGAGACAGAGGCCACGTGGGACACAGAGACAGAGGGCACGTGGGGCAGAGAGACAGAGGGCACGTGGGGCAGAGAGACAGAGGGCACAGAGACAGAGGGCACGTGGGGCACAGAGACAGAGGGCACAGAGACAGAGGGCACGTGGGGCACAGAGACAGAGGGCACAGAGACAGAGGGCACGTGGGGCACAGAGACAGAGGGCACAGAGACAGAGGGCACGTGGGGCACAGAGACAGAGGGCACAGAGACAGGGGGCACGTGGGGCACAGAGACAGGGGGCACGTGGGGAAAAGAGACAGGGGGCAGGTGGGGAAAAGAGACAGGGGGCAGGTGGGGAAAAGAGACAGGGGGCACGTGGGGAAAAGAGACGGGGGGCACGTGGGGAAAAGAGACGGGGGGCACGTGGGGAAAAGAGACGGGGGGCACGTGGGGAAAAGAGACGGGGGGCACGTGGGGAAAAGAGACGGGGGGCACGTGGGGAAAAGAGACGGGGGGCACGTGGGGAAAAGAGACGGGGGGCACGTGGGGAAAAGAGACGGGGGGCACGTGGGGAAAAGAGACGGGGGCACGTGGGGAAAAGAGACGGGGGGCACGTGGGGAAAAGAGACGGGGGGCACGTGGGGAAAAGAGACGGGGGGCACGTGGGGAAAAGAGACGGGGGCACGTGGGGAAAAGAGACGGGGCACGTGGGGAAAAGAGACGGGGGGCACGTGGGGAACAGAGACGGGGGCACGTGGGGAACAGAGACGGGGCACGTGGGGAACAGAGACGGGGCACGTGGGGAACAGAGACGGGGCACGTGGGGAACAGAGACGGGGCACGTGGGGAACAGAGACGGGGCACGTGGGGAACAGAGACGGGGCACGTGGGGAACAGAGACGGGGCACGTGGGGAACAGAGACGGGGCACGTGGGGAACAGAGACGGGGCACGTGGGGAACAGAGACGGGGCACGTGGGGAACAGAGACGGGGCACGTGGGGAACAGAGACGGGGCACGTGGGGAACAGAGACGGGGCACGTGGGGAACAGAGACGGGGCACGTGGGGAACAGAGACGGGGCACGTGGGGAACAGAGACGGGGCACGTGGGGAACAGAGACGGGGCACGTGGGGAACAGAGACGGGGCACGTGGGGAACAGAGGGCACGTGGGGAACAGAGGGCACGTGGGGAACAGAGGGCATGTGGGGAACAGAGGGCACGTGGGGAACAGAAACAGGGGCATGTGGGGGCACAAAGACAGGGGCATGTGGGGCACAGAGACAGGCATATGGGGCACAGAGACAGGCATATGGGGCCCAGAGGCGGAGCACGTGGGACACAGACAGGGGCACGTGGGACACAGACAGGGGCACGTGGGGCACAGAGACGGGTCACGTGGGGAACAGAGACTGGGCATGTGGGGAACAGAGACGGGGGCATGTGGGGAACAGAGACTGGGCATGTGGGGAACAGAGACGGGGGCACGTGGGGCAAAGAGACAAGGGGGCACGTGGGGCAAAGAGACAAGGGGGCACGTGGGGCAAAGAGACAAGGGGGCACGTGGGGCAAAGAGACAAGGGGGCACGTGGGGCAAAGAGACAAGGGGGCACGTGGGGCAAAGAGACAAGGGGGCACGTGGGGCAAAGAGACAAGGGGGCACGTGGGGCAAAGAGACAAGGGGGCACGTGGGGCAAAGAGACAAGGGGGCACGTGGGGCAAAGAGACAAGGGGGCACGTGGGGCAAAGAGACAAGGGGGCACGTGGGGCAAAGAGACAAGGGGGCACGTGGGGCAAAGAGACAAGGGGGCATGCGGGCACAGAGACAAGGTGAGGTGTCCATGAGGGGACAGAGACAAGGGGGGCATGCGGGGCACAGAGACAAGAGGGGCACAGAGACAAGGGGGGGCATGACGATCACAGACAAGGTGGATCCGTCGGGCACAGAGACAGGGGGCACATGGGGCACGGAGACAGAGGCACAGAGACGGGAGCACATGGGGCACAGAGGAGGCACGTGGGGAACAGAGACGGGGCACGTGGGGAACAGAGACGGGGCACGTGGGGAACAGAGACGGGGCACGTGGGGAACAGAGACAGGGGCACAAAGACAGGGGCATGTGTGGCACAGAGACAGGCATATGGGGCACAGAGGCGGGGCACGTGGGAGACAGGCAGGGGCACGCGGGACACAGACAGGGGCACGTGGGGCACAGAGACGGGGCACGTGGGGAACAGAGACTGGGCACGTGGGGAACAGAGACGGAGGCATGTGGGGCACATAGACGTGGCACAGAGACAGAGGGCACTTGGGGCACGGAGACGGGGCACAGATACAGAGGGCACGGGGGGCACAGAGACAGAGGGCACGTGGGACACAGAGACAGAGGGCACGTGGGACACAGAGACAGAGGGCACGTGGGACACAGAGACAGAGGGCACGTGGGACACAGAGACAGAGGGCACGTGGGGCACAGAGACAGAGGGGCACAGAGACAAGGGGGGCATGACGTTCACAGACAAGGTGGGTCCGTCGGGCACAGAGACAGGGGGCACATGGGGCACAGAGACAGGGGCACAGAGACAAAGGGGGGCATGACGATCACAGACAAGGTGGGTCCGTCGGGCACAGAGATGGGGCACAGAGGCAGGGGGCACATGGGGCACAGAGACAGAGGCACAGAGACAGGGGCACGTGGGGCACAGAGGAGGCATGTGGGGAACAGAGATGGGGCACGTGGGGAACAGAGACAGGGCACGTGGGGAACAGAGACGGGGCACGTGGGGAACAGAGACGGGGCACGTGGGGAACAGAGACGGGGGCATGTGTGGCACATAGACGGGGCACAAAGACAGGGGCATGTGTGGCACAGACAGGCATATGGGGCACAGAGGCGGGGCACGTGGGAGACAGTCAGGGGCACGTGGGACACAGAGACGGGGCACGTGGGGAACAGACTGGGCACATGGGGAACAGAGACTGGGCATGTGGGGAAAAGAGACGGGGGCACGTGGGGCACATAGACGTGGCACAGAGACAGAGGGCACGTGGGCACAGAGACAGGGCACAGAGACAGAGGGCACGTGGGGCACAGAGACAGAGGGCACGTGGGGCACAGAGACAGAGGGCACGTGGGGCACAGAGGGCACGTGGGGCACAGAGACAGAGGGCAAGTGGGACACAGAGGGCACGTGGGAGACAGAGGCATGTGGGGCACAGAGACGGGGGAACACGGGACACAGAGAGGGCACGCGGGGCACAGAGACGGGGGCACGCGGGGCACAGAGACGGGGGCACAGAGACGGGGGCACAGAGACGGGGCACGCGGGTCACAGAGATGGGGGCACGCGGGTCACAGAGATGGGGGCACGCGGGTCACAGAGACGGGGGCACGCGGGTCACAGAGACGGGGGCACGCGGGTCACAGAGACAGGGGCACGCGGGTCACAGAGACGGGGGCACGCGGGTCACAGAGACGGGGGCACGCGGGTCACAGAGACGGGGGCAAGTGGGTCACAGAGACGGGGGCAAGTGGGTCACAGAGACAGGGGCACGTGGGTCACAGAGACAGGGGCACGTGGGTCACAGAGACAGGGGCACGTGGGGCACAGAGATGGGGGCATGTGGGGCACAGAGGTGGGGGCACAGAGACGGGGGCACGTGGGGCACAGAGACGGGGGCACATGGGGCACAGAGACGGGGGCACGTGGGGCACAGAGACAGGGGCACGTGGGGCACAGAGACAGGGGCCCGTTGGGCACAAATGATAAAGCTCATGGGGATCAGAGGAGGCAGGTACATGGATAAAAGGAGAGTGAAGCATTACTTTCAGGGTGCCAGTGCAAAGAAACAGATTGCAAGTTGGCAGAGAGGAGGGTTGTGGGGGTCAGAGTAAGCACAGACTCTTTGGGGGCAAAGAAAAGCAGACTAGAGGGGATCAAAGAAGTGCAGAGTCAAGGGGGCAAAGCAACGCAGACTCCAGGAAACCCAAAGACATGCAGACTACAGGATTCAACAAGCATTGGCATAGAAAATAGGTCTCGCCTTTGGGACCTTATAAGTGTTTAGCCATGCAACAGTTGATGTTGTTGCACAAAGGATATTGTACTGGATAACTAAACACTTATAAGGACCCAAAGGCGAGACCTATTGGCTATGCCAATGCTTGTATTATGCCAATGAGGGCTTCTAAAATAATTGGTTTTAATCTCAAACAGTGCCGCTTGAGAGAAACTATCAAATCTAAAAATCACTAAAACTGGTCACCAGCTCCCAGAATTCGAGCTACTTGGCACATTATGAGATCGATAAAAACAGTGATTTGCAACGTGTTCAGCCTCTGTTCAAATACAAGTTTATGGCCATGCTTTGCTTTTACGTTAATTGTGTTTTTGCGTTACATATTTCTGCCAGCTCATATGGAAAGAAGTTATTAACATTCCAGTACAGCACTGTGCTTACATATTTCTGAAAATGCTCTAATAGTGCTTCAGCAAGCTGTTCACTGTTGATTGGAGCTGTAAACCGAGGGTGGGGGCGGGGAGGGATGGAGCCGGCAAGAATTCACTAAAGAACGGGGGCGGCAGGACAGCAACGAAAGCTATACATATCTATGTGACTTTCTTAAGAGAAGGAAATACGCAAGCGAAGAAAGGCAGGGAGACAACGAGGAGGAAATAAGGTGGACGCATTAACCTGAATCTAATATTCAGGTTAATAGCATCCTTGGTGAGAGAACTGGAGATCAAAAACAAAGCATCACATTTGTAAACCGAGGGTGGGGGCGGGGTGGGACGGAGCCGGCAAGAATTCACTGTAAAGAACGGGGGCGGCAGGACAGCAACGAAAGCTATACATATCTATGTAACTTTCTTAAGAGAAGGAAATACGCAAGCGAAGAAAGGCAGGGAGACAACGAGGAGGAAATAAGGTGGACGCATTAACCTGAATCTAATATTCAGGTTAATAGCATCCTTGGTGAGAGAACTGGAGATCAAAATCAAAAGCATCACATTTTCACCCAGAAAAACGCGTTACTTGGGCTTTCTTCTCTTGGTGTAGACAAGAGGACCCGAGGCAAAAAGGAAGGAAGGGAAAGAAAGAAAGAAAGAAAACGAGGGTGAGAGATGTTAAGAGTAGGGTGGTAGAATGGAATAGCGAGAGGAAGGAAGGAAGAAAGGAAAGAAGGGAAGAGGGTGGAAAGTGGCATGGAAGGAAGAAAAATGGAAAAAATAAATCAAAAGGAAGGAAGGAAGAAAAGGAGGAAACAGGAAACTAATGTAGCGAATAAAGAGCAAAGCCGAGACAAACAAGCTTAAATCAAAGCAAGCAAGACGCGCGACCTCGAGACGTGCTCTGTGGTGGGGGAGAGGGAGGAGCGTTGATGCGCGGGCTTGGGAGAGCAAACGAGCGGAAAGCCAGATGGTGCCTGATCGAGCGATGCGAGGAATGAGTGTTACTGTGCGCGTAACCGCACGCTCTAGGCCACACAAAAAGCTGTGGTCGGCTTTTTAAAGCCCACTCACTAAATGTCTCGCCAGAGCAGCGCATGCGCTGCTCAGGTGAGACCTAAAAATGAATATTGATTGAAGTATACTATCATTTGGAAACAAAACTCTTAAAAAGTATAGAAAATTAACAATACCATGCATGTTCAATTCTGCACAAATCAAGGTGGTGGTGAACAGAAGATCACCGTAGTCTGATTGGCTGGCAGGGAGAAGACCTTGAAAATAAATTTTCAACTTTTAAAAAAAAATTCTCTGCAAACACCCAACTTAATAAATCCAAGACAGATTTGCAAATGGCTGACATCTGTCTACAGTGAAGAATTGTGCCAAAAAAATGGTCTGGAAAGTGGCCTGAGCAGAAGCTAGTGGCTGAGATTTTTTCAAGCATTCCTTCCATCGCTTTGCGGTTTGTTGCAGGAGGAGAGAGCCCCAAACATCCACAATAGTAAAGCAAAGCTAGTGGTCAAAGATTGGGGGCTTTTTCCGACTTCATGGTATCCCAAAAACAGGTTTGGTAATGCGATTCCTTTGTTAAGCGTTCCCAGTTTTCAGCACAATATTTGAACTGAAAAACTTCATCAATCACACTTTCTTATTCGACACGCCCAATGGAATATACACAGAAGGAAATGCAAAATGCTCCAGATTGACTGGGCTGAAAACGTATTTCCTTTATTTGAGTTCACATAACTTTTGTTGCGCCCCCTCTTTCAAGAAACAATAAGTAGAACTTAGACCTAGATATAACTTCCTGGATAAACTGCCTACAGAAATACTGTGCCATCCAAAGACCGAACGCAAGTGAACCATTTCAAAAACATATTTCTCATGTTAACCTGCCTAAATGATATAGCCAAGGACCTTGATGCTCCTCGTTAGCTGCCCATGAACTGCACAGAATATTGCGAGTTGACAGTTCTGCAAGAATTCCCTCATACACAAAAAGTAGTATGGAGCCAGGCGGATGACTGTTTTGGCTACGCGCAAGCATGGATTTTTAGCCCTCAAAGATTTTAGATCTTGCTAGCAAAAGCACACACTCCGTCAGCGCTTTTCTATGAGCATTATCATTTTTGTAGTGGGATTGTGCCCCTTTCCCTGAAGTAACACTGAACCTTCGCCTCCATTCTCACAAATCTTACTTTTGAGTCTTTCCTTCACTCATCTGATTCCCACTCTTTTTAACCTTCACCTTCCCGCCTAACATTGTGTCAGTGCATTTGGTCTTGCTCTACTCTGCACCGTTTTTCGTACTCCCATCTGCGTCTTTAGTCTAACTCCAGTCTTTTTCATTTCCTTCACTCTTCTTTCGTCTTGTTTCTTCACTCTTCGTTTTTATGTGCCTACCGTTTCGTTTGCCTTTGTACATACTCTCCTGCACACCCAGTAACCACTCCATTTCCAGTTCTCAGGAGGCACACATCATTCACATTTTCCATTTATTTACAACACACAACCGCTAGCTCAGGCTCAATAATATTCAAATAAGAGTTCAAAGACAGAAAATACTACATTTAGTTCTAAATACCATAGCCAAATCTCAGTTAGGACAGACGGTTAGCAAGACGAAGCTGAAGAAATTCCTGGTGCCTAGTGGACAGAAAAGGAAGGTTCTCAGGCAAACACTTTGTCACTGGACTGCCATTCTCCCTCAGCCTCCAAAACTCACATCTCAGCTTAGCCAGAGAACTGAGATCGTCAGACAATGATGCAGCTTAGAAACAAGCCTGGGATATTTTCTGAAGCCTGTTCTCTGGTAGTAAAAAAAAAAAAAAAAAAAAAAGTAAAGCAAAAAATTGCAAAATGCGAAACTTGTCCCTACACTAAAAGTTGACAGCGCGAGATGGTGGTACAAATGAACGCAAAGCAAGCACGCCAAAGTCTCTAACTGAACATAGTAGCTTAAATCTCATTTTCAATTGAAAACTGATTTTTTTAGAATCCTAAAAAATATATATTTTTAAAGATTTACAGTGCAACTATACATGGTCATCTAAGACCATGTGTAGTCAGAACTGTGACATGGAGGCTGCTACAGGCCTTTCTTTCACCAAGAGTCCACTGAAAGCAGCCAGTTGCTGTACCCCCTCTCTCACTCAGACAACCACCGCTCCAAATCTCTGAAGTTCCTGCGAAGTGAAGGATTGAATGAACAAGAGTTTTTGGCAATATCTGGCCACAGGCCTTGCTTGGTGGCCAGGCACTGCTGAACAAGGGCTTTAGATATATGCTGCGAGCCATTTGACGAAAAAGAAGTTAAGCACAAGGCCTAGAAGGTCAGATTCTATGCTGGACCCCGATGAGCACAGTAATTAGCCATGTGCAGCAAGGGATTGGCTGCATGGGAAGTTGTGTACAGAATCCTGGCTGTGGACCAACCTTTGCAACTAATTCCTCCTGCGTATGCCAAAAAGCAATGAGCAGAGGAGATTTGCTGCACTGGAAGTTGGAGAGAGGGCCTGACTGCAGGGCAGGCCCATTGGCTACCCCCCCCCCTTCACTCCACACACACAAAGAATGTGCACAGTGATAGGTTGGCGCCATGTAAGTCTGGCAAGAGCAGAACATAAGACCAATTAAGATATATTATGTTATCAAAATTAAAAAAAAATCACAAATCACTGAAAAATCACAAAGTTATGGTTTCTTCAGCTTAAAGGCACTAAGGCTTTTAAAACGTCAGAAATTCTTTGGAAAATAACCGTTGAAGTGATCTTCTAGTTTAAAAATGAAACAAAAACAAAAAAAAAATCACTGCAATAAAGAAAACTCGCCCCAGTGCACTGCATATGACCACAGACGTTAGCTATGAAATTATCTATCACCTCACCACAGACCTCACCTATTATATCACTATGAATAGTCCCATCGGTGTAATTTCATTCAAACTGTTGAAATCGGCGATATAAAACAGAAATTAACCTACTCTGGAATACAAATGTCACCAGAATTGATGCAGAAGGGAAGTAAATTATTCAACAAGAATTACTAGTGTTGTATTAAAGGGTCAAAGAATGCAATTACTTCTCAAATTGCAAGAAGGCCACTGGGAAGATGATGCAGATCTAGAGAGTACTTTGATCACTGGGAGGCGGACATGAGTTCATATACAAGGCAGAGCACAGCACTGACCAGGCCCTAACTCTTACACCTTACTGCGCAAGGCAAAAGACCTGTACATTGACTCATGTCCAAACTGGGGCTCACCACAAGGCAGAACTGAAGGCCAGGCTCTGCGCTCAGCACCTGCCACACATGGATAAAACCTGTGGTCGGAGGGTTATGCCAATAGAAGGACTGGGCAGAGGTCCTTACCAAAGGCCCAAGTCTGTGCTTAGCCCACATTGGGCATGGTCAAAACAGGAGGGCAGGGAGTTAAATCCATAAGGAGGCTTGGCACAGGGCACGGCAAAAGCCCAATACCCATGAGTACAGGCGAAAACTGAGCACAGTGATCAAGAAGGGGGCTGAATGCACAGCCTGAACAATGGTAGAGTACTGCCTCCAGCCCATTTTACACATGGCTACAATTCATGTGCAGTGGATTTAGACACAGATGCCTGGACAAAGTAGTTGGGGACAGGTGAAAAGATATGTGATAGTTAAAGTAACATGTAAGCTAACATCAGTAAATAAGAATACATTCTCAAACTATCTACTAATAAGTCCAAAATCCTGGGCCAAAACCACATTGCACATGGCCTGAGATCGTGTGCAGTGGTTTTGATTAGGCATGGTTGGCCAGGCGCTGTGGCGAAAGGTGAGGAGAAATGTGATAATGAAAATGAAACACAAGACAATATCAGTAAAAAACCAGATATACTAAGACTAATAATTGATGAATTATGCCATCAACAATGCCAATGGTTATATATATATATATATATATATTATATATATATATATATATATATATATATATATATATATATATATATATAATATTATCAGTGATGTCATTGATGATGTAAGTCTGTGACATGTGAGGTCATGAGCAATATATAAGGAACAAGTTTGGTTTGCGCAGCTAAACTTCCATATCCTATTTCCGTGGTTTTTAAATTCTGTTTCGTAATAACAAACTTTTTTGGAGTAAAAATATGTATATTAAATATACAAACATCCTCATATTACAGAGTGTGATAGGGATTCACTAGTGATCATTCATTTTACACTTCTACTGAGAAAGTGATTATTAATTTACTAAAAACTCTGGCTCGGTTTGCTGAATCTGCAATAAATTAGGCCTATAAATTAGCATCTTCAACTAAGTTTTGTAATATTAAATTTCATGCCTGGCTGATAGATGGCGCCAGATTAAAGAGATAAAATACAGTATTTCCAATTTTGCGCCAACTAGACGTTTTGTTCTCTGCTACATCACATACAACT
Organism: Lissotriton helveticus; assembly: GCF_964261635.1. Lineage (NCBI taxonomy): Eukaryota > Metazoa > Chordata > Amphibia > Caudata > Salamandridae > Lissotriton > Lissotriton helveticus. Next base: position 1,585,961,320 of record NC_136061.1, on the reverse strand, counting down.
GAACCGAATTAAATGAAACTAGGAACAAAAAGATTTTTTTTGTAGAATAACCTTTTTTGTAGTTTGGCAGTAATCAGGTTAGAACTTTTTGAGATATATGCATTACAAACAAGCATTGGCATAGCCAATTGGTCTCGCTTTTGGGACCTTATAAGTATTTAGTTATGCAGCACAATAGCCTTGGTGCAACAACATTAACTGTTGCATGGTTACACACTTAAAAGGTCCCAAAGGCGGGACCTATTGGCTATGCCAATGCTAGTTTATTTTTTATTAATGCATATTTATATAAGGGGGTCATTACCCTAAGATGCTAGAGCACTGCAGGAGAGATATTTCGTTGCATGGAAGTTAAAGATGGGTTGAGGTAGACAGTACTGCTTTAGGCAATTACATGGTTCAGGGTACAGCTAGGTAGATCATTACATACAACAGAATGTGCAAAAGAGGGGGGGTGTAGTTTACATAGTGTTTAAAGGGTAAATAATATGCTCATAAAAGGCCCAACCTGCAAACAGCGGTGGTACTCTGCTAAATTCATAAAACACCTAAGGGAATATCAGAGAATAGCATTGAGGAACGGTAACTTCTACATTTGCATGCCCTGGATAGGAAGATGATTTGAAAACTCGGGAAAGGTGAGCTATCCTCTTACTGAGGGGTCACAGGAAGCGTCGCCTGTATAGTCCGGCTGGCTCTCGTTGGCGGAAGTGTAATTCACCAGGACCGGTGCAGACCGTTTATGGACTTGCACCGACGTTTAGGCAGAGGGATAGGTACAACTATCCAGTGGGGAGCTGGGTCAGTGGATGGAAGGCGGGACTTGCAGCCGGTAAATTATGTGCCCGAGGTGAGGTACGTACGCTACCTAACTGAGTAGTAGGGAAGGAGCCTGGGGTGCACCGCTGCAGTGTAGCCGCAGTGATTTCAGACGGCTTCCACCAGCCAGGCTTTGCGGGTGAGCTGAGCAGCGGTGACTGTACGACAGCGTGCGAGTGCATCGCTTCTGGTGCGGGCACAATAAGTAGGCGCCTGCTTTAATGCAGGCGCCTACTTATCGTGCAGTTGTACTTGCCACCTATTATGATTCAGTATTCTGTGACCATATTTACCATGCCAATTCCGCCCGTGCAATATTCATTTTTTTTATTTGTCTCTCTTCTGCCCCTGTGACTTGAAGGGAGTTTCCACATTGCAAAAGGCATTTCCAATTAGCAAAAGAAAAGACAGAAGGGCAACAGCCCTGTTATCTAGAACAGTAATCAAATAATGCCTGTTGTTGCGGGTTCTCAATTACCTCGTTCACGCATTGCCTCCAGGCTTAGCGAGCCTTCAGGGAAAATAAATATACTGTGCCCTCGAAACTACTCAAGAAACAACGTAAATTAATTCTAGTTTTTTTATATCTCTAAAATATCTAAAGTCTAAGTTTAATATATACAAAAATGTGATACCAGAACAAAGGAATGCGAGTAACCATTGCTTGCTGCAAACTGGTTAAATAGTGCTTTCAATAAAGGCAAGAAAAGTAACATGCTTATTCAACACACGTGATATGTAATGTCTTGTGTAGAGGTGTCTGTGTGGAATTACACTCATTAGAAATATTTTTAGAGCCCACAAAACATACAGGTTTTTGGTACACGATTGATGATAATTTACTGCCTATCGTGATTGACTTAACAAGAACAAGCATTGGCCGCGTGTTCGTAAAAGTAACGCGGCCGCACGGCCGTGAAAGCGATCGCATGCTCTGTGGTTGGGGAGTGGCGGAGCGAGTCGCACCGTAAGGGTGCCGCGATGAAAGCCAGATGGCTGCTGCGCGTGTGCTCACAAGCTTGAGGCCACACAGAAAGCTGTGTGGTCGCATTTTAAAATGCCCACTCACTCAAAGTCTCGCCAGACCAGCGCATGCGCATGCTCAGGCGAGACCTAAAAAGCACCGGAACATTACTGGTATCACACGATGGGCGTGGTGTTGAGGTGTCATTTTGGGGTGTACAAGTTTACTTGTTCTTTGCTTCCACAGTAATACTGACGGAAAGGATACATGACGTTGTGATGCTTAGCTGAAAAGTTTCACTATTATGTATATATTCATTTTCTTTCTCTTTCTAGAGTTTTTGATTGACCTTATTAAGTCTCTTTTGTTTTATCTGTGTTACTCTTCCTTCCGTTCCACGAGGGAGGGAGAAACTGTAATGTGGTTCTTGTTTCTTCACATATGTTCTCGAAAGAGTGTTGTTCTTTGTGAGTTCTGCTGTTCTACTGTTGTCAGGAGAAGTTTGTCATTACTTATGAGGGTCACATCTTGACAGCAACCAGGGCAGGCAGATTTTCTTTTCCTTATGGGCCTATTCTTTGTGGCTTAAATTACTAAATTAACTCGCAGTGAAGCTTACTAAATGCGCGTCAGTGTACTCTCTTGACACCATCTACGACACGACACTCATGACGTGGAAAGCTGCAGCTGACAAGATTAAGCAAATTTTCCGTCGCTATGCCTTACTTCTGTTTATGATAATTTAACGGTGAGTTAAGTTTACTGAATTACGAAATAATAAATCTGGATTAATGCAGTGAAAATATTACAAACATAATACAGCTTTGTAAGGGTGCCGCGATGAAAGCCAGATGGCTGCTGCGCGCATGCCCGCGCCCGCAAGCTTGAGGCCACACAGAAAGCTGTGTGGTAGCATTTTTAAAATGCCCACTGTTGGAATTAGGTAGCCTGGCCTAGGGCAAGACTAACATCTAGAGGCACAGTGTAAAGGTTACAGACCACCCAAAAGTAACTTCACGCAATAGCACTCAAAAAGAAAACACTACACCAAAATTATATGAAAATACGTGTTGCTTTATATAAAAATAATATGCTCTCTGTTGTCAAATTTAAGTATCTCACATGTAATTAGCTCAGAAACAGTTTAAATCACTTTCAGGGTCAACAATTATGCTTTTCAAATTATTGGCAGATTATCCCTTAATACATTCAGGTTGGTTGGATTATAGCAGGAATACTTATTCAAGTCTAAAACAGAAGAGCGACCAACATTTGTAAAACAGATAAATCATCTGGACATTTGGCAAATAAATCTTACTCTTTTATAATTCAATCAAGTAATGTCTGTACCCAGCTTACTTTATATTATTTCCAAACACAGCTTTACTTCAAGTTTTGGCACAAACAACTTCTAAATCCAAGCAGAGCAACACTCCCATCTACATTAGAGACATTTAGATAATCTTATTACTCAAATGAAGGCCATTGGGTTAGCCCACTTAAACCAGCATTTAATTATGCCCTTGTAGGGGGAATGGAATTCTATGGAGTACACTAGACTTGCTTTACACAGTACCAGTAATTGTCTCCTTTTAGCTCACAGTCAAAGAGGGTTTTCTCAGGTTACCCACCACGTTATGAATTGCAGTAACTGCGAGGAGCAACAACCATTACTGGGTTACCAGGTGATCACAGGCTCTAGCGCCACCTTCCCCCTCCAGATAACCTCCTTACTGTCAGTTACGGGCTCCTTCGAGGTCCCTCCTGCCGAGCCAGCTGCCTTTTTAGTGCTGGGGCGGGGGAATAGTGAAGCGCCCTCGCTTCCTGGATACTAGGGCAGAGAGTTGGTGAAGCGCCCTCAGGAAGGCCCCCTTTCCGCTCGCGCTGGCTCCTTTCTGAAGCGCCTGAGCGAAGGGGGGGGAAAAAATGAAGCCTCACTCTTTCTGGCCGGGAACGCGCTGATCGCGGGGACATGCGCAATGCGCTCCTCGCTCCTCACACCCGGATCTGTCCCTCGGCGCGCAGCTCACACACGAGCACTCGCCGAAGCCGCCTCCTCACAGCGCTCCTCACCCGAAAGTGACGTCGTCGATTTCCACTGCCCCGGCCTCCACTGCGCATGCGCGGGGGAAAAGCGTCTCCGCTCCGGGCCTGTTCAATCCTCGGCCCCTTCTCTCACCACAGTTCGACAATTTCACGGGGGAATTAGCGCGCTGGCGCCGAGATGGAGCACTGCGCTCCCACTTATCTCCGGATCCACACAAAGCGCGACAGGTGCCCCCGGGGTCCCGTTTTCGGTGCTGGCCTCACAAGGTTGCCCAGGCTCGAGGGAATCTTCCACCAGGCTCCAACCACTGATTCATCAACACAGGGTCGGCTCCTTGCCAGTTCTGACCCAGGTAAGAGGTGCCCAGTGCCACCCAGGACAACAGTTATCTTCTTGTTTCTAACAGGAAAAGGGGGGAATCAAAGGGGTTCCACAGAATGAAGCTTCAGGGTGCTTTCTCCTCACTAGGACCCCAGCCCTCTTCCCTAGACAGTTACTAGGAACCCTCCCAGTTCAGTTTCCAATGCTGGGCAGAGGACTGCGCTCCACTGCGCTGCAGTCTCCTTACCCTACCTACACCCTACTATTTGGAAGTTAGGGGTCAGTCAGGCGCCCAGGGTCTCCCTCAACTTTCCCAGCGGGGACAGGACAAGGAACCCACAGGAGGAATAGAGAAGTGGAATTAATAGGCTGCTTCCCAGTCTAGAAGTTCAACCCTTACACTAGTCTCCTCCCACCTGCCAGGATAGCCTGTCCTCCAGCTGACTCTCACAGGTAGACAAAATGGCTGCCCCGCATTCCGCCTTATATAGGCTGCCCTTCAGTGGTCCAGAATGGACCAGAAGGTTCTGGAATGCCCTATGTTGGTCTATAGCCAGGTTCTGTTGGTGACAGTTGGGGCAGTTGGTGGCCACCATTTTAGGTGGTGCCAACTTTCCTGTCAGAACAGGCCTCTGGACCTGAGGTAAAAAACTATGAGGGGGAGAGGGAACACCTATCCCCCTGGCCAACACCTATAAAAATCCAGTAGACACAAAAATTAATAAGGGTATGAGGGGCAAAAAGGGGACAAAATAAATAAAAATTAGGAGGGACTTCGCCAAAAAGTCAGACAGGTCTAACACGCGTCCCCCCCAGCTGAAAGTGGGGAGAACTACCCAACCCCTTGGGAGTCCTCATCACTAAGGCGGAAATACCTGGAGAGACCGTCTGCATTGGCGTGGTCCACTCCAGGCCGATGTTCCACCCGGAAGTCCATTCCCTGTAGGGAGATAGACCACCTCAACAGCTTGGGATTTTCCCCCTTCATTTGCATCAGCCAACGAAGGGGGCGGTGGTCAGTCTGAACCAGGAAGTGCGAGCCAAAGAGGTATGGCCGCAGCTTCTTCAGAGCCCACACCACCGCAAAAGCTTCCCTCTCAATTGCACTCCACTTCTGTTCCCGGGGAAGCAGTCTCCTGGATAGGAAGACTACAGGCTGATCCAGGCCCTCTTCATTTAGTTGCGATAACACTGCCCCAATGCCATGTTCGGATGCATCTGTTTGAACAATGAACTCCTTGGAGAAATCGGGAGCCTTCAGGACCGGTGCTTCGCACATTGCCTGCTTCAACTTTTCAAAGGCTTGCTGACAAGCCTTTGTCCATACTACCCGTCGAGGTTGTTTCCTAGAGGTGAGCTCTGTGAGGGGCGCTACAATAGTGCCATACCCCTTCACAAAGCGACGGTAGTAACCTGTGAGGCCCAGAAAAGCCCGGACCTCAGTTTGTGTCTTGGGGGGTTCCCAGGCCATGATTGCCTCAATTTTTGCCTGCAGGGGCTGCACTGACCCCCTACCCACCAAGTGTCCAAGGTACACAACCGACCCCTGCCCAATCTGGCATTTGCTGGCTTTGATGGTCAATCCAGCTTGTTTCAGCGCCTGGAGAACTGCTTGCAAATGTTGCAAGTGGTCCTCCCAACTGCTACTGAAGACAGCAATGTCATCCAGGTAAGCAGCCGAGAATCCCTCCATTCCAGAGAGGACCTGGTTCACCAGTCGCTGAAATGTGGCAGGAGCGTTCTTGAGACCAAAGGGCATCACGCAGAACTGGAAGTGTCCCTCGGGCGTGGAAAAGGCTGACCTTTCCCTTGCTCCATCTGTCAAGGAGATCTGCCAGTACCCTGAAGTGAGGTCAAAGGTACTGAGGTATTGGGCAGCTCCTAGCCGGTCAATTAACTCATCCGCCCTGGGGATTGGATGAGCATCAGTTTTGGTAACTGAGTTCAGTCCTCGGTAATCCACACAGAACCTCAGTTCTGGTGTGGTGCCCGGTGGGGCGGCTTTTGGGACTAGCACCACCGGACTGGACCAAGGGCTGCTGGACGGTTCTATCACTCCTAGCTCCAACATCTTGGCAACTTCGCCATGGATGCTAGCCTTCACCTTGTCCGACAGCCTATAGGTCTTGGATTTCACTGGGGGGCTGTCTCCTGTGTCCACATCATGGGTACACAGGTGGGTTCTTCCTGGGACAAGGGAAAACAGTGAAGAGTACTGCCCCAATACCTGTCGGCAGTCCTCTCGTTGCTCAGGAGTGAGAGACGGGGAGAGAATCACTCCCTCCACCGACCCATCCTTCTCTTGACATGAAAAGAGGTCTGGGAGAGGCTCGCTTTCTGCTTCCTCAGCACCATCAGTCACCAACATCAGGATGACCTCTGGCCTCTCATGGTGGGGTTTGAGGCGATTGGCATGCAGCACCCGTAGGGGCTGCCTCGGGGTCTTAAGATCCACCAAGTAAGTGGCCTTACCCTTTTTCTCCAACACCTCAAAGGGGCCTGTCCAACGATCCTGAAGGGCACTTAGCTCTCCAGGTTCCATCACCCAGACTTTCTGGCCAGGCTCCAACTCCACCGGGTGAGCATTCTGATCGTACCATTCCTTCATGACTGCCTGACTGGCCTCCAAGTTGTCAGCAGCCTGCTTCCACAACTTAGCCATCTGGCTTCTGAAGGCCAACATGTAGCTCACCACATCCTGGGGAGGTTTTCTGGGAGACTTCTCCCATCCTTCCTTCACCAGGCTGAGAGGCCCACGCACTGGGTGCCCATACAACAATTCAAATGGGCTGAAGCCCACTCCTTTCTGTGGCACCTCTCTGTAGGAGAACAGCAAGCAAGGTAGGAGGATGTCCCACTTCCTCCGTAAACTCTCTGGCAGACTTCTTATCATGCCCTTCAGGGTCTTATTGAACCTCTCAACCAGTCCATTGGACTGGGGGTGATAAGGAGTGGTGAACCGGTAGGTCACCCCACACTCCTTCCACATAGTCCGCATGTAAGCAGACAGGAAGTTAGTCCCCCTGTCAGACACAACCTCCTTTGGGAATCCTACCCTAGTAAAGATTCCCATCAGGGCCCTAGCCACCACAGGTGCAGTAACAGTCCTCAGAGGGATGGCCTCTGGGTACCGTGTGGCATGATCCACCAGAACCAGGATGAACCTGTGACCAGCTGTTGTTGGTGGATCCAATGGCCCTACAATGTCGATGCCCACCCTTTCAAAGGGGGTGCTAACGACAGGAAGTGGTTCCAGGGGAGCCTTTAGCTTCACCCCTGTCTTCCCACTGGCCTGGCAGGATACACATGTCCTACAGTATGTGTTGGACGCCGCTTTCATCTGAGGCCAGTAAAAGTGGAGAACAAGCCGTGCAAAGGTCTTGTCCTGGCCTAAGTGTCCTGCCAGTGGTATCGCATGAGCCAATTCCAGCAGAAAGGCTCGGTATTGCTGCGGGACCACCAAGGCCCTTGATGAGCCAGGTAGAGGAACCTTAGGTTCACTGTAGAGGAGGCCATCCTCCCAGTAAATATGGTGGTGTCCCGTAGCATCACCTGCTGCCTGGGCTTCAGCCTGACGCCTCAGTCCCTCAAGGGTAGGGCACTCCCTCTGCCCCCTACAGAATTCCTCTCTGGTAGGGCCTCCCTCCACATGCCATTCAGCAGGGATGGGCAAATCCTCCAGAGAGTCTACTTCCCCCTCCACGGACTCCTGGCCTACCACTGCAGGTGGCCGATCTGTCACATGGGGCGTGGAAGCAGGAGCAGGCTGTCCCTGTCTCCGTTTCTGACCCTTTTTAGCAGCGGGTTGGGCCATTGTTCCAGGCGAACTCCCTCTCCGGGCAGTCGCAGACCTTGTGCTGACACAGGCCCAGTTAGGTGTACCCAGCATCGCAGAATGCGTCCGGTATTCCACCTCTCTCCAAGTGTTGTGTTCCATGTCATTCCCCAACAGACAATCGACTGGCACGGCAGGGCTTACGGCAACTCGAAGTGAACCTGCAACCCCCTCCCACTCAAAGGGAACCTCAGCCACTGGATAGTGGCCCATTCTGCCGTCAGCCATCGCGGCGGGGTGGAGTACATTAGGAACAACCTGCTCTGGGGACACCAGCTGACTTCTCACCATAGTCATGCTGGCTCCTGTATCCCTCAGAGCCTCCCCTCTCTGGCCATTGATGGTAACCCATTGCCCATACTTTGTAGTATTTGGGGGCACCTGGATCTTTGGCACCATCTCCCGCTCTCCCAGGGACACTAAGGTGACACCCGCCCACTCACCCCCCTTATCTAAGGGCAACTCCTCCCCGAGCGCTACACTAGCTACTCCCGGTGACTTTCCTCCGGTGGGAGGGGGTGGTCTCTTTGGGCATCTGACATCTCCCTTATAATGTCCAACGCCACCGCATTCAAAACAGTGGGGAACCCTGGGCTGCTGGCTTTGGCCAGGATAAGGGTTCCGGGGCGGGTTTGCCCTAGGGGTGAAACCTGCTCCCTTCCCTTGGAAGTTATTTTGGGGACCTTTAGAGAACTCTTTCTTTTTCTCCCCCCCTTCCTTCTTCTGGGGGGCGCCCTGTCCGGCTTTTTGAGATTCCCCTCCAGTCCCCTTGGAGGACACCCGAGTACTTGTCCAGATGTCCGCCTCCTCTGCAAGCTTCCGGGGATTGGTCAGCTTGCTGTCTACCAGGTGTTGGCGCAGCTCGGGAAAACATTTCTCGAGGAGGTGTTCTTTCAAAAATAGATTGTACAGCCCCTCATAATCCTTTACCTCACTGCCCTTGACCCAACCCTCTAAGGCCTTTCTGGCATAATCAAGGAAGTCCACCCAGTTCTGAGTGCCCATCTTGTGACTCCCCCTAAACTTCTGTCGGTACCTCTCTGGGGTGAGCCCGAACTTCCTCAATAACGCCAACTTCATGGTGGGGTAGTTTGTCTGTTCCTCTGGATCCAGGGCCAGCAAGGTGTCCCGACCAGCAGGAGGCATGTACTTGTACAAACTACCCCCCCAGTGCTTCTCCTGCACTCCATGAACCTTCAAAGAAACCTCATAAGCGGCCAGCCACTTAGCTACATCATCCCCCTGACTGAAACTCGCTATCAGGTCCTTTGGGATATAGGGTTTGGTCTCCCTGGCTGACTCTTTTGGTTCGCTGCCACCATTCCTAACAGGAGAGGACCCCCGTCGCAGACTTTGGAGCTCCAGTTCCTTCAGTCTAAACTCGTGGACTTTCCTCCTCTCCTCTTTCTCCTGCTCCAACTTAGCCAACTCCCACTTTAGCTGTCTTTTCTCTCTCCTATCGGTGAGCTCGGCTTCTGTTAGGCTTCTCCCAGAGATGCTACTGCCCTTACTGGAATAGGACATTGGTTTGGTGAGTAAGTTTTCCCCCTTATCGCGGAATAACTCTTCTACCTCCCCCAGCATGTCCTGGTCAACCTCTTCATCCTCCTCCTTTGTCTCTTGGTGTGCCTCCACCCAGGCCCTAAGGCTAGTCTGGAGCTCCCCCTTCCTGGCACCCTGTTTGAAAAAGACCCCCATTTGTTGGCAGAACATTCTCAATTGGGGCACGGAATAGACTTCCAGGTTTTCCACTGCAAACTCCATTGTGAGTCTGGCAAACCTGGATACACACCAGAAATTTCAGAGGGGTAAGGGTAACCTAAAACCAACTCCACCCACCACCAGGAATAAATTTAGAAAAACAAAAGGACTAATTGGGAGGGCCGCAAGGAGAAAACTCCTGGTGTAGGTTAGGTGTATTACGTCAAATTACTAGTAAGTAGCTGCAACCAAGTCCGCAATCCCACCGCTAGGCACCAATATGTTGGAATTAGGTAGCCTGGCCTAGGGCAAGACTAACATCTAGAGGCACAGTGTAAAGGTTACAGACCACCCAAAAGTAACTTCACGCAATAGCACTCAAAAAGAAAACACTACACCAAAATTATATGAAAATACGTGTTGCTTTATATAAAAATAATATGCTCTCTGTTGTCAAATTTAAGTATCTCACATGTAATTAGCTCAGAAACAGTTTAAATCACTTTCAGGGTCAACAATTATGCTTTTCAAATTATTGGCAGATTATCCCTTAATACATTCAGGTTGGTTGGATTATAGCAGGAATACTTATTCAAGTCTAAAACAGAAGAGCGACCAACATTTGTAAAACAGATAAATCATCTGGACATTTGGCAAATAAATCTTACTCTTTTATAATTCAATCAAGTAATGTCTGTACCCAGCTTACTTTATATTATTTCCAAACACAGCTTTACTTCAAGTTTTGGCACAAACAACTTCTAAATCCAAGCAGAGCAACACTCCCATCTACATTAGAGACATTTAGATAATCTTATTACTCAAATGAAGGCCATTGGGTTAGCCCACTTAAACCAGCATTTAATTATGCCCTTGTAGGGGGAATGGAATTCTATGGAGTACACTAGACTTGCTTTACACAGTACCAGTAATTGTCTCCTTTTAGCTCACAGTCAAAGAGGGTTTTCTCAGGTTACCCACCACGTTATGAATTGCAGTAACTGCGAGGAGCAACAACCATTACTGGGTTACCAGGTGATCACAGGCTCTAGCGCCACCTTCCCCCTCCAGATAACCTCCTTACTGTCAGTTACGGGCTCCTTCGAGGTCCCTCCTGCCGAGCCAGCTGCCTTTTTAGTGCTGGGGCGGGGGAATAGTGAAGCGCCCTCGCTTCCTGGATACTAGGGCAGAGAGTTGGTGAAGCGCCCTCAGGAAGGCCCCCTTTCCGCTCGCGCTGGCTCCTTTCTGAAGCGCCTGAGCGAAGGGGGGGGAAAAAATGAAGCCTCACTCTTTCTGGCCGGGAACGCGCTGATCGCGGGGACATGCGCAATGCGCTCCTCGCTCCTCACACCCGGATCTGTCCCTCGGCGCGCAGCTCACACACGAGCACTCGCCGAAGCCGCCTCCTCACAGCGCTCCTCACCCGAAAGTGACGTCGTCGATTTCCACTGCCCCGGCCTCCACTGCGCATGCGCGGGGGAAAAGCGTCTCCGCTCCGGGCCTGTTCAATCCTCGGCCCCTTCTCTCACCACAGTTCGACAATTTCACGGGGGAATTAGCGCGCTGGCGCCGAGATGGAGCACTGCGCTCCCACTTATCTCCGGATCCACACAAAGCGCGACAGGTGCCCCCGGGGTCCCGTTTTCGGTGCTGGCCTCACAAGGTTGCCCAGGCTCGAGGGAATCTTCCACCAGGCTCCAACCACTGATTCATCAACACAGGGTCGGCTCCTTGCCAGTTCTGACCCAGGTAAGAGGTGCCCAGTGCCACCCAGGACAACAGTTATCTTCTTGTTTCTAACAGGAAAAGGGGGGAATCAAAGGGGTTCCACAGAATGAAGCTTCAGGGTGCTTTCTCCTCACTAGGACCCCAGCCCTCTTCCCTAGACAGTTACTAGGAACCCTCCCAGTTCAGTTTCCAATGCTGGGCAGAGGACTGCGCTCCACTGCGCTGCAGTCTCCTTACCCTACCTACACCCTACTATTTGGAAGTTAGGGGTCAGTCAGGCGCCAGGGTCTCCCTCAACTTTCCCAGCGGGGACAGGACAAGGAACCCACAGGAGGAATAGAGAAGTGGAATTAATAGGCTGCTTCCCAGTCTAGAAGTTCAACCCTTACACTAGTCTCCTCCACCTGCCAGGATAGCCTGTCCTCCAGCTGACTCTCACAGGTAGACAAAATGGCTGCCCCGCATTCCGCCTTATATAGGCTGCCCTTCAGTGGTCCAGAATGGACCAGAAGGTTCTGGAATGCCCTATGTTGGTCTATAGCCAGGTTCTGTTGGTGACAGTTGGGGCAGTTGGTGGCCACCATTTTAGGTGGTGCCAACTTTCCTGTCAGAACAGGCCTCTGGACCTGAGGTAAAAAACTATGAGGGGGAGAGGGAACACCTATCCCCCTGGCCAACACCTATAAAAATCCAGTAGACACAAAAATTAATAAGGGTATGAGGGGCAAAAAGGGGACAAAATAAATAAAAATTAGGAGGGACTTCGCCAAAAAGTCAGACAGGTCTAACACGCACTCACTAAAAGACTCGCAAGAGTAGCACATGCGCTGGCTCAGGCGAGACCTAAAAAGGTTGACCAAGCGTCAGACGATATTTTGACTATTAATTTCCAGATACACCATGGATCCAGACCAGAGGGTGAAACATTAAAAAAAAATAAAGATCCAATGCTCTCTAAAAGAGTCCTCTTTGACTCATCAGCCAATGAGAGAGACAAGCATCTACGTCGGATCCAATTGGCTATGACTGATAATTTTTGGTGTGTTACAGTCAAATACAATGATGCAGAGGAACACAAACATTTCTAGATTTTCTGTAATGTTGATATTATGATGTGATGTTACACTCATGAACAGAGTAAAAAATTAACACATTGTTTTCATGTTTAACAGGAGAACATGGATCTCTATCCTCTTCCCCTTCCTATACTATACTTTACTTTACTTACCTTCATTTCAACACCTATTCTCTTATTTTGTTTATGGGTCCTTGACTCTATAACTATGGTCAGAATATTTCTTCCCCTAATGTTTGGGTGGTGTGATTCCTATGTGTCTAGGGACTTGGGAAGTGAAGGAACCCTATAAAGATTAAAGATAGTGAGCAATAAATGTAGCTTAAATTTTTGGGTTTGGATGCCTTTCATCTGTTCTAAGCACTTCTTCTCTCTTTTGACTTGTTTTTCCCTTTTTCTTCTTTAGACTTGCTGGTATTCCAGTGCCCACACATAAGTCCTAGTGATTTACTCATTTGAATAGCCGGATAACATTTGATATCGATACAGGTAATAGTTCTATCAGTTTTTTAGAATTTTTGACTTCTTCATGAGTTTTGTTCTTTATTACTTATATAATCCTGGACCTTTCGTCCTCTCTTAGGGACATAATGATTTATGCCCCATTGCTATTACCCCGCGGGCTGGCCTATCATATTTTAACCTGTTACAAAAGTGTAAGCACACTGCCTATACCAGCCCGTCCATAGTCGTTATTCTTCTCACCATATATCTTCCCATTTTACTCATACTTCACAGATTGTTTTTGATGGATTGAAAATCTTCTCTATTACATGGTGGAGTTGAAAAGACAACCTATGAAGCCCGCATCACCCATATCATCTGACTCCAATTCCTAACATACAAAGTAAGTTTATATGAATCAACCATGGCGTTTAATCTGGGTCCTGAAGCATCGCTCGCGAAAAGACCTTAAGGCCTTTAGAAAAGACCTTAAGGGCCTTACAAACAATCTAGTGCCATAAAGCTAGCTTCTCATTAAGTATTTCCGCTACTAGATAGCACCCTTCTTTATATTTTCCCTCTCTTTTTTTTCTCTGTCCAACCTGGAACCCTGTTGATCCAGAAAAGAAGACTCAGCACAGGCCTTCGATAATTTTTTATGAAGACATTTTAATGGGAAAGGCGCCACACAGATTTCCAACTCTGAAGACTCCAATTCGAAATACTGCCTTCAAATCACAAGGTATCTAGTCCTTTAAATATAAATAATTCTTCTCTAATTTGATTTTTCTGCCCCAAGATGTTGTGCACTTTTTCTTAGGTCAACCTTCCGGTTTCTCTCTAATTCCCCAAGCTTTGACCATTAAAGACATCCAATGCTCCTGAGAGACACTCAGGATCCAAACTTCGGCCTCTCATATAATTTTCAATATTATTTCGGTTCATTTTCTCATCCTTCATTTTCAATTTTATTCGGTTCATTTTCTCATCCTTCATTTTCTCTTTTCTCAATTCACCCAGTTGAAATGTTTCATAACAATATTTGAAAATGTTATAAATTGAATATGGGATACATCAAATGAATGTATATTAGGTGACTCAGGAAACTCCCTCACTTGTAGTTAGACTTCAGCTGTCTGTCCAACAAAGATTTTATTAAATGTGAATTTAGGCCTACTATTGTCTATGCTCATCTAAGTTGGTTCTTAGAAGTAAGCCTAAATTTTTACATTTCTAGAGCTCAGATAAGAATTAATGATTTCAGATTATAAGAAGGAAGCAGTCATAAAATGCTACAGATTGCCAATGCCATTGTGGATTCATTGTCAATTGCAAACGTTTTTAAAAACTTTCTGTCAGTCATTGGGTTATAATTTGGCAGAAGGTTATCCTTACCAATTTAATAAATTACAGAGTACAACGAGAAGCTCAGCTTAATTTTTAGTAGCCATTGCACAAAAAGCATTCAAATCCCAACAGACAAGTTAAATTCAATTCATCCCAAACAACATAAAGTGAAAAACACATTACTATTCTCATCAAGTAAGATTGAATAAAAAATATGGCACAGTCATGGTTACATACAACTTAGGTGAACAGGAGAAATGGATATTTAAAGCAGACATGGATAAAAAAAAATAATAGGAGGCACAATGGAGGTGTTGAGATCACTATCATTCTATGTGAATTGCCTAAAATGGTCAATGGGAGGCTGCTCTTGAACTACAAACAATAAAAAGGAAAAGTTACAGGCAAACTGTTCTGCCCAGGTGTAAGAAATCCGTGCTACTACACATCCGAGGGAGGGAGGGAGAGAGAGAGGGGGAAGAGAGAGAGAGGGGGAGAGAGAGAGAGAGAGAGGGGAGGGGGAGAGAGAGAGAGAGAGAGAGAGAGAGGGGAGGGGAGAGAGAGGAGAGAGAGAGAGAGAGAGAGAGAGAGAGAGAGAGAGAGGGGGAGAGAGAGAGAGAGAGAGGGGAGGGGGAGAGAGAGAGAGA